>NC_135338.1:78563474-79180876 GCF_023851605.1 Tamandua tetradactyla | reverse complement strand
CCACCCAAGAACCAGAACTTTCACAAATATATGGAGATTAAATAACACACTTTTAAACAACCAGTGAATCAAAGACGAAATTGCTAGAGAAACCAGTATCTATCTGGAGATGAGTGAAAATGAGAATACAGCATATCAGAACTTACAGGATGTGGCAAAGGCTGTGCTGAGAGGGCAATTAATTGCCATAAATGCCTATATAAAAAGAAAGAGCAAAATTCAAGGACTTCACTGTGCACCTGGAGGAACTTGAGAAAGAACAGCAAACTAACTCCAAAGCAAATAGAAGAGAAATAACAAAGATTATAGCAGAGTTAACTGAATGGGAGAATCAATGAACAATGGAAAAGAGTCAATAAAACCCAAAGTTGGTTCCTTGAGAAAATCAATAAAATTGAATGATGACTAGCAAAGCAGACAAAGAAAAAAAAAAAAGAAGATGCAAATAAATAAAATCAGAAATGAGAGGGGGAAATGGCAGACACCCTAAGAAATAAAAAATAATAATAACATAAGAAGGTACTATGAACAACTGTATGCCAACAAACTAGACAACCTAGATGAAATGGACAAATTCCTGGAAACACATGAATAAGCTACACTTACTCAAGAAGTAATAGAAGATTATAACAAACCAATCACCAATCAAGTAAAGAGATTCAATCAGTTATCAAAAATCTTCCTACAAAGAAAATCCCAGGGCCAGATGGCTTCACAGGGGAATTTTATCAAACATTTCAAGAAGAACTAACACCAATCCTGCTCACACATTTCTGAAAAATTGAGCAAAAAGGAACACTGCCTAATTCATTTTATGAAGCTAATATTATTTTAATACCAAAACTGGGTAAAGATGCTACAAGAAAGGAAAACTACAGGCTAATAACCCAAATGAACATAGATGTAAAACTTCTCAACAAAATACTAGCAAATCCAATCCAACACATAGAATGTGAACAAGTGGGGTTTATACCAGGAATACAAGAATGATTCAGCACAAGAAAATCAATTACTGTAATATAGCACATTAACAAATCAAAAGGGAACAATCACATGATTTTCTCAATTGATGCTGAAAAAAGCATTCAACAAAACTGAAAATCCTTTTCTGATAAAAACACTTCAAAAGATAGGAATCAATGATAACTTCCTCAATATGGTAAAGGGCATATATGAAAAATCGATAGTCAGCATCATACTCAATGGAGAGAGACTGAAAGCTTTATCCCTAAGATCAGTAATGATACAGTATGCCCACTGTCACCACTATTATTCAACATTGTGCTAGAAGTTCTAGCTAGAGCAGTTAGGCAGGGAAAAGAAATAAAAGGCATCCAAATTGGAAAGGAAGAAGTAAAACTTTCATTATTTGCAAATGATGCTATACTTGGAATATCCTAAGAAATCTACAAAAAAATCACTTGAGCTAATAAACAAATTCAGCAAAGTGGTGGGATATAAAATTAATGTGCAAAAATCAATAACGTTTCTAGACACAAGAAATGAACTAACAGAGGAGTAGGTTAGGGAAAAAATTCCATTCAAAATAGCAAGTAAAAGAATCAAGTACTAAGGAATTAATTTAACTAGGGAGGATTTGTACATGCAAAAAACTACATAACATTGCTAAAAGAAATCAAAGAGGTTCTAAATAGGTGGAAAGATATCCCCTGTGCATGGGTAGGAAGGTTAAACATAGTTAAGATGTCAAATCTATCCAAATTGATCTACAGGTTCAACACAGTACCAATCAAAATCCCAACAATCTACTTTGAAGACTTGGAAAAACTAGTTGCCAAATATATCTGGAAGGGAATGAGACCCTGAATAGCTAAAAGCATCTTTAAAAAGAAGAATGAAGTGGGATTAATATTTCCTGGCTTTAAAACTTTTTATAAAACCACAGTGTCAAAACAGCATGGTACTGGCAAGATGGAAGTATTTACCGATGGAATTGAATAGAGAGTGCAGAAATAGACCACCAAGTCTATGGTCAACTGATTTTTGGCAAGGCTCCCAAATCCACTGAACTGGGACAAAATAGTCTTTTCAATAAATGGCCATGGGAGTCTGAATATCAATATTCATAAGAACGAAAAAGGACCCTTATGAACACCCTATAAAAAACGTTAACTCAAAGTGAATCAAACACCTAAATATAGGAACTGGCACCATAAAGCTTCTTGAAGAAACTGTAGGAAACATCTTCAAGACCTAGTAATAGGACATAGCTTCCCAAACTTTATACCCAAAGCACAAACAACAAAAAGAAAAATAGATTAAATCAAATGCTTCTGCACCTCAAAAGACTTAGTCAAAAATGTGAAGAAGGGCGGGCAACAGTGACTCAGGAGCAGAATTCTCACCTGCCATGCCAGAGACCTGGGTTCGATTCCCAGAGCCTGCCCATGCCAAAAAAATAAAATGTGAAGAGGCAGCCAACTCAATGGGAGAAAATATTTGGAAATCACACATCAGACAAAGGTTTGACATCCTTTATACATAAAGAAATCATACAACTCAACAACAAAATAACAGACAACCCAATTATAAAATGGGTTAAAAATATGAATAGACATTTTTCTTAAGAGCAAATACAGATGGCTCCAAAGCATATGAAGAGATGTTCATTTTCATTAGCTGTAAGGGAAATGCAGATCAAGACTACAATGAGATACCACCTCACACCTATAAGAATTGCTGCTATTAAACAAATAGGAAACTATAAATGTTGGGGAGGGTTTGGAGAAATTGGGATACTTATGCACAGCTAGTGGGAATGTATAATAGTACAGCTTTTATGGAAGACAGTTTGGTGGTTCCTTAGGAAACTAAATATCGAGGTGCCTTATGACACAGCAACTGCACTACATGGTATATACTCAGAAGAGCTGAAAACAGTGGCACAAACAGACATTTTCACACCGATGTTCATAGCACCATTATTCATAATTGCCAGAAAATGGAAATAATCTAAACACCAATCAACAGACTAGTGGATTAACAAAACGTATTATATACATATGATGGGATATTATGCAGCAATAAAATGAAATGATATCCTGAAGTACATGACAAAATGAATGAGCATTGAGGACATAATGCTGAGTGAAATAAACCAGACACAAAAGGATAGATACTGCATGACTCCACTTTTGACCACGGTAGAGGTAAAATCAGAGACTTAAAATACAGAGTACATGGGACTTGGAGATACAAGGAGGTTAGAGATGAATGAACAGTTAGCTAATGAAGTTGAACTCAAATGTAAGGGAATAGAGAGAAGTGAATTCAGTTCTCTAAGTCATCTATAAGTAATATTACCATATTGAAGGTGAACAAGATTGAAAGGGGTTATATAGATTTATGTGTCCCACTGATTAACACTAGAAATATCAATAATTTCTTGCAAGAACCACTTTAAAGGTAAGATTCACGTCCAAAGAGTGTTTAAGACCCAGGTACAGGGAGAAAACTGCTATGGGCTATGTTTATGAGGGAAACATCAGCAGTACCACAGCAATAGCAGGGGTAAATAATGGGGGGAGGAGCAAGTGTTAAGGGGAGGTTTAGATTTCCTTTTTGGTGAGGGTGTGTCATTGGTTATTGTTCTCTTGGGAACAATGAAATTATTTAAAAGTGTTGATGGACTGTGTACTTTGGGCATTACTCATGAGGTCTAATGAATGCAGGTGTCTGAAGGGTGCACTGACTGAGAATTAGATTGGCAAATGATGGTGTATACATATGATTGAATATTGTGCTGCTACAAAAAGGAATGAAATCATAAGGCATGCAATGATGTGAATGAACCCTCGGAACATTTGGTGAGGCAAATAAGCCAGAAATGAAAGAACAATTATTCTATGGTCTCCTCTAGAAAATGAGTATAAGAAAATGGGAGCCTAGATTGTAAGCTCTTATAGCAAACACATTTAGTCTGAAGTGGAAATTATTGTTTCTGGATTTTGAGGGGCTGATTTATATATTTATAACCAGGTATTTAAAGATAAGAATGAAGCCAATCAGGTCAGGATTAAGGTAATTCAGAATACAGGGGTAAGGAAGACATTGTCTGTATTTTAGAGTTGCATGTGCTCTTTGAGACCAAAAGAAGAAAGATTTATTTTGTCTGGAACCTAAATTTTCTGTTGCACATAATCTAACTCAACCTGCCTGGATAACTCATTTGAACAATTGAAACACAAGGAGTCCACAATAAGAATGAGGGCCTTTAATCCTTTATAGTTTAATCTAATGCCTGGATACATCCTAGAATATACTAAAATAGATACTCAAAAAGTACTGGCAAAATTCCTTGAGGGATGTAAGAAAAAATATGGAACTATTAAACCTTACTATCAGGGAATCCCTGATACTGTGTCAAACATTAGGGACACTCAAATCAATAGGCCATGCCCCTGATCTTGAGGCTTACTCCCATGAAGCTTATGTAGATAGTGGAGAAGCTTATCCTACCTATAGGTATGCCTAAGAGTTACTCCTGGAGGACATTTTTTGATACTCAGATGGGGTCTCACTCTCTCTAAGCCCAACTCTGCAAGTTGATTTGGGCAAATGATTATTGCCCTCTCCCCTACATGGGATATGACATACAGGGGTCAAAGTCTCCCTGGCAGCATGGGAGATGACTCCCAGGGATGAGTCTGGCTCTGGCACTATGGGATCAACAATTCCATCCTGACACAAAGGGGAAAAAGAAGTGTAACATATAAGGTATCAGTGGTTGATAGAGTTAAAATAGAGCTGAGAGTCTACTCTGGAGGTCACCCTTACACAAGCTTCAGTTAGACATTGCTACCTATTATAACTTGCCCAACCCCAACCCAAACCATTCCAGCCCATCCTAAAGAACACCTAGGGCAATATATAAGATTCTACAAAGGTTCTATGCACTGGGGTAACTTTCCAGAAACCTACAACCTCCAGATAGATCCCTGGATGAGATAAGTCCTGAAAACTAGAGGGCCCAGCCTCTCCAGAAAATCAGCTAGTTCCATCTCCCTACCCCATATTATTTACAACCCCTTTCAACAGGAAAAAGTTAGAATGGCCATAGCCCAAATACCCATAAAGAGTGGGATAGAAAGATCAAAGGTGATGCTGTAGTTATACAGATAAGGTAGGGTTTAACAAATGAATATGATTGCTTAATCATTAAATTGATATTTATTTTGGTCTACAGTTTCTTAGAGCAACTGAAAGTAAAAGACAAAAATTGTGGAATTGTTACCCACAACAATTCTCTGAAAATCTCTGAAATCTGTTCTCCAACTAATTGTTGTGCTGTGCCCTAAAATTTATTGCTTTTTTGTATGTATGTTATTTTTCACACACAAAAAAAGAAAAAAAAGATATTGTAAAGATAAAATATTTATTCCTTCTAGCCTGCTATATTCTGGAGCAAGTGGAAAGAAAAATCTGAGGTGATGGTGTAGTAGCCCATGACAAACTGTGGGATCTATCCTGTAGCTATTTTTTGAACAGTACATTGAAAACCATTGCTGTTTTCTTTCTTTGCTTTGCATATATGTTATATCATACAATTAAAACGTTTTTTAAAAAATGACATTCTACAAAATACCTGACTGGTACTCTTTAGAACTGACAAAGTCATCAAAAATGAGGAAGTTCTGAAAAACTGTCCCAACTAAAAGGAACCTAAGGAGACATGATGAATAAATGTAATGTGGTATCATGGAAAACAAAAAAAAAGGACCTTAGGTAAAACGGAGGAGATCTGAATGAAGTATAGATTTTATTTAATAATAATGCATCAATATGCATTTATTAATTATTGGAAATGTACCATGCTAATGTAAGATATCAATAAAGGGGAAAGTGGGTATGGGGTATATGGGAATTCTCCAGATTTTTCTCTAAATCTAAAACTATTCTACATTAAAAGTTTGTTTTTTAAAATGATGATAAAAGTACTAGGTGAAACTTGTAAGAAACTGTTAAGGCAGTATTTAGAATGAAATCTATAGGCTTAAATGCATGTGTCATAGTCATTGGGTCTATATTTCTAGATATAGAAATATTTTTAGCTCTTTGCCTTCTGGCATGTGGTAGGATTGCTTTTCCTGGTCCTTTGTGGTTAGATGGAGCTGATCATCTCAAAGCATTATTATTAACTAAAGTCACTTTCAGGAGGAAACATTATTTCTTGGTGCAAGACTGCCCAGAGCTCTTTCCCTCTGCCACATCAACCACTAACATTCCAGATAATGGCTTTCAGTCTTCTGGTGTCCTAGAGTGGGCGTGATGTACAGCAGAGCCCCTTAGTCAATCTGTAATTGACCAGGAGCATGAGAGACAAATAAAGTCTTTCTTGTTTAAATAAAAAAATAGGGGGTGGGCCATGGTGGCTCAGCAGGCAGAGTTCTCACCTGCCATGCTGGAGACCCAGGTTCAATTCCTGGTGCCCACCCATGCAAAAAAAAAGAAAAGAAAAGAAAAGGAGACATTTTTTATATACAAAGAAGAACTCAAAATTCTGAAAAAACAAATTGCAGAACTTATGGGAATGAAAGTCACAATAGAAGAGATGGGGAAAAAAGCAATGGAGATCTACAGCAATAAATTTAAAGAGGAAGAAGAAAGGATTAGTGAACTAGAGGACTGAACATCTGAAATCTGACACACAAAAACAAAATAGTGAAAAGAATGGGAAAATATCAGCACAGTATCAGGGAATTGAATGACAACATGAAGTGCTTGAATGAATATTCATGCTATGGGTGTCCCAGAAGGAGAAGAGAAGAGAAAAGGAACAATAAGACTAATGGAGGATATACTAACTGAAAATTTCCCATCTCTAATGAATGACATAAAATTACAGATCCAAGAACTGCAGTGAACCCCAAAGAGAATATATCAAATAGATCTACTCCAAGACACTAATCAGCTTCTCAGATGTCAAAGACAAAAGAGAATTTTGAAAGCAGCAAGAGAAAAGCAATCCATCACATACAAGAGAAGCTAGCTAAGACTATATGGGGATTTCTCAGCAGTAACTGTGGAGGTAAAAAAAAAAAAAGCAGTGGTATGATATATTTAAGCTTCTGGATGAAAAACTGCCAACCAATAATTCTATACCCAGAAAAACTATCCCTCAAGTAAAATATTTTCAGACAAACAGGAACTGAGAGAATTTGCGACTAAAAGATTGGCTCTATAAGAAATACTAAAGGGAGCACTAACAACAATTAGTTGGAGAACAGATTCCAGAGATTTTCAGAGAATTGTGGGTAACAATTCCACAATTTTTGTCTTTTACTTTTAGTTGCTCTAAGAAACTGTAGACCAAAATAAATATCAATTTAGTGATTAAGCAATCATATTCATTTGTTAAACCCTACCTTATCTGTATAACTGCAGCATCACCTTTGATCTTTCTATCCCACTCTTTATGGGTATTTGGGCTATGGCCATTCTAACTTTTTAGAATAGAAAAAGACAGGAGAGAAATATCTGAAGAAGAGTGTAGAAATGAAGACTATCAGTAAAGGTAAAAAGAGAAAAATTAGACATGACATGTAAAATCCAAAAGATAAAATGGCCAAGAAGAAAATACTAACTTTAAAGTAATAACATAAAATGTTAATGGGTTTGTTCTAGTTTGAAAGCTGCTGTAATGTCATATACCAGAAACAGAACAGCTTTTAAGAGTGGAATTTATTAAGTTGCAAGTTTACAGTTCTAAGGTCATGAAAATGTCCATATTAAGGCAAGGACATGAAAACGTCCAATCTAAGACATCTAGGAGAGATGCCTTGGTTCAAGAAGGCCAATAATGTTCAGGGTTTCTCTCTCAGCTGGAAAGGCAAATGGCAAGATTTGTTACCTTTCTCTTCAATGGCTCTGTCCATTTTGTTGTCTTCGTTGGTTCTGGTGGCTCTGGTGGCACTTCTCAATGGCTCTCTCTTAAAGGGCCCCAGTACGTAACCCCACTTTGAATGGGTGGAGACATATCTCCATGGAAACTTTCTAATCAAAAGTTACCACCCACAATTGGGTGGGTCACATCTTCATGGAAACAATAAAAAAGATTCCACCCAACAATATTGAATGAGGCTTAATGAACTTGGCTTTGCTGGGGTACACAATAGATTCTACCTGGAACAGGGTTAAACTCCCCAATCAAAAGACAAAATGGTGGAATGGATCAGAAAAACAGGATCCATCTATATGCTTTCCACAAAAGACTCACTTTGGATGCAAGGACACAAACAGATTGAAAGTGAAAGGCTGGAAAAAGATATTTCATGCAAACAACTAGAAAAGAGCAGAGGTAGCTATACTAATATCCAACAAATAAGACTTCAAATGTAAAGCAATTAAAAGAAACAAATACATCGCTTCTCGGCCTTTTGGCTAAGATCAAGTGTAGTATCTGTTCTTATCAGTTTAATATCTGATACATCCTCTATCTGAGGACAATATATTAAATGGATTTTTGGAATTAGGAGATGGAATAGGAGCTTGCTCCATCCACTCCACGCATTGACCTGGTATTGCAGTACTTCCAGGAATGGTGCACCCCCCTCAGGGGAACAATAAATGTATAAAAAGTTAAAAAAAAAAAAAAGAAAAAGAAACAAAGACAGACACTATGTATTAATAAAAGGAATAATTCGACAAGAAGACATAACAATCATAAATATTTATACACCAAGCAAAAATGCTCCAAAATATATGAGTCACAAACTGACAACAATGAAGGGAGAAGTAGATACATCTACAATAATAGTTGGCAACTTCAATTCCCTACCATCTCAATGGATAGGACATTTAGACAGAGGATCAATAAGGAAACAGATTTTGAATAATATGATAAATGAGCCAGACGCAACAGATATTTGCAGAATATTATACCCTACAACAACAGGATACACATTTTTCTTAAGGGTACATAGATCATTCTAAAGGATAAACCATATGTTGGCTCACAAAGCAAGTCTCAATAACTTTCAAAAGATTGAAATTATGCAAAACACTTTGTCAGAACATAATGGAATGAAGTTGAAAATCAATAACAGGCAGAGGGCAAGAAACTTCACAAATATATTAAGGTTAAGCAACACACTTAAACAACCAGTGGGTCAAAGATGAAATTACAACAGAAATCAGTAAATATTTTGAGGCAAATCAAGATGAAAAAACAGCATATCAAAATTTATGCTATGCAGCAAAGGCAGTGCTGAGAGGAAATTTATTCCCTTAAATGCCTATATTTAAAAAAAAGAACAAAAATCAAGGGATTAACTGTTTATCTGGAAGCACTATAGAAAGAACAGCAAACCAAGTCCAAAGCAAACAAAAGGAAATAAATAAGAAAGATTAGAGCAGAAAAACATGAAATTGATAAAATGAAAACAATAGAGAAAATCAATAAAACCATAAGTTGGTTCTTTGAGAAAATCAATAAAATCGATGGACACTTTAGTTAGGCTGAAAAAAAAAACAGAGGATTCAAATAAAAAAATATCAGAAATGGAAGAAGGGACATAATCACTGACCCCACAGAAATAAAGGAGATAATGAGAGGATACTATGAACAACCATATGCTAATAAACTAGACAATGTAGATGAAATGGGCAACTTCTTAAATAGCATGAACAACCAACAATGACTCAAGAAAAAGTAGAAGACCTCAACAAACCAATTACAGGAAAAGAGATTAATCAGTCATCAAGAAGCTCCAAAATAGAAAATTCCAGGAACAGATGGTGTTCTAGTTTGCTAGCTGCCAGGATGCAAAATACCAGAAATGGAATGACTTTTTAAAGGGGGAATTTAATAAGTTGCTAGTTTACAGTCGTAAGGCTGAGAAAATGTCCCAATTAAAACAAATCTATAGAAATGTCCAATCAAAGGCATCCAGGGAAAGATACCTTGGTTCAAGAAGGCCAGTGAAGTTCAGGGTTTCTCTTTCAAGTGGAAGGGCACATGGTGAACACAGTCAGAGGTTCTCTCTCATCTGAAAAGGCACATGGTGAACACGATCAGGGTTCCTCTCTCATCTGGAAGGGCACATGGCAAATGCAGCAGCATCTGCTAGCTTATTCTGGCTTCCTGCTTCATGAAGCTCCCCAGGAAACATTTTCCTTCTTCATCTCCAAAGGTCGCTGGCTGGTGGACTCTGCTTCTCATGGCTATGTCATTCTGCTCTGCCCTCTCTGAATCTCTTTCATTCTCCAAAATGTTTCCTCTTTTCAGAAACTAATCAAGAACCACCCAAATGGGTGGAAACATGCCTCCAGCTAATCCAGTTTAACAAGCACTCTTGATTAAATTACATCTGCAGGGAGATGATCTAATTAAAGTTTCAAGCACACAATACTGAATAGGGATTAGAAGAAATGGCTGCCTTTGCAAAATGGGATTAGGATTAAACATGGGTACATCCATCCTTTCAAACCAGCACAGATGGCATCTCATGTGAATTCTACTAAGTATTCAAGAGAGAATCAGTACCAATCCTGCTCAAACTGTTCAAAAAATTAAAGAGAGGGAAAGCTACCTAACTCATTCTATGAAGCCAACATCACCCTAATACAAAAGCCAGACAAAGATACTACAAGAAAATAAAATTACAGACCAATCTCTTTAATGAATATAGATGCAAAAATTCTCAATAAAATACTCTATATCTCACACCCTATACAAAAGTTAACTCAAAATGGTCCAAAGACCTAAACATTCAAGTTCAGAACATAAAACTTCTAGAAGAAACTGTAGAGAAATAGCTTATAAATATTGTGATAGGAGGTAGTTTCTTAGATGTTACATCCAAAGAATGAGCAATGAAAAAAGAAATAGATAAATGTGATCTCCTCAAAATTAGATACTTTTGTACATCAAAGAACATTGCCAGGAAAGTACAAAGACAGCTTACACAATGGAATATTGGAAACCACATATAAATAAGGGTTTAATATCCAGAATATATAAAGACATTCTACAACTCAATAACAGAAAGACAAACAACCCCATTAAGAAATGGGCAAAAGACATGAGCAGACACTTTTAAGGAGAAGGAATACAAATGGCTAAAATGCACATGAAAACATGTTCTACTTCACTGACTATTATGGAAATGTAATCAAACCACAACGACATATCATGTCATGCCCACTAGAATGGCCACTATCAAAAAATCAGAAAATGACAAGTGCTAGAGAAAGTGTGGAGAAAGAGGCAAGTTTTTCACTGTTGGTGGGAATGCAGAATGGTACAACCACTCTGGAAGACAGTTTGGCATTTCCTCAGAAAGCTAAGTATAGAATTGCCACATGATCCAACAATCCCATTACTAGGTTTATATTCAGAGGAACTGAAATGAGAACACAAACTGACATTTGCACACCAATGTTTACTGCAGCATTATTTATGATTGCCAAGACATGGAAACAGCCCAAATGTCCATCAACTGACAAGTGGCTCAACAAAATGTGGTATATACAGACTATGGAATATTACACAACTGTAAGACAGAATAAAGTCATGAAACATGTAACAACATGGATGAAATTTGGTGACATTATGCTGAGTAAAATTTAGCCAGAAACAAAAGGACAAATAATCTATGCACTAACATTAATGAGCAAACTTTAGGATTTAAAGTTGAGAACAAAGTCTATCAGGAGATAGAAAGAGGGTAGATTTCTGGCATTTGATGCTAAAGGAGTACAGAATGTTCAATAGGATTGATTGCATAGATTCAGAAATGGATGCAAATACTATCTCATAGCAGCACAATATTGTAAGTACATTGAACAAAGATGAATGGCGTATGGTTGAAAGAGGAAGGTTAGGGGCATGTATGACATCAGAAGGAAAGATAAAAGATAAAGACATGACAGTATAACTTCACAAAATCTAGAGTGGTCAATGACGGTGGTGTAAGGGATGGTGGACTCCTTCCACTTAAATAAGAAATTAACTTAAGCCTCAGTCTTCTAACCTGGCCCACTACCCCCCAAAACAACATATGATAATGAAGGACTCAACATACCTTCATCTATGATTGGTCAAGTATGAGGCTTACTTGATTGGTCCTCTAAGGGCAGCTAAATGCACAAATGAAGGACTCAACATACCTTCATCTGTGGTTGGTCAAAGACAAATGAATAATTATGATAAAAGGTGTAGAAAACTCACTCTTTAATTGACTAGTTACTGGGACTAAATTATAACTACTAAGTAGCCAGCCAATGGCAAACCTGGGGGGGAACTCCTTTGCATTAGAGACTTAAACAAAAGGAGCCTGCACGCTCCCATGCTTTGCACTTGCTCGCCGCTTGTTCCTGTGAGTGCCCTTTCTCATGAGAAAGAAATAAAAGAGCTTCTGCCACACAGTGTGAGTGTCAAAAAAACTAAATTGAGCGGGCAATGCTAAGCTGGCAACAGTGATCTGGTAACACTGCTTCATACAGTGGTCAAATGTACAAATATAAAAATGTTTTTTCATGAGGGAGAACAAATGAATGGCAACTGTGCAAGGTGTTGTAAATGGGATAGTATTCAGGTAAAAAGTACAATTAATACAAGTTAGAGTCTATAGTCAACAGTAACATATAATATGCTTCCACTGAATGTAACAAAGGCATTATGCCAAAACCTTATGTCAGCAAGTGGGGGTATGGATTCTATATGAAAGGAAAGAAAATGCCTTTATATAGATTATGGTGGCAAAAGCATGGCTATTTACTTAGTTTGGACTGTACGATGTACGAAAAAACTCTAAAAATTAACAGAAAGAAACAAGTGCTAAAGAAAATGTGGAGAAAGGGTTACACCTATTCACTCTTGGTAGGAAAGCTGAGAGGGGCAGCTCCTCGGGAGGGCAGTATGGTGTTTCCACAGGAGGATGGGGTGGAGTTGCCAAAAGATCTTGCAAATGCATTGGTAAGTATATTCCTGAAGGAACTGAGAGTAGGGACACAAATGGACACTTGCACATGGGTACTTATGGTGGCAGTGTTCACAGTTTGCAATGGATGGAAGTAGCCTGAGGGTACAACGGCTGGGGAATGGAAAGGGGAACTGTTGTGCTTATGTATAACGGAGGACTAAGTGGCTGTAAGAAGAAATGAAGTCGTGAGGCATGCCACTAGGTGAATGAACCTTAAGGACAGTATGTTGAATAAAGTGTCAGAAACAAAAAGACAAATATTATCATGACTTACTGTAGTATACAAACTCAGAGATCTGAAGTCAAGAGCAAGGGTCATCATGTTGGGGCCTATTTTAAAGGGTCCTAGATTTTAAGCTCTTATTCTAGAGTTGTAATTGTTATTTCTAAATTCTGAAATACTGAGCTATTTGTGTATAACCTGGTCATTCCCAGAAACTTTGGGTATTTATGTGACATCTGAGACTCAGAGTTAGAAATCTGAAACTATGAAAGTCAGCATAACCCCATACAGCAATTGTTTAAAAAAATTGAAAAAGTGATCAGACTTCAACTAGAGATATGAATAAAGCTTATCTGGATAGAACTAAGGTAAACCAGATTACAGGGTAAAGGATGATATGGCCCATATTTTAAAACTTCAATTTCTGTGTGAGGCTAAAGGGAGAGATGTTCATTTGGTGCAAAAATTATATTTTAGGTAACACATTATCTTATTTATTTTTGTATGGTCAGTTTACTTGAACATCATAATTACATGGAATTTTGAATAGGGCCTGAGATCTTGTTGGTTTGTACAAGTTAGTATGATGCCCCGATATATCCCATCGTAATTTGGGCAGAAAATAAAAAAAGTATTTTCTAAAAGTCCACTTGGGAGACTGGGGAGAAAGGAAGAAATATTAACCTTCCTCATCTGAAGTATTCCTGATATTCTTACAAGCAGTGGGGACAACCAACTCAATAAGATGAGCCCTTGGTCTTGTGGTTCGACATTATGAAACTTATTCTTGCAAAGGATAGGCTATGCCTACTTATAATTATGCCTAAAATACATCCCCAGAGAACCTCTTCTGCTGCTCAGATGTGGCCTTTCTCTCTAAGCCAACTTGCCAGGTGAATTCACTGCCCTCCCCCTTATGCAGGATATGATGCCCAGCAGTGAAACTCCCTGGAAATGTGGGACAGGACTCCCAAGATGAGCTGGCACCTGGCATGACGGGATTGAGAAAGTGTTGACCAAAAGAGGGAGGAAAGAAATAAGACAAAATAAATTTTCAGTGGCTGAGAGATTTCAAGCAGAATCCAGGAGTTATCCTGGAGGTTGCTCTTATGCATTATGTACACACACACACATCCCTTTTTAGTTTATGGTGTATTGGAGTGGCTAGACAGAAGTACCTGAAACTGTTGAACTGTATTCCAGTAGCCTTGATTCTTGTAGGCAACTGCATAACTACATAGTTTTAACAGTGTGACCATGTTATTATGAAGACCTTGAATCTGATGCTTCTTTTACACAGTGTATGGACAAATTAGTTTAAAAATCAGGAAAAATAAATAAATAAATAATAGGGGGTGATAAGGGTAAATTCTAATGGTCAATGAGAGGGAGGGGTCAGGGGTACGGGATATATGGGGTTTTTTTTCTTTTTCTGGTGTGATGCAAATGTTCTAAAATGATCATGGTAATGAATATACAACTATGTGATGATATTGTTAGCCATTGATTGTATACTGTGTATGGACTATATGCGTATGAAGATTTCTTAACAAAAATATTTTTTTTAAAAAGATCCTACCCAGCTATATTGAAAGAGGTTTAAAAACATGGCTTTTCATGGGTATACAACAGTTTCAAACTGGCACATTCCACCCTATGGACCCCAAAAAGAAATGTTCTTTCCATATATAAAATACATTCATTCCATTAGAATATCAGAAAGCCTTAAACCATATCAGTAACAATACAAAGTCAGAAACAATACAAGATTGCATCAATGTCAGCTACAGGCTTGGTCTGTCCTAAGGCAAAATTCTCCTCTGTCTCTGGACCTATGTATGAGCTCAGAACAAGTTATCTGCTGCCAACATACAAAGGAGGGACAGTCAAAGGATATATGTTTCCATTTCTGTAGGGAGAAATTGGAAGGAGCACAGGGATCACTAGACCAAAGAGTTTTGAAAACCTTCAGGACAAACTCCATTAGATTTCATAGTCTGAGGGTCATTTACCTTCAGGGCTTTAGAAAATGTCAATCCCACCCTTTCCAAGGGCCTACACAGGAGACCTGTTCTCTCCAAACACTGGGTGAGTTTTTCAAGACTTGAACTCATTGGGGTACCAATTTTTTCTTAGCTCTACCCTTTCCAAACATTGGGGCAGCTCCCAGGATCTCTGCATGGCAGCCACACTACCCCCCAATTCCCAAGGAATGTGCTCCACCCTCTCAGAGTCCTAGGGCACCACAACTCTTCCAGAACATCGAGGCAGAAAGCCCACCCTCTGCCTTCAGGGCAAACTCACCCTCTCCAAGTGCATGGATGCATCCACCCTAAGATTTGCTGGCTTTAGACCTTAGCTTCCATGGTTCTGCCTTTGAAGTTATTTTTCCTTCAATTTGTCACTTTTTTGTCTCTTTTAGTGTAGACTAGCAGGAGTTCCATTTATACAGTTCCCACTACACTCTTGTTGGATTTCTGTGTAGTATGCAGGGATCATAACCATCAGACAATGGGACTTTCCACAAATCCATCCTGAGTAACTGCATCTCCAATCCTGGATTTTTATGAAATGGTTAATTGGTTCCACATTTTGTTAAATCCTCACATGAAGCATTATTCCCTGGGCTCTCCCTTTCTGGAAGCCCAGAATTTTCTAGAGCATCAACTTCTGGTTTCTTTATGCTCAAGAGTTCAGTTCTCAGAATATCTCTTTCCTGTTGCGTTTCATTATAAGCTTCAAGGAGACACCATGCTGCACTTTTCACATTTGATTTGAAAATCTCTTCAGCCTAGTGTCTCAGCTCATGGCTTTTAAAATCTGCCTTCCATCCAACTGGTAGTCAATTTTTCAGGATTATCTGCCATTTTTTAAAAAAGGTTGCCTTCCTTCCAGTTTGCAATGAAACATCCCCATTTCTGTTTAAAGCCTCATTGGAGGTATCTTTAGAGTCGACATTTCTATCAACAGTCTCTTCAAAGAATTCTTTGAATTCTTAATAGGTCTTCTCTGTCAAGAAGATCACAGTTTTTACAGAGTCTCCTCCTTATCCATTTAAAAAGCCATTCCAGTGTGTTTGGTATTTGCAAACTGCAACAGCACCCCACTTCTCTAGTACCAAAATATTTTTTAGTTTGTTAAAGTTGCTGGAATGTAATACACCAGAAATGGAATGACTTTTAAAAAGGTAAGAGCTAAAAGAAATAAAAATGATTTAAATGAATGGGAGGATTTTCTGTGTTCATAAATTGTAAGATTAAATATCATTAAGATGTCAATTTTACCCTAAGCAATTTATAGATTCAATACAATCCCAATCAAATGTCCAAAAACATTTGCGAGATGGAAAAGTCAATTGTCAAATTTATATGGAAGAGAAAGGAGCCCAGAATAGCTAAAGACATTTTGAAAAAGAATAAATTTGGAGGACTCATATTTCCTGTTCTTAAAACTTGTTACAAAGCCGCAGTAATCCAAGAAGAATGGCACTGGCACAAGGATAGGTATATAGACCAATGGAACCAAGGTGGCAACTCAAAAATCAACCCTCACATTTTTTGTCTAAGTGATTTTTTCCAAGAGGTCAAAGAACATTCAATTAGGAAAGTATAGTCTTTTCAACGAATAGTGCTGGGAAAACTTGATCTCCATTTGCAAAAAAAGAAAAGTAAAAGGAAGGAAGACACTTACTTCATAACTTATACAACAGTCAACTAAAAATTCATTAAAGATCTAAATATAAGAGCCAGAACTATCAAACTGTTAGAAGAACACATAGGGAAGCAACATCAGGACCTTGTATTAAGCAATAGTTCCTTAGATTTTGTACCCAAAGCACAAAGCAAAAAATTGAAAAAAATAGTATAAATACTACCTCATCAAAATTAAATGCTATTGCACCTTTAAGTACTTTATCAATAAAGTAAAATATCAACATATACGATTGGAGAAAACATTTGGTTTTCTCCAATATTCACATATTGGAACTCTACATATTCAGTAAAGGTATAATATCCAGAATATATCAAGAAATCCTTCAGTTTAACAACAAAAAGATTTTTAAAAATTAAATGGGCAAAAGACTTAAATGGATATCTCTCTAAAGAAGATATGGAAATGGGAAGAATGCACATAAAAAGATGCTCAACATTATTAGCTAAATCAAAACCAGCATAAGATACCAAATCAAACCCACTAGATACGTTGCTATTTAAAAATAAATAATAACAAGGGTTGGAGAGGAATCTGAGATATAGGAACGCTCATTCACTTCTGGTGTCAATTTAAAATGTTGCAGCCTCTGTGAAAGATAGTTTGGTGGTTCCTTAGAAAATCAAGTATGTAATTACCATACAATCCATCAATCCCATTATTAGGTATATACCAAATAATTGGAAGCAGGGACTTGAACAGATATTTGCATACCAATGTTCTAGCAGCATTATTCACACCTGAAAAAAGATGGAGACAAGCCCTCCATAAACTGCTAAATAAAATGTGGTATATACGTCCAATGGAATATTATCCAGTAGTAAAAGGGAATAAAGTCCTGAGACATGCAACAATATGACTGAAACTTGAAGACACCATACTGAGTGAAATAAGGCAGACACAAAAGGACAAATACTGTATGATCTTACTGATTTGAAACAATCAGAATAAGCACATTCATAGAGTCAGAATCTAGAAAAAAGCTTACCAGGTAAGGGGGTGGAGATAAGGAATGGAAAGTTAAGTCTTAAAATGTACAGGTTCCTATTTGGAATGATGGAAATTTTCATAATACATGGTGGTAGCACAGCATTGTAAACACTATTAACAGCACTGAAATACATATCTGAATATGATTACAAAGGGAGATGTTAGAGTCTAGGTATGATAATAGAATAAAGTCTTTTAAAATCCATGGAGGTACCCCACACAAACAGTGAACTATGAGTTAAACCATGAAATAATAGTTGAGTACAATTATGAAAATGTGCTTTCATTAATTTTAACAAATGTTTCACATTGGCACTAGGTGCTAATAATAGGGTGGTATATAGGAATCCTGTATTTTAAACCCACATCTTCTGTAATAAAGAAATCAAAATAGAACATGGAAAAGGGGAGCTCTTCTTCATATTGCTACATAATAAATGCAGAAAAAATATTTTTAAAACTTTTTCATTGCATAATATAACATATATACAAAGCAAAGAAATGAAAAAGCAGTAGTTTTCAAAGAACCCTTCAACAAGTGGTTACAGGACAGATCCCAGAGTCTGTTATGAGTTACCATATGATCTTCTCCTAATTTTTCCTTCCAGCTGCTCCAAAATATAGGAGGCTAGAAGGAATAGATATTTTTTATCATCACAATCAACTTCTTTTCTTCATTTTTTGTGAAAAATAACATATATACAAAAAAGCTATGTAGAACATATTTCAGACTTTGACATGGGTTACAATTTCACAATTTTAGGTTTTTACTTCCAGCTGCTCTAAAATACTAGAGACTAAAAGAGATATCAAGTTAATGATTCAACATTTATATTCATTTGTTAAGTCCTATCTTCTATTTATAACTCCACCATCATCTTTGATCTTTCCATACCTCTCTTTAGGGGTGTTTGGACTATGGAAATTCTAAATTTTTTGCTATTGTAAGGATCTGTCACTAATATGGGGTAGGGAGGTGGAGCTATCTGATGTTCTGGAGAGGCTGGGCTAGGTGTCAGAACTTTTCTGGAATAGGGACCCATCTGGAGGTTGTAGGTGTCTGGAAAGTTACTCTAGTGCTTGGAACCCTTGTGAAATCTTATATATTGCCCTAGGTGTTCTTAAGGATTGGCTGGAATAGTCCTGGTTGGGGGTTGGCAGGTTATGATAGGTAACAAGGTCTACCTGAAGCTTACATAAGATCAACCCCCAGAGTAGCCTCTCGACTCTATTTGAACTCTCTCTGCCACTGATACTTTATTAATTACACTTCTACAGAACTGTTAAAAGTAGGAAATTATAATTTTGTGTCCCCTCCCCACAAGAATGATCACTTCAGTCTTCATTTATCAATCAATGCTACAGCATTCTGGTGATAAATCTCACCTATTCATGTGTTCTCAGATACATCAGCCCACAGGTAACCTATCCATCCCAGAAGGGAAAATGTTTCTAAACAATGGAGGATTCCAGAAGCCACCATCACATCAAGTGATCAAATCCAACATGGAGTGACAACACCAGGTGACTTCTGGTGGTTGTAGATAAAAGACAATCACAATACATTAACCTGAATCGAATCCTGAAGAAACAGTCAAATCCAGAGTTTGGTATATTCTAAAAAACAACAGGACTGGATTCTGGAAAAATAAGCATTGTCATTTTATTCAAAAGTGTAGGTGTGTACATTGGTAGTCGGAGGTCGTCCCTATGGGTTAAAAGAGACTAAAGAGAGTAAACAATCACATGTAATGCATGAACATTACTTGGTTACTGGATCCAAAACAAAAAGCTATAAAATATATTGTGGTTACAATTGTGAAATTTTATACGTGGGCTGCATATTAAATATGATAGATTTTAACCTTAATTTTCTTAGGTGTGATTAAATCATCATGATTATGTAGTAGCGAAGCATATGTCCAAAGATTGATAGTCAGATAGATACATAGATGTAATTCTATTGTGCCAAATTGCTTACAATTGGGGTGAGGAGTGTGCAGATGTTTAATTTTTTATCCTTTCAAATTCTCTGTGGGTTTGAAATTTTTCAATTATAAATAATTGGAGAAAAAAAGGGGGAAACCAGCCTGAAGAACAAGCAATGCTGTGTTTTTAGTTGTATACCCTCTGCTTATTCTTTGCTACATTCCTCATTGTCCAGGTGGCTGACCCTCCCCCAGAATACTCATCTGGTCTGACTCAGGACTGAGTGCAGTAAAGTGGCCAAATAGCTACCAGATTGTTTGAAATGGAGGGTTTTTGAAAAAAATATGGTCTATCAGTTTAGTTGATGGAAGGAGGATGGTGGGGGGAGGTGCTCCTAGGCTAGGCTCTTGTTTATATTGCAGAGGTGGTGGGGGTCAGGTAGGCAGATGGGGAAGGATGCTGGCTTCTCTTGCTCTAGCCTGGCCCCTGTCTGCCCACGGAGCTTATTATCCTTGATTGCCTGTTTTCTACTTTCTGTCACCATGGAAACTGGCTGAAACATGATTGCTCAAATTTATACGCTCAGCTCTCTCAAAGACTTGTCCCACGTACTCACTGGGTTTTTGCTGTGGGGTGGATCCCTATTGAGAGTGTCTGTGCGATGGCGTGTGATTAACTAGCTCGCTACCGTGTTTGTGAGTACTGTGCCTGTGATGGGGGCGGCAATACATCTTCAGGAAATTTGTGAGAACAGAGCAGCTGTCAGCCTCATTCCTCAGGCCAGGCTGCTAATTCTTCAGGCTGGGGGTTGTAAGTAACATGGTATCCCACTGAGTACTTACTGGGTGATGATGCAGCCTGGTCCAAAATTATTACCGGAACCCCTTGGTGAAAACATATTGAGGCTCATAGGTGCAGATTGGGTCCCTAAGAACAGATCATGATAACAACCCCCTGGAGGTGGTTCAGAAGAGAATCAAGAGTGCAGCTCAGTGCCAAGGAGAGACTTCACCAAAAGAACTACAGTTTTCTATAACATAAGGAGGTCTTCTGAGAATATGCACTTTTTTTAAGAGCTGAGACCAAAGCTTGGGTCCATCAACCACAAGGAATTGGGCGAAGAGGGTTGGGAAAGACAGATAATGGATCCTGAAAGCAGTCCACTTTGAGAGAGAAATTTTCTGGAAGTCCCATGGCTCATGAAAAGCATCTATGAGGTCTTCATAGTGTCTCTGTCCCACTTGGTGGATCAAGGCAAACAGCCTTAAGAATTGGAATAAACATAAAGCTGTAATTGGAATTAGTTGAACTTTGAGGTGGGTGGTGGTTTTCTAGGTATTTGAGTAGAGGAAGCTGAGCTTTTACAATGCAACAACAAACAAGACAAACAACTCAATTAAAAATGATCAAAGGACTTACATAGAACTTTCTCAAACGAAGAAAAACAAATGACTAATAAGCTCATCATTAACTATTAAGGAAATTTGAATCAGTGTCACGAAGAGATACCCCTTCACACCCACAAGGATGGTTGTTATTGAATAAATCAAAAATAACAAATGTTGGAGAAACTGCAGAGAAATTTGAACTCTTGTACATTTTTGGTGGGAATGTAAAATGGTACAGTTACTGTGTAAAGCAAATTGATGTTTAATCAAAAAGTTAAAATATGTAATTACCATGCCATGGAAATTGTACTTCTAAGTATAAACCCAAAGAAAGTGAAAACAGGGTCTCAAACAGATACTCATACACTAATATTTATAGCAGCATTATTCACAATAGCCAAAAGTTGGTAATAACCCAAGTGTCCATCAACAGAGGAAAGGATAGACAATGAATATATCACATGTACATACACGGAATGGAATATTACTCAGCCATAAAAAGGATGATGGGTAAAACATACTGCCACATGGAATAGTCTTGAAATATGCTAGGTGAAATAAGCAAGCACATAAGGACATACAATGCATGATGTCACTTACAAGAGATAACTAGAAATACCAAATTGGACGATAAAGAAAATAGATTAAGTATTACCAGAGGATGGAAAGAAGCAAGTTTTATAAAAAATACTTTTTTTAATTTAAAATAAAATTTTAAAAAATAATGAATAAAGAGAGGAAACTGAATCTTAGGAACTTTGGCCCAGGTCTGATAAATATGAGCAATGTTTCATTCCCAATGCATTGCTTATGGCCCAATTTCCATCCACAGAAGCATTTTTTTATGTATCGCTCTGTGACATGTTCCTCTGTGTTTCCTGGATTGGAAGCAGCTGTTTCATGGTCTATCACTGCAGCAAGGCTCTTACTCAATACAAATAGTTCTGCCCCTAGGACTATATCTAAATCTGAGGCTAACATATGGAATGAGCTTTGGTGTCCAAATTGCAAAATAAAAGAAAACTGATCCTTCCATAGTCCCTATTTTAAGTTTTGGGTGTATCTTTGCCTGGAGTTTCACATGAGACTATGTGGGGTTTATGGAGGCTTCATGACGTCGGAATAGAGAGAATGCACAATCCCAGCCACAGAAATATGAGCTGCATGCCTCACTCCTCAGCTGCATTCCTCATTTCAGGCTTCTAATCCCCAGAATCCCTTTCTTGCCAAGAGGTGGGAATGTGACCTTGAGCTCTGGCTTCAAATGCTGGTCTAATGTATGTGCATATGCTTAAAATTGCTGTTTCTGAGAATTTTCTTGTGTAAGGCATCATGCTATAAATTGGCAACAAATGACTTGCGGAGATGCAGAGTAACTGTGTGCCCCTCCTTTCAACAGAATTTTCATGGTACCTTCTCACGAGGTTCTGGAACTCCAGAATTCCAGAAGAATTGTCACCAAGTGAAAGGTTGAAGGCAGCACCTGGAAGGGACATGCATCATTTCTACTCAGAGTTTATTAGCTAGAGCTCCTCATCACAAGATGGGCTATGACAGAACAATGCCTGGTCATTGTTGAGCTACTCCCATCGTGCCCATCCTGTAGCATGACATGAATGCCAAAGAACCTTTTCTTTTTGATGGTCCTGCAAATTAAGGGATTATGGGATACAGTAGCAGAGCACAGCCTAGAGCAACTAATGCAACTATCTATATACATCTTCAGGGTTGGCTCATGAGCTATAGATCAAGTCTCTGGTTGAGGCACCAAGAGAATAATAAAAGACTGTTGACATTTCAACATATGAGTTTAGAAACTGAAGAGTTTTGACCAAGTGTGAGTTAAGAGTTAAGAGTATGGAGTGAGGAATAACAGGACATTGGTGGGTGCTCCTCTCTTCTAGGCTATTACTTGCTATTACTTCTAGGCCCAGGCTTGATTCTTTTCTTATTCCAGGTTTCTGACCCTCAGAAGCCATGTCTATGACTTTAGGAACGGGGTGCTGAGGCATATTTGTTAACTGGTTCCAGAGTGTTAAAATCCTTTGAAATGTAGGTTTCTGTAGAAATGACATAACATTTAGGCTCATAACTCCATAGACTCATTTCCTGAGGACAAAGCCAATGGTGGGCAGCTGAGACAGGGAAGAAGCATTTAGGAGCCTTTCACACTGGCCAACATTTTGCTCCAGGGTCTTACCAGAAGGCCTACTTTGCTTCTGTGTTTCCTGTTGTTTATACTCTTTGGAACAGAAAAGTGGAGAGGTTGCAGCCTTGTCCTCCTCTTCTCCCTGAGCTCATCTCTTCAGTTCTGTTCTGTCACTATGGAAAGAAAACAAATAATTCTGGCCAAGATACGTATGCTCAGATCTCTGGTCCCTATCTGCATATGTGAGAAGCATCATTTTGAATAGGCCCATGAGTATATGCACTGAAAGTATATGTAGAGTGAAAAAAACAAATTCTAATGGATGTATAATGAAATGGGAGATTGTAGAGGAACCAACGTCTTTGGGTGGTGAGGATGTTGTCATAGGCTGAGTGGACAGAGTATCTGTTGCTAGCAAGGAGCTCTCAGACACCCCAAATTAATTTGGACCCCTCAAATCTAGTTTCTCAACCAACCTCATTCCTTATTCGAAGCTTCTTGTTCCTTGAAGTATATTTTGGCTGTAGGATATGGTTTGGATTTTAAGTCTATTATAAAGGAGAATATTGAAAACAAGAGCTATATATATTTTTATTTAAGTCTTTAGGTATGGCTTGTGTTCAGGATCTGTGCAAACTGTGCTGCTGGACACAGATGTGGTGACATGCAGGGGAATGGGCACAAGTCACTCCTGCAGCTCTCTGGACTGGGATAAACCATATGGAAATGTTTTTCTATTTCTCTTACACCTTCTTTGTGCCTACATTCTGACATAGAACCTTTCCAGAGAAGGATTTTGGAAGTTGAATGTGATGGGCTTAATTTTCTGCCCTCTACTTTCCTGTTGTCCAGTCATGCTCGCAGTGTGTCAAGGCTTGTTCTATGTTTATTTAACCTTTACTGTGGAAACAGTCATCAGGATAATTTCTCAGGTGCTTCCCTTTTCTGTCCATACACATGTAACTTGGGGCAAAGTCTCTGAAGAAGCCTTAAAGATGTAGAGTTAAAGAAGAGACTCTAACAACTCCTGACTTTACATGAGCCACAGATTCACCACTTTTATGTGTTGGAGACTTCAGAGGATGAAAGGGAGTCCATAGGATTTTTGAAGAGGACAACTGTGCCTGACTAAACTGATCCCAGAAAGCTGATACTTTCTCTGCTATCACAGCCTTTCATATCCAGTCCCTGATCCTCTAATCTCTGCCTATGGGTGCTGTCAGGGTTGAAGTCACACTGAAAAATGAGGCTCCACCAGGGCCTGGATCTTATATTGATTTTTGAGGGAGTATCTTATACAGACTCATAATCCTGCTGTTGGGTTTTCCCACAAGAAAAATGTTATATGGCAATTGGAAGAGGGTGTGGAGGTGCCGATAATGGAGAAAGGTCTGCAGTCATTTCTGATAAAAGTACTCTCCCTAGAGTCTGCTTAGTATCTATCAACCCACATGTGGCTCTTTGCGGCACCTACACCCCCATAGTTTCTCACTATGGGAAGGGGCCATGTCATCTTCCCCTCCACTGCTTTCCCCCCTGGTGTCCTCTCCAAGCCCATAATAGCTGACTTGTGAAGCTGTGGGCATAGATGCAAAGACTCACATATGCCTCTCCACCAGCAGCTGCTCCTGGGAAGTATTGCAATTTTTTGAGCTTTGGTCTCTGCCCTTACGTACATAAGGGAACTTTGATGGCCTTTGGCATCAGATGTGGTATAAAAAGGGAGCAGGAATTGGATTAGGAATGTTGATTTATTCTCAGATACCTTTGCTATGCTGCCACTTTTTAGTCAAAGTCCTCCTCCTGGCCCTCTAATCCCAAGATGCCCCTTCAGATCAGGACTCTGGTTCTAGTTGATAGTAATTTGTATGCCATTAGGCCATATACTGACTCATGTCTGAAATGTATTGTTTCTCCAAAACTATGGCTTTAAGACCTTTAAATGGGTACATTGTCTCCCAAAATAGATCTTGTGATAACCTCCAGGGAGTGAGGGGACTAAAGCAAGATCATCCATTTGGGCTTTATTGAGTCCCTATGTTCTTGATGCTCACTGGGGATTGGGAACAGTGATAGGGAGAATGAGAGGGGGTCAGAGGAGAGTGATATACACCTGCATTTCGCTCCTTGCAAGCTCTCCCCTCCCACTGATTTCAGAGATCCTCGTGGCCTGTCACTGTGGAAATAATGATCAAATATATTTTGACATAAACATACATGTTTGGGAGCCATGTTCGCCTACCTGCACACATCTGATGGACACGGATTGGCCCAGAACTGTGGGCATATAGCTCTCTATGCTCGCTGACCACCATTCTCCCATTTGAACTCAGTGGTCCCTGATCCAGAATTGAAGAGGTCACTCCTGGCCATGGCTCACTCGACTGGGAAAAGGGTTTGTGCAGCTGCACACACTTCTTGTTGAACTGAGGTATTTCCAGGATAGAAAAGGTTGGGTGGGTTTTAGGAAGGTTATTTACCATGTTATCCTCCTATATTAATTCATTCCATATGGTTTCTAATCTGTAATTTAACTCCCTTTTCAGCATAAAGTGTATAATCAACGTAAATGTCTTTCTAATTTTGTTGCCCCATTAAACCAAACTCTGACGTTATTCAGAAATACTTATTAATGCTAAATATGCACAACTTTTGTATTTATGATTTTGAAATTTTATTGTAGCAACAAATACAACAACATACTCCTCATTTAACCACTTTCATGTGTATAATTCAGTGATATTATGGTCACAATATTGTGCTACCATCACCACTAACCATTCACAAATAGAAACTCTACCCATTAAGCAATAACCTCCATCTTATTTTATATATGATTTTTATACTTCAATAAAATGTTAGAAATGAAGCAAAAATGTTATGATTACAACTATATAAATATATACCCATGTAGATCAAGACATATGTGAAAATGTTCTGTTAGATAATAGTAGCGACCATCAAAGAAAATGTAAACACAAGATTTTTGCATTTTAACATTTTTAAAACAATGAAGTCTTAGAATTTTGTCCTCTTGTTTCTTCTTAAGTGTTACATAAAATAGTGGTTCTTTAAAATGAATGACCGTTTAGATTCAGTGAACTAAATATTTAAACTAATTTGGGACTTAGAATATATATTGTGATGTGGAGAGAAAAGAAGAATTTTGAATGTTGATGGTTTAAATTATTAGATAATAAGGAGTTCAACAAAAGGTGAGATAAGACCCCATGGCACCCTACTCTTCATGGAGATAAGACGACACTGGAAGACCCTTAGTAGCTCACTCTGCTCATAGACATGAGTGGGGGTAGGGAGGCGGTCTCTGTGAGCAGAAGCCCTCTGTCTCTGTGCCTCAATCCACAGAGGTCCCGTGGATAAATTTCAGAGATAAAATGCTTGGGTAGGCATGAGATTTTACAACATCTTGGTCAAATCATGTGAAATTGAGTGTTCCCAGAGTATTTCATATCTGGAGTCACAAGTGCATAGATCCTCTTCTTGGGATAGAGTAGGTAGAGATCAAATGGTAGGCAAAAAATGAGACCTATTTCTGACTTCAGTACCTGGAGGAGGATTTGTGGAGCATGAGTATTTCTATTAGCACATGGTGGGGGACTTTGCACCTGCACCTCAAATTCTATCACATACAGTGAAGACTGGGGAGTTCCCAGAAGAGGGAGAATGTCTTATTGCATTGCTCTTGCTGGCTCCTCTGCAATTCTCTAAGCTCATGTCTCTTTGGGAGTTTTTTTTTTTTTTATCCTGCCTCTATAGAATCAGAACAAATTATAACCCAATAGGAATATGTGTGTGTGCTCAGACCCAAGATTCTTCCTCCATGTATACTTCACTGGTATTTAGGATACTCTCAAAACTACCTAAGGCATGCATCAGTAATGTGCAATGTTTTAGGGAATGGAATGAATCCAGGATTTGGAAGTGTATGGGAAGTTCCAGTAGGCCAGTGAGTAGAAATATTTCAGCTTACTGAAAACTCTTCTGAATCTCAAGGAGTGAATTGTGTTCTCTGCTAACGTCATTCTTCATTTCATCCTACAATTTTCTAACACCCCTTTCCAGCAATGGGAATGAGAGCAAGGATTGAAGCAAGAGTATATGATTTCAGTCCAGTATAAACCAGAGCATTCAAAATGCATATCAGAATTTTTTAATTGGTGCCTTTGATAAAAATTGCTTTTCAGATCTAGAGAGAACTTTTGCAGAGCACAGAGGTTAGTAGTAGGCAGACGGGGGGGGGGGTGGGTAACAGGAAGGGGATGCTTGGAGTATGTGCTCTTCTTGCTCTAAGAGGAATCCTTGGTGCTGCATCCATGCTGAGATCCCCCCACAGAGCAGAATGGATTAGGAGAGGAATATGGCCAAGCTCTTTCTGCCTGCTCACCTCTGTCTCTTAGCTCTTCATGTCTATATGGCTGGTCTCAAGTAAATTCAAAAATAATTTCACAGAATAAATTCATAGAATAATTTCACAAATGTGTCTCTCTCTCTGTCATCTTTTGTTCTGTGAATACATAAAGACCACAGTGATTTAAAATGGCCTCTGGGTATCCACTCTGTAGGTGAGGGAGAAAAGAACAAACTACGAAAAAATACATGTCGTATTGCAGTTTAAAAAGGATCATGAAGGAGATAATGTGAATAATCTGAATGAAGATGAAAAACAGCAGTTTACGGCTTCAGGATCTCAGAAATCTGAACTGAGTACCTTGTCAGACCCATTCCTCTGGGTAATTCCCACCTACTGGGAGCAGAAAAAGAGACCTGAGGACGTCCCCTAGATTTTGCCTAATAGAAGAGGATGTTTTATTTCCACTTTTCTGAAGCAATCTGATACAGTATCACTTGTGTATGCATGTCAATAAATGTGTTTTATCATTTTTGTTTTTGTTTTTTTGCATGGCAGACATGGGGAATCAAACCCGGGTCTCCAGCACGGCAGGCGAGAACTCTGCCGCTGAGCCACCATGGCCTGCCCAATAAATGTGTTTTGTTGATGTATATATCATCAATGTCTATACATGTGTTTGGTTTGTGTGTATTTCTGTTGATGTATGTATCAGTGTGTGTATTTTCTGCAATGTGTGTGTGTACATCAATCTATATGCTTGTATCCATGTATGCATGCCCGTGTTTGTATGGATATGCTGGTTCCTGCATGTTAGTATAAATCTGTATGTCAGTGTTTGTGTGTCTCAATGTGTTTAGTTTTCATTTGTGTGTTGGTATTTGTATGTGGGTCTGTGTGTGTGTTCATGTGCATATGTGTGTCAGTATTTCTGCATGTGTCAGTGTGTACATATTTCTTTCGAGACAACACTGGTGTCAAGTGACTAGAAAGACATTTGTGGAAGAAGATGGTGGGAATGCAAGTGAAAATCAGTCTCCTGTGCTGAGACTGGCTTGTCTGAAACTGGGATGTGTGTAGGGTGCAGTACATGTATCTTCACTGGTCCTTGAGTCCTCCTCTTTATTCACGGCACAATTAGGAAAATTGGTGAAGATACAAGGCATGCAGGTTTTTACTTTTATCTATTTTTGATATAGATTATCACAGTGGTTAAGATAAAAGGCTCTGCTGAATGTGAGAAAGCTAGAGGGAGGAGAGCTAGGGGTGCAAATGAAACCAGAAGGAAAGATAGACAATAAAGTCTGAGATGGTATAATCTAAGAATGCCTAGAATGTGCACTGATAGACTAAATGTACAAATTAAAAAATGTTTTTGCCTAAGGAAGAACAAAGGAATGTCAATATTGTAGCGTGTTGAAAATAGATCGTAATCCATATTTTAAAACTTTAATTTATGTGTGGGACTAAAGCAAAAAATATTTATTTTGTACAAATTTATATTTTGACTAGTGCATTTCCTAATATGACTTATATGGATAGGCTAATTTAACATCATAAGTACATGGAACCTTGAATAGGGCATGAGATTTTGTAGGTTTGTCCAGAGTGATGCCCTAATAAATCCCAGAGTTTTGAACAGTGAATAAAAAAGTATTTGCAAAGTCCCCTTGGGGGAATGGCAAGAAAGGGGGAAGACTGAACTTCCCTATTTGGAGAAGGCCTGATATTCTCACAAGCAGTGAGGACAATCAATTAAATAGGCTGAGCCCTCAATCTGGGGGGTTGCTCATAAGAAACTTATCCCTGCAAAGGATAAACTAAGCCTACTTAAAATTAGGCCTAAGAGTCACACCCAGAGTACCTCTTTTGTTGCTCAGATGTGGCCTATCTCTCAGCCAACACAGCAAGTGAACTCACTGCCCTCCCCTTCACTATGTGGGACATGACTCCCGGGGCATAAACCTCCGTGGTAACGTGGGACAGAAATCCTAGAATGAGCTGGGACTCAGCATCTAGGGATTGAGAAAACCATCTCAACCAAAAGGGGGAAGAGAGAAATGAGACAAAATACGGTGTCAATGGCTGAGATTTCAAACAGAGTTGAGAGGTTATCCTAGAGGTGATTCTTACCCATTATATAGATATCCCCTTTTTAGTTTAAGGTGTATTCAAGAGGCTAGAGTGAAGTGCCTGAAACTATAGAGCTGTGTTCCATTAGCCTTGTTTCTTGAAGATGATTGCATCATGATATAGCTTTTGCAATGTGACTGTGTGATTGTGAAAATCTTTTTCTGATATTCCTTTTATCTACAGTATGGACATATGAGTAAAAAATATGGATTAAAAATAAATAAAGGGAACAAATGTTAAATTAGGTAGAGGGAAATACTAATGATCAATGAGAGGGAGTTTCTTCTTTTTTCTTTTTGTTTCTTTTTCTGGAATGATGCAATGTTCTGAGAAATGATCATGGAGATGAATATACAACTATGTGATGATATTGTGAACCACTGATTGCACACCAAGTATGGAATGTTCATATGTTAAGAATGTTCGTGTTTGTATGTTGTTTGATTTTATCAATAAAAGAAAAGAAAAGGCTGCAAACAGAACATTCTTGTGATAAATGAACTCTCTTAGTAGCTAAGACAGACAGAGTATTTGCACAAAAATAGGTAAATAAACCAATGAAAAAGAAAAAAATAACTTAGAAACATATGAATGCATATATAAGAAATAGCACTCATGAAAAAGTGAATTTTTCAATAAATGTTCTATGAAATAAGATATCCATAGGAGGGAACTATATATATTTGACCTTTGATCTCATGCTACTTGCAAAGTCAATTCCAGATGGATAGTAGAACTAATTATAAAAACAATATAATAGGTATTTAGAACTTAATTTAGCAAAATAGTTTCATGACCATGGAATAGTATGATTTCTAAAACTAAACCTAGAAAGCTTTCCCAGTTAAAAAAAAAAAAAGAATTGAAATATTGTAACAGTTGATGTAAGTCAAGACTCCAGAGTCAGACTGCGTTAAGTTCAAAGTTTTTCGCTTCCTTTCTGTTGGTACTTTAACTCAGATTGAGAACTAGAACATGACAGTGATAAAAGTATCTACCTCTTTGGATATTGTGAGAACTGAATTAGTTAATAATGCATAAATTATGTAGGCTAATATCAGGTCTACAATAACCATTAAGTCAGTATTTGAGAATACTAACAGTTTTTCCTATGTAATTGCATGATGCATCATTTGCCACAGTTCCAAGCTGCATCACTATTTTTATGTCACAAAATCATAGAACACTATAACACAGTTATTTGTCCCTTAGAATTTTATCTTCTAATTACTGAAAAACATATCTTAAACTTAAATATATGTATATATGGATATTTGTCTTATATCGCTCTTATGCTTACATGAGGTGGTAAATATAAGCAAAATACATTGACAACAGTGTTCCTAAAATATCTTCCCATTCAAAGTGCAACTATTCTGAACCACTTTTCAACTCATGTTGCTCATCACTTCCCCCACTTTATCATCATCTGTGTTATCAGAAGCTTTGACAATGCCATATTTCTTGAGAAATATGTAAGGTTGTCTTCCAAACAATTGTCAATCCCTCTTTGAGGTTTGATGTTGATGATACCAGAAGGTGTTGATGAAAGATTTCAGACCAAATTCATGCATGTGTACAACAGTGAAATGATTATTTTCTACCTAATAATGTTTGCTCACAATCAATATTAAGATGCATCTCTACTGGAAAGATGTCAAAGTATATACACTCTGGCATCAATAAGATTCAGTATTTTTCTTTTGACTACCTATTTCTCATTTTAAAATCATGGGGGCTCATCTTCAATACTCTGGTCTATTATTGAGAAGTCATTATTTTATATAGTTTCATATACGTTGACCAATTTCATTTACCTTCTACTAACTAATAGTGATATTAGAGACTTTAGTGGACTACAGAAACATTAGTTAATGGACCACCTAATAGAAATATTAGAGATTTTATTTTAAATATGAGAGCTAATTTTATAAAGTATGGATCAAGAAATCCATTAAAAAGGAAGATATGCATTAAAAAAGAAAAATGGGGGCGGGTCACAGTGGCTCAGCAGGTAAGAGTGCTTGCCTGCCATGCCCGAGGACCTGGGTTCGATTCCCGGTGCCTGCCCATGTTAAAAAAAAAAAAAGAGAGAAAAATAGCAAAGAGTTTTGTTGGATATTTGGAGTGGACTAGCAGTTTTCTAATGATTTAGAGAAACTGTATCTTGGGAATTTGTGCTAAAATCTTAGAAATATGAGCAATGCTTCTTCAAATTGTAACAACTGTTGTCTCGCCTTTTTCATTTCTTTTTCCTCCGTATAACTATATGGATGCTGATTATACAAGTCACTTTATAATTTGAGAGTACAGAAAGAGATTCACTATGTTCTTCCTAAAGTGTCCTGTTCTGTCTCATACGACTCTAACCAATTCTAATTCTGGGAACTTGGAATTAGAATGGGCTTTGGAATTCTTTGATGAATATATTGAGGGAAGAAGAAACCCACATATTTCATTGTATAGAATGCATACCAACATTGCACCCGGAGTTTCAGACTCCGAGTAGTTGGAATTAAGTTAACACGCAAGTTCGGACCTCGGATATATGAGCCCTGAATCCACTGGATTTCATCCTCCATTCAGGTTGGTGTGGACAGCTCAGTAGGTTCCTGACTTGTGATGTGGTCTACAGTACATTAGTCTCTTAGTTGCCAGACTGCTATGAAAAATACTACACAATGGTTTCATTAATAACAAGAATTGGCTCATATTTGGAAGATTGGAAGTCCAAAATCAAGGTATCAGTAAGGCCAGGCTTTTTCACCACAGTCTGGAGCATTCCGGTTGCTGTCTTGCTGCAATCCTTGGTTCCTTAGTTGCATCTATGTCTCCCATCACATGACAACATCTCTCTCTTATGTCTGATTTTTTGGTTTATGCTGGCTTCGGAATTCTGACTCCTCTTTATAAGGCCTAAAGTAAAACAGATTAAAATTCACCCCAATTCCTAAAGGATGTTGTTGACTGTTTTACAACTTCAGTTTCTGTGTGGGACCAATGGAAGAGATGCTTATTCGATGAAAATTTATATTTTCTGTAGCATACTACCTAATTTAACTGTATGTTCAGTTTATTCAAACAATATTATTACAGGAATCTTAAATAGAAGTGAGATCTGGTTGTTTCATACACTTAACGTAATAACCTGATACACCCAGAGTAATTTGGGCAGAAAATAAAAGTATTTGCAAAGTCTCCTTGAGGGACTGGAGATATTAAACTTCCCCACCTAGGGAATTACAGATATTCTCACAAGCATTTGGGACTACCAATATAATAGGCCAAGCCCTAGATCTTGGTGTTTGCCCCTGTGAAACTTCTTGTGGAGCAGAAGCTAAGCCTACTTATAATTATGCCTAAGAGTCACCCTCAGAGAACATTTTTGGTTGCTCAGATGTGGTCTCTCTCTAAGCCAACTTAGGAGGTGAACTCACTGCAAATCCCCCTTATGTGGAACATGACTCCCAGGGTTGAGCCTGACCCTGGCATTGTGAGATTGAGAAAGCTCTCTTGACCGAAAGGGCGAAAAGAAATGAAACAAAGTTTAAGTGGCTGAGATATTTCAAATTGAGTCCAGTGGTCATTCTGGAGGTTATTCTTATGTATTATATACCTATTTCTTTTTAGTTTCTAGTGTATTAGAGTAGCTAGAAGGAAATACTTGAAACTGTTGAACTGTAATCCAGTAGCCTTGATTCTTGAAGATGATTGAATAATCATATAGCTTTTATGGTGATTGTCAAAACTTTATGACTTTGGGTTATAGAAAGGAACAAAGTCATGAGACACACAACAAGGTAAATGAACCTCGGGGTCATTATATGGTGCAAAATAAGCCAGAAACAATACTGTGTGGTGTCTTTTAGAAAATACCAATAAGAGAATTGGGGCCTAGATTGTAAGTTCTTGTAGCAGTCACATTTTGTCCAAGGCTGTAAATGTTATTTCTAGATTTTGAGATGCTGTGCTGTATAACCTAGTGTCTCCCTGGAACTCTGACTACCTGTGTGACACACAAAACTCAGAATTGAAGTTCTGCAGCTTTGCTACATACAACTGTTAAAGAAACCCAAAAAGAGATCAGTCTTCAATTAGAGATAAGATTCGAAGTTAGAAAGGGCAGAGCACAAGTAACCCTAAAGATTGAGAGATGAATCAAATAGAAGGAATTATAACAAGGAAGACAGGATTTAACAAATGAGTATGACTGCTGAACCATTAGTCTCCAGTGTCTTGGAATAACTAGAAGGAGAAACCTAAAATTGTGATGCAGTAACCTGTACCAAACTCTGAAATCTATTCTATAACTGCTTGTTACAACATGCTTTGCAAGTTATTGCTTTTTTTGTATAATTTATTTCACAATTTAAAAAATTTTTTTAAAAGGTACGTAAAACAACAAAAAAATCACCCCCATTCAGTTGATTACTTCTTAACAATAATAAAATCTTCAAAAGTCCTATTTACAAATAGATTCAAACACACTGAACAAGGATTAGGATTAAGAGCATGCTTTTTGTTGAGGTATGTATTTCAATCTACCATTTAGTACTCAAAATGGCATCTTTTTGGGAATTCTGATGGCTATGTCAGCCTCTATGAAATCTAATCCCAGCTAGTTTAGTAGGTTGTGGGAAATATCTTCCATGCTGTACGAGAGTAATGTTTGCGGACTTCATGCTCAATGCTGTATCATGGATGTCTGTAGTATCATGTTGCACAGTTCTATGTCTACCCTGTCCTCTCTTGACCCTGAATCCTCAGAGCTCACTGACTCTCATTTGCCATTTTGAATTGGGGCACTACTTGTACAGATCTGCTGTGCTTTGCTTATCCCTTAACACTCTGCCTTTTATTTTATTTTATTTTTTATTTATTTATGTTTTGGTAAAGTTTGATAAGAGATGATTCACAGTATTCATAATGATATGTTATATGACTGAAATGAAAAGGAAAAGGGAGTTTGAAAAGGCACTTAGCTATTGTTGAAATTCCAGTTAAAATGGATTAACCAGAATAACCCTCCATATTTTTTTATTATTATTTTTTGGGGGTGCATGATTGAACCTGGGTCTCTTACATGGAAGGCAAGCATTCTACCACTGAACCACCCATGCACCCAACCCTCCACATTTTAACAGATGAGATTTAAATGAGACTAACCTTTTACAAGGAGCAAAGTATGGGCTCGGAAGGGTGCAAACATTTCTTGAATTACGATAAGGCCAAAATAGAAGAATCTAAATAACTTGTATCCTAATTTCAAATGTTAAGGGCTGGGTCTGGATGAGCTGTAACTCTTACACTTGGCCTCCAAGTCTCAGGAGCCAGTTTTCTCTCTAATCCATGAATGGGATATTGAGAACATGCTATGTGATTCCACACAGTGCAAGCAAGAATTTTGACATTGGCGATTTCCATGTTCATTCTAAGGCCAAACATTTTATAATATTATAATACACTGTATTATATTTGTAAAGGGTTGTAAGGCTGGCTAGCTACCCTTTAAGACAGACCAACTGCACTATATCCAGTTCTCAACCTAAAAGGTATCACTTCCCTGCTAGTCCAAGAAATTAATTAAGCCAATCACATACTTCCATAGGAACCAAGGAGCACTTAATCATCTTGTTACTTCAAAACATGCCTCAAATAGCTCCTGTTTACTTATTCTATTCCTGAGTTCAGCCCTTGCGTGGTTCTGCATGGTGTGTGGTGTCCTCCTCCCATGGCTATGAAGTATGTGGCTGATAAGTTTTGTCAATCTATCTGTCCAGTGAAAAGTCTCATTTGCTCAAATAACCTGAGAATACTAGGGTAGGACACCCTTCTCTCAGCAACAGAGTAAAGAAGAGAAGAGAAAAACACCATGGCGAAAATAACAAACAAATGAATAAATTATCTAGGAATAAATTTAACCAAGGATATAAAAGATTTGCACACAAAAAACTACAAATCATTACTGAAACAAATTAAAGAAAAATCTAAAGAAGTGGAAAATTTTTCCATGTTCATGTACTGGGAGATTTAAAATTGTTAGGGCATCAATGGTACTCAAAATAATTTCCAGATTTAACACAATCCCAACCAAAATTTCAACAACCTTCTTTGCAAAATTGAAAGGTTAATCATAAAATTCACATTGAAATGCAAGGAACTCCAAATAACCACAACTATCTTGAAAAAGAACCAAGTTGGAGGACTTATACTTCCCTATTTCAAACTTATTACAGGCCTCTCTCACCTCTGTCTTTGCTAGAGCACCCACATGTCCTCTCACATGTGTTCTCAATAAATTTTCTGCCTTCTTTATTTAAAAAATTATTACAAAGGTAAATCAATTAAAAAGTTTGATATGGCCCAAGAAAATACATATAGACCAAAGGCATATATTTAAGAGCACAAAAATAAACCCATACATTGATGGCCAATTGATTTTTGGCAAGGATTCCAAGTCTCAATTGGGAAATAACAGTCTCTTCAAAAAATGATGCTGGGAAAACTAGATCTACTTATGTTAAAGAATGAAAGTGAACCCTTCACACCATACACAAATGTTAAAAAGGATTCATTACCTAACTAGAAGAGCTAGAATTACAAAACTCATAGAGGAAAATACAAGGAAATAAATTCAGGACCTTGTAGGAGGCAGTCAATTCATAGACTTTACATCAAAAGCATGACTAACAAAAAATATAATGGATAAAGAACTTCATTAAAATTGCATACTTTTTTAATGAAGGACATTATAAGTAAAGTAAGAACACAAACAACACTGTGGGAGAAAATAGTAGAAACAATGTATCTGATATTGGTTTAATATCCAGAATATATAAGGAGTACCTACACCCCACAAGCAAAAGGCAAACGACACAATCTAAAAATAAGCAAAGGACTTGAATATACATTTCTCCAAATAAGATGTACAAATGGCCAATAAGCACATGGAAAGATGCCCAACATCATCAGCCAGTAAGGAAATGTAAATCAGAACCACGATCAGATACAATTTCACATCCACTAGAATGCTATAACTTTTAAAACAGAGAAACATAAGTCCTAGCAAGGATTCAGAGAAATATGGATCATTTTACATTGCTATTGAGAATACAAATGGTGCTGCCACTGTGGAAAATAGTTTTATCGTTCCTCAAAAAGTTAAACCTAAAACTCTTATATCACCTGGAAATGCAACATCTAAATATATACCCAAAATAATTTAAAACAAAGATTCAAATAGATATTTGTACCCCAATACAGCAGCTTTATTTACAAGAGCCTAAAGATGGAAGCCACCCAAATATCCATCAGCAGATGAATGGGTAAAAATATATATGGTATATACTCACAATGGAATATTACTCAGCCCTAAAAAAGAAATAAATTCTGACACATGCCACGAAATGGATGAACTCTGAAGACATCATATTGTGTGAAACTTACCAGAAACAAACAAGTCAGAAACAAAGAAATAGATATGATATGATTTCACTTATATGAAAGAGTTAAATTATGCAAACATACTGAGACACAGAATTGCCAAGAGTAGGGGAGAGAGGGAATGGAGAATTAATGCATAACGAGTGTAGGATTTATGTCTGATGCTATGGGAAATTTCTGGTAGTGGATAGTGGTGAGTATAACACAATATTTTGAAAGAGATTAACTGCATTGAATAGAGTGCTTGAGAACTATGAGATGGAAAGGTTTATCTTCTACATGTTTCCACAGTTTTGAAAAAAAAGAAACTAAAGATGCTATGACAATTAAATTCAAACATGAGCCTGGACTGGATGTAGAAATGGAAAAGGCCCCAAAAGACATTATTAGGACATATGTGAAAATCATAAAAGACTGAAAACATTCTATCAATTTTAAAATTTCTTAGCAAAATAACAGTATTTAAGGTGGTTACATTGTTCTTGGGAAATGCACATAGAAGTATCACATGTTCAAGAATCATGATGTATACAACCTATTGTTAAATGTTAAGAATATATATATATATAGTGAGACAGAGAGAGAAAGAGAGATGGATGAATGATTTAGCAAATGAGGGGAAAATGTTAAAACTAGTGTAACGAGTATCTGGGGGATGTGTTGGAGGTCTCTCTTTAATTTCTATACTATTTAACAAAACAAATATAACACTTGTACACTGAAACTATGAAAATATTCAAGGAATTTAAAGAAGATCTAAAAAATGGAAAAACCTTCATATTCATGGATTTAAAAATTAATATATTACGGTTTCAAAACTCTCCACATTGATCTACAGATCAATCCCTTCTAAAATCTCAAATGCCTTTTTGTGGAGTTTGACAAACTGTTTCTAAAATTCATAAAGAAATGCAAGGGACACAAGACAGCCAAAACAATCTTGAAAAATAAGAATTCTGTTTCTAGTCATTATTTCTTTACCTCTTCCTCTTGGAATCCCATTTTGTGCATGCTCCTACACTTGATGGATTCCCACAGGTTTCTACGACTCAGTTCATTTTCTTTTATCATTTCTTTTTCTCTTTAAATGGAGATTGTAATTGCCCTATGTTCAAGTGTGTTGTTTCATTTTTCTCCCAGCTTATATAGACTATCAACACTTCTAGTGAATCTTTCACATCATTTATTAAATTTTTCAACTTTAGAGTTTCTATTTTTAAAATTATTTTATCCCTTTATTGATATTTTTTGTTTGATGAGACATAATTGTCATACTTTAACTTTTTGGACTTGGTTTCCTATACTTCTTTGAAATATTTAGAATAATCAATTTTAAGATTCCATCTACCAAGTCAAACATCTGGACTTTCTCAGAAACTGTTTCTATCAACTTTTTTCCCTGTGTTTGGACCATACCTTCCTTTTCCTTTGCATGTATCATATTTTTTGAACACTAGACATTTTAAAAATATTTTTATTAATAAAACAGCATACAATCATACAAACATTCTTATACAAACATTCCATACATGGTATGCAATGAATGGCTCACATTATCATCACATAGTTGTGTATTCATTACCATGATCATTTTTTGAACATTTGCATCACTCCAGAAAAAGAAAGAAAAAAGAAAAAAAACTCATACATAACATCCCGCCCTCTCATTGACCACTAGTATTTCCATCTACCCAATTTGTTTTAACCTTTGTTCCCCCTATTATTTATTTTCTGTCCATATTTTTTATTCAACTGTCCATACCCTAGTTAAAAGGAGTATCAGACACAAGGTTTTCACAATCACACAGTCACATTGTAAAATCTATATCATTATACAATCATCTTCAAGAAACAAGGCTACTGGAACACAGCTCTACAGTTCAGGTACTTCTCTCCAGTCACTTCAATAAACCATAAACTGAAAAAGGGATATCTATATAATGCCTAAGAATAACCTCCGAGAGAACCTCCTGACTCTGTTTGAATTCTCTCAGTGACTGACACTTCATTTTTGTCTCATTTCTCTCATCCCCCTTTTGCTCAAGAAGGTTTTCTCAATTCCCTGATGCCAAGTCCCAGCACATCCTAGGATTTCTGTCATCCCAGGATTTCTGTTCCACATTGCCAGGGAGGTCTACAGCTCTGGGAGTCATGTCCCACATAGAGGGGGAGGGCAATGAGTTCACTTGCCATGTCAGCTTAGAGAGAGAGAGCTCAAATCTGAGTAATAAAAGAGGTTCTCTGGGGGTGACACTTGGGTCAAATTTTAAGTAGGCTTAGCCTATCTTTTGCAAAAATAAGCTTCATAGGAGTGACCCCCAATCGAAGGCACATCCTACTGATTTGGTTGTCCCCAGTGCTTTCTAGAATATCAGAAATTCTCCATGGGAAAATTGAACATTGCCCCTTTCTCCACATTCCCCCAAGGGGACTTTGGAAATACTTCTTTATTCACTGTTAATCTCGCTGAGATTTATCGCGGCATCACACTAACCTGGACAAACCAATGAAATCACATGCCCTATTCAAGCTTCCATGTATTTATAGTGTTAACCATATTGATCATACAAGTTAAATTAGGAAATACACTACCCAAAATATAAATTTTGCACCAAATAAACATCTGTCCTTTTCATCTCAAAAACTGGACATTTTGATCAACATAATATGGGAAATCTGGAAATTATATCCCTCCACTGCATTTGTTATTGTCACTGTTTGCTGTTCTTGTTGATTCGCACATACCAACAGCTAATAGCCTACCCACAGCTACAATGATTGCAAGGTTGCTAGATTTCAAGGCTATTATGATGCTCAGGATAGAGGGATCTAAATAAGGAAAGTTAAAATGACACAAAGTCACTATTCTTATGGAGGTTAAGTCATTTTACTTGAATAAATGCTGCTTCAATTGTTGCAAGTCTTTGGTTAATTTCCAGAGTTCTGGACATGTTTATCCTGATAAATTTTCCTACTACTCCCACAGATATGGAGAAGCAGGTTTTCAGAGGTCCTTAGTCCATGATTCTGGAAGTGCTTCTATTCTTCACTTTTGAAAGATAATTTAGCTGCATATGGAATTATAGGATGGTGCTGCTTACATCCTTTCAACACTTTAAATATTTTACTCCACATTCCTCTTGCATGTATGGTTTCAGAAGAGATGTCCAGTTCAGTTCTTATCCTTGTTCCCCAAAAGATAGGATGCTTGTTTTCTCTGGCTTCATTTAAATTTCTTTCTTTTTTTGTTTGTTTTTGTTTTTGTTTTTGTTTTTTTGGGGGGTGCATGGTCCAGGAATTGAACACATGTCTCCTGCATGGAAAGCAGGCATTCTACCTCAGAATCACCTGTGCACCCCTAAATTTATTCTTTGCCTTTGGTTCTGCTGTTTGAATATGATATAAATAGGTGTTTTTGTTTTGTTATTTTTGTATATACTATATAACATAAAATTTGTCATTTTTAAATGTACACTTCAATGGTATTAAGTACTTTTACAGTGTTGTTACATTACCATCTTCCGTTGCTGTGGTGGTTAGGTTCAGTTATCAACTTGGCCAGGTGAAGGTACCTAGTTTTGTTGCTGTGGACATGAGCCAATGGTACGTGAACCTCATCTGTTGCTAATTACATCTGCAGTCAGCTAGGAGGCATGCCTGCTGCAATGAATAATGTTTGACTTAATTGGCTGGTGCTTAAATGAGAGAGCACAATGTAGTACAGCCCAAGCAGCTCAGCATTCCTCATCTCAGCACTCGCAGCTCAGCCCAGGCCTCTGGAGATGCAGAAAGGAATCACCCTGGGGAATGTTGCTGGAACCCAGAGGCCTGGAGAAAAGGCCAGCAGAGATTACCCTGAGCCTTCCCACGTAAGAAAGAAATTCAGATGAAAGTTAGCTGCCTTTCCTCTGAAGAACTAACAAAATAAATCCCCTTTTATTAAAAGCCAGTCCATCTCTGGTGTGTGGCATTCCAGCAGCTAGCAAACGAACAATTGCTAAACATTTTTCATCACCCTAAACTGAAACTCTCTATCCATGAAGCAATAATTCCCCATTCTTCCTCCTCTCACTCTCTGATAATCTCCAATCTACTTTCTGTCTCTACAAATTTTCTTTTTCTACATAATTCATTTAAGCGGGGTCCAAATATTTTTCCTTTTGTGTCTGCTTGTTTCACTTAGAATAATATTTTCAAGGTTCACCTATGTTGTTGCATGTATCAGAAATTATGCCTTTCATAGCTGAATAGTGTCCCATTGTATGGATAAATGACATTTTGTTTATACATGCATCTATCAATGACACTTAAGTTGTTCCTACCTTTTGGATATTGTAAATAATGCTGCTAGGAACACTGGTGTACAAATAATGATTTGACTTTTATCTTTTTGGGTATCCAAGAGATTCCTAGATCAATGTTTGGGTTCTGTCATTAATTTTGTTACCTTGGGTCATTATTACTTCACATATTTATTGTGCTTCATTCTTTATTCTTCTTCTATTGTGGCAATTAGAAGTATGTTACATCTTTTGTTATTGTCACACAATGTACCACATACATTCTTGAATTCTTTATTTTTTTTTTCTTTTTCATTCTTTTTTCTCTTTGTATTTTATTTGAGAAGTTTCTATTGACCTATCTTCAAGTTCACTGATTCTTTCCTCAGTCAAGTCTACTGATAATGTGTACAAGGCATTCTGTATTTCCGTTGGGGTACTATTGATTTCTAGAATTTCTTTTGTATTCTCCCTGAGAGTTTTCATCTCTTTCCTTACATTGCCCATTTGTTCTTGTTTTCAAATGCTATCTACTTTCTCCATGAGACCTTAATATTTTACATAGTTATTTTAAATTGCCTTTCTGATAATTCCAACATATGTCCTATATCTGAATCTGACTCTGATTATTGCTTTATCTCTCAAGTCTGTGTTTTTCCTTGCCTTTTAGCATGCCTTGCATTTTTTGTCGAAAACTAGACATGCTATATCAGCTACTGGGAATGGAGGTAAATAGGACTTTAATGTGAGAACTTGATAGTATAAATCTAGCTAGAAGTTCAGTTGTGGTTAATGTTTATTTTAGCTATAAGCAATAGAGACTTAGTAATTCTTTAGTGACTTCATTTTCGTGACTCTCCTCTTAGCTTTTGGAATGCACTATGTACTTCCAATGTGAAAGAGTCTTCCAGCACTGAGAGCTTTCTTGTAGCTGTTTCAGCTTTAATTTGCTTTATTAAACTGGGGTTGCCTTGGTATAGTGATAGGATATGAAGGAAAAGGAACATTTTATAATCTTTATAATCTTTTGATCAAGTCTGTCTTTTAATCTGCTTATATCTCAGGACTGTGCCCTTCACAAGTGTTTCTGTCCCTCTTCGAGTGTTATTTATACCTTTGTCCCCCACCTCCTGCCTATTCCTTTCACTAGCTGAAGAACTTTTAATCTATTTTCTTGAATCTCTGCCCTCAGTTGATTGTTTTGTTTTTTTTCCCCTTAAGTGAGGTAGAAAGATATAAATGGCTGAAGTAAGGAGTAATTCCCTTCCCTCAGCTGGGATAAGATTTACAAATTGCCTTCTAGCAAACCCCTTTCTTGGTAGATGGCTTCTTGATTTAGAAAAAACTTGGGAATGCTTCACAATAATTGCTCATTCTCTCCTTCTTCCAGGGCCATGAGGAATCTTCCTTGGATCACCGCCAAGAGAACTGGGTGAGGTTCCTGGAGGGAAAGCCCTTGCAAGCGTGGGAATCTCCTAAGACTATGGTCCCATCAGTTTCTTACTCTCATGCTACTCCACACTTAGCCTCCAGCAATTTGTCAAAATTATCACTTAAATATTACTAAGAGTTATGACTACAACAATTTCTGCTCTAGGTAAGAAAACATTGTTTGCTGCATCTGTCTGGGTGTGACTCTCTCTCTCTCTCTCCATATTTCATGTCAGACTTGCCCTGTGACCCCATTTCCCTGGCGCACCCAAGAAGAATCATTGATTTTCAGTTTTCCAATGTTTTCTTGTAACAAGTATGAATGTGATGACTTTCAAGTTGTTTGCATGTCAGAGGTGAACCAGGGTAATGAATATGAATGTTTCAGAAAAAAAAATAGAGATGTGAAGTGTTAGTTGCATTGCATCATCTAAAAGAGAAACATATTGTCAACATTAAATATAAATGGTAATGTTAAAATTTATCTCTTGGTTAAGGTAGTTTTTGTCGGGTTTCTTCCCTGTAAATATACTGTTTTCCTTTTTGCTATGCATTAAAAGTGAGTCACTGAGCCCAGTCTACACCAAAGTGGGAAAAATTAAATTTCACTTCTTGTAGGGAGGGTTATCAAGGAATTTGTCAACATATGTTGAAATCATTGCATTATTTAACAAATTTATTAGTAGAGATACTTTGATTCATGTGAATATCCTATTTTGCCCACTAATTTTTGGATTCCTTAGTGGATCTTGGCTGTACCAGTTACAATTGTGCTGTTGTAATGGTATTTTTCTACTTTTTCCATACCTTTGTATTTATTATTCAAAACCTCCTGTAAAGAAGATTTGTCCCTAATCCCTTATTTATTTATCCAATAATTTATTTATATTAGAATGCACTCATTAATCAACTTCCTTACTTGGTAGCACTACACAATGTTCTAGATTCATCTTGTATTTATCCAACGAACCATGGTTCTTTTTTAATTGGAGTACGCTATTTAGAAACCAATAGATATGCACTGGGTCCCCTTGTTGATACGGAGTGTCACTGCTTCTAGGCCCTTTCAGCAAATAAAGCTAGGAAATATGTGTAAATCTTCATTTATACCCACATATCTGTTATGTTTGAGTATGTCTTTCTATATCTACATATCCATATACAGATTTTAAGGTAAACATGACAATGCTGATATCTTCAGCTCCTATCCAGCACTACATGGTTTATTCAGGCCTTCATTCTTCCTTATTTGTATCTTCTTCCTTTGACGGTGACAAAGCATTTCCTTTTCCCGAAGTATTTTGTCATCATTTTTCCTTTGATGTCTGCACAGACTGATTTAAATTTAACTTCATTTGCCTTGTCCTTTCGTCTAGCTCTTAGCCACTGTGACTTGCATTGGGATAGTGGATTTCTGGATAAAGTGTTGGGAGCTATCAGACTTGATAGTTTATGTTTATAGATGTGAAATTAAAAGAATATTGGAATTTAGAAAAGATAGCTTATACAAATGAACACACTCCATGAAAACTCAAATATGTAAGCAGGAGAATGCCAGCCATTTTGGCAGTTGTAAGATCTGCTTGCAATGACTGCCATAGACTGAGACTTTGTTGTCCAGAATTATTATCAGGCTAGGACTCAGGGATGGATGCATAATACAGCCATATTACAGGGACAGTTGTTTTATAAGATATTTGAAATTTGACTTTCTGGGAAATGTAGTGTCCCTCCCACTAATTATGCAGATTTCCTTTCCTTTAAGAAGAGAACTGGAAAAAATCTTCCGGTGGGCTGAGGGATTGGAGATGTTATATGGTGCCCTTAATCAATGCATCCCTCAGTTGTACCCATCATCCCTTATAGCACTGGACTGGCCTTTCTGGCTTTCCTGGCCATACTCCCACAGAACTCGTGCTTCCTAAAGGATAATTTTCATTTAGTTGCTTGTGAAAGAACATAATACAGCTTGACAAAAAAACACATACTCTGCCCACCTCTTCTTTCCTCTAGATTTCCATTTCATCTGTGGGGCTGTAAGTGTCCCAGTAATAGTGTCAGTGGCATGAATTAACACACTGATAATATGTGGCTTCACCTATACTGGAGATGGAATTGGGAGAATGGAATGGAGGCCTGAGGAAAATATCATAAACAGGACAACTAGAGCACACAAATAACTATACTGTGCAGAGAGATTAAAGTTACAGACTCCTTCACAATTCTAGGCTGCTATTTGTTAAATGCCTCTCCATACTAAGGACTGATGAAGGTGACTATAGACATGTTGCATGATTTATCATAATACAGGATGGAAATTTCATCATGTGGTTGGTATTGAAAATTGGTGTATCCAGTGAAAACTTGTTTTTAAGAACTATTATATACAAAATTTGTTATGTGAATGAAATGTGATAATAACCAGTAAGAAGAAGATAACAGGTGAAGAACCAGGAAAGGGTGGGAAGTAAGCTATTGTCAGAGATTGAGAGGTCTATGTGGAAATTGTGTGCATATTCCTCTTTTTGCCTGCAAAAAGTGGAGTGCATAAGGGAAAGCAGTGTCACCTAGCTTTCTCTCTGTCTTCTCTTCTATCTGCCTTAGTCCATGTCTCCTAAATGGCTTTTTACATAAATGCCATGGCAGAAAGTTTTTCAACAAATCTTCTAGGAATGCCTCATCTCCAAGCCCATCCATCTATATCTATGGGCCATTGGAGCTGGAATAAGCAGGAGATCATGGTGTAGATTTAGTAGGAACGAGAAGGTCCTTGAAATCTATGACTCAATGTGGATAATCAGTTGCAACTGAAATTTCAAGTGAATAGTTAAATTTCTGTGGTAGTGAGATGTAAGAAATTGTAAATCAAGATAAATACACTGACTATGGTAGTCCCGACCACAGAAATATGAGGTTTAATACCTGACAAGATCTTTCTTCTTTTAAAGATAATTTAGGCAAAGATGGAGGCCAGTCCATTCAACACAATTGAAAGCTCAAAGCCAGAATGCTTTAGTTACATCCTTGATGAGGTAATCTCTGTCCGGTCTCTCATTTCTGCATGCCTCTTTCCAACACTACAGCAACACAAGAAGCAGGCAGGTGGGGAGGGGACTCAGAGACCGTGAGGTACCTCAGACCACCCTTGCTCTTTAGGAGGTTTTTGCTGGGTGTGTATAGTTTTCTGAGGACTGGAGGGCTCTTACCACTTTTGCATTTCTTGTGACTCAGCTCGTCCTTAGGAAGCTTGGAGCAGATTAAGCACAATGCTCAAGTTCAGAGAGTGGAGTTTAGAGAGTTTGGGATGTCCTTTCTTCCATCTAAGCTTTCTCATCTGTTACCAGCTATATTAAGGCAGTGGGCAATGTAAAAATTGTTCTACCCAACAACTGCCTCCTACATAGTAGTGGGTTTCACTTTGGTTTTAACGGAATTAATTTAACTTATATAAGGAAAGAAAAGTCTCATTCTGATATTTAAAAAGTAAAATAACCTACCTAATGAAGAGAGATCTTTATGCATAAATTATTCTGCTCAATCCTATGACACATTGACTACATGTATCTCTGGAGTATTGAGGTCTGTTACAGTTATCTATTGCTGTGTAACAAACCTTCCCAAACTTAGTGGCATAAAAGAGCAACTGTTTCATTTTGTTCATAGATCCCATGGCATAATGGCAGAGATTTGTCTCCTCTTCACAATGACAGATGGGTGGAAATTATTCAGATTTTGGGGATTGGAATCATCTAGGGGCTGCTTCACTTACATGTCTGGTGAATGACTGATTGAAGACTGAGCTCAGCAGGATTGTCAATAGTAATTCTCTGCCAGTTTAAAGTTGTTACGTACCCGAGAAAAGCCATGTCCTTGAATCCTGATTCAACATTGTAGGGTTGAAACCTTTGATTAGATTGTTTCCATGGAAATTGACCCACTCAATTGTGGGTGTGACCTTTTGGTTAGTACTTCCATGGAGATGTGTGATACTCCTACTTGAGGGTGTAGCCTTTTGATTAGATGGAGACGTGACTCTCCCATTCAAGGTGTGTCTTGGTTAGTTTACTAGAATCCCTTAATGGGAGAAATAATTTTGAGATAGCTTAGATGCAGACACTTGGAGAACAATTGCTCCAAAGCCAAAAGAACCCACAGAGAGAGCAGATGCCTAGCCACAGATATTTGGAAATTCAGGGCCCAGCAGATATTGCCATGTGCCTTCCCATGAGATGCTAAGCAAGCCAGAAGCCTGAAGGATCCACAAGGGCTGAAAAAGTCATTTGAAACCAGAAGTTGAGAGAGGATGCAGTTACAGCCACATGCCTTCCTATGTGACAGATTTGGGCTTTTCTTGAGTCAAGTATCTTTCTCTTCATGTCTTAGTTTGGACATTTTTATGGCCTTAGAACTGGAAACTTGTAACTTAAAAAAATCCCTTTGTAAAACCACTCCTTTTCTGGTACATTGCATTCTGGCAGCTTTGACAAACCAAAACAACTTCTCCATATGGCTTGGGATTCCTCAGAGCATGAAACACAAGGTGGTCAGTCATATGTTTTACATGGGTCTCAGATTTAAACAGAAAACGGTCTAGTGATCAAGGCAGAAATATGATACATTTTGTGACCTAGTCTCAGAAATCACATAGAATCATAGCCATCCTTTATTAGTTGTAGCAATCACAAGTCACTTTCAAGTGGAAGATACAGAAGCTACCTCTTGAAGGGAGTAATTTCAAATAACTTGAAGCCAATTCTTACAACCACCACAATTTTTGAAGAGCTGAAGTTTTCCCTAGTGGAAAATTTTTATATTTCTTCTTAAATTTTTATTTTGAAATAATTTCAAAGACAATTTCAAAAGTAATACAAAACCAAAATTGAGAACTCCAACATACCCCCCAGTACATAGATCCATGAATTTTAACTTTTTTGTCACATTGACCATATCATTATATCTCTCTTTTCATCCATCTATCTATCCATCTTTCTACCTACCTACCTATCTACCTATCTATCTATATCTGTATATATATGTATATAGATATCCATCTATCTATCTATTTTCAAAATAGTTAAGAAAAGGTTGTATGCATCATACACCTTGAACACCTAACTCCATGGTCATTCCCTGAGAACAAGGAAATTCACATATGTAACCATTTTGGGTATTATCAATGTCAAGTACTTTAACATTGAATTTACCATTTATACTCCAATTTTTTCATATACCTCAATAATATATTCTTGAGTCTTTTCTATTCCATTATTAAATCTAGTTCAGGCTCATGTGTCACACTGAATTGTCATTGTCTCTTTGGTTGCTCTTTTTTAAAAATTGTGGAAATATCTATGCCTTTGTGTGTTTGTGTGCGTGTGTGTCTGTGTATGATGTAAACTTTCCCATCTCATCATTTTCAAGCATATGATTGAATGTGATTTACCATGCTGCACATACCCACACTGAAATAGGAAAAACTCTGAACAACACCCAAGAAAGCACCAGAACCTCTGAGAAGTGGACAAAACTTTTATTGCCGTGGCAGTCTCAGAGGACTCCTGTCCAAAGTCTGAGCCCTGAATATTCTGTTTCCAGATAATATAGGCTAGTGAGCAAGGTGGGAGTTACTATGGGAATGGGCAGTAAACACTGGAAACAGAAACAGAACTTGCAGGGCAGGAATTACTATCTGGCCCTTAGCTGAATTCTTTTGTCTTAGATACAGGCAGCCCCTGGAAGTGAGTAAGAGCTGGCCTGGCAGACATCCTGGTTTGCACACCAATATTTTCAGACATGCTTGAGTAAGCCTGGATGTGATTAGCAGCATGGCAGACATCCTGTTTATATTCCCTTGAGAAAGCTTGCATTTACATACATTTATGAATGCAAAAATTTATAGAGTGATGCATACAAATACACAGAGTAGTATACATAAATGCATAAAGTGAAACATGAATTCATAAAGTTATACAGCAATAATACTGAGGTGACGCACATAAAATCATAAAGTTATACAGTAATACTGAGATTAAATCTATAAACTACTTCATTCTCCCTTTTGATGATACTATTCATCATATTTTATTCTTTAGGTGTAGCACTATTTTTGCTTGTGGGGACTAATTAATGATTGTGAAAGCTAAAGGAGTGCAGATCTCTGAGATGAAGTAAGTGGGAGGCAGTTTTTCAGTCTACTAAGCCTTCTATAGTTTGACTTACACTTTTTAGTAAGCAAGGGAGGAGGCAGGGGAGGATATGGCATATACCAAACAGCCCTAAAACACTTCCAACCAGAGTTTTGAATGCTCCAGAAGTTAAGAAGCACCATCCAAATAGGTTTTTGGGGTCCCAGCTGTTCCAGGTTTGAACTGGGACATGGGAAAGGATTCTCATGTGATTGGTGATTTCTTCTATTACTTCTCCTTGGTCATCTAACTGCAAGCAACAGTTGTAAAGGTTGAATTTTCCAAATATTCTACCTTCCTTTGCTAACAGATAATCAAGAGCCAATCGGTTCTGATAGATGGCTGTTCTGAATTTGGTTTGTTGCTGTGCCAATAGATTTAAATCCCTGGCAGTTTCATTTGTGATTAGTTGTACTAGTGCCTGGAGCTAGATGATGCCGTTGAGCTTGTAAATTGGGGTCTGATATCCCCATGACCTATCTTCTGCCCATGGTGCTGGACCACAATACTGGATGATGCACTCGGGAGGCCATTCATTGTCTTTTCAGTTTCCTATTTGTATGCCTCTCTTTTGGACCCAGTTATTTTCTGATTCATAGGCTGGGTACCCTAATAGTTCCCCTTGCTTTAGGGGAATTAGGAAGAAAGAAGGGCAGATAGTTCCTAACACACAGCCTCCTGACCACCCTGCAGGCAATTCAGAATAGGCTGTTCTGCCACAGATCCAATTCAACCCTTCAGGGCTTTCCAAATCCATGGAGCTGAAATATCACTCCAGAAACCTTTTAGAGTGGGAAAGAGGCTAATGGTGATGGATCAAGAGCTGTGTGATTTTTATTTGATCCCCACCATAAGGTGGCTTTTTTGCTCTGGTTATAATACTGTTGCCCCAGACAGACGAGATTCCCAACTGGAACTGGAAAGTTGTTTCCCTATCTACCTGTACAGTTTTTTCCCAACTATGGAAGTTTTTAGGTTCCATTGGCTGGGACAGGGCCAGGAGGGGGGTACATTTACTTTTTCTGTTGGCATTAGGTATTTTTCTTTCTATAGTCATAGTCCCCCGTATTTGTTCCTCCACAGACATAACAGGAGGAAATACTTAGAGAGGAAGCTACCTGTTCTGCTAATTGAGATTTTGAGTGCTTATGGGAATGACTAGGTTTGATTTCGCATTTCCTCAAAGAAGGAATGGAATACCTGGAATTTTTCTCAGTTGTAAGAGTACATGGTTCTTTTTATATATAGGATGGGGCCAGTGATGGCTTTAGGGGACCACAATACTCTGAAGAACACCTGGACTTCTTTTCTCCACCGGGTGTCATGAATATTTAAAATGGTAAGATTAGTGAGACTGCAATGCTCTGTCCTGCAACTGGGGGCACTTGGTGTTTCTTGTAAGAGGGTATCGCAGAGGTTTTCCATTTGGTATAGCACACAGCAACTGGTGGTACCTAGTGCTTTCTGTAGGAGGGCACCTCAATGGCTTCCTATTCTTTGTAACACACAGTGTATAGCCAGGCCTATGACAGGACAGGTTAAAGAATAGAGGCACTGTTTGTTGACTTATTGAAGCAGTGGCTTTGCCTACTATTATTTCTTTTCCCCCTTCTTGGAATTTTAATTCTACCACAGTTTTGTGCTCTGGCTTGCTAGGGTCACGGCAGATGTAGTGATGGTCCTCCCCAAGGTCACAGATTGAGTATGTGATCTGATTGTAGGTACAGAAGCCCTTGGGGATACCTTGGCAAGTGTAATGGGTGTGGAAAACTAGGGTGAGAGTGACTGTGCCACTGATCCAGTAGCATGAATGCACTGCTGGTAGGAATCTGGGGCAGCAATCCCAAAGGGACCTCAGGAAAGTACAAGCAAGATTAGGTGTAAAAACAAAATTTTGCAACTCATATAGGAAAGGAGAAGTTACCTGGATATCGAGAATCCCACCAAACCTGGGTAAAGTTAGTTCTTGGGAAAAATTACAGGTGACCTACTTCTAGGAGGGCTAATACAGCTAAGTGAAAAACAGACACAAAGAGTAAGATAAACACAATTAGTCCACAGACCTGGCAGGCTGGGATGTCCATGCAGCAATTCCTCTCTCTTCAGCTATGCATAGATCAGTCAGTTTACGGGGTGACCGAAGCAAGGCTTGGAAATTTTCTCAGGCTTAAGCCTTGTGTAAACCAGCCAGTTTCTGTAGCAGCTGGGGCAGAGCAGGTATGTTTCTTATGCAAAATCAGATGCACTGGGTTTTCTGGGCTAGTTTTACACCTCCAAGATGGAGTAGAGTCAATTCCAGGCTTCGGCCAGGAGTGGTGGATCAGGGGAGATCTCGGCAATCTTGACAGCTATAGGGATAGAAAGGAGGACTGTATAGGGTCCTAACCAAGTGGGTATTAATGCCTGATTTTTTCCAATATTTTACCCAGACCAGCAATCCTGGGGTAAAGACGTGCACAGGGGATGTTAATTGTAGAAGGAACCTTTCATTTACCCAGCTGTACAACTGAGACAGAGTAGAGCATAGGCCCTGGAGCTGCTTTCTCAAAGTTAATTGTCCAAATTGTGTAATATTTCCTTGAAGCTCTTTTATCAGTGGTGGAGGCCATCTGAACAGAACTTCAAAAGGGGAAAATCTGGTTTGCCTTGGGGGACTGCATCTTCTTCTTAACAAGGCTATAAGGAGAACATCTGTCCATTTTAGGTTGGTTTCCTGACAGAGATTTTTCAGATCAGATTTCAGGGTGGGGTTCATTTGCTCCACTTTTCCTGAACACTGTGGCCTATATGCTGTGTGGAGATTCCACTTTATGCAGAGGGTTTTGCTGTGATTTTGGCCACAAATACCAGTCCATTGTCAGAGCCCAGGGAACTTGGCAGGCCATACCACAGAGTGATTTCTTTGTACAAGAAACAGACCACTTCCTGGTCTTTTTTTAGTGAGTTGGGATGGCTACCACCCATCCTGAGAAAGTACAGACTCCTACCAGTAAGTATTGGTATCCCTTTGCTCGGGGAAGTGAAGTCTACTTGAATGTTGTCGAATGGCATTTGTCCCATGACTTGAATTCCCGGGCGGGGGGAGAAGCTCAGCCCTTGTTGGGGGTTGTTTTGAGCACAAGTTACATATTTAGCACAGGCTGCTCAGGTGAGCTTGTGCAGTCAAGGAATGTAAAAGTACTGTTGAAGAAACTGCTCCAGGACTGTTTTCCCATAGTAACTATTTTCATGAACTTGCAAAACCACAGTTGGGCCAAGGGCTTCTGGAATTGTGAATCAGCCATCCTTGGATTTCCATCATCCATTTGGTAAGAGGGCACTGCCTTCTTGGCTCAGTCAGATATGTTCAATCTCAGAATATCTTGGCATATTTACAATATGCCACTTGTAGGTTCCAGTAGAAGTGCTGCTGTTAAGGAGGAGTGGGCTCCCCTTAAGGCTACTGCCTTGGCTTCCTAATTAGCCATATGGTTCCCCTGGGCTACTGTTGCATTTCCTGATTGATGCCTGGGGCAGTGGATGATGGCAATCTTCGTAAGGACCTATACTGTTTCCAGGAGGCCAGGATTTCCAGGCCGTGCATTTATTTCCTTTCCTCCAGCATTGATCAGTCCTCTTTCTTTGTATAAAGCCCCATGCACCTGAGTGATGTTGAAGGCATACCTCAAGTCAATGTAGATGTTAACAATGGAATTTAATCCTAACAGTAGGGCTCTGGTGATGGCTATGAGTTTGGCTTTTTGAGCTGATGTGCCTACCAGGAGGTGCCCAGATTCCACAATTGAGTCCAGGTTCAATTCCATTGTGGAAAAAAATCACTGCTGCCCATGTAGTATTCTGCATCAGGGTGGGAGAAAGGCTGGTCCTTTAAATCTACTCTGATGGAGAACACTTCTAAGATTTCTATACATTCATGTTCAGGCTGGCCTTCTCCCATTAGCAGGAGAGTAACTGAGTTTTGGCTGCATATGGCTTCCACTTGAATATTCAGGTTGTCACATAAAAGCACCTAATATTTTAGCAGCCAGGAAGTGGAAAGCCAATGATGTCCCTTTTGCTGGAGAACTGCCTTGATTTAGTGTGGGATGTGAAGGGTTAATTGCTGGCTGAAGGTTAACTTTTCAGCATCATGGGTGAGAATGATGGTGGCAGCTATGGCCTGCAGACAGGGAAGCCATCCCTTTGCTACCAAGTCTAACTGCCTTGACAAGTAAGCTACTGGATGATTTCAAGAGCCTGGTTTCTAAAAGAAGACCCCTGTGGCTGTTCCCTGTGATTCATGAATGTACAGAGTGAAAGGTTTGCCAATGTCTGGGAGACCCAAGGCTGGGGATTAGGTGAGTTCCTTTTTCAGAGTTTCAAAGTCTCTTTGTTGTTCACCTCCCCAGGACAGAGGTGAATTTTCAGCTCCTTGCATAGCCTCATACAGGGGCCTAGCAACTGCAGTGAAGTTAGGGATCCAGAAGCAGCAGAATCCCGCAGCCCCTAGGAACTCTTGGACTTGTCACCAAGATGTGGGTATGGGAATTTGACAAATGGCTTGTTTTCTTTCAGCCTCCAGGTGCTGGGTGCCTTGGGCAATGTGAAATCCAAGGATTTTCACTTGTTTCTTGCAAATCTGGGCCTTTTTCTTAGAGACTTTGTAGCCTCTTTGATTTAGGTGGATCTGGAGTGCCTTTGTACCTTCTAGACAGTCTTGTGAAGTTGTACTGGCTTAGAGTAGATCATCAACATATTGGAACAAAACACTATTATACTTTATGTGGCAGAATTCCTGCAAGTCTTTTCCTAGCCTGGTGTCTACCATAAAGTCCATTTTTCAGCCTCCTGCTATCATTGTGACCATGGGCTCCTCAGGGCTTAGTGTGAAGGGGCCCAGTCTGTCTCAATCCAAATTGTCTTCAAGGACAGTTAGGCCTACAAAATCAGTAGCCATGGGCTCCTCATAGTTAGCGGGGTGTTTGCTTCCCCTTTCCTGTCTTTTGTTGGGGCATTCTGCTTTCCAGTGTCCCTCCTCTTTACAGTAAGCAGACTGGTTTCTTCCCAGTGGAGCTGCTCTCCTATGTTCTCCAGGCAGCCTCCCCCCAAAAGTGGGTGTTTTATTTTCTGGTCCCAGATGCTTGAAGGTTCTGTGTTTTTGAGAATGGGGCCTTCCTGGTGTCCTGAGTGAGCACTGCAACAAGCAGGTCTGCTTTTTACTTTAATTGGTGGTACGATTCTCTCCATGCTCATTGGTCTCAATTCACATGGACTTTTTTTAGCTACTTCAAGGAACTGGGATATATTCATTCCAGAAAACCCTTCTAATTTCTGCAGCTTTCTCTGGATATTGGGTTGGGCTTGCCCAGCAAATGCAGAGTTAACAAGTTTCTGGTTTTCTGGCACCTCGGGGTCAAAAGGAGTATACAGTCTAAAGGTGCTTGTGGAACTGGCTAGGGGCTTTGTCTGTCTTTCGCAGGACTTCAGTGGTTTTTGAAACATTTATTGTTTTTCTGGCCCACTTTTTCATGCCTTGAATGAGAACATCTTGGTAGAGATTTAAACTGTTTCTCCCAGCCTTGGTGTTTGGGTCCCACCATGGATCGGCATCTGGGAAGCAGTTCTGGGCATAGTGGAATGCATTCATTGCCCCTTCTGGAGCATTTTGTTCTAACCACTTCAGGGAACTTGTAAAATTTGTCTGTGCTCTTCTGTGTTTAAGAGGGTGATGTGCGCTTCTGTGTTGAAGAGGGTGATGCAGAGCTGATGGCAATCTTGCTGTGTTGGATGATGGGTGTCTATAATCAACTGGAGCAGGTTGATCATAGCCTGGGGCTTCTCAGTGTAGGAGGGAGTGTTGTTTTTCCACCTTATGAGGTCAGAGGTTGAAAAAGGCTGGTAGATGAACATTGGTTGGCCTCCCTGCAACTGACCATCTGGATTATAGTAAAATGGTGCTTGGGTTTCTTGCAGGGGCAGTTGTATAGCCCCTGGGGCACTGCAGGTTTTTCCAACTCAGGAGTGAAGATTCCAGGTTTGTGGGATGTCTGGAGAGAGTTCAGGCAAACTGGGACCTGGTGAGATGGGAAACAGCTGTGGAAAGCTGGCTGGGGTCTCTGATGAGGTGGATTTCTCAGTAGAGGGTGTGGGGGGAGCTGATGGTGCCTCCAGAGTCAAAGGCAGCACTCAAGGCAGGTGTCAGGGGCTGGAGCTGAGTAAGGCAGAGGCAATGGATCATCTTCTGCAGCTGGGAGGGCTGGAGGTTTTCTTGGGGTTGAAGACTTGGAAAAGCGAGGGTAAAGAGTCTCTATTGGCAGAGGGGAGGGTACCAAGGCTCGGGCAGCCACACTGTGACATGCGCAATCACAGGGAGCTGGGGCCGGAAGCAGAAGCAGCAGTGGCAGCTTCTCTGTTCCTTCATATAGGTAGCTGGGTTGTTTTCTGTTTTTTTTCTGTCAGTAGCAGAGAGCCTTCAGGGGTTGGAAGTGCATTGGTGGCTTGGGCTAATTTCTTTGTGGCAACTGCTCTGGGGAGCAGAATGCCCAGGTTGGCACAGGCAACCAGAACTTCTGCATGGTTTTCAATGCAAGCTTTTAGCCATAGTGGTGAATTCTGAACAATTTGGAGCTAGGAGTCAATAAACAGAAACTGATCAGGGTGTCCAGGCTGTCCCGTGACAACTTGCTGGACAGCTCCAAATCAGTTGAGGGTCAAACTACCCCTTGGATGGCCATCCAACTCCAAAAGTGGGCCAGTCCAATTGGCAAAATTTGCACAGCTCCTGGAGCTTGAACTTCACTCCATAGTCTCCAGTAAACCCTTTCCTAAAATTCCTAATGAGGCAAGTTAAGGGGGAGTTGTTTTCAGTACCACCCATAGTGATCCTCCCAGGGCACCAGACAACAATTAAACAAATAAACAAGATGACAATTGCTTCATCTATCTCTGACCACTTCCCATGATGGAGAATTCAGGGTTCTCTTGGCATGAGGCAGGTTGATTTAAACCCCCTAACCCAGACTCTCATGAACTCTTTTGTTCGATTGAGAACACTGCCATACAAGCCATAACAAGAACCCATAAAACTCCAGATCAGGACACATGCTTCATCATGTGGGTGACACAGAACTGAAGCCTCTGAACAGAGCCACAACTTGTTTATGCACTTTCACACACCAGGCACTCAACAACATGACAAGTTATGTATGACTCCCTCCCAAAACAAGAATGTATCTAACTACCAGGCATTTCTCCTCCAGCTTCTCTGAAGGGTACTTGGCCCAGTTTAGGAGATAATCAGCCTCCTCTTCTGCCTAAAAGCAGATCCTGACAGTCCCTATACCTGATCAAATGGCCATTCTTACCAGTCTGATGTGTGGAGCTCCAGTTCAGTTGTCAGGGCTGCTGAGGTCCCTCCCAAGTCCAGGGAAGCAGGTGCCCCATTCCAGGCAGATGATCCTGAACCAGAAGAAAAGGTTCCAGGGGCACCTGGGGATGACTGAGATCGGTCTGCAGCTTGGGCCTCCCCAGAGATATGGACGGAACACAAGGGTGTCTCTTCATTGGGGTGTGGAGTTTCCTGGTCAGTGCTCCAGAAATGAAGTAGGGAAAACTCCAAACAACACCAAGAAAACACCAGAGCCTCTGAGAATCAGACAAAACTTTTATTGCCATGGCAGTTTCAGAGGACTCCTGTCCAAAGTCTGAGCCCTGAATATTCTTTGTTTCCAGATCATATAGTCTAGTAACCAAGGCAGGAGTTACTATGGGAATGGGCAGTGAACACTGGAAATGTACAGAAACAGAACTTGCAGGGCAGGAGTTACTATCTGGCCCTTAGCTGAATTCTTTTGTCTGAGATACAGGCAGCCCCTGGACATGACTAAGAGCAGGCCTGGCAGACATCCTGTTTTTCACACCAATATTTTTGGACATGCTTGAGTAAGACTGGGCTTGACTAGCAGCATGGTAGGCATCCTGTTTTTCTTCCTTGAAGAAAGCTTGCATTTACATACATTTATGAATGCACAAATTTATAGAGTGATGCACACAAATACACAGAGTAATATGCATATATGCACATAGTGATACACATAAATTCATAAAGTTATACAATAATATTTAGATTAAACTTTTAAACTACCTCAACACCACCATCCATTACCAGAATTTTCCCACCACCCCAAATGTAAACCCTACATCCATTAAGCATTAACTCCCCATTCTCCTTGTCCCATGCCCCTGGTAACTCATACTCCAATTTTGTCTCTATTGGTTTGCATATTCTAGCTATCTTATACAAGTAGAATCATAAACTATCTCCTTTTGTTTCTGACATTTAACTCAATATAATGTCTTCAAATTTCAACCCTTTAGTGGCATATATCAGAATTTCATTCCTTGTTAGGATGAGTAATATTCTATTGCAGGTTTATACTACATTTTGTTTATCCTTTCATCTGCTGATGGACATTTGGGTTGCTTTCACCTTTAGGTTACTGTAAATAAAGCTGTTCTGAACATTGGTGTACAAATATCTGCATGAGTCCCTGCTTTCAATAATTTTGAATATATACCTCTTTTGGGATTGCCAGATGATATGATAGTTGTATGTTTAACTTTTTGAGGAACTGCCAAACTGTTTTACACAGCACTACATCATTTTGCAATGCCATCAACAACGTATGAGGGTTCCTTTTCTCCATCCTTGTTATTGCTTTTTATTTTCCATTTTTTAAAAAAATAGATATTATAGTGGGTGTGAGGTGATATCTCATTATGGTTTTGATTTGCATTTTCCTAGTGACTAGTAATATTGATCATTTTTTCATGTTTGTTTTGGCCATTAATATATCTTATTTGGAGAAATATCTATTTAAGTCCATGCCAGTTTTTTAGTTAGGCCGTTTGTCTTTTTTACTATTAAGTACTAGTGAAAATTTAGATGAAGAAAAAAACTCTGGTAATTCGCAATGTGAAATACTGCTTCTGATTATGCATAGATTTTTGCATAACTTCAAGTAAGAGCATGGAATAAAGGAGAAGCTTCAGGGAGGCTAAAATGAATGGTGTTACCCTTTACTCCTCCACTTGCTCACTTAAAACCCAGAAGGCATTCCTTTCTGGAAGATAGGAGACAAAAGTCATGATTATTCCTTCATTATATTCATCATATTTCTACTTAAAACCAAATTAAGGCTCTAAAATGTGTCTATTCCTCTTTCCTATTAACTTGTTTGGTTCATTTTAGTCTCTGGGAAAGAATATAAGGCTTTAGCATCATGGTTTGGCTGCCAATGAGATGAACAGCATGTGATAATGACTGAAGCATTATTTGAATAAGCACTGGGCTGAATTTGATAAAAGCATAACTTAGTTGTTGAAGTTGTTGATTGGAACTTCAAGTAGAGTAAAACTGGGGGGTGGGGGGGTGGAAATGCCATACCATCTTGGCTGCATGATGAAGTGGGTGGGACAAAAAAAGGCCACATGAAGAAAGGAATTTCAGATGTCTGAGTCATTGAGAAAATTAGGTAGGAAAAGCTCCAAAGATGGCATGGTGTTCCCATTGACTCTGTTACATAATCTGTTACTAAGCTATTCATATGTGTGGGAAATCTCCAACAGACTGAGCTAAGAAAAACCATGGAGTTGTGCACTGAATAATTCCTAGACATCATTCAACACTGTAGAATGTTACAGTTCAGACTGGGCCAAGTATAGTGAGTTCATGTAACACCTGAGGAGACCAAAGAAAGGTCATTCAATAGAAATGGGGCTAAATTCACACTATAGTGAAATGAATTCCAGATTTGCCATAGAAAAGCCTTAAGACATGTCTGAAAACAGCTGAGCTGGTTTGCAAGTCACTTAAATGCCTATCAGAACAAGGTGCAATACACTTTAAAGGAAGAAAACAGAATCCAGACAATCAACATTGAACTTTTTATAAGAATTAACATTTAAATAAATAAATAAATATTGTATAATCCAAGAAGCAAGAAAATGCAAACCATAATTACAAGAAAAATGTGTATTTCAAAGAGATTCAGACATGATGGTATGAGTAGGACAGAACTTTAAAATATATGATTTACATATGTTCAGTGGTATAAGTGTAAGAAAATTAGGCTTAGCTTTCACACAAGACGGGGTAGGAAATGTTGCAGGACAGCTCAAACTGGTCGTGCAAGCAGGGAAGGAAAAAGCCTCTGACATAAGCCTAGAATTGGTGCCAAATAGGTAGAACAAGTTTAAATAATGGCCAAGATGATTGAAATGTAAAGCATAATCAAAAGCGGGAACCTTTGGGGGGGGATTTGAATTAGTTAGACTATCCAGATAAGCTATAACCTCTGGAGTATTCAATCAGTGGAGAAACAGGGGAGGGGACTGCAAGCTAGGCATTCTATTGTTTGGCATGCCAGCCACCATTTTTCAGCTTGACGCCCGTTCTTGCAATATCGTGAATAAATTATTTTCTTCTCCACATTATCTTTCAAGTACAGCTTTCTTTCTAACATAAGGAATATATGAGAGATAAATGGTAAGTATAAAAATTATGTATATATACAAACCATATAAGATTTGTAGGGATGAAACATATAATACATGAGTTGAAATATCCACTAGATGGGTTTAAGAACAGATTAGAGACTATGGAATAAAAGTTGAGTGAATTGGAAGGCACAGTCATAGAAATTATATACATTGAAGCAAAAAGAGGGTAAAGAATGAATAAAATGAGCAAAGCTTCATTGGCCTGTGGGGCAACATTAGGCATCCTAAATTTTGTGTAATTAAAGTTCCTGAAAGTGAAGTCACAGAAGAAATGGCAGGAATTTTTTTTTTAATTGAAGAACTAATGAACATTTTTTCCCAATTTCATGGAAACTAAATCCATAGATCTAAAAATTTCAATGAACTCCAAGCAAGAAAAACAAAAATAAAACCACATTAGTGCACACTGGAATCAAATTGCCAAAAATTAGTGACAAAGAGGAAATCTTAACATCAACCAATGAAGAAATGCACATGGAAGACATCAGAATAAAATATTTAAAGGCTGAAATGAAAAAAAGGTATAATTTAGAATTTTATATACAAAAGTAAATATCTTTCAAAAAGGAAGACAAATATGCTTTCACACAAATAAAAGCTGAGAGAAACTGTTACCAGGAGAACCTCACTAAAGAACTGTTAAGAAAATTCTCCAGACAGAAAAAAAATAAAACCAGATGGAAACATGGAGTGCACAAATGAGTCAAGAACACTGGGCATGGCAAACAGTGGATAAATATAAAATGAATTTACTTGTGTTTTAATTCATTATAAAAAATAGATTGCTTAAAGCAAAATTAATAGAATATACTGTTATAAGATTCTTATATGCTAATTTATATAGTATTTGAATGTACATTCTGGTAAGTGGAACCTAAAGAAACAAACTTCTACATGAAATAAATAGATATAGCTAAGTAGCCAATTCTGAGGATAGGAGTATCAAAATATTCACAATCAACCCAAAAGTAGCCAAGAAAAGAAGAAAAGGAAAGTATAACAGATGGAAAAAGGAAAAAGCAAACAAGTAGTTAGAGAGTCCAAACAAGCATCTAAATAATTATTTTAAATGTAATTTGTCTAAAACTGAATTTAAAGGCATAAATTATCAGGCTGCATTATAAAAACTATATGTAACCTGAGACTCAGCAAAATGCTTTCTACAAAAACCTACTTTACAGGTCTATTAAAAATGTTAATTGGAAAATTATACTCTGAAATATAAATTATAAACTGGAGTAACTATATTACTAGGAGATCACAGTTTAAAATATGGAATATCACGAGAGACATTTCACAATAAAAGAAAATCTATCAATGCTAAATGTGTATTCAGCTCATAACAGAGCTTTGGAATATATAAATCTGTAAATGGACAGAACAGAGAGGAGAAATAAATGAATCTACAAGTACACATATATTTCCACACTCTTCTCAGAGTAGTTCATACAGTGAGTAAAAAACATCCAGTGAGGCTACTGTAGACTTGAAAAATACTGCCAATCATTTAGAACCAATTTATATTTATAGAACAATCAACCTAAATTTGTTGAAGTCATATTTTTAAAATTTTTATTGAAGTAACACCACTACACCTACAAGAAACCCCAAGGTAGTCCCTATGTTAGGTTATTAAACAAGTTTCAGTAAATCTAAAATGATTGGTGTCAAAATAAATGTTTTTTAGTTTTTTTATTTTTATTCTTTTTAACCTTTGCAGTAGCTCATGGAAGAACTTACTTATATTTGTAGTGTTAATCAGTGGGACACATAGGTCTATACAACCCCTTTCAATCATGTTCACCTTCAATATGGTAGGTAATATTACTTATAGATCTACTAATGAACAACCTTCACTTATACCTATTCCTTACACACCTTCACTTCTATCTATTCTCTTACATTTGTGTTCAACCTTATAAGCTAGCTGTCCACTCATTTCTAGCTTCCATGTCTGTTTAGGTCCCTGATATTCTGTATTATAAACCTTTGATTTTACCTTTACCATGGTCATAAAAATTGAGTCATACAGTATATATTCTTTTTTGTTTGGCTTATTTCACTCAGCAGGTCCTCAAGGTTTATCCATCTTGTTATGTGCTTCAGGATGTCATTTCATCTCACTGCTGCATAATATTCCATTGTATGAATTTACCACATTTTGTTAGTCCACTCTTCTATTGATGGGCACCTGAATTGTTTCCATCTTTTGTCAATTGTGAATAGCACTGCTATGAACATCGATGTGAAAATCTCTGTTTGTGTCACTGCTTTCAGCTCTTCTGGGTATATATTGAGTAGTGGTATTGCTGAGTCATCGAGTAACTCAATATTTAATTTCCTCTGGAACTGCCAAACTGTCTTCCATAGTGGCTGTATCATTATACATTTCCACCAGCAGTGCATAAGTGTCCCAATTTCTCCACATACTCTCCAACATTTATAGTTTCCTGTTTGTTTAATAGCAACCATTCTTATAGGTGTGAAGTGGTATCTCACTGTAGTCCTGATCTCCATTTCCCTTATTTCTAACAAAAATGAGCATCTCTTCATGTGCTTCTCAGACATCTGTATATGCTCTTCAGAAAAAATGCCTATTCATATCTTTAGCCCATTTTATAATTAGGTTGTTTGTTCTTTTGTTGTTGAGTCGTATGATTTCTTAATGTATACCCGATATCAGACCTTTGTCTGATGTGTGATTTCCAAATATTTTCTCCCATTGAGTTGGCTGCCTCTTCACCATTTTGACAAAGTCTTTGAGGTGTAAAAGCATTTGATTTTGGGGAATTCCCATTTATCTATTTTTTTCTTTTGTTGCTTGTGCTTTAGGTGTAAATTTTAGGAGCCACCTTCTATTACTAAGTCTTGAAGATGTTTCCCTACATTTTCTTCTAAGATCTATGGTACTAGTTCTTATATCTAGGTGTTTGATCCACTTTGAGTTAATTTTTGTGTAGGGTGTAAGATAAAGGTCCTCTTTCATTCTTTTGGTTATTGATATCCAGGTCTCCCATAGCCATTTATTGAAAACACTATTTTGTCCCAGTTCAGTGGATTTGGAGGCCTTGTCGGAGATCAGTTGACCATAGATTCATTGGTCTATTTCTGCACTCTCAATTCAATTCCATTGGTTAGTACTTCCACCTTCATGCCAGTAACATGCTGTTTTGATCACTGTGGCTTCATAAGTTTTAAAATTAGGAAGTGTTAATCCCACCACTTCATTCTTCTTTTTAAGGATATCTTTAGCTATTTAGGGTCTCTTCCTCTTCCTGATGAATATGCTAACTAGTTTTTCCAAGTCTTCAAAGTAAGTGGCTGGGATTCTGGTTGGTACTGCATTGAATCTGTAGAACAATTTGGGCAGAATTGACATCTTAATTACATTTAACCTTCCTATCCATGAGCAGGGAATGTCTTTCTATCCATTTTGATCTTCTTTTATTTCTTTTAGGAATGTTAGGAAGTTTCCTGTGTACCAGTCATTTATGTCCCTAGTTAAGTTAATTCCTAGACACTTGATTCTTTCATTTGCTATTTTGAATGGAATTTTTTTCCTTAATTGACTCCTCTGTTAGTTCATTGCCTCTGTATAGAAACATTACTGATTTTTGCACATTAATATGATATCCTGCCAGCTTCCTGAAATTTTTTATTAGCTCAAGTAACTTTACTGTAGATTCTCTAGATTTTCCAAGTATAGTATTATGTTATCTGCAAATAATGAAAGTCCTACTTTTTCCTTTCCTTTTATTTCTTTTTTCCGCCTAATTGCTCTAGCTAGAACTTCTAGTACAATGTTGAATAACAGTGGTGACAGAGGACATCCTTGTCTCACTACCATTCTTAGGGAGAAAGCTTTCACTCTCTCACCATTGAGTACAATGCTTGCGATGGGTTTGTCCTATATGCCCTTTATCATACTGAGGAAGTTACTTTTGATGCTTACCTTTTGAAGTGTTTCTATCAAAAAAGGATGTTTAATTTTGTTGAATGTGTTTTAAACTCAACAGAGATGATCATGTGATTTATCCCTTTCAATTTGTTAATATACTGTGTTATAGTAATTGATTTCCTTGTATTGAACAATCCTTGCATTCCTGGTATAAGCCCCACTTGGTCGTAGTATATAATTCTTTTTATGTATTGTTGGATTCAATTTCCTAAGAATTTGTTGAGAATTTTTACATCTGTGTTCATTAAGGAGATTAGCCTGTAGTTTTCCTTTCTTGTAGTATCTTTACCTGGTTTTGGTATTCAAGTGATAGTAGCTTCACAAAATGAGTTAGGTAGTGTTCCTTCTTCTACTATTTTTTGGAAGAGTTCAAGCAAGATTGGTGATAATTCTTCTTGGAATGTTTGATAAAATTCCCCTGTGAAGCCATCTGAACATGGGATTTTCTTTGTAGGAAGAGTTTTGATGACTGATTGAATCTCTTTACTTGTGATTAGTTTCTTGAAATCTTCTGTTACTTCTTGAGTCAGTGTAGCATATTCATGATGTGTTTCCAGAAATTTGTCATTTCATCTAGGTTGTCTAGTTTGTTGGTGTACAGTTGTTAATAGTATTCTCTTATGTTGTTTTTCCTTTATTTCTTCAGGGTCTGTAGTAACGACTTCCTCTTGTTTCTGATTTTGTTTATTTATATCCTCTCTCTTTTTTTCTTTGTCAGCCTTGCTAGTGGTCCATCAATTTTATTGATTTCTCAAAGGATCAACTTTTGGTTTTACTGATTCTTTTCTATTGTTCATTTATTCTCCCATTCATTAACTCTGCTTTAATCTTTTTCTCTCTTCTTCTATTTGCCTTGGAGTTAGTTTGCTGTTCTTTCTCAAGTTCCTCCAGGTGAGCGGTTAAGTCTCTGATTTTTGCTCTTTTTCAATGCAGGCATTTATGGCAATTAATTGTCCTCTCAGCATAGCCTTTGCCACATCTCCATATAACTACCAATTTCTCTAACAATTTCTTATTTGACCCACTGGTTGTTTAAAAGTGTGTAATTTAATCTTTATATATTTGTAAAAGTTCTTGGTATTTGGTAGTTATTGATGTTCAGCTTCATTCTACTGTGATCAGAGGAAGGGCTTTGAATAATTTCAACATTTTAAAATTTATAAGCATTTGTTTTGTGCCCCAGCATATGATCTATCCTGGAGAATGTTCCATGAGCACTAGAGAAGAATGTATATCCTTGTGTTTTGGGGTGTAATGGCCTATATATGTCTGTTAGGTCTAATTCATTTATCAAATTGTTTAAAGCCTCTATTTCCTTTTGATCCTCCTCTATATGTAGAGGAGAGTAGTGTATTGAATTCTCCTGCTATTATTATTGAAATGTCCATCACTCACTTCAGTTTTGCCAATGTCTCATGTACTTTGGAGCACCTTGATTGGGAGTATAAACATTTATGATTGTTATTTCCTCTTGGTGAATTCTCCCTTTTATTAACATACATTGTCCTTCTTTGTCTCCTATGATGTCTTTACATTTAAAGTCTATTTTGTCTGATATTAGTATAACTACTCCTGCTTTCTTTTGATTACAGCTTGTGTGGAACATCTTTTTCCACCCCTCCACTCTCAATCTATTTGTATCCTTGTACCTAAGATGAGTTTCTTGTAAGCCTCATATTGATGGATTATATTTCTTAATCCATTCTGCCAGTCTATATCTTTCAATTGGTAAGATTAGTCCATATTTATTAAAAGTTATTACTGTAAAGGTATTTCTTGAATCCACTATCTTATCCTTTGGATTTTATTTATCAGTTGTATATATTCTTTTCCCTCTTTCTCTTTTTATCCTTTAAGTTTCCCTTAGTGGTAATCTTCAATTCTGTGCTGTCCTCCGGACCTTCCTCTCCTGTCTTTTTTTTTTTTCCAGCCAGCAGAGCTCCCTTTAGCATTACTTGCAAAGCTGGTCTCTTGTTGATATATTCCCTCAGCATTTGTTTGTGAAAATTTTAATCTCTCCCTCAGTTTTGAAGGACAATTTGTCTAGGTACAGAATTCTTGGCTGAAATTTTTCTCTTTCAGGATCTTAAATATATCATACCACTGCCTTCTCACCTTCATAGTGCCAGTTGAGTAGTCCAAATTCAGTCTTATGTAGTTTCCCATGTATGTAGTACATTGATTTTCTCTTCCTGCTATCAGGATTTTCTTCTTCTTTTCAACATTTGAAAGACTGCTTAGTATGTGTCGTGGGCAAGGTGTATTTGTGTTTATTCTGTTTGGAGTTTGTTAGGCTTATTTGATTTGCATATTTATGTCATTTATAAGTTTCCCCCATTATATTCCCAGCTAATCTTCCTAGCCCTTTACTCTTCTCTTCTTCTTCTTCTATAAGAACACAATTATTCTTATATGTGTGTTCTTTGTATTGTCCAATTTAGATTTTTCCATCTTTTTTGCCATTTGCTATTTTGTGTATTCGAAATCAAATGTACTGTCCTCTAGTTCACTTATTCTTTCTTCTGCCTCTTCAAATCTGCTGTTGTGTGTCTCTAGTATATATTTTTATTTGGTCTACAGCATATTTGATCTCTGTGATATCTATGATTTTTTCTATTTATTCTTTCAAATTCCTTTTTGTGATCGTCTAGCATCTTCTTGATCTCCTTCATGTTATTAGCCATCTCATTGATTTTATTTAGTAGAATTATATGAACATCTTTGATTCGTTGTTCCAAAGTTTGTGTCTCCTCTAGTGTTTTAATTTGGTCATTTGCCTCGGCTATATGTCTGCATCCTCATATGCTTAGTGATCTTCTGTTGCCTTCAAGGTATGTAAATATCTTGATAGGAAGTTGATTTCCTTCGGTAATCTAAAGCTTTGTATTTGTAGGATGGATGTGGATCAAGATGTGGGGTACGGAGAGGGGCACAACAATGCAGTGACACATTGTGGCATAGGTATAGAAATGGGTCAGAGGGACTACACCGGTGCCTGCAAGCATGGGTTGGGGGCACGAGGTTTTGGAGGTGCAGTGCAGGGGCCCTGGGGTTGGCTTCACAGGGGAATTTTATCAAACTTACCAAGAAGAACTATCACCAATCCTGCTTCAACTCTTCCAAAAAATAGTAGAAGAAGGAATACTACCTAACTCATTTTTTGAAGCTACTGAGTACCAAAACCTGCTCAGGGAGGACTTGGAGTGCAGGAGCAGGTTGCAGCATGGGAGGCACAGAGGTAGAGCACAGTGGGAGATGGATGGGGTGTTGCTGTGCAGATTCATGGGGGCTGGTGCATAGACAAGATGTGAATAGGCATATGGAGTATGGGAGTCATGGGTATCAGGGTGTGGAGTACGAGGCCCAGAGGTCGGACCACAGGAGGGCAGGGTGCAGGTGTCCCTTGCACAGGGGGAGGTGTCCAGAGGGGCCTGGCTGTGGGTGCATGAGTGTGTAGGGGCAGGACATAGGTAGTGGGGGTTGCGGGATGTGGGTCAGGGCAGGTAGTGTTGGGTGGGTAGGACCCTGGCACAGATGCACAGGTTCAGAGGTTTGAGACAGGGGTTCACATGTGTGCAGGGCTTTTGTTATGTGGCACAGATGTTTACATGAGCACCTGCCAGGTGTGGGAGCAGGGTACTTGTGCCAGGGCATGGGGTAAGGGCATGCATGTGGGGTGGGGTACAGAGTGCACAGATGCATGGACATCCAGCAGGGAAGATGTGGTTGTACACATGCACAGGTCTGGGGGGCAGGACCACAGTTGCTACTGTGTGGGCTGGGGACAGGTATGGCTCATGCATGAAGGTGAGTGCTCACAGCTGGGATGCACAGGCAATCACCTGGACGGGGCAGGAATGGGGAGGTAGGGTTGGAGGGACTGGGCATGGGTGTGCGGATCTCAGGAGGGGTGGGGTGAGACTGTGCTTGCATGGAAGAGGTGGGTGGTGTTGGGGCAAGTGTGGCAAGTGTGGCAAGTGTGGGGGTTGGGCTGTTGGGCAGGGATGAGTGGGGGTGGGGAGGGGGAGGGTTGAAGAGTGGGGGTGCTTAGAGTGTGGTGGTGGGTATGGGAGTGGGGGTTGGTAGGGGGTAGCTTTCTGTGCACTCCTGAGGGCTGAGGGCTTCCATTTGGAAACAGACGGGCACATTGGGCTGTTTTGACCTTCATGGAAATGAGAGAGTCCAAAATCCACAGGACAGGCTATGAAGCTGGCAGCTACGATGAATGGTCTGGATGAACTCCATAGAAGAGGCTCACTGGGTGAAGAAACCAAAATAAATGTTTTAAGAAAAGCAAAATTAAATTCAAAATAGGCAACACGGGTATTTGGAGTAGAACTTTACACCATGCACTTCTATGTAACCCATGGGTAAAAGTAACTAACAAGGAAATTAGAAAATATTTTGAATTGAATAAAAATGAAAATAAACATATTGAAATAGTTGTGACACAAGTAAAACTGTGCTTTTAAGGAAACGTATAACTTTAAAATGCAATATTAGCCAAGAAAAAAAAATCTAAAATCAATATTTTATCTCCTATCTCAGAGGAAAATAAGAGCTAATTAACACCCAAAGTAGGTAGAAGGAAAAATATATATATAAAGATAAAGCAGAAGTCAAAGAAAAGAAAATGTAGAAAAAATAAAAAATCAATGTAAACAAAACTGGGTTCTTTGGAGAGATCCATAAAATTGACAATTCTATTTGAAAGAAGAATAAAGATGTGACAAGTCATGGATCATCATTAATGAAAATAACTCAGCTACTTTCCACCAATATTTTTGATAATTCATATGGAATGGGGAAACTCTTCAAAAGACAAATTATCAGAACCAAGAATAAATGAATCTTGAATCACCTTGTATCTGTTATATCCATATGTCTATTAAGAATCTATAAAAGAAATCAAACACCTGGCAAAAATGTCTCGTAAAGAAAACTCCAGGTCCACATGGCTTCATTGGTAAACGCAGCAAACATTTAAGGAATAAGTCATACCAAAACTACATTAAATATTTTAGAAAATAAAAGAGGTAACATTTCCCAATTAATTTTATGAGGCAAGCATTAATATTATACCAACACCAAACAAAAACTTGGGAGAAAAAGAAAAATAAAACTAAAGACTATTATCTCTTATAAACATAGACCAAAAAAATCCTCAATACAATATGAGCAAATAGCATACAGCTATATACACAAAGGGTAATTTAGCATAACAAAATATGGTTTGTCTAAGGTATGAAAGATTTAACATTTGAAAATCAATCATTAAAATTCTCCATATGTCATCACAATAAGTGGAGAAAAGCATTTGATAAAATAAATTAAATTCTTGTGATTTTTAAAAATAGAAAAAAAACCATCTGTAGACTAGGAGTAGAAGGAAATTTTTCCTCCTCATAAAGCACACATACAAAACAACTACACTTAGCAGTGAAATAGTGAATGCTGTCAGGGACAAGACAATGTCTGCTTTCACCACTTTCATTTAGCAATTTGCTTAAATACCCTCACCAGTTCAAACAAGACAAGTAATATAAATAATAAAATAAAATAATGCAGACTGGAAAGGAAGATGGAAAATTGTTTTCATTCACAGATGAAAGATTTGTGTATATAAAAAAATTAAGAAACCTTCAAAACATCCTCTAGAACTAAGTATTGAATTTAACAAGATTATAGGATACAAACCTAAATCAGAAAAAAATAATTGTCTATTTACTAGTGGATAACAATTTGAAAAATAAAATTTTAAAAGCAATGCCACTTATAATGGCAATTAAAAGATGAAATTCCTAAGTGGATATGTAACAAAATATTTGTAAAACCTCTATACTGAAAATAAGAAAACATTGCTATGAGAAGTGAAAGATCTTAGTAAATGGAAAGATATTAACATGTACATGGACAGGATGACTTAATATTTTTAAGATACCAGTGTTCCTCGATTGGATAGATACAACATAATCCAAGCAGCCTTTCTGCAGAAATGACAAGTTGATGCTAAAATTAATTTGGAAATGCAATCGACCTAGAATAGCCAACACAAAAGGAAGATTAAAGTTGAAACTTCACACTGACTTCAAGACTTACTATAATGTTATGCTAAGCAAGGTAGTGTGTTATTGGTCTAAAGATAGACATGCAGCTCAATGGAAACAGAACAGGAAGTTCAGAAACAGACTCATACATCTACAGCCATTTTGGGGGCAAATTTGCCAAGGCAATTCAACCAAGAACATATACTTTTTACAAGTGCTGAAACAACTGGTAGCCCATTTGAGAGAAAAAAAAATGAACCTAGAGAAGGTATACTACCATTTCCTCCCTCTCTGCCTATTCCTCCAGCCAAACTGATTGGTGGCTAATTAGCCACTTTTCTCATCTAAACTGTCAGATTTAAGTGTAGTTTCATATACGTGGCCCACTTTGCACACTTATTATTGTTATAGATTTAATTATGTGGTACTGTTATTTTTCATTGGGCTGCAGGTTTCTTGATTTAGGTTTGGAGTCAACACCAGTATTTTATGGCTTGAGAAATGGAAAAAAATAGTCTGGAATTTGGAAAGGACTGAGTTAAGAACTCGGAGGTGAGTAATGGCTTCATAAAGACTGAATTAAGAAAACAGATGTATCTTAGAAAGCTTTGCCCAGATCTGAGAAATATGAGCCTGCTCCCTGTCAGCTGTTTTTCTCCTGGTTTATGGTCAACCATTTTTCATTTTATCTCTTTAGGGACAGAGCTCACGGGGCTTTATGGAAACTGCCCTGCTCAATTCTAAGCAACTCTGGCCCAATGAATCTTTGGGGTGTTGGTGTTTGACATGGGTAGCAGGGGATCCTGAAGCAAAACTAAGCAATAGACAACTCATGATATAGAGTGTTGAATGAGATGACACGTAAAGTTTCACATGATTCTTAGGAAGTTTTTGGAGGAAAGAAAATGGTTCAGGAAAATAAAATTGCATTACTATGACCTGTGTGCCCTGCCAGGTACATTTTCTATTCAGGCTTCTAAATCCAGTCCCTATTGCTTACTAGAGAGTATACCATGTATCCTCAAATGTTAATTCACCCTTTGTCAGAAGCTATTTAAAACAGATATGAAGTTCCAGTTTTGGGGGGAAACTCGGCAGTGTGGCATAAAGAGGTGTAGAGCATAAGAAAATAAGTATGTTCTGAGGATGTTCCTGGAAACTGCATACAATATCGGCACACTACGGGATGGTATGCTGTTTCAGTACCCTTATGAGACTACTGTAAGACCACCTCTTGTCCCCATCATAAAGAACTCACTCAGCTCACTGAATCTCATTCTCCATAATCTGTCTAATTACTCCTAGATCAAAACTGAATATGGCTTCACATCAAAATGCCATGTTCTCCAGGTCCTCCATCTTGCCTGTCCTTATATACCTTTAGGCCACTGAGGGCACCTGAGAAGGATAGCATCCTTTGTATAAATGCCAGTTGAATGGAAGGTTTTATTATGAAAGATGATTAATATAAAGGAGGATGGAACACCATAAGGGTTTAAGGTTTTTGTGGAACCAAAATTCATACCAAATTAAACGAAAAAAAGTAGTTTTTCATAATTTCAGCCTTGAATAGAATTTGTGCTGCATTTTCCAGGCCCAGCTGCTTTATGAAGACTAAATGGAAATAACAGCAATCTCTAAGGAAACTACACATTTCTTCAAAAAAAAGGAGAGGGGCTGTGTTTCCTGACAGTTGCTTTCCTCATCCCAGGTCCCTAATTCCCTGAAGAGGTTTCTGACTAAAGCCTGGAATATAGTGAAAAGATGTGCTGTATAATTCTGTTTTAACACAAGAAAAGTACTTTATGTTCCTCACAAAGTGGGGGGATTCATGTGAATCTGATCTTTACTCCTCGACCACAGAGGTGAGAAATGAGGGGAGAATAAGCAGCAGCCCTCTGTGCTGGGAGCACTGTCTCTCAGGCCCACACATTATCTGGTCCCTCTCCAGAATATTCATTTATCCTAAACCCTCCTTTTAGATGACTGCCTTTGAAAGGACTGTGTTGGTTTTAACAAACTTTGTGCCTTTGCACCAGTTTTTCTCCCCTTTCTTCCATACTCATGGTAGGAATACATATTTTCTAATTTTTCTATGCATTCTTGGAAATATTTTCTATATTTGTCTGTCCCCAAAATATAACTCTGGAGCCATATAACCATGGCTTCTCCGTGGTGTTCCAGACCAGACCATAACCAAGTATCTCCTGCTGGACCAAAACTCCTGCAGAAAAAAAAAAAAAAAAAAAAGTCTGTATATAACACAAAAGCTTACCTCTGTAATTACTGGACAGCTAGCAGAAGCAGTAGACATTTCCAAGAAATTGACATTTTTGATGGGGTTATGACGTTGAATGGGTGGATGGCTTTTAGTCTGAGAGTAGGTCAAAATCCCCAAGTGAAGGGAACTACAATGGAAAAGCTGCAGTCTTAATTGCTTGAAAAACCAGAGGACAGAGTTTGGGGCAAACACACAAACTAGAAAATTTGTGGGGGGACTCAAAGTATATGGTATCAGACAGATCCAGGGAGCAGAAGCCCTCAATTCTGCTTATATACTCTGCACAACTCTCTGGCTGACCCTACCTAATATATGCACACCATGGCTGACTCTAAGCAACCCAGCTAAGATCTGTACTGAGAATTCAGGTCTCCCCCAGCTGCAGGATAGACAGAGTTTGAAGTTTTTCTTCAACCAAGTTAACTGCCTGCTTAACATGTGTATATAAATAAATACATGGATTCAGGTTAGATATCAATCTATGCACACTTTCATGGGTTGAATTGTGTTCCTCATAAAGAGCATGTGTAAATCCTAACCCTGGCCCTGTGAATGTGAACCTGTGCGGAGATAGTGTCTTTGAAGATGTAATCAGTAAGGATGAGGCAAAACTATATTAGGATGGACCCTAATCCAATATAGCTGGTGTCCTTATAAGAAGAAGGAAATTTTACACAGAGACAGACAGACACACAGGGAAAGGACACCATGTGAAGATGGAGGCAGAGATTGGAACGACACCCCTACAAATCAACTAGCACCAAAGAGTGCTGGTAAACACTAGAAGCTAGAAGAGTCTGGATGCTTGTAAGGATTTCAGGGGAAGCACAGCCCTGCTGACATCTTCATTGTAGACTTCTAGACTCCAGAACTTTGGGGCAACACATTTATGTTTCTTTAAGCTACCAAGTTTATTGTAATTTGTTACAGCAGTTATATACATACATATTCGTGTATAAACTGTTCAAAAGTTTATTATTCAAACTTATTCTAAATTTCTTCTAAAATTATTCAACATATTCCAAAATTATTCAACATATAAAAGAATAGAAAAATGTGATGCTGACACAAGACCAATGGCAATACACAGAGATCAGTTCTGAGATAACTGAGTAAACCAACAAACCTTAATTGAGGATGGGATCTTTGGAATAATTTAGGAGGTTGATTCGAAACTAACAACCAAAAGGTTTAAAAGTTGGTTTCAGACATCTTGAAAGACAAAGCATGACCTCATATAGGAAAGTATTGAATGCAGAAATGTAACCTTGTTGCCACAACCCCATTTCTAATTCAGGACTTTTGATCCCCAGAAGCCTTGCCCAGTTACAAATCTCGAAGAGGATACCTGAGATATGCCATGTGAAGTGGCCAGGCAGAAGCCAAATTGTTTGAACTTGAGCCTGACTGAGGAAATGAGTGTCCAGCCCTGCATCTAGTGAAAAAGAGAAGGAAGAATGTATGGTCAGTGGTTGTGGATCAGGGTAAAGACCAAAGGGAGGTCTCCATGCTGAGAGGGGATCAGGCATGAATCTTCTCTTGTAGTAGTGAGGATATTACTTGCACCCTTCCCTCAGGCTCTCTCCTGATATACCCAACAGGGGACTGCAGAGGATGATAACTTGTCTGTCTTCACTGGCCCATCCCTCTTGGTTCATGACTCCTGAGTAACTATACATTTGTTTATCTATGTTTTATTTTAGTTTGGTTTTAGGGTTTTCTTTTAAGAAATCTACAAAAACGGGCACATTATACACGTACGCCCAATGAGTTTTCACGAGGTGAATACACCTGTGTATACAGCGCTCAGATCAAGAAAAGGGAAAACTATCAGCACCCCCTGAAGTCCCTTGTGCTTCCGGCCCGATATCTCTCCTGAGAGCCTGCCACTGAAACTTTTTAATGTGCCACACAGAGACAGTACCCAGAAGAGAATTAGCCTTCAGTGGATACTCTAACCAAGCAAAGCTTGAAAGAGGACACTGGAGTAAGAGGATAAAAAAAAAATAAATGACCCTAATAGTCATGGAAATCAAGGGCAGCTGCCTGTTTCCTAAGGACGTATTTATATCAAGTCTAAAAGTGAGGAGAAAGCATCTGGAAAGCTAAATGAACAGAACAGAGGGAAAAAATCTCGTGTCTGCACCTGGTCATCTTCATAACTCTGTGACCACAAGAGGCCCTGATTGCTTATGGTGCGGGCGGGGCGGGGGGAGGGGGATTCGAACTGGTGTCAAACTCAGCCTCGCCTAATCCAGGATGTTCTAATTCCATCTGTCTGAGGAAATCTAGTGTTCACAGCCATTTCCCTATGGGGTCCCCGCCTTTTCAGCAAAGCTCAAGTCAGGCATACAGAAAAAGGGTTGCCTAGGCAAGCCAGGAGTAAAACACCTCCCTGCTCGCCCCCGCCCCCGTTCTCTGTATTGGGAGGGGTCTTGGTGGAGCCTGCGCAAATGCCCTGGTGCAATGCAGGACCAACCACCGCGCCTGCGCAAATAGAGGGGAGGGGGACAGGAGGTTTGCAGAGGGAGTTTTGCAGTTGCTATTTTCTTCCTACCCGTTCCATACTCCCCCACTCTTGAGCTCGTAATGATTATTTTCTAATTCTCACTGCCTCAACCAAAGTAAAAGTGGCCCCAGTTAATTAGCCCCTATTTGCCCCCAAGAAGTCCACCCGGATGTAACTTAGAGTCTTAATAGGCTCAGTGGGCCCTACTGTGGACACGCAGGCGAACTCGGTCTGTGCTTTATAGTGAGATATGAGAAAGAAGCTGGGATTTGACAAGGAGTGAATGATAAGCTCGTAGAAGAATTTGATTTCGCACAGCACAGAAAAGCAGGCAAAGAAGACTGAAAATGGAATAACTAGGAGCACATAGTGATGTGAATAGGAGAGGATAAGGCTTCCGGGGGTGGGGGTGGGAGCTGCTGCTGTGCTGCCAAGTCCGGAGAACAGAGACAAGCATCCTTTAGATTAAACATAAATATCAGCGGAGTCTTTGGATGTAAGGTTAAGAACAGAAATCCTTTGGACGCAGATTGGAGAATGAATGCTCCCTGAGTGTAGAGTGACCCCTTTTCTCTCCTGTTGCCAAAACTCTCTCCACAGTGGGACCAAGATCATTTCCAACTCAAACTCCTGTAAAAAATGGCCCTCAAGCAAACATTCTTGTGCTCTCTATTTCTGACCCCAGCGATCCTGAGGGAGCATTTGGCAACTAACATATTTCAGTGGCTTTAGAAAACATACCATCCCAAGCTCTATTCTTGCCCTGGCCAGGAGCCAGGAGTGGGGTTGGTGGCTAGATAGGTCCAGCTGAGACCCAAAATAACAGCAAGTCCCTTTAGTGGATGTTTCTGTTTGGGTGGTGGGACACAGATATCAGAGAACCATGGGCAGCTAATGACATGGTAGACTTCCAACTCATCTTTTAAAATATTTGTCCAAGAATTATTTGGTGAGGGTGAACAAAAAATTATTAGATAGAAGTAAAAATTATGCACCTTCATCTTTACTGTTGAGGATGACGAATTTATCCTATGCTTTGAAAAATCTGGAACATTTTAATAATTTTGAGGTACCATTTATTTCACACATGTTCCAATATTTATAAGTCACAACCAATTCAAACTCCCTAAAGATAATGTTTCTTTATTTCATTCCTTCTTAATCTACCCACAGTGCTTCTTAAGGAATTTTTAAAGCAGAAAACTTCTTCACAGTCACACGAAGTCATTAAATTTTGGAAAATAAATAATTTTATCATCACCAATTAACATTATTTGGTTCCACAATTTCACTTTCCTTGTGACTTGGATCTCTGACAATTCTCTACTGGTAGTCATAAGGTAGAACATGTATTTGGTTATATTGTCCTTTAACAGCAGCATAGATAGAATAAAGCATGTCGATCCATAATTTGTACTTCCTCATCTATATTTTCTTATTATTATAATTTGCATTGCTTCATGAACCTTTCCCTTACTGATCTGTATGGGTCCCTTACATAATCTGGACACTATGTATTTTAATTATGAAAGTTCCATATTTTTCCACCAAGTCTATGGCTTTGTTTTTACTTTTTCACATTACCTTTTGCCTATTTTAGACCCACTGAGATTTATTTTATACATAATTTAATAGGAGTTTTGCTATATTTTTTCCAAATGTATGATGGCCAAATATTCTAATGCAATATTTTTGATGCTTCTACTTTATTCAATTTGGAATGCTCTAATTTGTTTGAATACATTTCCATGTACACTTAGATTACACAAAACTTAAACTGTTTGTTTCTTAACTCCTCATTATTCATATTTATAGTTTCTCTAGAAGTAATAGTACCAGAAAAACGATACACCCAGAGCCTTTGAAGGTACCAATAGACAAAAGTTAACCCAAAACTGCTTGTGGCAGATTTCCGCAAATTTTAAGAACAGCTAGATTCAGGATAATTAAAGCTTAAGAGAATTTTTTTTCTAATTGATCGTTGTCATTTAAAGTCTATTATTTCAGATGCACTTATTTTGTGATGATGTGGGGGATGCAAAATCTGTCAGCTAATCCCTCTTGGCCTGCGTATTCTGGCTGCTTTCTGGAAATTCCAACTTGGCAGGTATCTAAGAAAAGATTTTTGCATCAGACCCAAGTGCATTGAGCTCATTTCCCAGGTGTGTAATTGTTAGGAGTGATCCTGAGTCCAGGAAAATGTTGGTGAGTTAACCGGGATGGGCGTGCACGCCAGGACTGTGGAGGGGGCTACTTTTCTCTGGCGGCATTTTCAGCCCAGTAGGGTTGCTGCCTTCCTCTTCCATAGCACCTTCAAGTTCTGCCTGTGAAACAGGGTGCCAACAGCCACCCACCACCCACAACCCCCATTGAAGGGAGAGGAGTGAATCCCAAACATATTTGAATTTGCTGCTTTAAAATGATCTTCATTCGCTTTCAAGAAATGTTGGGATTGTGTTTACCAATCAGGTCACAGCGCCATCTGGCATTCAGAACTGGGACTCCTGGGTGAGAGACCAGAGGAGCCCTGGGAGCTGTTTGTTTATTTGAGGAGAGGGGCACAGAACAGACACGATTCAGGTGCAGAGGGACTGAGATATTAGCAATAATGGAAGCTAGTAGAGCAGATATTTTTTTAACTACCAAAATAATATATAGTTGCCACAACATTCAAACAAACTAGGGTTGTATAAAGTAAGAAATGAACACCTTAGGCCTGATTCCTCTTCCTCATTCAATTTAAGAGATGCAGTCATTATTACAAATTGAACAACATCTTCCAAGGGTCTGATTCCTACACAGATATGCTTGAAATTTCATATGGAAATGCACATAGTATTTTAAAATTATCTTTGAAAATGTTCTTAATTTTCAAAATATCAAGTCATTTTCCATATCTCTCATTCCTTTTATCAGTTTATGATATCTAATATCATATATGACTTATTCTGTTGTCAGTCATCTATTTACATGTAATTAGATCATCCCTAATTTTCTACCATCACAATGTTCTTTTGCTCTTTCTTTCTCTCTCTCTCTCTTCTCTTTCTCTTTCCCTCCCTCCCTCTCTCTCTCTCTCCTTTTATCCTTTGGTCTAACTGTTTCTGCACAAGTAAAATGGATAGTAGGCACATTGCATATTTTGCAAGTTATTGAAAAATATCTCCCCAGAAGAGATTTCTCTAAGGTCATGTGAACAGAACAGAGGCTTCCAGTCAGTGGTGACCTGATCTCAGAAAGGGAGCTGTGGTTCCTGCCAGTCTCATTGCTCATTCTAGGCCGCTAATCCCTCGAAGCTTTCCTGGCTGCAGGACAGGGATAGACTTCTGAGGACATGCTATGTGATTCAGACTTGTAGAAACCAAAATATTCATACCAAGTCCACTAATTTTGAAATCGAGACCTTCCAGGGAAACGAGTTTCATGCCCAAATGTGTACAAATGGGAACTGAGCTTGGTGAGCATCCTGTGCGATGGATGACTGAGGCAAGCTAGAGAGAAAAGCAAGAAAGCGTACCTCTATTTTTGGAGCTGCCGTCCTGGCAGCTACGTACCCTTCTTGCTTCTTTACAAGGTCTTCATTGTGCCAACATTATCCTTTTTGCTTAGAACCCAAAAAGGAGTTTGCGAAGACCGGGTATATGAGTCAACGAATTTTGCTTTGCCACTTTTCTCTCTTGCTGCCCATTCCTCCCACTGAACTCATAGTTCCTAAGCCATCATTTCATCATTTCCATTACATCCAAGAATTAAATATTTATTTATTTACTCAATAGGTATGTATTGAACACCAATGTACACTGAACATTGTCCTGGGAGGTTTGGATGCATTTGTATACAAAACAGGCAAAGCCTGCTATTCTCGTGAAGTTTACAATTATACTAAAAATAAATTATACTGTGGGAAAAAAGGCAAAGTGTAGCAACACAAGGTGAATAGAGTGTTTGGTGGTCAGGGAGAGACTCAGTTGGGAATGTGAATTTTGAGCAGAGGTTTGAAGGAAGTGAAAGGGTTAACTAAGCAGGAGCAGATGGAGGGTTGTTCTGGGCATAGGTCAAGAGCCCAACAACAGAGCTTATCTGTCTGAGGAACAGCACGGGGCCTGGGAGACTAGCAGCCCGATAAATTCAAAGAGGTCAATGGAGGGGTCGGTGGGGCGGTGCTGGCAGAAACTGTGGCTTCCAGTCTGAGTGAAACAGACATTGCAGGGTTTGAGCAGGGGCAGAACGCGATCGGATATATTCCAGAAATGAGAAAGGAACTCGCTAGCTGCTGTACTGATGATTATGGGTTAGAAGGAGGGACAAATGAAGAAGCTGGAAGACATAGCTCAGAGGCTACTGCAGTCATCCATGTGAGAGGTAGCCAGCCCTCACCTAATTGTCAGGGTCAGTTCGCTCTATCTCTGCTAGAGGTATGAAGGAAAAATCTCTGGAAGATGTTTTCTGCAAAGTCTGAGTAAGATAAACTTCGGACCTTTAGAAGCCTTGAACTGATATGAGAAATAAGAGCTTTGCTCTGTCAGAGACATCCGTTACCCCAGATCTCTTTTTCTCGGGAGAACCACCGTTTAGATGGAGCTCTGGGGCAGGAGGCTAAAAGTATGGTTTATAGTATGGCCAGTGTGGAGCCAGAATGTTTACATATAAAAATGAGCCTATTGGGGAAATGTGGTTCTTTACCTGAGAATAAAGGCTTGGGAAATGGTAGGAGTGGGAATTTGAGAGAAGACTTTGGGGGGGAGTGGGGGACCAGCAGGGGTTCATCCTTTTCCCATTCAGTCCTCTGAATCTTAAATGATTGCTCTTCCCTCAACACACCGCCGGGTAATTACCTCTCTACTCTCCAGCTCTGGTGAATTCCTGCGCCAGTGAGACAGAATTTGGATTACGCACTGCATCTTGTGGATGTAGGTGTGTGGCGTTTAAGAATCATACCTTGATAAACCATGACTTAAGAAACAGAAAAGGGTCAGTTTCCGGCTCCTGACAGGCCACCTCAAGGCTACAAGGGGAACGATCTGAAGAAATTTAAGACACTGGGGCACTGATCTCAGAAATACGGGCTCTGAGAGCTTCTGACCCCAGTCCACTATTAGCTCAGTTACCTGTTCGAAGGTCCGTCGGTTAGGGGACAGGGACTTATATCTACGTTATATTGCAGTAACACAGATCGTTCAAAACGCATTCGACCTATCTGCCAGGCCACCATTTTGCAAAACGCTATACCCCCAGGACACGTCTAGTGTCAATCACCTGCAAGAGGAGGTGGGAGGGGATGTTTAGGGACCAGCTCTGGGCCTGCAAGGGAGGGGGCCTCGACGCCTGCGCACTCTTCTCACTGCACTGCAGGGGTCTGCTTCACAGGGAGGGGGGTACTGTGGCACATGCGCACTCTTGTTGCACTGCAGGGGCCAGCTTGGTGCGGGGAGGGGGCTTCCTGGCGCCTGCGCTTTCTTCCCTAGGCACTGCAGAGCCGCCTCTGCGGCTGCGCCATTTTGACACTTTCCAGAAAGCTCGAGGGTTGGGCGGGGGTGGGAGGGGGCGAGGGCTGTTGGCCTGTCATTTTCTCCCAGCGCTGGAGCGCACAGGCCCCCAAGTGTTCTTTTTGTGATTTGTTACTACACTGACAGTCTGCAAAATAACTGCTCAGGCATCTTCCCTTTCTGTCGACTTGATTCCCAGTAAATGGGGTGTTGGGATTTGGAAATGAGCTGTGCGGGTCACCAGAGTAGGATTAGAGTCATATAATCCCTCACTGTGGAAAGAGAGAGCGGGTGTGGGGAAAGCAATTTGGGCGGCTTGACAGGCTAGAGGTGAGCAGATGAAATAAGCCTCACCAGCATCTGAGCCCTGCTTCGTATCAACCTTCTCCCTCCCAGCATCTCTAACCCCAGAGGTCATGATTTATTGATGGTTCTCCAAGTGTGCCCTCCGGTCCAGGAGCATCAGCACTATTTGGGAGCTTGTTAGAAATAGGATTCTCAGCCCATCCCAGTCCTATCAATTAGAAACTTTGGGTATGGGGCTCATCCATATTTATCAACCCCTCTAAGTGATTCTTTTGTATATCCTAAGCTAGAAACTGGGGCAAGGTGCTGAGGGAGCTTGTGATGGAAACAGCTCAAAAACAAAACCAAGCCCCTTTCCCCCCGCAGAAAAAGAAAAGCAAAAAACCTAGGAATTTTTAATTGCATACATCCAAGTAAAACTGTTTTCCAGGAGCTGTCTCAGAAGAGTCTTCCCTCCTTCCTTGCTAGAACTAATCCAGTGCCACCTTTTTGAGAAGAAACAGCGGGGGAAAGGAGTGAGACAGGGTGGAGTTCCTAAGCTGAAATGGTTCTCCTGTGCATTATTGGTGCAGTATGGCACTGTTGCTGTTCCTGGTCCCATGCATAGCTGTATCAGAGGTGGGCAATCTTGAGAAAAAAGGGACAGAGTCATGATAATTATTTGAAGGCCTCTCTCACTGGCAGTACATTCTTCCCTCTGAGCTGCTAATGGTAGATCACCCATTTTTGATCGTTTAGGTCACAGACAGGCTGAAATATGGAACCGCATTTTTGCCTCAATATGCCCACCAAATACTTGTCACGCATCACTGTGGGATTGCGGGTGGGGGGAAATTGATAGATTTATATGTGCAGGGGAGTCTCTGTTTAATTTGGAATGAGAAGTGGGCAGTAGTTGATAAGTGGTACGTTATGAGCCTGAAGGGATGTAATGATTCCACGCATACTAAATTTGTGGGAAAGCGGTGACTTAGAAACTCAGGCACTTTTCTCAAATTAGGTGTCAAATTCTTGCGAGGAGGTGACAATTATAGTTTGGGTTTTTTCCGTCCCTGGTAAGTCTAACAGATGATCACATTGTCCCAGGATCTCTAGTTCTCAGACCTGTGTCTCTGCAAGCCGGTGAGAATGGGTGTACAGAGGCGAGAGGAAATCGAGGAGTCATATATGTTCAGAGGGGTCTTCTAGAGCATGGGAATTACTTTTGTATTTATGTCTTATTTTGTTTTGTTTCACATCCAGTACACTATATGATCATCTGTGCCAATACCCTCATGTTATACTTTATTTGGGGATAGCCTCTTTTCTGCTCTCCATGGTCCACAGAGCTGGTAGCCTTCTGCTGTCAAATTCTTACCCAGACTCATCACTGAATCTTTCCCTCTCTGAGTCTGTCTTTCCTCTGGTGAACAGATATGGAAGTGAGCCATTAGGGCTTTTGGTCTTTTTCTCTCCCACTTACCTGTATTCCTCCCTTCAGCCCAGGAATCTCTTTCTGGCCTGGTGAATGGAGTAACTTGACTATAATGTTTGCCTTTGGAGCTCATAAGAAATCTGGTCTGGAGATAAAAACGTGAGTTATTCGCATACCTATATTTAAAGTGGTGATATATCAGGTTTTGACTGTGTAACAAACCTTTCCAAAATTCAGTGCCTTAAAACAATAATAATTTATTGTTTCTGTTCTCAGCAATGCTTGAGACTGTGCATGAAAGGCAGTTTTATTTTCCAACACAGCATATTCAGATTACCTTATATTTCCTCTAAATTCTACTCATAAATTTAACAGTTAATCATTTAGCTAATCTATTTTGTTGCATTTTACTATACATTGTCAAAAGAAGCCTTTTGATACTTTCCATTTTATGCCTGGAGATTACCAAGCAAGTGTCCCAGAAGTTGTCAGGTGTAGATTTAATTTTACCAAAAATCCCAGCCTTTCTTTTCTTTTTTTTTTTTTTTGCATGGGCAGGCACTGGGAATCTAACCAGGGTCTCCAGCATGGCAGGCAAGAATTCTGCCACTGAGCCACCGTCACACCACCCCAACCATTTTTCTATCTTTTTTTTTTTTTTACATGGGCAGGCACCGGGAATCGAACCCAGGTTCTCGGGCTTGGCAGGCAAGCATTCGTACCTGCTGAGCCACCGTGGCCCACCCCCAACCATTTTTGAAGCCTATAATTGATGTTTCCTTTCCACATTTACAGCCCCCACTAGCAGTTTATTCACCTTTATCTAGGTTTCCCTAACAATTTCCTCACTGTGTTTTCAGCAACTACTTGCTGCTCCCTTCCAAAGCCAGTGTCACAGACTTCATGTTTTGTTTTTTTTTTTTTTACAGAAGCACCCACTTCTAGGTTTCTATTCATGTGCCAGTTTGTTTGGGCATTTATCAAATTACAATATCATTTCTAATGATTCTGTGGATCAGTTTAATGGTTATGCTAATTTGGCTAACTCACCTGGGCCTAGAGGTCTAAAATGGCCTCCCTTTATACATGTGAAGATTGGCTTGGTGGCAGTTTAGGTCACAGGGATGATTTGGCACTATGTCTCTCATAATCGAGCAAACCAGCAGCCTCCTACAAACAGTCACTCTGTTACTGAGAGCAGTGAGTTGGTGAGCCTCATTGCGCAAGAACTTTTTCCACATCTCTGGTTGCCTCACATTTTCCATGTCCTATTGATCAAAACAAGACATGTGGCAAATCCCAGAGTAAATGTGGGAAAGGACTACCCAAGGGCTTGGATGCAAAAGAATGGCATTATTGCAAACATTTCTGCATTCTACTGCACAGGTAAATTGATAACATGGAGGTGCTATTACCATGGTGAAAAAAATTCTAAAATTTATGGCTTCTTATAAACAGGTGGGAGAGCCAATATATGAGACAGAGCTAGACTAGCCTGAGAGTTTGGTGGAAAACAAGGAAACCAGAGGCTTGGAAACAGAAAGGAGATTACTTTAAATAAGTAGGAAGACTGATAAACACTACTTAAAACATTAGCAGTCAAATACGATAAGCATTGGGAAGAGTTCACCATATTTACCAACATAAAGATCCACATTGTATTTGAAAGATTTATATTGACGAAGTGAGGGGCAGTACCCACCATGACCAGGATAAAGGCGCAAGTATGAAAAGTTAATGTCCTGAGTGTGACCCATTAACATTCATTTTGCTATGGCCTTTCCTGTGTAGGACAAGGATACATATTTTTAAAATATAACTCGATTCCTCTGAACATTACTAACCATGTGAAAAATAATCACAGCATCTATTCCTGATTCATAGCAGTCAGTGGGCACATGATAATCTCCAATGTATTTCTATGGCTTTAAAAGACTTGCCAGGCTCTATTCCTGTCCTGGCCAGAATCCTGATGATGCAGTTGGTAGATGGATGGCTCCAGCTGGAAGCTCCAACATCAAGCACCTGAAGTAGATATCTATGTTTAGAGTGGGAAAATCATGAATGATATGATGATCCTCCAAACATTTTTTTTAACATAATTACATTACAGTTAGGTAGTATTGTGCTGTCCATTTCTGAGTTTTTGTATCCAGTCCTGTTGCACAGTCTGTATTCCTTCAGCTCCAATTACCCACTATCTTACCCTATTTCTCTTTTTTTTTAATTTTTTTTATTAATTAAAAAAAAATTAACAGACAAAACATTAAGATATCATTCCATTCTACATATACAATCAGTAATTCTTAATATCATCACATAGTTGCATATTCATCATTTCTAGAACATTTGCATCGATTTAGAAAAAAATTAAAAAGACAACAGAAAAAGAAATAAAACGATAACAGAAAAAAAAAGATTATACATGCCATACCGCTTACCCCTCGCTTTCATTTACCACTAGCACTTCAAACTAAGTTTATTTTTAACATTTGTTCTCCCTATTATTTATTTATTTATTTATTTTTTAATTAATTAAAAAAATTAACACAACATTTAGAAATCATTCCATTCTACATATGCAATCAGTAATTCTTTTTTTTTTTTTTTTTTTTTTTTTTTTTTTTTTAAAGGAAAGACAGAGAGAAGGAAGGAAGGATAGAAGGAAGGAAGGAAGGAAGAAAGGGAAACATCTTTAAACATTTTCTTGTTTTATTGTATTTTGTTTTTTTGTTTTTGTTACATGGGCTGGGGCCGGGAATCGAACCGAGGTCCTCCGGCATAGCAGGCAAGCACTTTTGCCCGCTGAGCCACCGCGGCCCGCCGCAATCAGTAATTCTTAATATCATCACATAGATGTATGATCATCATTTCTTAGTACATTTGCATCGATTAAGGAAAAGAACTAGCAAAACAACAGAAAAAGATATAGAATGATAATATGGAGAAAAAATAAAAATAATAATAATAAAAATATATATATATATAAAAAAACACAAACAAACAAACAAAAAACTATAGCTCAGATGCAGCTTCATTCAGTGTTTTAACAAAATTACATTACAATTAGGTAGTATTGTGCTGTCCATTTTTTTTTAATTTTTTATTTTTTTTATTAATTAAAGAAAAAAGAAATTAACACAACATTTAGAAATCATTCCATTCTACATATGCAATCAGTAATTCTTAACATCATCACATAGATGCATGATCATCATTTCTTAGTACATTTGCATCAATTTAGGAAAAGAACTAGCAAAACAACAGAAAAAGATATAGAATGTTAATATAGAGAAAAAAATAAAAATAATAATAATAAAAAGACACAAACAAACAAACAAACAACAAAAAAACTATAGCTCAGATGCAGCTTCATTCAGTGTTTTAACATAACTACACTACAATTAGGTATTATTGTGCTGTCCATTTTTGAGTTTTTGTATCTAGTCCTATTGCACAGTCTGTATCCCTTCAGCTCCAATTACCCATTATCTTACCCTGTTTCTAACTCCTGCTGGTCTCTGTTACCAATGACATATTCCAAGTTTATTCTCGAATGTCGGTTCACATCAGTGGGACCCATACAGTATTTGTCCTTTAGTTTTTGGCTAGACTCACTCAGCATAATGTTCTCTAGGTCCATCCATGTTAGTACATGTTTCATAAGTTTATTCTGTCTTAAAGCTGCATAATATTCCATCGTATGTATATACCACAGTTTGTTTAACCACTTGTCTGTTGATGGACATTTTGGCTGCTCCAAACATTTTTTTTTTAATCTTGTTAAAGTGTTGTAGGTGAAGAGGAAATTAAAAATAAAAATTTTAAAGGTGGTTAATTCTTCCCTTTATTTGAAAACCTTGCAGATAATATATTGGGGAGACATTCTCTTATATTCTAACTCTTTGGAGTATCTTTTATTTCACATATATTTCATCACACATAACTGGAATTACAGTTCATACTAATTGTAGAAATAGTTGTACTACTTAATGACAGAGGCAACATTCTATCGCTTATGTTGGCATTATTTCCAACTTTTATTAAGCATTCCCTTCAAGTATTTATGCATTATCAATGCAGAAATGATATTGAACTGCATATAAAACAATTAGAAATATGGAAAATAAAAGTAATCATTTATTCCCGGGAAATAATACTTCACTTTGTATTATTTGATTCCAGAATTTCAGCTAGTGTTTCCTGGGGACTTATTATAGCCTTTTGTGGAATACTGAAACTTTAAAATACATTTACATACCCACTACCAATATAGAGAGTACCTGTTTTCCCATTCATTGACCACAAATTATGAATTAATTTTTTGAAAATTGACATCGCAGTAGGTAAGATACAGTATATTTTCATCTTCCTGATTCCTGCATAAGGTTAAGTGTCTTTTCATATGTTACTTGCTATTTGTATTTTATCTGTTGGATGTAAAATGCTCACTTTTTCCCATAAGATGGGTTTTTTATTATTCTTAATCATATATCATTTATAAAAAGTCCTTTATTTATTCTACAGACCAAACCTTTGTCAGTTACATATGCTACAAATACTCCTTTTCAGTTGGTGACTTTCCACACTATTTTAAACTGTCTTTTTATGTTAATTTAAGCTCACTTTTATAAATATTATGTGAAGTGATTTAACTTTATTTTTCTAGATGGATGATATAATAAATTGCTCCCCAAATTATTTCTGGTAGGTTTTTAAACTTAAAGTTGCAAATCTCCTTGAAAAATCCTTCTTCTGCAGCTTACGGAATCCCAAAAGCTTCTGACGTTCTCACTGGCCTTTATCTGAGTTTTCCTTTGCAGGCTCCCCTCCCTTAATCCAGCTTGGAATGTCGGGTTCTTCAGTCCCTGAACCTAGGCTTCCTTCTGTCATATCTCATAACCTTCTGCCATGGTGAAGTCATCAACTGTGGGCTTATCTACTGCCCATAATTTTGTTGATTATGCAAAATTTCCTTAGAAGTTTTCACTCCAGATGTACATATCCAGCTGCCTCCCTAAAATCTCAATCTAGATGTCTTACAGACCTCTCAAATTAAACATTTACAAAAAGAAACTCCTGATTCTCATACCACTCCTGATTTTTCCCATCTCAAAAGGGAAAAGAAAAAAAAAGGCAGAAATAATGTTGCAAGAATAGAGTAAGGAATTCTCATATTCTCTGTATCCAGATTCATCAATTGTTTGCAATTTGCCGTATTTGATTTCTCATTCTTATTCTCTCTACACGTAAACATGTATATAGATATATTCACATGCATGCACACACACATACACTATTTCTCTCTCTATCACTCCACTTACTTACATATTAGTTCCAATTTGAGAGTAAATTGGATAAAGCATATCTTTTAACCCTAAATACTTCAGAGTGTATTTTCAATAATAGATTTTTTTTTTTAGAAAATAAAACCACTGTTCAAGAAAGTAAGGAAGGATAACATGCTACTATCTAATTCACAATCTGTAATCAATTTTTTTCAGTTATTCTAATTTTGTCTTTTTTGGGGGGTGGGGGGATGCATGGTCCAAGAATCGAACCCAGATCTCCCACATGGAAGGCGAGCTTTCTATCACTGAACACTGTGGCACCTTTCTAAATTTATCTTTTATAGCTATTATTTTGGGATTCCGGATCCAATCTAGAATCACGTTACATCTAGGCTTTTTTTATCTGGAACAATTCCTTAGCATTTGTGATTTTTGAATTTTATGTTTTTGAAGAGTACAAAACAGTTATTTTGTAAAATACCTCTCAATTTTGTGTTGTGGGGTGTTTCACCATGATTATTTATGGGTTATGTAATTTTTGTAAGAATTTCAAGGAAAATGGTGCTGTATCCTTCTCACTGCATCTTTTCAGGAATCACATAATGTTGATTTATACCAATATTGGTGATGTAAACTTAGATCACATGGTTGAGAGGAGGCTAAGGTTCTCCATGTTTAATGTTTACCCTTTTCTAGTTAAAGCACTTTGTAGGGAAATACTTTAATAGTATATATATTTTTGATCAGCATCATAGTTCACTCACGTGAGTGAATATAATAACTATGATTATTAATTATGCTGCAGAAATTTTTCCAATCTTACTTCTTTAGGCTGGCTTCTGTACCCTTAAGACAAGTTCCCATGTTTTTTGAAGCACTTCCTTTCTCAACATTATTTATCTTCAAAAGTAATTTCTTCAAAAACAGACTCTTCAGTCAGTACTTTCCAATTTAAAATATACTATTTAGATTTATAAATGTTTCACATACATATGAGCTACATTCAGTTTTATACTATTTTTATGTTATCCCTTTTCACCAGCATTTATGGGCTATCCTGAAGTGAGAAGTAAATTAGTAAATTCAGGAGACAAGGGTTTCTGTAAGGCTAGAAGCCCCTGGAATTATTCTAAAATGAAATGGCTTGTAAAAGATTCTGTCCATAGCTTAAAATTGTTAGGCTTTTTTGACCTATATCAAACTCTGAAATCTGTTCTACAACTAAATGTTGTGCTGTGCCTTGAAATTTATTGCTTTTTTTTGTATACATTTTTCACAAGAAAGAAAAAAAGTGATGATAAAAAAAATTGTTAGGCTTAGGAAATTTGCTTGGGTTCCAAGAATTTTTGGTAGGCAACTGGCCTTCTCTTTTCAAGTCTTTCACTTTAAATTTAGGTTTTCGTTTTATTATCTACAATTTTCCAGCACCTCTTCCACTGCCTCTTCTCTTTTCCTGAATATCCCAAGCATGATGTGTCACAAAATTTTTCCTACCAGATTCATTGTTCATTAAGTTTATATTCCTGAGACTTTGGAATTTGAGGGAAATCCTGAACGCAGAAATATGTTGTATTATAAAAGGAACAGCAACCAGACCCTTCTAGTGTATAGTCACAGAAGAGTTTAATTTGCAGCCTTTCTTAGCATATGGAGAACGCCTGCATTCTGCTGTTGCTAAAATTGGTAAATTCAACTCTGTTTGTGGAAATTTACATCAGTATCCCTTCTTCAAAATAAATAAGTGAGCCCAAGAATAATTCCACTTTTTAGTTAAAATTCACTTCTTTCATATATGAAGTGTCAGTATTAAATCTGTGCAACAATCGGGAACCTCCATCTTACAGCGCCATCTGTCATCCAGAAATGGAAATATGGAATCAGGCTAAAATTAACTGCTGAGAACCCAGGCTGCCAGCAGCTGCTAAAGATGTTGGTGATGATCACGAGGAGAGGGATCTGAATCCTGGAAAGAATAGGATTCTAGGAACTACTAATGATGTAATTCAGTAAAGACAGGATTAAAATATCTTTCAAATTACAAAAGTTATTGGTTACTGTAAATACTGCTGAGTAGTTTTTTGTTACTGTAAATAGTTTTAAACTGCAGTTTATAAATTACAAACTAAAAGTTGTACACAAAGTATCCTTTCTTTTATCTTATCCTATACTACATTTTAAACGTGCTTATACTTTCAGATTTTTCAACATGCTGCAAATATATTAAAGTGCAGATAATGTGAGATATAGATATCTATATCTAGATACAAATATATATAGATTTATAGATATATAATTGATGGAAAGTATATATTTAATAAAAAGATCTACATGTGAGGGTCACATTTCATTTTGCAAATTGATTTTTATTTATAGTAATATTTCTTATTAATATACCTACATTATTTTATTTCATATTAAAATATGCATGTTCTTTGATTTGTCTATGTGCTGATGAAAGTTTAGCTTTTCTTATGAATCACTTTTGTAGTAAATGTGGCAAGAGGATATGCTTATAAATTTCACAGATCAGTACAATCAGAATTGATGGCTCAAGAAAATATTCAGTAATATACATCCATATTTACACTGTGTAAGTACCAAACTGAATATGCAATTATCAAACCTGGATGCTAGCAATTTATCTTTTCCCCAGTGAGGCCAAAATGTCATCTAATTAGCTTATCTTAGTTATTTTGTGAATAAGATTGTTGTGTTTTTTTCTCCTTTGAAAACTGCCTGTTCTTGTAACTTAATATAATTTTTATTAGGTTCTTTTTATTCTTATTAATTTTTCATTGCATATTCTGGATATTACATTACTTGCTATATATATAGCAAATATTCCCCAAATGGATTTGACTACTTTATTTGTAGTGTTACTCTTATGCTTAAACATTATAGTTGCATAGAAATTGTAGACTTTTAAGATTTCTAGATTCCACGTCAGCCCCTATATTAGGAAAGGTATTTGGTTGCTGCTTCATTTTCATTTAAAACTCATGGTACCTTATTACAACTGGGATTAATTCATATATATGGTAAAAGTTGGAGAATCTAAGGTATTTTTACGGGAAAAGTGAATGATAACCCTAAAACCTCTTAATATTCATCGATTCTGGATTGCAGATTTTAATTAAAACTTGTTCCTTTTTATTAAGCCAAACTCAGTGTTTTATGGAAAGTGTTCTGTGAAATACAGCAGCTATACCTTGAAAAGTGTGGGGTAGTGCAATTTTTACTATTTTGTAACATTTGTTTCTTTCTGTGATTTGATAATTCTGACACATGTGCCTACTTATCTTACTTTGTAACCTACATTTCTCTTAACTTTTCAAATTCGGTATCTCAGAACTGACCTGTAATATTGCCACTAAGGGAATCTATGAAATGTAGGATTTTCTTGACAAAGAGACCTGAAATGCCTTACTCTCAAAGCGGTGGCAAAAAAGAACTTACTTTACTCCGCGCTAAAAAAAAAAATACAAAAAATATATAATAAAATAAAAATAAATAAAAACAAGGATGTAGAAACTGACTGAAGGATGATAGGGCAGGATATTGTTTTATGAATAAATCAGACTGGACAGAACTTGAGTCCTTGGCCTCCTGGCGGTAGTCCCATCCGTATTAACGATACCCTTACCCAGCACCGCCAAAGAAAACTGTCGCGTCCGGCGGAGCCCGACATTCCGCAGTGAGCTGTGGGACGGTCACGTGACATGCGGGTGGACGGCGGTCCGTAAGGCCCTATCCTCTTTACGTTAGCGCGACATCGACGCGGTAAGACTGGTCGGAACGCCCCACCCCCTCCCGGCCTCCGTTTCCGCCACTTCCTCCGCCAAGTCTGATCGTCAGACGCGGAGCGTCCGGCGCTCGCTGGGAATTTCCTCTCCGTCGTTTTCCTCCTGGAGACAGACTTCCTATAGCGCGCGCTTGTTTGCCCTGCGACTGATTCGGGCTGTGGAATCTAAACCTTTCTCCTGTTTTGATTGTTGAATTTCGGCGTGTAAACAAATTGGCGTTTTCTGCAACATGTAACAAAAAAATAGTGTTTTTAATACCCATCTTTTTTAAAATTGATGTGAGAATCCAAAAATAAAGTCGTTTATAGTATTCTTTTTTTATATTAATGTTTTTATTTACGTTTTAATTTAATTGCATTAGTCAGATTTTAAAACTATTTTGTTATTTTGACAATTATTATTTTGTTTGTTTTGTTTATTTCAAGGCAAACCAACATTAAGATGAGTTTAAAGTACTGATTCGCCATTTAACTGTTTTCAAATACTGTCCGTCACAAAACTCCAAAGGCAAAATTTCTTCCAGAATTTCATACATTTTCTTGAAAATTCCTATAATTATTGGCAGTATAAAACTTATGAATCTTAATTCATTTTTTTTTAAGTTTGGAATCTCCCAATCTTTTGAATTAAACTTTAGAACTGGGTAAAAAAAAAACTAGTAGACTTCGTTTGCTTTGTTTTCATGCTTCTTGTTTAAGCAGCTCCTCCTCCCCTTAATCTTGCTCCGTGAATCTTTTCTTGAACTTCAGAATTGGGTTTAGGATTTTTTCCCCACCCGTCGTCCTCCTGGGTCCCATTCTCTTGGTACTCACGCTTCAGAGCCTATTGCAGAAGACTCTTCATGGGCAGCTCACACAAAATAAGGAAATCTATTTGTTTCCTACGTGTTGTAAATTATTTGAAACGTGCCACTTTTTTTTTCCTTCTGCATGCTAAAGTTATTATATAAGGACATTAACAAAGATAAGAAGGAACTGGGTAAATCCCAATGGAATAAAGCTCCTGATACGACATTTAGGAATGATCTTCAAAAATAACTCTAGAACTTTTGCTTTTAGGATATTCATAACTATATATTAGTATTTTTGCTGTTTTAGCATAACAGTCTTTAAAGGAAAAATTTGTTTTTAATAAAAAATCAAATTATACTTAGAGAAAAACTACATAATGAAATACTATCATCTGTTCTCTAAATTTGTAATATGCAATTTTCAATAGTAATCACCATCAACAACCAAAAATTAATGTCTCTTTTTAGAACTTTAATATACGTATATACATATTTATCTGCATGTTTTCAAATATAGTATACACACCATGTGAAGATAATTATGCTAATTTCAGCCAAACTTAGTGTGTCATATTGCTATGCATTGTTATTAGAGTACTTTTAATTAGTTAGAAAAATTTTACTTCAAAAATAATATATGGTATATATGTATTATTATACCCACTGAATGAGAACAGGTGAGAACATTAAAGATAAGACAGGGGAATTTGTGAAAGGTTACAGAGATAGTAAGTAATACAGTTCCTTCTCTTTGCTACTGGGCAGAGAGAAGCTTTGTTGCATTGTTTTGTTTTCTCTTAGCTGTGTGCTGTGGACATATTAAGCATTGAGTAACTACTGATTAAACTCAAAAGTTTACATGTTAATTGGATGTAAGGATCCCCTAGAGTATTTTTACCCAATCATCCATTCTTCTTTTTTTTTTTTTAATATGGAATGCTTCACGAATTTGCATGTCATCCTTGTGCAGGGTCATGCTAATCTTCTCTGCATCATTCCAATTTTGGTATATATGCTGCCCAAGCCAGCACCATCCATTATTATTTAATGGGTGTATAATTAGTTTGTTTTCATTTTCCCTCATAAAACCCTAAAAGTCTAAAAGCAACAGTAAAGGAGTACATATTCATGTAACTTCATCTGTGCTAGAAACCAGTTATTATTGTAGAGTATATCGGTAGAACTTTTACTCATTGATCAAAGCATTTGAATTTCTGAAATCTTATTATAGTAGCAAATATTTTCCAATTTTCATTATATCATTGTTCTATAAATTATTTTGCATATAAGAAATATTCTCATATCAGAAAAAGTGTATATCTCATTTACAAATTAGAGTACATAATTCATTTGTTATGTTTTAGCAACTATTTCAATACAGTCTATTGCTTTTCACAAAACCTTTCACACTCCTTCAGTAAAGTTTGTTTGGGAGCAGCCTGATGCATAACTTTCTCACTGGAAACCACAGAGGGGTAACAAACTAGACAAGAGAGAATAGAGAAAGCAAAGAAAAAAGCTGCAGTTCAGGGAAAATCATGAGGTGAGGCAGATGTGGACTTTTATGTTTGTGCTTAGTTTAAGTGATGCCCAGGCATAAAGCAAGCCAAATAGCAATGTTTTAAGAATAGTGGTATTAATTTTAAAACTTTACTTTAGAGTCTTAAAAATTTGATGAGAATTTATTTCTTCTTGGTTCTAAAAAATCCTGGTAAGAAAACTTGGACTGTGATGGAAGCTCAGGAATGCCCCAAGAAATTCAACCTCCTTCTGTATTTTTTTCTGTCATCCTTAATATATATGGTTTCTTCTTCCTCAAATTATGGAGGATGAGGTTAGGAAGTCAAAGCAGTAGGAATTACTGTAACATCTGTCAAGAGATTGCATTTATATGGATCACTTTTCCAGTTGTGAAATAGGCCTTCTCCACTTATATACCTGACACTTAAATTGTGGGTTTAGCACAGAGGATTAGTACTTTCTTCCAGAGAATTACCACATGTTGAATCAGAGCAGTAACAATTATTAGTTGCATCATGGCATGATTCATGAAAAAAATCTTTGAAAAGTATGTTTAGATTAATTTATTTAACATTTTCCAAAAATTATAAACACTCTATACCTCCAAGAAACAACTCCCATTCTCCACTTACCCCATTCCATGGTAGCCTCTATTATATCTTCTATCTCCATGATGATTCTACTTCATGAAATTATACAGTATTTATCCTTATGTACCTTGATTATTTCACTCACCACAATGATTGCAAGGATCATCCATGTTGCGGTATGTCTCAGATGTCATTCCCTCTTAGGTAAAATAATATTTCACTGTGTTGGAACCACATTTTGTTTATCCATTCATCTGTAGATGGATACTTGGGTTATTTTCACCTTTTGGCCATTATGAATCATGCTGTTTTGTTGGCCGTTATGAATAATGCTGTTTTGAACATTTGTGTACAAGTATCTGTTTGAATCCTTGTTGTCAATTTCTTTGAATATATACCTAGAAGTGTTATTTCTGGTTCATATGGTAATTCTATATTTCTTTTTTTTTAGTAACCCACATACACTTTCAACAAAAGCTGCACCATTTTACATTTCCATTGAAAAATGAATGAGGGCTCCAAATTCTCTACATTCTCTCCAATATGTTGTTTTACATTTTTTATTTAATACCATCTTTGTAGTTATGAAGTGGTATCACATTGTGGTTTTAATGTGTCTTCTCCCAATGACTAACGATGAATAGCTTTTCAGGTGTTAATTGGTCATTTGTATATCCAATTTGGAAAATATATCTGTTTAGATCCTTTTCCCATTTTTATAGGGTTGCTTACCTTTTTGTTGTTGAACTGTAAGAGTTCTTTATATATTCTTTATATTAAGCCCTTTTAAGATATATGCTTTGCCACCATTTTCTCCCAGTCTATTGAATTTCTTTTAGGTTTTTTGATACTATCTTTTGAGGCAAAACAATTTCTAAGTTTGATGAAGTTAATTTACCAAGGTCATGAAGATTTGTCCCTATTTTATCTTCTAAATGTTTTATGACTATACTTAGGTCATTGATCTATTTTGAATAATTTTATATATGATGTAAGTTAGGTGTCTAACATCACTTTTTGTATGTGGATATTCACTTTTCCCAGCACCATTTGTTGAAGAGATTTTTCTTTACCCACAGCATGTACTTGACACCGTTGTTAAAAATCAGCTGGTCATGGATATGTGTGGATCATTTCTGAAGTTTCCATTCATTGGTGTATATCATCAGTATCAAACCATTTTGATTGCCCTAAATTTGTATTAAGTTTGATAGTGAAAAGTGTCAGTACCCCAATCTTTTTCGTTTCCAAAATTCTTTGGCTATTTTGGGGTCCTTTTTCCATATGACTATAAGTATCAGCTTTTCCATTTCTGCATTTTAAAATAAAGGCTCCTGGAATTTTGATATGTAATGGATGTGCAATGGCTTGAAGAGTGTTTGACAAATAGAATTAATTTAAGGATTACTAGCCATTATCTTAATAGTTCCTCACATGCATTTATACTTATTATTTTAAGATAAAAACATAAAACATATATAATACTCTCATTTCCAATTTTAGATATGATATACTAGGACTAAGATATACTTTTTTAAGGTCACAATCTTCAAGACAATACTGTGCTATTAACCCAAACAATATAGTACAGCCAAACTCAATGTTAACTATTACCCAACACTGGCATCCTGAGGAATTTGGAGAAAGTTTTTCTGTGCCTTACTATTCCGTATTTCTTTGTGCATAATTTCCCTTCACACAAGTGTGCATTCTTTGGGAACTACACTGAAACATTGTCATGAATGGGGAATGGCAGTCTACAAAATTAGATCACTCCCAGTAGCATTTTATTTGCGATGCCAAGTTCCCAAGTGTAAAACAGGCAGCGTCGGTTTTACCAGACCAAAGATTCAGAACTTAGTATCAGAGGCCATTTTCCCAATTGAGACTTTAAAGTGGGAAAGATTTATCCTATACAATGTCTATGTTCACTTCGTGTTGGAGGATGAAGGTGGGAGACGGTTAAGGAGACACAAAGAATATGTTCTTTCTTGCTGGAAATCTGTTTAACAAAACACAACCAGCAGTTGTGTTTGAACATGACATACTGGAGTGATCATGAAAACACCAGCAAGCCTGATGGAGTGACTGGGAGTACAGAAAATGATGCCTGGACATTGCACTCTGCCCCACTATGGTACTGGAAGAAACAAGCACATCTTCAAATCTTATATCTAAATTGTCTTGAATAAAATATTTCCTCTGACAGACTGTAAATATCAGAATGGCCAAACAGGATACATTGACTATACCTTAAATGTGTTTTAGTTCCCTAGCCTGCTTAAGTAAACACCGTGAAATGGGTGGGCTAAATATTAAGAATTTATTCACTCACAGTTAGAGGCTGGGAAAGAGTACAAATCAAGGTGTCATCCATGCAATGCTTTCTTCCCCCAAAATATGGTGTTCTGGGGCTGGCTACTGGCATTTCTTCATCCTTAACTTGTCACAAAGCAAGACACATGGCAGTGTCTCCTGTTCTCTTCCTTCTCTTTCAGGTTCTATTTATGTACTTGCTTTCCTGTGGCTTTCTCTTTCTCAATCAAATTCCTTTATTCTTGTAAAGTATTCCAGCGATAAAAGTAAGAATTTTATCATAATTACAGATGTGTTTAATTTAGGGCCAGTTATTCTCCGCTACTGAGACTCATCTACGTCCTCTCTTCAGTAGCTTGTGAATCTTGAAATTTATCAGTCTGGCTGGTGAGAAAAGACGCCATAATAATATCTCAATCCTGATTGAGACGGGCCACACTTTAACTGAAGTAACTTCATCAAAAGGCCCCACATAAAATGGAGTCATACCCACTGTAATGGATTATGTTTAAGTTACGTGTTTTTCTGGGATATATACAGCTTCAAACCACTATACTATGGAATGTAAATTCAAAGGGTAAAGGTGAGTTTACTCTTTTGATTACAACTGTGTATTCACAAACTGCAGGTATGACTAATACAAAGTTACACCTAATAAATATATATAGGAATACAGAGAATATGGAATCAAATTTACTTTTACATAATGTAGATCTCAAGAAGTATTTCAGAACTGAAAATTTGTTTATCCAAGCCCTACTTTCAGCCCAGGGCATACTCCAAGGGCAGGTTATTGGTATGTAAAGCATCATCAGAAAGCTTAACACTTTTACTTTTTTATAGAAACCTGCAAAGAACATTTATAGTCTTATAATTATTTTTACTCTATTATTTACATTATTTAAATTCACAGATGTAACAGTGTTCTAAATAAAAATGAATGTGTGTTCCCATTTCACTTACAAGTAAATAAATAGCAATTACTATGTTACATAATCACTTTCTAGGATTAAAATTTAACTGTTTCCATGACTTAAAATTTTAAGGGAACTTTAACTTTTCCGTATATAATTTTTATCACATGCGGCCCTTTAAGCAGCCAGACTTCTTCTGTTAGGTTAAAATCCCCTAGAGTAAGAATACACGGATATTTCCGGAGATTCCAAAATTTCAAGTTTCACCTTGAATAGGAAATAATCCAAATGTCCTTCAATGGGTGAATGAATGAACAAGAAATGGTATGCCCATACAATAGAATACTAGTCGGCAATAAAAAGGAAAATATTATTGATAATTCTAACATCTGTGTCACTTCTGGGTGAGTTTCAATTGATTATTTGTCTTCTCATGATGGGTCATATTTTCATGTTTCTTTGCATGTCTGGCAACTTTTTATTGGAACCCAGCCATTAAAAATTTTAACTTCCTTAGTGCTGGATATCTTTGTATTCCTATCAAGTGTTCTTTCTGCTGGGACCTTTCTGATAAACAGTTTGTAACTTTCATACCTTGTTTTCAATATTAGTAGGTCAACTACAGATGTGGTTAATTTAGGTCCAGTTATTCTCCACTACTGAGACTCATCTATGTCCTCTCTTCAGTGGCTTGTGAATCTTGAAATTTATCAGTCTGGCTGGTGAGAAAAGATGCTATTTTCAGCCCTGTGTAAACATGAGGCATTTGCCTCTTTTACCTTTTAGGTGGTTAATTTCTTGGCTGCAGGTATTTTCCTCACTCACATACATGGGCGGATTCTTTGCATATCTCCAGAGGTCTCACTGTAGAAGGTATCTTTTCTCCAGTACTCTGATTTATGAAATTAGGCCAACTTGTTTTCTGTCCTTTCTGATCCATTACTTCAACTCAGGAAGTCTACAGGGACCCTTTCCACAATATGGCCTGGAAACACTCTTCAAGCTGTAGACTGGGGCAATTGTAGGGCTCTTCAAGTTATAGACTGGGGCAATGATAGGGGCACAAGATTGTTTCACATCTATCAGGGATCCTTATCCTTTGTGTCTGGGATACAGTTTTTCTTATATATTCTTTCCTTTTATTAAGGTGGTAAGGCAAATCCAATTCCTATTAATTGTTACAAAATATCTTGATTGGTTCATCCTGCAATTACTCAGTGCTTACTGTACCCTTAGCTGTAAACTTCTAGTTGGTGAGATTAAAAGAGAATAAAGAACAGTGCAAGTAAAACTCACAGAGAAAGAAAGTCAGCGCCTGCCTCTGCAGTGTCTGTAGTAGTGTCAATGGTGGGGCATCCGCTGTTATGCCAATGAATCAAATATTTAAGATTGGTCTAAAATGAGGGATATCAACTCTGCCAATTAAATGAATACAAACCTAACCAGTTGCCGTATTTTATACTTATTGAAAAAGCCCTTTTAGAATGATAATGGCATACCTTTTATTCATAAAATATATAAACCACAATTTAAATTAATTTGTAAATAGATATCACAAATGTCCGGGCATTCTTATTCTGATTATTCTAAGTATTTTGATCCAGACATTAATATCTTAACATCACCATCTATGGCACGAAGAGTGATTGTGAGGCAACTTTTCTTAATAAAATAGGCTGTACTGTTGTCTGTGTGATTTCCACCATTCCTGTTGACACCCATTCACGGTGATGGGAATGAGCAGGTGTAGTCAAGAAGTGATCAGTTAGGATAAATACGATATGATTTCATTTACAGCAGATCTGCACAAAAGTAGTAAGAATTACCAGGAGATGGAAGGAAAAGGAAGAGTTGTTGCTTGGTAGGCACTGAATGTTGAAATTTGGGGAAGTTTTCAAATAAAAAAAAAAAAAAGATAGTGATTCAGGGCTACACAGGAATGTGATCTGTATAGAAGAATTGTTATTTCTGGGTCTTATTCCTTGAATGTGTCCCAGCACATGAGGTCTGCCTCTCGTCAGGAAGACAGAACAAACTGAAGTTGGTCACTGTGCATGGGGGCGGGTCGTGGACATTACCAAGGGCGTCCTGTGCTTGGGGAAGCGTCGGTGGATCCAGCGGAGGACGCTCCCCAGGCTCGCTGAGAGGCAGGCTCAGTGTTGGCCGAAAGTGCTTGTTCCCCTCCCTTTCCGCATCCCTCAGCCTCTCACCCGCACCTCGCGGACAGGTTCCTGCCTCTCAGTCATTTCTCAGGTGCAAATGGGACGCGCTGATCCTACGATTCCGAGCGGCCAGGGCACAGCGCCCCCTGGCTTCCAGATGCGGGAATCCTAGGGCTGCCCACAGGAAGCGGCGGGCTCAGCGGGTCCCGCAGCTGCGCAGAGAACGGCCCGAGAGGGACCGGAAAGGCGGGAGAGTCGGGACCGGCCCGGGGCTGGGGTCCGCGAGGAGACGGCGGGCTGGGGCGGGGGCTGGGTGCCGGGAGGGCCTCGGACTGGAAGTTTCTCTCCTGCGCGCTCAACTGCGTCTCTCTTAGAGGTTCTTTGGTTTCCCGTCGCAAACTCCTGAATTTCTCGAGTATCTCACAGCAGAGCGCATTCCCACTGCATTCCCGAGTTCTGTGATGACAAGTAGTAGATATTTACGCAAATCTTACATTGGTAGATTATTAATAACGAAAATGTTAATTTGAATACAAAATATTACCTTAGCACGTGACTGTGTTTGCGGGTCCTGAACATCAGTATCACTTCATGTTTCTCTTTTCTTTCCTTTCTCCCTCCCTCTCTCCTTAGTCTCCCTTTTCCTTCGCTCCTCTTCCTTCCTTCCTTCTTTTACCTTCTTTCCATCCTCTCTTTCTGCCACAGGTACTCTTAAGGTGTTTTACTTTCGAGGTCTTTACAGTGCTGTGATGGTATATTAATTTTGTGGCGTCAGTCCTCTAGTATTTGACTTGCAGAATAACGAAATTTCTATAATGTTAGAAAGTATATTCTTTAAGCTTTTGAGCATGCAGAAAAAGAATATTCTCAAAAGCATATTTCTACTTTTCATACGCAGTCATTTTGTTTCATTTTGCTGACTATTTTATGGGAAAGAGTATAATATTCTTTCTGATTAGCCCATTATAACAACTTTTATTGTGTTACTGACATCTCTATCTAATTTGTCCATGTGTGTTTTCTTTGCAAGGAAATAACTTCCCTTTCGCCACTTTTAGCCTGTTATAATAGAATGATTTTATAATCTGCCTTTGAGTGCTGAAGTTTCAAAAACACACTGTTAATTGCTGAAACCTTTTTATTCTATAGAACATTGGAAATTACATAAGGAAAGTAAATAGCTATTACAAGACCTTGTGCTTCAGTACCATTAACGTTTTAGTGTATAACTTGCTAACTGCTTTTTCCTTCAGCTTTAATTTTGAAAATTTTATTAAAAATAGAAACTATATTTTTAAAAATGTCAAAGAAATAGTAAAATGTATGTCTATATATCAGCCTCCTAGATTCAAAATTATTAACATTTTGACCCAGTAACCTCATCTACTCACACATATGTATGTTCATATTTGACAATTTTAAAGTAAGACATCATGACATCGCTTTAGTAGAATAAGGATATTATTCTATAACCACAATAACTAGCCCACGGCTAATAACAATCAGGATAAAAACTTCCTTAAGATAATTTTATTTTCGTTCCATTTTCAGATTTCTCCACTTTTCCCTGCCAGGGTGAGGATCTAGCAATGCCTTGATGGGTCAGACTCTAACGTGCTTGTAAATCTTAGGCGATCTCCTTTAACATCATTCCCCGTTTCAGTTTTTGAGAAATTCTCAATTAATTGTGTTCTTTGGCATGCCTCCTCTTTCTCCACCCCTGATTTCTGGAGCCTCGGGGATGTTTCCATCCTGCAGCTGCCTGCGGTGATCCGGAGTCGTCGGCAAAAGGGTCCCGCGGATGGCAAACGGGTACCTTTGGCGCCTTCGGTGTAGGCGCTGACTGCCCCAGGGCAGATGTTTACTCCCTCCGGGCCCCGCCCATAAGGGGGCGGGGGCCCCCTGGTGCTACTCTGCGGAGGCCCCTCCTGCTGCCTCTGCAAGAGATAAGCAAATTGCTCTTTGCCTCCCTCAGGGATCTTTTAAGGGTTTGAAGTTCTTTGGTTTAAAGAACAAGCATCTTCAAAATCATTTTTATTGCCTACACGTTACCACTTCAGGCGTCCCTTTGAATTTTTGTTCTTGCTTTATGTTTTGGCACCTTGGGATGCCAAAATGGCTTTAACGTTTGTATATATAATGATTTATTTTTTCAGTCACGTAAACATCACCTACAACCAAATTCGTATTTGTGTACTTTTATCAATGGCATTCATTCCTTGTACTCATAATAATTTTTCAGATTCGCTCAATTATATTAATCTTTTCAAGCATCATTCTTTATTAAATTGAATGGGAATAGAACTTTTATGAGGGGTGACAGATCATGTTCGGCATTCCTGTTTTAGTTTTTCCCAGAAATTTCCTCACATAACGCTGGTGGGCAATAAGAGGGCCTGTCTAGGAGATACAAAAGAAAATTTTCTTAGCGTCTCTGTGCATTGAGGTTAAACAGTGCTGTGAATGTTTTCATTAATTTGTTATCATTGTGGAAGGTTCATAAAGGCATTCAGTTGTGTACGCAGAGCACCAAGGCTTTCACTGGGAATGCAGAGACCCGCCCTCTTTGTTGTTTTATACGTTTAAACTTCATCATTTTGTTTATTTTTCTCTTTACCCAAGAGTTGTAGACATTTGACTTGAGTCCATGATTCCTTCCGCTTAATTATTTTAAATGTCTGCACGATGTTCCTTTTACAGGTGGTCCATAATATAGACAGTCAGCGTTAACTTACTAAATTGTTTTCAGTTTGATTGATACTGCTCCAGGCAGTGCATGCTTTTGTAATTTGGTTTTGTAGAAATGGAACTAATGGGTCAAAGTATGGTGCTACAAAATAAATTATTCTTGAAAAAAGTTTGAGTTATTTCACATTATAATAAGTAATCACGACTTGCTTTTTATCAATGGGCATTACACTGAAGTATTTTAATGCTCATGACTTTTTAAAATTATCATTTTCTTTGACTTAGTCAATACTGTATCCATCTTTCTCTTATTTAGTTGAGTCATTTGTTTTAGGTTGAACTTTTCACATCTCTCTGGTATAGTTTGGTGAATAGATTATGAGTGCCCTGGCTAGTGAAGTAGGAATTCTTCCACGTGGGCTATGAACACTGATTTCCCCACCTGAAACCAGAGAGACACAAAAGCAAGAAGCCGGCAAAATCAATTCAGACCTCCAACAAGCAGTCTCAGATTTATTTATGATCTTTACTATAGTGTTTACTAATGATTAGCCATAATTTTCATTAAGGAAAGATAACTCATGGATCTGACTGAAATTCCCATGATAATGCAGTGATTGATGGATGGGGTTAGAAAAGGAATACAATAGTTTTTTACTTCCAGGCCCGTTGCCCCAAGGCTTTAGGTTAAACTACTCCTAATGGAACAGCCCAGAGGCAGCTATTATATTGGCCTCAATACTCTATATATCCCAGGCTCTAGGATCAGAATAAAGTCAGGATGACATTGGAACTGTTACATTAGATTAATGTTGGAGTTTGCCCAGGTGCCTTCTATTAATGAGGATGATGCAGACGTTGGTTCTCAGATGCATGGTTGTCTCCATACCCCAAATTCAGCAGAGTTCTGATTAGCAGGGTGGGGTTGAGGTTAGCCAAGATTTACCTAATGAGAATTTTTCCTGTACACCGAACATTGCACAAATTTTTGGTCAGGTAAAGTGTTTATCTTGTAAATATTTGAGGCTTTTGTTTTTTGTAAAAACTTGCATGTAAATCTCCTAGCTTCATAAATTTAATTTCTGCAGAGGTTTCATGCTTTAGGCTATTAGCAAGAAAAGGGAGGAATCCTTGAGAATATTTACTTGGTTTGTGGATGAGGTAAGTATGAAGGTAACTGATTTCTTCTTCAGATAGATTCCTGGGACTTGGAAACCCAGAAAAATATCTTCCCACAGCAGGGTTGTGTTGGGAGGAACACATTCCCTTGTGAGGGAAGTAACTCCACTGGGTGAGGGCTCTACCAATCAATAGCATGGGTCTGTTAAGCAAGCACTAAAATCCTCATTCTGATGATTTAAAAGCTATTTGAGGGAGGGGCATTCATTCTAGATTCATGAGATATGAGCAAAAGAATAGCAACAGTGACACATTATGCGTATTTTTACTCCAAGATAATAGATGGGCATTTGCTTTTCCAGGTATAGCTATCATCCAGGATTCTCTGGGCCAATACTGTGTATGGAACATTTCAAGGCAAATCTTGGTCAACAAATTGCCCCTCACCTTCACTCTATTATTGTATCAGAACTTGGCACTATGAACCTTAGTTTTACCACATATGAAGAACAACCCTGTATTCCATACATAATACATATGCTGTGTTATTTTTGTAGTGAAAGTTGGAGGCAAGTTAATTCTCAATTTATAGGAGACTGGAAACTTTCTGAGGATAACACTAGAAGATAGAGCCGTATAGTTTAATTTAATCCTTCTTTGGCTATAATTGTGTTCAGCCCTTCGAAAGAGAAAATTGACCTTGAATTATTTTTATGATGTAGTGAGTTTATCAGTCACAAGTAACTGTATGTGATAGGAGAGACCAGTTAAGTTGCATGTAGGCTCAGCATACATTTATACTTCATTTTCCTGATCCCTAATGAGTACCCCTTCATCCTGGGCTTTGTTGCAAAGTGGCTGTGTCATGTACTGTCCTTTATTTTTGCAGTCAGGATTAAGATGAAAGGGTGAAAGGTCACTGTCAAATTACTTCTTTTTCTTTTGAATTGTTACCATATTTACATGGGTATTTCAGTAGAATGACCCTGGCATGTGTCAGTTCTATCCACAAGGGGTTCATATGATTATTCTCTCCCATTATTACCACTAGACTAGAGAAAGCTTGATAAAGTACATTTATATAGATCTCGAGTGAACCAACCTATAGTGTCTGCCACACTCCCTTCTTCTGCATCTGGGGACTGCTGTGGGCTACTCCAAGCAGAAGGCACTGCCACATCTCAAGTGCTGCTTCCAGCTTTACAGGTACCTAAAATGTGACCATCGATAAGAAACTGGTACCAGAAACATGGGAGTTTACCATGAGGCTCTCCTGGTTCGACCCCCATATTAGATATAAAAGTGTTGGCCAGTTATTTAATACTTGATTTCATTGTATGTTCCATGAAAATCATAACAGGATTTAATCATAGATTTCTGTGGAAGCAAATATATTCTTAACATATATTCATGCTCAATATATACTTGTTCTTGTTATTATTTTAAGTGGAAATTTTTCTTAAGCTGTTGAGCAACTGGGCAGAAAGAAAATTAAAAAAAACACACACATCGAAAAAATGATGTACCTTCTTTGCCCATGTTCGATTATGTTAAACCTCCTCACTTGGATTCTGTATGGTAGATTCAGCAGGAGAATTTCATTACTCATCTGGACAGGAATGCATGGGGAATTAGCCACCTGATGGGTTGCAACTGTCCATGTAGAAAACTCATTGCCACAAAGGAGCAGTTCATGAACTTCCCTCCCGAACATAGTACCTGCTCTAAAACCCAGAAACACACTCATGTTCCACAGTATAAAGGACTAGTGTGGCTTAATATAATGTAAATACAAATATGAGTTACCACATTTAAACCTAAAAATATCATATCAGGATTCACACTAATATTTTACAGATCAGAAATCTTAAGAACATGAGGTTAATAAAGTTGTCCAAGGCCACACAGAAAATGGCAAAACTGGAAAATGAGCCAAGGCTGCCAACCTCCACAAATCTCTTTCCTCACTGGGATAACTTCTTTCCAACAACAAATGCTATGCAAAAATCTGGTGATTTAAATGTGCTTTCTCTGTCTCCCTCACTCTAGGACTTATAGTTTCAATCCCCTGTCCTTCAGCAGGAAGTTTTCAACCACCACACTGAGAAACTACCTTGATACATCCCCCTTGGCTCCAGCTCTAGGTGGACAATACAATGCTCAAATATCTCTGCATGGAGGATAGTCTCAATCTTTGACCCATAAGAGATAGTAGCTGCCTCCAAAATAAGAGAACCTATCATATGATATTTACTGAAATCAAGATTCTAAAATCAAAATATGAACTCAAAGCTCCCCCACCCATCAACAAAAGCAAACATACAAATTGAAAAAAGAAAACATACATAGTAGTTGTGTCAAAGGCAATAATTCCACCTAAGATGTATTTTTAAAAAGTCGCCAACTAAGATTCCAGGTTCAGGTTAACTTGGAGGAGCAAGCTGGAAGTTAGATGAAAAAAGACACAGATTTGGAACAGGAAAAAGTTTAAAAGATAATGAAAACACCAGCAAGTCTGGTTGGTTTGGTGCCTGAAGCTTGTATTTTGTTTGTTTGTTTTGTTTATTTTAACTCCACTATGGTGTTAAATGGCTGCAGAAAAGCTTCCTGAATGCTCATGGCCAAATATTTTGTCAACAGTAGATGACTGGTTGGACTGTGAGCACCATATTTGAGTTTTGTAGTTATAACACTGGAAATCTAGAACTAGACTGTAAAGCTATTTGAAGATAGAATTTTAATTGACTTTTCACTTCTACATTCCCACAGCCTAGGACGTTTCCTATGACCTAGATGTCTTACTAAGACCTAGATTCTTACTAACTCAAGTTTCAATTTCATTTGAGTTACCACATACAGAGGCTCTTTTAGGTTGTTTGTATTTAAAGCATTAATTAAATTTTTCCTATAAAAATTACAAGTAACATCTATTGGTATACTATTTTTATTCTTTCCTTAATTTTTTTTTCCAGAAGAACATTACATTTATTGTATAGGGGTTGGGGGAAAGATATGAGTCCTTTATCAGAGAATTGTTTTGCAGACATTTTCTCCAATACTGTGTCTTGTTTCATTCTTTTAACAGGGTCTTTTGAAGTGCAGAGGTTTGTAAATTTAATGAAGTCCAAATTCTCATTTTTTTCTTTCACAGATTGTACATTTGTTATGTTTTGTATCTAAAAAAGCATTTCCTAGCCCAAGATCATCTAAATTTTCTCCTATGTTATCTTATAGAAGTCAAATTATTTGTATTTCACATTTTGGTATATATCCATTTTTGAGTTAATTTTTCTGAAAGTTTTAAAATCTTCATCTAGATTTATTTTATTTATTTTATTTGCATTTGAATGTCTAGTTATAACAATGCAATTTGTTAAACAGAATATCCTTTCTCCATCGAGTTTTATTTGCCACTTTGTCAAAGATCAGTTGGCCATACTTGTGTGAATCTATTTTTGGACTATCTATTCTGTTCCATTGATCATTTCATCCGTTATTTTTACCAACACCACATTTTCTTTCTTTTTTTTATCAATTAAAAAAATTGACGACAAACAAAACATTAAGATATCATTCCATTCTACATATACAATCAGTAATTCTTAAATATCATCACATAGTTGCATATTCATCATTTCTTAGAACATTTGCACCGATTTAGAAAAAGAAATAAAAAGACAACAGAAAAAGAAATAAAATGATAACAGAGGAAAAAAAGATTATACATACCATACCCCTTACCCCTCGCCCTCATCTACCACTAGCATTTCAAACTAAATTTATTTTAACATTTGTTCCCCCTATTATTTATTTTTATTCCATATGTTCTACTCTTCTGTTGATAAAGTAGATAAAAGGAGCATCAGACACAAGGTTTTCACATTCACAGAGTCTCATTGTGAAAGCTATATCATTGTTCAACCATCATCAAGAAACATGGCTACTGGAACACAACTCTACATTTTCAGGCAGTTCCCTCCAACCTCTCCACTCCATCTTGAACAACAAGGTGATATCTACTTTATGCGTAAGAATAGCCTCCAGGATAACCTCTCGACTCTGTTTGAAATCTCTCAGCCATTGACACTTAGTCTCATTTCACTCTGCCCCCGGTCGAGAAGATTCTCTCAATCCCTTGATGTTAATTCTCAGCTCATTCTAGGGTTTTTCTCAGTCCCTTGATGCTGATTCTCAGCTCATTCCAGGATCTCTGTCCCACATTGCCAGGAAGGTCCACACCCCTGGGAGTCATGTCCCACGCAGAGAGGGGGAGGGTGGTGAGACTGCTCATCATGTTGGCTGGAGAGAGAGACCACATCTGAGCAACAAAAGAGGCTCTCTTGGGGGTGACTCTTAGGCCTAAATTTTAAGTAGACTTGACCTATTCTTTGAACGCCACATTTTCTTGATCACATATTTTAGTAAGTATTGAAGCCAGGTAGTGTTAGCCTTCTTAATTTGTTCATCTTCAGTACTGTGTTATCAATTCTGTGTCTTTTGCCCTTCTGTATAAAGACATATCTAACAAATCATTCAGATCCAAAATATACGAAGAATTTTTAAAACTTAACAATAAGAAAACAACCTACCTACAAAATGGACAAGAAATCCTAACAGACACCTCACCAAGAAAATATACAGATGACAAATAAGTATTTGAAAGGATTCTCTACATTATCTGTTATTAGAAAATTGTACATTAAAATAAAAAATGAAATACCACTATACCTAACAGAATGGCTAAATTCCAAAACACTGGCAATACCAAATACTAGTGAAGATGTTTATATCCTTCAGCAGCAGAAATTCTTATTCAGTGCTAGTGGAAATGAAAAATAGTATAGCCACTTTGGAAGACAGTCTATTGCAAATCTAATCATAGGTTAACCATAGAATCCTAGGTATTTAACCAAATGAGTTGAAAACTTCTGCCCACCAAAAAGCCTGAACACGAAGATTTATAGCAGCTTTATTCATAACTACCAAAATTTAGAGTCAACCATGATTCTTTTCAATAGGTGCATGGATAAAATGTAGTACATCCATACAATGAAGTATTTCTCAACAATAAAAAAGAAATAAGCTATCAAGCTACAAAAATACATGGATGAGGACCACGGTGGCTCCGCAGGAAGACCTGAGTTTGATTCCCGGACCATGCAACACCCCGCCCCCAATTACAACAACAACAAAAAACATGGATGAGCCTTAAATGCATAATGCATTGTTAAAGAAGCGAGGCTGAAAAAGCTGTATGTTATATGATTCCAACTACTTTACACTGTCGAAAAGGAAGTACCATAGAAACAATAATATGTCAATAGTTGCCAGTGATTCAGGGGGAGGGAGGAAGAAATTAATAAATGGAGCACAGAGCATTTTTAAGGCACTGAAGCTATTCTGCATGATACAATAATGATAGATATCTAAAATCGTATATATGCCTTTATCAAAACCTTTGTAAAATACAAATAGTGACCCCTAATGTAAACTATGGACTCTAATTAATAGTTAAGTATCAATGTTGGCTAATTAATTATAACAAATGTACCACAGTAATGCAAGATGTCACTAGTGGGGAGAAATTGGGGAAAGAAGAGAAGTGTATGGGAATTCTCTGTACTTTCTGCACAATTTTTCTGTGAATCTAACAATGTGCTAAAAAATAAAATCTATTAAATAGCATAACTGGCTTCAGTAATGTGTATTGTCATATTTCTCCAAAAATATTTATTCAAACAAATAATAATGATTTAAAATTGGCACATATTTGTAGAAGTGAAATGGAGTTTATTATTTTAAATGTTTTAGTTACTTATCAGTTTGATATCTACCCTTTTTACTGTTGTTTCTTGCCTTCCTGTGGCAGAGAAGCCCTAGACTGAGATGTGTTTACACAAGAGGAATACCCTGAATATTCAGGAATTCCAAAGATCCTCCTGTCAGCCAATTAGAGTTGTCTCTTCTTTGTTTCTTCCGTGAGAAGTTCGGTCATGTCTATAATGAATGCTTACATTCTCTCCCTCTATTTGCTAATTATTGCCTCTATTGAAATGAGGAAGCTTAAATGGAAGCACAACTGTTGAGGAGGAGGGGCAATAAAATTTACATTATATTGGGGAAGAGAAAAGTGGAACCTAAACTCAGCATATTTTTTTTTAATTCAAGAAAGGATATTTACAAACAACCTGAGGGGTCAGTGGAGTCAGTTTCTAATGTGAGATAATAACTAAGTTAATTATTTGAGAGTGAATACAGATTTCAAGAGTAAGAAGGAAAGACCACCCAAGGGGGAAAGATGCAAATATAAGGAGGCAAGAAGAAGTAGGACTTGTTCATAGAAACGTAAATGCACATTTGAGCAACGGCTAGGCTAAAATTGTAAGTGGGTCTTTGTTCATTTTACTGCTATGTAAGGGGAGTAAACTGAATAATTCTGTGGAAAAGTGCTAATCATATTTGTTATACTTTGAGTACTGCTAATTTGAAATGGGAAAGACTCAAAATAAGGAAAATAATGCAGTAACCTACTGCTTATTAAAGTCAGGTTTATAATGCTGACATCCATCCTTTTCCATGAGATTTGATGAGTTTCAACAAATGTACACAGTGAGGCAACCATCACCGTAATTAAGATTTAGAACATTCTCATCACCACAATAGACTTTGCAGTGCCTCCTTTTAGTCAAATCCTGCCCCCAACACATACACACTCAACCTTGGCAATTATTGATCAGATCTGAATAGTTTATCTTTTCAGTATTGTAATATATATAAAACCATACTGTATGCAACATTTTCTGTTTTTTCGCACTTAGAATAATGCTTTTGAGATTAACCCATTCCTTTTTAATGCTGAGAAGTATTCTATTTATTGGATGTATCATAATTTCTTCACATTTTTTTACCACTTGAGGTCTGTGCCAATAAAGAGGCTATATGCATTCTTCTACACGTTTTCATATGGACATATATTTTAATTTCTCTTGGTTAAATTCCCAAGAGTGGGATTCAGCAATGGTACAATTAACTTTACAAGAAAATGTCAAACTGCTTTGACATTTTGCATTTCCAAATGCAAAGTATGAGATAGTACCAGTTGTTCTGTACCTTTGCCAGCATTTGGCAATGTTAGTACTATAAAAAATTAAATTATTCTAGTTGCTATGTGAAACTAGAATGAAATGAAAAGAAAAGCATTTCTCATTACTTTACTAATTCACATCTTCTAAAGGCAATGGTATGGGCTATATTTTCATAGGCTTGTTTGCCATCTATATCTCTTCTTTGGTTATATAACTATTTTGCTCACCATTTTGCTTGGCCATTCTATGTCCCCTACTTACCCACATAAATTTTAGTATTCATTTGTCAGTTTCTAAAAAATGCATAATTATGTTTTGATTTGGGATTGTGTTTTAGTTATAGTGAAATTTGGGGGAACTGTCAACTTAATGTTGGCCTGCAATCTATGAAAATTATGTAAATCTAAATTTTATTTAAATCATCTTTATCTCATCAGCATTTTATACATTTAATGCATAAATATTGCACATTTGTTTCAGATTTATCCCTAAGTTTATCATGTTGTTGATGCTATTGTAAAACATTTCAAAATTTCAATTTCCAATTGTTTGTAACAACTTACTTTAACCCATTCATTTTTTTAACCGATTAATTTTTGAGAACTAAGAAAACAAAATGGCAACCATGTGGTATGAACTCTGCTGTGTGTGTTGGATGGGCAAATGAATGATAAAGTTTCTCCTTTACCTCAGATATCAGTCTATAAAGGATTCAAAGGAAAGAACAAGCAATTAAAATTAGATGCTGTGGTAGCATAATTTGCATTATTCTGTGGAAATTTATAGGATGTAAGGGCATGACACTTTAATTTAAACAGTCACTTAAGGTTACAGGGAGGAAGCAATTTATGATTGGATAACTGAAAAATACGTGCAGGGAGCCATGCAAATTAGACTTAGGGAAGACAAAAGAAAGACTGGTATTCCAGGTAGGGATCACAGCATGAATAGAAGTTAAAATATTAGAAATCCCGAAAAGGAATCGTTATCACAACACACCTGAAGGACATTGGAAATATACACATGAACTTGATTTTTGAAGGAATTTTATTCCTAGTTAATGAAAATTTTATAAAGATTTTCTCTATTATATTCATCTACTACATATAGGGTCTGCTTACTAAGAAAACAGCTGGTGTATCTGTAAATTCAGAATTTGGGGGTTTTTCAAAGTTGAAAAAAATACACATAGTTTAGGGTCAGAACCTGTGACAGGCAAATGAAAAGTATAGGGTGGGAAATATAAGAGACAGATTAAAGTCCGGTTAAAATGACAAGAGAAAATTTGGCATTTTCAGGAAACAAATTTATCTTCATCCACTAAGATCTTCCCATAAAAGATGTTGACTCAGATCATGAACATTGCTCCAGGAAGGGGAAAATTCAGGTCCTGGCAGGATGCTTTCATGTCTTAAAATCACCCTACAGATATTTCAAAAGTGCATGCTGCATTTTATTTTCAGGATTCGACCACTGTACTTACAGCGCCATCTAGTAACAACAAAATGGGAAGCTAAAGCAAGCTTAACAAAAAGCACAGAAGCTTGGAGATCACTGAGCTGTCAAGATAGAAATCAAATTCTGGAAGGAGAAGGGTCAGAATAGGAGAAGGCGGAGTCCAGGACTAGAAATGACTATGTTCAATTGAGCAGGAATCTTTTCTTTAAAAAGGTATTTGTTTAAATCTTAAATATAATAATATAGCTGCTGGGAGATTTTTAAAAATTATTCAGAATTATTTTATTTATTATTGTGCAAATGAAATTTAACTAGCAACTTTGCTATATGTGGTAGATGGACAGGTGAAGGAGGACAGCATTCCTCCAACACTGGAGGGATCAATGAATTAGGCATTCAGACAAAGGAATAGGCAATTAAATTCTGAAGACAAATGCTATGGTTTGGCCAGTGTGCTATACCCAGGATTTCAAAGGACAGAGAGACATAGAATCTGAATTTAAATGGTCAGAGAAGGATCCGTGGAGCAAAGCAACTTATAACTAAAGACATGAAAGGGTAAGTAGTATGAACTCAATATTAAAAAAAAAAAATTAAAAAATAGGATTTTGGTTTCAGATATGAAACAGTATGAATTGATGGTAATAGCTTTGAGGCACTACAGGAAAAGTGACAATTTCAGTTAACTGAGTCAAGTTGGAAATAAATACCGGGGCCAGATTTTAATGGGATTTACTAGCATGCCAATTATTTCCGATATTATACTGTATTTTTCTCATATATGAATTAGCTAGATTAGGCATTTCCCTAGTAGGACTACAGCTAATGTGACAGCATATTGAGAATGTGGGCTTTTTGATGTCTTCAAAGTTGCTAAAGCAAGCCCTTCTCCGTGCAGGCCAAAAGAAAACGGTTTGGCAGGGACAAAAAATCCTAAAGACCAAGAGAGATGGTCACAAGAAAGTATGGTTTTCAGTTTGTGCTATTACCTTCTTTCACTTAGACCCTCTTGTGCAGGATCTCAAATCAATAGGTCAATATTATTCCCTGGAGAAAGACAACTTAACTACAGGCACAGGTTACATTAAAGCTTTCACTGTCATGGTTCAGGAGTGGGTGCTTGACTTTATTTATAGGATTCAGGATTAGAGCCCCTGCTGGCATCCAGTAAATGAGAGGACGAGGTCATCCTCATAAAAACCTCAGCAAGTTTTGGTAGCAGCAGCTGCTGAAGATATGGATATGGCTGTGTTGTGATGGCAGGTGTGAATTCCTGGAGGGAGAAAGATCAGAACAAGGAAAGGATGGTGTACAGAACCAGAAATGTTTTAATTCATTTGAGCAGGGGTCTTTTTTCTTTTAAAAATTTTATTGCTGTGCTTTCCTCTGGGAAAATGCAAGTAAGAATCATTCACAGTAAAGATTCAGGGAAGCCCGACCCACACCCACTTTTTCTGCTTCTTCCTGCAGGTAACTGCTGTTAAAGATTGGCGTGAAACCTATTAAGCTGATTGATTTTGTTTACAAACGCAAACCTACAAACGCGGTTCATATATGATTATAAAGCCTGCTGTTTGTACTATGTCAAATGCATCCTTGCAAACTGTGTGTGTGTGTGTGTGTGTGTGTGTGTTTACATATACATTTAATTCTTGGCTAGCACTATAACTCATAAGATTACTGATGACTGCAATTTCTTAGACTAAAACTTTGGTATGCTATTATTTTCTAAACATTTATTCAGTCTGATATCGAAGCTGAGTGCGTTCGCTAATAGTTCCGAAAGAGATAAGATAGAGGGCTCCTGTCGCCCGGAATTAGTCCCACCCGCGCTGCACCAACAGTTATCAGCGAGCAGTGCCCGGAACCAGAACTCTGCCACTGGCAGGAAATGCGCCATTGTCCGGCGCGGCCGGCTAGGCTGCAGGAGTCTGTGGGATAGTCACGTGACAGGCGCGGCGGACGGCAAGCAGCTCGGGCCCATCCTGTGCGCGTCTTTACGGCGCGAGCGGAGCATGACTCATTGCCCCACCCCCTGCCGGCTTCCGTCTCCTACGCCTGCTGGCGGTCGGTTCGAGTTTTAAGGCGTTCGTGCAAATTTCCAATCACGAGTTTCCACAGCAAAGACTTTAGCAAATTACATGAGTGTGTGCTAATAATATTTTTGTGCGTTTGTTTCTATTTGGCCTTTATATCATTGTTTTGGTTATTGTTTTTTAACTTGCCTTAACCTCGGTTTCTTTTCCTCTAGAGAGAGAAGTCCTGTAGCGTTTCCACCCCACCCCACCCCCTTTATGTTACATTAAACCTTGTCTGCATCTGTTGTTTTTATACCTTTTCTTTTTATCGTAATCCTTTTCCTATGTTTTTTGTCTAAATCTGTTTCCCTGAAAAATGAAAGTATTTTTCAATATACTGAACGTTTTGACTCATTCTTTATAAAAATGGCATGCAACTTTAATAATTTCTGTTATTTTGAAGATTCTTTATTGATTATTGTTTTTCATACTTAACAAAATAACTTTAATAGGAGGATTGGGTAGTGGGCTCAAGGCTAAATTTTGTCAACATCTCAATATTCAAATATTCAGTTACTTGTTTATTTAAGAAAATTGTGCAAAGTTAAAAGTTTCAAGACCGTGTTTTAAGAACAGCTTCCTTATAACATCATCCTTAGTGCTGATCATTCACTCCATAAATTTTTTTTTTCCAGTTGATCCTAACTCTGTTTCACCAAAACTGTTCTCCTAGTTCTGGCTTTTTTCCCCCACACTCCCCTCCTTTGGAGTCTGTTGCACCTTCTGATTTCTGCTGCAGGTGTAGCAGGAAAGCATTTTTAGGCCAAATGTAAATGAATGGGCAAGGCTATTTTCCAGTAAAGCTTTATAACAAAAAAAAAAGGTGCGAGGGGGGAGGTAAAGAAAAAAAACAAACAGGCAATGGTAGTTTGCCTGAGCTACGTGATTCCTGAAATTGCACTTTAATTTACACAGTACTCCTAGTAAAAAACTTTACTATCTGCAGTCTGAAAAGTCAGTCATGTTTTTTGTTGTTTTGTTGTTAATTATTTTTAATTTACTCCATTAAAACTTTATGTTGAGGGCAATGCGTCGTGGCTCAGTGGCAGAATTTTTACCTGCCATGCCAGGGACCCGAGTTCGATTCCAAGTGACTGCCCATGCCCCCACACCACCCCCCAAAATAAATAAACTTTATGATGAAATGTTTAAATAATACTAAAGAAGATGAGTGGAAAGGGAGTGAATCCCAACAACATAAAGGCATATATATACTTTATTAGTTGACTCTTACGAAAGATAAAGAATCTGGACTTTATTAGAGGTTTTGTTCAAAAAGATTATTGAGAAGTGAATGGGGAATACTGCATTGGGAAGAATGCTCTGATCAAAAGATCTGCAAGAGTCTCCGGAGTTAGGCAAAAAGGAATTTGTTTTATAGAGGAAATTAACAAGGCTGGAAAGAATCCAAGTGTAGGGAAGTGAAATGAAAGGATAACATGCTCAAATAGTAGAGAAGAGAACTTTTTATGCTGAAGACAGTGTAGTCTCTGAGAGAGATTCTGAAGATGGAACTGTGTGCTGACTCAGGCTGAGGGTGGACCAAAGTTCATAGATCCAGGCGAAGGAGATAAGCTAAACCAAAGTTTGGTTTAAAAGCGTTTTGTTCCGATTGATCAGTGGGGACAAGTGGTTCTTACACTTACACTGTTTAGAATGGGAATTTAGTGGATCTTGTCTGGTCTTCAGGGTAAACATGGGGGCATCCATGAGCGTGTGGGGAAGGATGGCTCTTTGCAGTTAGCCATTTTGTAGAACAAAGGGTGATTGATGGTGAGGCAGTTATTAATCTTGACTCTTTTCCTGGATCATAGAGCTGGGGCAAAGTTGAGCTACCCAATTTGTTGAAAATGAATAGTATTAATTCATGACTGACCAACTCAAGACAGATCATAGATTTGAGTGTGATCTAAGTGATCGTGGTAATGTCAGATATTTTGTTGTTGTTGTTTTATTCTTGTGCTGAAGAATCGTAAAAGACAAATGCCCAAATTTAAAAATAGAAAGATATTAACATAAAAGGTTACATTAAAATATAAGCTGAAAAAAAATCTAAGCTGCCAGTGGATGAAAATTCTTCAGTTATGCAGGACTGCTCATTAAGTTCCTTGAAGCTAATAGGTAATGCTTTCAGTGATGTCTTCCAGTCGTGGCTACCTCATATAAAGACATGTATTTCCAAATATTTGGGAAGACTTTATTCGTGGCCTAGATAGAAGCTTATATGGAGAGAAGTATGCCTTGTGCATGGTCTGCTGTGGCCTTTTGAGGGATACATTTAAAGTATACATATATATATATATATTAGTTGTTGGGCTTTACCTTGTGGTGCTCATTCAGATCTTGGGGAGGATAGCCAGTACAAAAAACCTAGATTCCCAATAAATGTCTAGGCAGTCAGGTTCTAGTTCTTAATGATGCTAAATCAGGACATAGGGAGTAAAATTGGGAATGTTAGATTGGAATCGGTGAGAGTTATAACCAACACTGCTTTTCTTTCTCTTGACCAAGATGCTAGTCTTGGTCCTGGCGCATCCCTTCCTAACTACCTTGAAACTTTTATTGCAGTTGTAAGACTCTGAGTGCATGGGAAAATAAGACAACTCTACACTCTAACTATTCTAAATATTAGTATCACCCCTTTCCTCCTTCCTTTCTCCAAGACTACCCAGGCACTTTAGAGGCTCTTGACGAAGGCTCTCCTTATTTTCCTCCTCTTCCCTCCTAGTGCTTATAGACCCCAAATGGCCTCACTATTGTACAGAAAAACATTTTGAATCAAGTAGTGTTAACCATAACCTCAAAAAATCTCTCATTCATCTTAATAGTACCAAACAGAACTAATTGCAACCTCAGTAAATCATTTACCCACTTCGTGATTGAACCCTCTTACTGTTTTCCAATACTTTTCCTCCAAGTCTCTCCAAGCCCTTAAAAAGCTTTGTTTTGACAGAGTTGAATTCTATTCTCTCTCCTCAATTGTAACAGGCCTCTGAATAAAGTCATCTTTGCCTTTTAAACAATTTCCTTTCAGTTCTTTGACAGTTGATAATGTGTGAAAGATGACAACCCAATTTACAGGTAGGTATTGACTACCTAGAAGAAAGAATTTAAACTACAAGGCAATAAAGGCATTTATTTGGGGTCTTAGAACTGCAATTTGGGGAACACAGATTCACATAGCAACTGAAATCGTGTCCTACCTTGGCATTTCCAGAAAGGGTTTTTAAAAGAATAGAAAATTAGACAAGTTATTTGTGGCTGCTCATATCAGATGCTGACTACTTCTCAGTGACTTAAGCCTAAAATCTAAGATCACACAGTATTACTTTTACAGGCCCGGTTATGGATCTTGCGATAGTTCTCTGCATCAGATGCTATCTACTGTTTATCCTGGGTAATTTTGGGCGTTAGGACCCCAGTAGGAATGGATTTTCCAGGCAGGGCTGGGAGCTTTCTGTAAGTGAGAAATAGGAATCCAAGAATAAATACCTTCTAATTTGGCTGCATGGGTTAGTTAAAAGTACCTGATAGAGTTCTTTCCAGTGAGGTTGGAATGCACCTTCATGGAATTGTCTTTTCCAGATTCACCAGGCTGAAGATTGTGATTCTGAATGTCTTCGTCACCTAGGAGCATGCTGTAAAAAGTTTGTTCTACCTAGGTTTCACTTTTTTTACAGGTTTGATTAGTTCCTGACGATGGATTAGCCTATTTCCTTTTATGAGCCAAGGTTTATATATTCCAGAGTTTATTTTCATAGCTTTTCCTGTTATAAATTCAAATGGTTATAACTTACCTTTACCAAAAGGAATGGACTTAAGATTTAATTAGACTATAGGTAAGAATTTTTGGCCATGGTAGGTTGAAGGATTCCATGAATTTAGCTCATTGCTTTTTAATTACACTATGTGTTCTTTCAATTAAGCCTGAGTCTTGGGGGTGATAGGCTCAATGAAAATGTTGAAAAATAGGCCATATTTTTGTATATTGTTCTTATAATTTGTTCTGTAAATTAGCCTCCTTGGTCACTGTGACATTCTAAGGGAATTTCCAAATTTGGAATTTTTTTTCTGATATCTTTACAATTGTAGCTGAAGTAGCTTGTCTACAGGGAAAGGCTTCAGCCTAATAGGAATACCTATTATTAAAATATTTATAGCCTTGGGATTTTTGGTAGCTGAAAAAGTCCAACTGTGAAATTTCCAAAGGTCCAGTACATAGTGGAAAATTTTCCTGAGAGCTATTGAAAGGTTTTCAAGGATTATGTTTAGGACAAATTGAACATCCAGAATGCTTCCATTTTTTTAATCTCCCAAGAAGGAGTGTTTTGTTAAGTATCAAGAAATAATTTTTTAATGTTTCCAATAGAATTGTTTGGCTGAAAAGTCATTATAGAAGTCAGAATAGGTTAGAATTTGTCACTGCACTTTTTTGAAGCTGTAACTGCTATGCGGTGACCAATGCTTTCCTCCTATTTGCCTAAGAATGACCAGAAATTTTTATTATATCCGAATCCTTTGGCAACAGTATAGCAACTAGCAATTTCTTAACATAACAGCTGTTTATTTTCCTTCCATTAGGGGTTAAAAAATCTTCGTTTTCATAACATCCCCAAACCATGAAAAATCCAACAAGCATACAATTTTCAGTGTAAAAACTTGCTTGTCTTCCTTCTGCAGGTTTACAGGATTTTGTGAAGACAAAAAATTCAACTTGCTGGTTTAGGTAAGGAATTTGCCTTTATGATCTCATGGTTAGCGATAATAGCAAATTCAAAACAATAGATTCTTGAGATATCTTCAAGGTGAAAGCCAAGTGTATAGTAGATAATACCTGAATTATTAATTGGAGTTGCTTGTAAGTCTATTCAAAGTGTTAATAATTAGTTAAACCTATGACTTCAGGATGAGTTTCAACAGAAATAGTAAGAAGTAAAGTAGCCGATTAAGGTGGTAACAATGAACAAAAGAGACATTGGAAGGGAAAAGTAAGACAATCTCATAGGAAATTAATCTATTGGTAAAGAGGTTTTCAACAAAATGCAAGACATAAATAGTTAGGGGAGATCCCATAGTTAAATCTTCGACTGATTTTTAAAGTTTTGCCGTTGCAGCAGTGAACTTCATGCAAGTGGGAGTGCCTTGGCTAAGGTGTGTAATTGCTGGCTCTGATGTCCTGGAAGTCTATGTTGGTCTTTATGCTTTTGTGCAAGGAAGGTTAAGATGTTCCTTTCTTGTTCATAGACAAGGATAACAAAGGGTAATTTGTAATTACGGAGTTCCTGAGCAGGAGTGCTGAGAAAACTATGCTTTATTTCTTTAATGAAATTTTGATTAATTCCATTCCAAATAAGGGGCTCAATTTGGTTAGCATTAAACAAGGCATATAAAGGTTGAGTTATCCACGAAAAATTAGGAGTCCAATTTCTACAGTATCCTGTGGCAAATAGCCTCTTAATTGGCATTTGGTGTTTGAGCAGAGGGAAAGTTAGAATGCTTTGCATTTGGCGATGATCTAGGAAGAAACCCTTGGAATAGGGGTAGGTGAGGCAGAAAGAATGAGACTAATATGTTGGAACAGTATCTAAATGAAAGGTGGTGTTTAAATTATATTCCTTTGACTGAGAGGACAATAATATCTATGGAACTTATATCCCTTACCCTGGTATTTTAAATCTAGTTCTAAGAGTTCCAAATTAATTTCCCCTTTTGGGAGAAATGTATGTATGCTTGGAATAATTCAAGGAAGTATTTTCCAAAAAGTAAATTGGGATAGAGGGGACTAACACAAATTGATGAGCGCATTGTGAGGGTTCTAATGGAAAGGGAATTAGGGTTATTAAAGATGGTCATGGGTTTGTTGGAGACTCCCACCATTTGAATTGTTTCTGTACTCATGGAGTAGGGCTAATGAGAGCAATGGGATTTAAGACAGAGAAGGTGGCACTAGTATCTATTACAGCCCATATGATCTAAATTCCATTTGTTTCCAGTGATCAGTTTTTTTGCTTAAAGATGTGACTTGGACAATTGGAAAAGCTCTGTGATTTCTTGGGGCAGGCCTGACAGTCACGTTGAAAGACACTTTGCTTTCTTAGAAGGCAAAGAGTCTAAGGGGGGATGCTGCTGTTTGGGGGAAGTTTAGGGCAGTCTCTTTTCCAATGTCCATGTTGTTTACAGTAATTAAAAGTGCCAGCAACCTGAATCTGGTACCTAGAGGGTTTATTGGGGCTTACTTAGGTACTGTTTTAGGTTGGGAGGATTTTTTTTTATTACTTTTTTTAAAGTTGTAATCTAATTGAGCTGAGATTTATAAAATTATTAGGTTACATTGTGGCCATTTTAGTTGTTTACATTTTAGAGTGGTGTTTAGTTCTTCTGAAAAACCATGAACAATAGTAAAATTAAATAGGGTAGGGATTTTGGAGTTAATGTGGTCAGAGAACTGAGAATTGTTTAAAGGTGTTTTTTTTTTTTTCTCCTTCAAACCTGTTATCGTATTCATATAGGGGCTTTTTGGGTTTTGGGGTACATAATTTGGGGAAAACTTCAGGTACGACCTTATGAAGTTCCTTAGCTAGCTTAAATGCTTCAATTATTTCAGTAGTTCTTCATTTTTAAAAGTCATTTAAGGGATTTTTCCAATTTGCTTTGTCTATCCAGATTTTGGCATGACCTTCACCAGCAATTACGTGAATTAATCCATAAAGGTCTTTGTGTCCAGGCTAATAAATTTAAGTGATAAGATTGAATTCTTTTGCAAAAATTACTGAGTCTTCAGTAGGATTTGGGAAATCTTATAACTATGGAAAGGGATTTAGGCCAAGTTAGGGCATGGAGGAGGAAGACAGGAGGAGTATAAAGGAGGGTTAGAATAGTCAATGTGAGAGTGTGAAGCTGCTATGTATCCCAAATAGGCTATGTTCTTTCAATCTGTTCCTCTGGATGCATGCCTATTGTAGGTGGGATCCTTTGATTAGGTTATTTCCGGGTGAGTCTTGATCCTTTTTTTCTAGGATCCTTTATAAGAGGTTAAAATTCATAAAGAAACTAAAAGGTGAAATTAAGAGAAACTCATAGAGAAAAGCTCTGGAGAAGCTGAGAAGACATACAGAAGCTTAGAGAGAAAGCCTCTAGAACCAGAAGGAATGAAACCCAAGATCAAAGGATCAGCAGACATAAGCCATGTGCCTTTGCATGTGGCAGAGGTGGGACATTCTCATGGCTTAAGAACTGAAAATTGTACGTTAATAAAGCTTCACTGTAAAAGCCAACCCATTTCTACTATATTTCATTTCAGCAGGTTTAGCAAGCCAAAACAATCAAAGTCAGGAGTTCCAGATAATTTTTCAAGATTGAGAACATGCGATAATAATTTTCATTAGTTTTTGTTAATTTAGTGTTTGTTTCTTGAAGAGAAGCAATTTTAGAATTAGTTATATGTTTGATAGCTTCCAGGTACCAATTAAAATAAGGCTTTCATTCAGTTTGCTTAGTTTTAGAGCCTCTATTTCCTAGTTGAGTGCACAAATATACCAATTTAGGCATGCCAAGAGATCTCCATGGTGACCATTATAGTTCAAGATTTTCTCTAGTGTTAAAAGTCAAGTGAAATAAGATTTAACATAAGGTAGGACCATAATTTTTTAACAATGAATCAGCCAGGATGATAGATGGCAGTGTAACATTAGAGTTTTTAGATGGATTGGAAACCATTCATTTAATTAGTTATGATTTTGAGCAATCTTAAAACCTAGCCTGAGGGGAAATGTCTGGGTCTGGAACAAGTGTGATGTTTTACAGTGTGCTTCATATTTGTTTTACCTGGCAGATAGCCTGTGCTCTACTTGTCTGACCCATGACCAAGTGCCCCTCGTTCCACAGAAATTTTCTTGAGGGTGACAAGCAAATTTGAGTCAATCTAGCCCATGTGTGATCATCTTATCCTTTCGTGGGAAACTTGATCTTTGGAGGCTGAGGCTTCTAATCCAAAAGTGGTAGGCATTCTAATAACATTTCAATGCCTGTCCTATTGCCAAAAAATAATTATTTGATTTCTCACAGTCAGAACTGTGAGATTGATTGTTTGGGAGGGGTCCCACCACTGAAAAGAGCTCTTTATCAAAGTGGAGATTTTTTAAATCCCATTTGAGTACTCCCCAGCCAATGAAATTTTCCTTCATACAAACAGGCTTCTGCCACAAGGCCAGACCAGAAAAAGACTGTTACCAGCCCAAACCAAAAGAACCAAAGTTCACAAACAGGGCTTCTTCCACAAGCTCAAGCCAAAAGAACCAGTGTCTAAATACTGGACTGCTGGTCCTAGCCCAAGACAAAAGGCCCAAATTTCAAATTGCCCTTTACGAAAAGATACCGAAAGAAAGGCTAGAACCTCAAGCAAAACAAGAGGCATTTCGGAGCTGAGGGGTCAGCAACCCAGCGCTGTCACAGAGATGACAGAATTCATGGAGCTCTTGCTGGTACCACTCTCAAATCCAGTGACAGCTACAAGTCAGGCTGGTGGTCACTTCAGATCCTGTGTTTGATACCACGTAACGTCAATCTAGAAATAACAAATTAAGCTACAAGGCAATAAAGACATTTATTTGGGCTCTTAGAATTGCAGTTCGAGGAGCACAAATTCAGACAGCAAACCAAATCATGTCCTGTCTTGGTATTTCCAATGTTATTTGAAACTGTATGCATCCCAGAAAAACATATTCTTAAAACTAATCCATTCCTGTGGGTGTAGACCCATTGTAAGTAGGATTTTTGATGAGGCTACTTCAGTTAAGGTGTGAACCACCTCACCCAGTATGGGACTTAGTCCTATTACTGAGTCCTTTATAAATGGAATGAGGAGAAGCAGAGAGACAGAGACAGAAGCAAAGCCATGTGCCTACCAGCTGGACTTCAGGAAGAAGCATGTCTTGATGATGCCTTGATTTGGGGCATTCTCATGGCCTCAAACTCTCAGATAATAAATTCCCTTTGTTTAAAGTCATGTTATTTTCTTTGAACAGACTAGGAAACTTAAACACCATAGCAACTCTATTTTGTTCTGTTTTTTTTTTAACAGTAACAAAATTATCAGTTACCTGCAGTTTACAAAGAGATATAGAAAAGCTCAAAGACAGTGAACAGTACCAGAATCTGATGACTCTCAATGATGTATAATATTTTATTGAAACAGAAAAATATTTCAATACTTTCACATTGTTTTAGAGGAAGGATAATCCCAAAGAGAGATTACTGAGAGTTGTCTCATTAGATTTGCTCTGCTAAGTAATATCAAAAATATTAGGTTACCATGCAGGCCTTTTTATGTTTGCTTTGCTGGAAGTTTTCATAAGTAATCACAGATTGTATGTTTAAAAGCCTCTACACTCTAGGAAACCAAGCAAAGAACTTGCCACCATGGTTCTCCTGCTGTATTGATAGACTTAGGTGCATTCCTCTTTTATTGAGATCCCCAAAATATCCAATAGTCCTTGGGTCCAGGAAATGGCCTATCTAACCTGTAAGGCTGGAAACCCTGTAAGCCAGACCAGTTTACCAGTAACAGCTTTGTAAGCATTAGCCTCATAAAATCACCCTTAGTTCCTTAAAAGTCTCTAATCGCAACTGATTAAATAAATAGGCAACATTGTCAAATATGACATTTCAGTCAAAGCCTTGGTTATGCAACCAGTTATTTCTTATTAACAAGGAGAACAGATTCTCTTTGAACATATGTAAATATTAATAACGCCATGAAAATAAGAATACTCAAAAAATTCCAAATTCTGCACAGCTCAAGCAAGGAAAAAAGATGAATGTTACATTTCTATTTACAAACGTAGTTTACTTAAATTCTTATGAGTTATAGATAGGTGAATATAAAAGATAAAGGAGTTCTTGTGTCCAGAAAATAGTACATGAAAACATATTCAATATTCCAAACAAAACCCATAATCATTTTCCAACTGTTTAATCAGTACTGTATAATTAAATTTTATTCTATTTGATCTTGGGTTAACCTTTTCATAAGCCCATCAGTTATTCCACTGGAGTTCAGGAAATCCTAATTCAGTCCAGTGGTAGATCTGAAGTTATTTAAACAATTCCATCAGAAGCCTGTGCCCCAGAGTACCTGACATATCCCTTTACATTGGTTGCTGAGACTGTACCTTTTTGTTAAGTCGAAGTTTTATAGTTTGTAGTTCAGTATAAGCACTTTTTGAGAAATATGAGAGCAAAATAAAAAAGTATCTGTAGATTATGAAATTCTTAAAATGGATGTGGTTAAAGATCTAATGATATTTCATTTAAAAATAATGCAATTAGCAGGGAAATATTGTTGATCTATGGCATGAAACATTTTAAAAATAGATCTTCTCTAAGGGAAAGCAGCAACTGTACTTATTACGGACAGAGAGGCCATTGACAAATCTCTAAGAACTGCAAGTAATTTCTGATGTATTTATACTAATAATATGTTACCCTTACTAATTTTACCAAGGAAAGATTAAGCATCTCCATTAATTTGCCACCAGTTCTTATGCATCTCATAATATTGCAAATAAATCTAATAATGTTTAGCACCTCTCTTTTTAAAAATTGAAAGAACAAATCTTTTTTTTTTCCAGGGCCTTCTGGAAAATCCCAAAGACAGCTTGTGATTGAGACATCATGGAGGATTCAATTTTGGGAAGGCAAAATGACCAAAGTTGTCAGGAGGTTTGAACACTTGTTTACATAAGATCATGGGTGGCTGATGTCAAATGAAATACTGCACTGGAAACTGTGAAACAGGCAGGGATGATTTTATCCAAAGGTACCATGGTTAGGGATAGAGAGTAGAACTCAACTATGTTGAAACAAAAGACATCAACTTTGTTAAAGACTGAGATTTGTTTGGAGGGAGAGCCCTGGAAGATAGGAAGGGAGATTGATATGGGATGGGCGTTATTTAGAAATTGTAATTAGAACTGCTGGGTTCATAATATTTTCCTTTGTGGTAATTAGGACATGTCACAAGACATGATAGTACTAAGAGACACCCTAGGAGATCTCCTGTATTCTAGGATATCTTCCTTATATCCAGTATGTAGTTGCAGTCCTGTTTCCCCATGAGAGTCAGGATCAATGACCCCAGACAGTACTGTAATCCCCTTCCTTGCCTGTTGATTCAGTGGCATGAAAAGCCCAAAATGGCCAAGTGGCAGTCTTAACTTCCAGTTCAATGCAGTCATTGCTGTGTCTCCCATAAGAAGACTCTTCCTTTTGGAACTAAGACCTGTAGACCAGCAGAGCCTAAGGTTTCAGGGGCAGAAAACAAAAATTTTCCTAATGGATCACAAGGGGTGATAGAAAGTAGTGCCACTCCAATTTCCACCCCTTGCTTCTTGAATCCATGAATCCTGGCTATGGGAGAAACAGCACCATACAGCGGACATTGATACAAAGCATACACGGCCTCCTGGAGAACATTTCCCCAGCCCTGCAAGGTATTGCCATCTAGCTGGTGCCATAATTGGGTCTTCAAAAAGCTATTCCACTGTTCTATCAACCCAGCTGCCTCTGAATGAGGAGGAACATTGTGAGACCAGAGAATTCCATGAGCATGTGCACATTTCTGCACTTCATTTGCTGTAAAGTGGTTCCTTGCTCAGAAGCAATGCTGTGTGGAATACTTTGATGGTGGATAAGGTATTCTGTAAGCCCATGGATGGTAGTTTTTATGGAAGCTTTGCATATAGGGAAGGCACACCCGTATTTGGAGTATGTGTTTATTCCAGTTAGAACAAATCGCTGCCCCTTCCATGATGGGTCAGACAATACCCAGGTCATGATAGGCAACACAAGTCTCATGATAACTTGGTGGCCCATGGGTAAGTATTCATTCCCTACTGAGGTTAATAGCAGGCTAAAAGCTGCTTCTCAGAAGGAAGGTATTTATCTACGGTGGCTGGTAAAGCTTTACTCCAAAATGCTAAGGGTCTGTAGTGTTATTCTCCTGTAGGGGCCAAAAGGCTGCAGGTAGCAACCCTATTTGCCACTGACACTTCCAGCACCATTGGATCTGCTGGATCATATGTTCTAAGTGGCATAGTAGCTAGGACAGCAGCCTGGACCTGTCACAGAGCCTTCTCTTGTTCAGGTCCCCACTCAAAACTAGATGCTTTTCTGGTCATTCGGTAAATGGGCCAGAGTAGGACACCGAAATGGGGAATATGTTTTCTCTAAAATTCAAAGAGTCCAACTAGGCATTGTGCCTCCTTTTTGGTCATAGATGGGGCCAGATGCAACAGCTTATCCTTCACCTTAGAAGGGATATCTCAACATGCCCCACACCACTGGACACCTAGAAATTTCACTGGGGTGAAAGGCTGCTGTAATTTTGTTGGATTTATCTCCCATCTCTACATGCAAATGCCTCACCAGTAAGTCTAGAGCAGTTGCTACTTCTTGATCATTAGGTCCAGTGAACATGATTTCATCAATATAATGGACCACTTTGATGTCTTGTGGGAGGGAGAAATGATCAAGTTCACTGTGGACAATTTTATGACATAGGGCTAAAGAGTTGATTTCCCCTGAGGTAGGACAGCCTTGCCAGCTGACGGCAAACTGTTTCTGGTGTTCCTTACTTACAGCTATTGAGAAAAAAGCATTTTTTCAGATCAATAGCTGCATACCAGGCACCAGGGAGTGTGTTGATATGCACAAACAGTGATACCACATCCAGAACAACAGCTGTAATTGGAGTCATCACCTGGTTCAGTTTATGATAATCTACTGTCATCCTCCAAGGCCTATCTGTTTTCTGCACAGGCCAAATAGGAGAGATAAATGGGGATGTGGTGGGAATCACTACCCCTGCATCCTTGAAGTCCTTATGAGTGGCAGTAATCTCTATAATCCCTCCAGTAATCCAGTATTGCTTCTGATTTACTATTTTTTCCTAGGTAGAGGCAGTTCTAATTGCTTCCACTTGGCCTTTCCTACTATAATAATCCCCACCCCATGAGTCAGAGAACCAAAGTGGGGATTCTGACATTTGTTCAATATGTCTATTCCAATTATACATCTGGAATGCATTCAAGGAGCCCACTAGACCTACTATGAGATGGACCTGAGCTAAAACTCCATCAATACCTAACTTCTATAAGCCCTCACACTGACTGGTGGACCATAGAGACATTGCGGGTTCCCTGGAATTAATGTCACTTCTGAGCCAGTGTCTAACAATCATTTTCTTTTCCCCAATCCTTTTCCACTGTAAAAGGCTGTAGGTCTCCTTGGAGAAGGCTGGGAGGAAGATTAACATATAAATTTGTGTCAGTATAACCGAGTCCTTCCCCAAAGGGATATGGCTGTCCCCTTATTCAAGGGGCTCTGGATCTATAACTGTCTTAATTCTGCGAATTAAGGAGCCATGACCCTCTGTTTTTATAATTCAAGTTATACTTCTGTTCACATGACTTAGGACTCTTCTGCTTATACAGCTCAAACAAGAATATAGTAGACTGCCCATCTATTGTACTTCTAGGTAACCCATGATCTGCTAGCAAATGACATAGGTCTCTGTGAGCGTGAGCCAGAGTATTGTGACTCCTGTTTTGAGACTGCTGACCAACTATGATAGCCATGCCCACCTTGTCTTCAGTGACTTTAAGTGCCGCACCTGCCTTCTGCCAACTCAGGATCCAATCATCCCCATTCTGTTTAAGTATCCAGCTCAGTAGCAGCCATTCCCATAGTAATATCTGACCCACAGAGAAGGGCAACTATAGAGCTCTTTAGGGATGATGGAGCTAGTCTCACAAATTTATTTCTCATAGTTCTGGTAAAAGATATGTCCTTTGGACATTCCTGGGGTGTGCAAGCTGGCCTTCCATGATAAATCCATTCCAATATTCCAATCTCTCTAAGCCTTTGGATCTCCTCTTCTACATCATACCAGGGCAGTTCTGCCATTTCAACCTCAGGTAATATCGGCCACCTATTGATCTATGTTTTAGCCAACAACCCAAACAAACAGTTAATGCCCTTTCTAACCCGTCGAGCTACAACATTGAATCCAGGATCTCCCCTAGTGGGCCCATATCAATAAATTCAGTTTTATCCAGCTTTATATTCCTTCCCCCATTATCACACACCCTTAATATCCATTCCCACAAATATTCCCCTGGCTTCTGTCTATATAAATTGGAAAACTGATGGAGTTCTTTTGGAGTATAGTGTACCTCCTCATGGATGACACTTGTACCTCACCTTTTGGGGCCTTTGGGACTTTAGTCTAATTATAGGTCTGGTAGGTCATGAAAAGAATTAGTGGTATCTGTCAAGCGGGTTACTTCAGGGTATTCCTTTGCAGTTTCATCTGGTGAAACAGGATTACTCTCTCCAGACAGAGGAGTAATGGTTTTTTCCCTAGGGGAGATGGTTACATGTCTCACTGGCACTGAAGTGTTAATCTCTTCCAGGTATAGGTTGGTTGACTGACTCCTCAGGGTGGACTGAAGGTCTGGAAGCCATTTCCACAAGGCAGGCTGGACCTTGGGTAGCTCTTTCCTCAGGGCAGTCTGGAGGTCTGGAAGCTCTTTCCTCAAGGCAGGATGAAGGTGGTGCAGTGTAGAGAGCCGCTTTCCGGGTTTGGCCTAGTGGACACGCTGCAGCCTGCTCTAGAGTTCCCCCCGCCCATCGAGTGAGCTAAGATGGCGCTCACATCCTGCTTTTGCAAATGACGCACACGCCCACCAACCCTATCTTCCAATCACCTCTGTATACGTGGCACTAACCTATTGGGTTTGGGCACAGTATATAAGAGGTTACCCGGACGGGGTGGGTGGAGACGACCCACAGGGAGCCGTGCCTGACGGCCGCATAGAGGTTGCTCCCCCGCGGGGCATCTTGTCCCGCGCGGAACCTGTAACAGAGAATGCAAGCTTAACTCCAGTAAAGGTCTGTGCTTACAACTGCTACGTGTCTTGGATCTGTGTTTCTCACCAGCGCGGATTTGCCTGCGCCTGTCTCTTTCTCCCCTCCTGTTCCCCTCGCCGGCCGGGGATCAGAAGCCGAACGAGACGGTCGCGGACAAGTGGTGGCCCGTACGGGGAACCCTTCTGCTGCCTTTCCCCGAGCTGGTGAGGACGCGCATCCTGAGTTCGCAGCAGACTTTCCACGCCTGATCACCGTGGGAAGGTGAGTGCTTCTTATTACGTGAGAGTTAAGGGCTGTGGGCGTTCAGGTAGCCCCAGTGAATCGGGAGAGCTCCCCGATTGATTAAAGTACAGTGCCGACTGCAAGCATGGGGCAGTCAGGAAGTTCACCTTTGTTAGCTCCCTTAAAGACCCTTTTGAAGCAGTGGGGTATCTCGGTTAGGAAGAGTTCCCTCCTGCGGTTCTTAGACGATGTTGCTGCTTTTGCCCTTTGGTTCGCCCACTCCGGGAGCCTCAGCCTGCCTTCTCGGCTGAAACTTGGTAATGACATAGAACGGGCGCGCCGGACGGGCCTTTGTATGGACCCGATCCTAGTCCCTATCTGGGAAACCGTCCGTGCTTGCCCTGAGGCGGAGAATGCTGCAGGCCTAAGTCCGTCTTCCGCCCTGCTGCAGGCACGGCACGCGCTCCAAGAAACTCAGTCAGTTTCGTCTGCAGACGGCTCCTGTAAGAGTGAGCCGCCAACTTGCAAGCCGCCAGAGTCAGACGTTAGTTCGGACGACTCTGACTCGGAGTCAGATAGTAATGAGACCGAGGGTGCAGACGCGCCTCCGCTGATCGATTGGGGGAGGCCCCCTGTCTCACCCACGCAGCCTTCCGCTCCGCCAGCGCCTGCTGCAGGGGCGCGGTGGCTTCCGGTGAATGGTTTTGGTGATCTCGCCAAAAACCCTCACCACGGGCTCCCTCTGGTGGCCGAATCAGGTAATTACAGTGGCTGTTCTCCAACTTCTAAGCGCTTGTTAAAAGGAATGGGATATGTCCCCGGCAAAGGCTTAGGAGCCTCATTGCACGGGCGCGCAAGGCCTATACAAGCTGTCTCCAATTCTGACAGACGAGGCCTGGGTTTTTCCTAGGGGCCACTGAGGGGAGATTCCCACCCACACCTATAAAACTAAAATGGAAGACCAGTACCCCGGTGTGGGTGCCTCAGTGGCCATTATCACAGGAAAAACTGTTAGCATTGCATACTCTAGTGTCTATACAGCTAAAAGAGAGCCATATCATTCCCTCCACATCGCCTTGGAACACACCCGTATTTGTCATAAAGAAAAAATCAGGCAGATGGAGATTGTTACATGATTTAAGAACCATCAATAACTGTATGGAGCCTTTAGGACCTGTTCAAATGGGGTTACCCCTCCTCTCAGCTTTGCCAGAACACTGGCCCATTATCATCCTAGATCTTAAGGATTGCTTCTTTTCCATCCCACTTCACCCTGAAGATACTCCAAAATTTGCTTTTACTGTGCCCTCTCTTAACCAAGAGGAGCCCTGTCAACGCTTCGAGTGGACGGTCCTGCCCCAGGGCATGACTAATAGTCCTACCATGTGCCAGCTGTATGTTGCTACAAAGCTAGCTAGCACTCGGCAGCAGTTCCCCCAAGTGAAAATCATCCATTATATGGATGACATTCTCTTAGCCCATAAAGACACAGATCTTCTTAAAACAGCTTTATCACATTTAGTCCTTAGTCTTAGAGAAGCCAACCTGGAAGTGGCCCCTGAAAAAATCCAGATGACAGAGATTACCACCTTCCTGGGGGCAAAAATCATGCCTCAGCATGTTTCCCCCCAAAAAGTGTCTCTCAGAGTAGATGACATACATACCCTTAATGATCTGCAAAAACTTATGGGAGATATCAATTGGGTTCGTCCGTACTTAAAGATCACCAATGCCAAATTAACACCTTTGTTTGATTTGCTAAAAGGAGATTCAGACCTACACTCGCCCCGGTGTCTCACCCCAGAGGCGAGGCAAGCACTACGTCAGGTAGAACAGGCGCTCAGTAGTGCTGCTTTAAAAAGAATAGACCCCCAAAAGCCATTCGAAGCCTGCTTACTGCCAACAAAACTACAGCCCACGGCAGTGCTATGGCAACAGGGACCATTACTCTGGGTCCACCCTGGAATTTCCCCTAAGAAAAGTTTAGAGCATTTTCCTACAGCAATTGCAGAGTTGGCATTGGAGGCCATCAAGAAGGCCATACAGCATTTTGGCCAACAGCCTAAGTACCTCAGAGTACCTTACTCTTCTCAGCAACTTGAGATACTTACTGGATGTATAGATCAGTGGGCCATCCTCCGATGTACCTTTTTGGGAGAAATTGATAACCAATACCCAAAAGATCCCCTCTTACAATTCGTCACCCGTCACCCAGTAATCTTTCCTAAGGTAACTTCATCTAAGCCACTAGTGAACGCCCTCACCGTGTACACGGACGGTTCCAGCTCCGGTTCAGGAGCATATTGCATAGAAGGAGGTTCTCCTAAAACTGTGTTCTTCCAACCACAGAGACCTCAATGGGTAGAATTACAGGTCATTATTACAGTCCTGAAAGAAATTACCGATCCCCTAAATATTATATCTGATTCGATTTATGTCGTAAATTCTGTAAATATTTTAGAGACGGTGGGCATTATAAAATATTCCTCCTCAGTAAGACCATTCTTTATCAAACTTCAAGAGACAATATGTGCCAGACAACATCCTTTCTACATAACTCACATTAGAGCGCATACAGGCCTGCCTGGCCCCATGGCACAAGGAAATCACATAGTAGATGTAGCTACTCGACAGCCACACATCTTCCCTGCGCTGACACTGTGTCAACAGGCCCAAGAGTTTCATACTAAATTTCATGTCAATGCAAGCACCTTAGTCAGACAGTTTCACATACCGCGTGCAGCTGCCAGAGATATAGTCAGAGCCTGCAATAATTGTGCAGAACAGAGGGTAGTCCCTTCAGTTGGAGTTAACCCTAAAGGTCTCATCCCGGGAGACATTTGGCAAATGGATGTCACCCATCACTCAGAGTATGGTAAAGTTAAATACCTGCATGTGTCAGTGGATACTTGTTCTCAAGTTTTATTTGCCTCTGCCGAATCAGGAGAAAGAGTCCACCAAGTAATTGCACACTGCCTTGCCGCTTGGGCAGCGTGGGGTAAGCCGAAAATATTAAAAACAGATAACGGACCTGCTTACACCAGCAAAGCCTTCCAAAGATTTTGTGCAAATATGGAAGTGCAATTAAAACATGGTATCCCTTACAACCCTCAAGGGCAAGGAATCATTGAAAGAGCACACAGGTCTCTTAAAGACTTGCTCAAAAAACAGAAAGGGGGAATAGGCCACGGCCTGTCCCCGAAGGCTCAACTGTCCGTAGCCTTGTTTACGTATAATTTTTTAAATGAAAATTCACAAGGAATGACACCTGCCCTACAACACACCACTCCAGGTCCTCCACATAGAGGTCTGGTCCGATGGAAGGATGTCCTGTCGGGACAATGGCAAGGCCCTGACCCAGTGCTCAGCTGGGCCAGAGGCTCTGTTTGTGTTTTTCCCTAGGAACCAGGACGTCAACCTGTGTGGGTTCCGGAAAGACTGGTGAGAACCGTGACGTCACCCGAGGACGCCAAGGAACTGTTGCCCAGAAAATTGATAAGCCTCCAACCAGAGCCACCAGATCCGGTCTCCAACTCTGCTGATGACGGCGGCGACTGACGAGATAGCAACGAAAACGCCGGTCACCCTTCGATTGTTTAGAAGGGGGACCAGTTTTAATAACCCCCGTTGCCTTCGACCTTTCCAAACTGGGCGAGACTGTACAAAGTCTGTGGAACCGAGTCACCTCATGGTTCTCTTGGCCCAATTTGACTACTTGGATTCTCGTGGCAGTGGGACTATTAGTGGGCTTAGTCACTGTTAAATGTTTGTTAGAACGCTTGTTCCAGACACAGCAGCAACTACGTGTTTCTACCATGTTAGCTATGTCTTCCCAGTCAAATGTGGGTGTGCGTCCCTCCTCGATAGATAGCCCGTCTGAATCACCTGGGGCAAAGCTCTTGTCAGCAAGGTTTGTTGCAGGCTCCCTGGCCACTACCCGTGTTTAGCTAGGCACCAGAGGCTGTTAATTTTGCGCGCCTAGCCGCCTCGACGGTGGAGCTGCGGCCGCAGTCCTGGCCAGACTGGGCTTGGCTCTAGCCATTGCACCGAGGCCTCCGCAGCGTTTCCTATGCCCTGGCTGTCGCTCTCATAATCCCCGCTTGACCCAGTTGCGAGGCGAAGCACTGCAGGGAGGAGTCACGTGGTATCCAGTTCACGGACTCTCCGGTCTCTATATGAGGTGAGCATTCTGGTCGGTGCCAGAGGCTCCGTCGTGTGATGACGCGAGCCTAGTCCAGACTCCCCAAAGCACCAAACTATGTTGTGAGCCACTCAGGCCCACGGGAGCACCATCATCAATAGAGACACTGGGTACAAGAATACGGTCTACGGACCATGCCTCTTATAAAAACAAAAAGGGGGAGATGTAGAGAGCCGCTTTCCGGGTTTGGCCTAGTGGACACGCTGCAGCCTGCTCTAGAGTTCCCCCCGCCCATCGAGTGAGCTAAGATGGCGCTCACATCCTGCTTTTGCAAATGACGCACACGCCCACCAACCCTATCTTCCAATCACCTCTGTATACGTGGCACTAACCTATTGGGTTTGGGCACAGTATATAAGAGGTTACCCGGACAGGGTGGGTGGAGACGACCCACAGGGAGCCGTGCCTGACGGCCGCATAGAGGTTGCTCCCCCGCGGGGCATCTTGTCCCGCGCGGAACCTGTAACAGAGAATGCAAGCTTAACTCCAGTAAAGGTCTGTGCTTACAACTGCTACGTGTCTTGGATCTGTGTTTCTCACCAGCGCGGATTTGCCTGCGCCTGTCTCTTTCTCCCCTCCTGTTCCCCTCGCCGGCCGGGGATCAGAAGCCGAACGAGACGGTCGCGGACAGTGCAGGTATGTCCTCAGGGCACATCATCACAGGTTTATCCCATTGCCTGACAGTGCCATGTTGATTATTGGAAATGGTCATTACTGCCTTTGAGTATAATCAGAGTAGAAAACCCACTTTAAAATTCTGTTTCTCAAGAACCACTCCTAGTACCAAGCTGAGTATACTACTGTGTGATGATATTATGAGCCATTGTTTGTATAATATGGTTGGACTGTATGTGTGTGGATATTTCTTGATATAAATATTTTTTAAAAACCCAGAATCTTTGGGTGATTAGATTAATTATCGCTCATTGCAGAAGACACTCCCCTTAATCAGTTACAGAAGTAATCAGCTGTGGATTGAATTGGTTCAGAGTGTTGAATTCACCAAATTACACCTGACTCACCAAGCAGGAGAGAGTCCAAAGAACACTCAAGACACCATTAGCTTGACCAGATACTTTAGGAAGACATGACACTTGCTTTTTTGTTCCTTCCCATGGGAGCTCTCCAGTGTGCTGTGCTGCGATGTGGTGGCCTCTGTGCCTTGTTCTCCTGTAGGTCTTTTATAGAACCAGTGCACAGACAGCCCTGTGCAGTTATGCTGCCTGTTCTCTAACCTTAGTATGGATATTTAGTAAATGGTTAATAATAATCACTCACTAAATATTCATTGGTGCAGAGAAGCTGTAGTAAATTCACTGCTTCAGTAAACATTTAAACTAGGAAGAAGAAAAGCAAAGCCAGATATCCATCCATTAAATCAGGGATGTAAAAACTAAAAATATCAACTAAGCTCTTGCATATATGCAATTCCAAAATAAATGGGATAATTCAAACATACTTGGAAAAATTCAAACTACTACTTCTATAATGAAGCAGAAGTCAGTTAGAAAATTAGATCACACATTAATATGTATAATTACAGAAATTCAAAAAGAGTACCCTAGTTCTGTTTGAACAATAAAAATTATTATTGCAAATAAATTGATTGAAAATAAAGTTTTGAAGTTAGATTCTGGATTTTTCAGATGATTCAACAGCAATTGTTCTTTACATTAATTACTCCTGCTCTTGCCACACATTCTCAACACATGAAACTTTCCTAAGCTCCATATGTCAATGATACATTTATCACTGCTATTTAGTAACAAAAACACAACTAGCATTTTCCAACATAGAAGGAATTAACTGTCCTTTCCTATTTGTTCTCAGTATACCATGCAACCATGTATTTTCAATTACACTAGCAACAAGGCCAACACCAGGTCTATGAAACTGTTAGATGGAATCTTAGCAGTTGTGATCAAGCATTTAAAATAATCAGATACTTTGTCACATTTTTTGCTAAATTCAATGCATACCAATGACTAATGTAATCTTAAAGTACCATATACATTACAGCACTCTCAGACAAATTACAATGAGCCTTTACTATAAATACCCAAAAAAACATACCAACATGCAAATATATACATTATTATATGGTAACGAATAACATATCTTCTCCACATTACTACATTGAAAAGAGATAAATAAGAAATTCTCAGCCTAAAGCAGGGTTTTTCAACCTCAGTACTACTGACATTTTGGCCCAAACAATTCTTTGTTGTGGGTGTTGTCCCGTACATTGAAGGGTTTTTAATAGTAGCTCTGGCCTGTTCCCACTAGATGCCAGTAGCACCCTCTCCCCCATTTGTGACAACCAACATTGCCAAGTGTCCCCTGGAGAGCAAAATCGCCCTTAGTTGAGAACCACTGCTCTACCCAACACCAAATCCTTTTATCTGCAATAATGATAGAACAAGATTTTTGATCTACAGGAATCTCCACATTAAGAACAAAATCTAAAAAGTCAGAAATGCATTACTATTTATTTAATAGTAAGCAATTATTTGCTTTTTTAAAAATTTGCTTCCTTTTATAAAAAACGCTATCTCAGGGCAGAAGAACTGTGGCCGATATGTTTTAAATAAGTCATTTATCTACTTCCTTGTGCCTCACAATCAGGAGATTCTCCCACTTCCATTTTCTCTTTAGTCCAACAAAACATGTATTATCAGGGTGGCCTGCAGTGGTTCAGCAGGCAGAGTTCTTACCTGCCATGCCAGAGACCCAGGTTCGATTCCCGGTGCCTGCCCATGCAAAAAAAAAAAACAACAAAAAAAAAAACCACATGAATTATCAGAGGATGTTCTTAAGCCCAGTCAAAATTCTCACTCAGGCATTTTCTCTAGCACTACTGAAGCACACCTTACTTTTATGAACTTGTAGTTTCCAGTGAAACATGTTGTTCTGCATACTTAATACAGCTGTAACTATGTGACCTCTGTAAATAATTTAATTTGTAAGTAATTTAATTTCATTGAAGGCTGAGCACAGCTGCTGGGTTTTAACACTTTAGGTATAATATCACATAAAACAGGTTCCAAGCAGGCTTTATATAGCACTTCTGGAATTAGGAGCCAACAAACTTGCTTTAGCCTAGTCTGCAGCCTTCTCAAACACAGGTAGAGTATGATTTTATCAGGAAAGCAAATTTACTCTTAGAAGACAGTGACAACTTAGGTAAAAGAAGGCTTTCAAAGTCAAAAGCTTCTCTGCCCATCAGATAGGTCTCATGAATGAATATTTTGATTAGAACAAATAAAGTCAATTTCTTAAAAAAAAAAAAAAAAGACACCATTAGCTGGGCCAGTATAGCTGGGATTTGTAGTAAGGCTTACCTTGATCAGAGTCATAGTTCCATTAACGGTCAAATAGCTTACAAATCCAACTGGATAAGGAGAGGCTTTATCCAAAAGGTTTATGTTTTAAAGGTGTGTGGAATTGGTATATGACAATAGGCTGCATGTTATGACCATATGCTCTGACCATATGAGCTAAGTGTCTCATAAGTTATTTTTCTTTTATAGAAAGGAGTGAAGAAGGCTAGAAAGAAACTGGTAAAGTACATTCATGTGTATCAAGACTTTTATTTCTCTGTGTGCATTTAACAAACCATGCACACCCTCATGATAATATTAATTTCAACTAGAACTTATTCAGGGACTATTTTGTGTTGAGTTTTATTCTGAAATTCTTCATTGAATTAAATTAGAAAATATATGTGCAGTGTACTCTATGCATTTGACCGTTGTTTATGTGAGAAAATAAAGAGTAAGACAGGTAAAATGTATTTTCCTATTCCAAAGCAACAATTAATGGTGAGTAGAAACACAAAACCACACTTCTTTCTGCATAGGTCAAGTTCTTCATCCCATAATATAATGACACGTGCACTTGAGAAGAGTGCACATCCTGCCATTCTGTGGTGCAATGTTCTGTATACATCTGTTACATCTAGTTTATTTATCAAATTGTTTAAGTGCTCTGTTTCCTTATTCATCTTCTGCCTAGATATTTTATCTATATCTGAGAGTGATGTATTGAAGTCTCCAACTATTAAAGTATATGTGTCTATTTCTACCTTCAGTTTTGCCAGTGTTTGTCCATGTACTTTGGGCACTGTGTTTAGTTGCATAAATGTTTTGTGGTTTTTTTAAAATTTTTTCTTTTGCACAAATGTTTGATTGTTATTTCCTCTAGGTATATTGACTCCATTATTAATATATAATGTCCTTTTTGTCCCTTGTAACAGATTTTCACTTAAAGTCCAATTTGTGCAATAATAGTGTAGCTACACCAGCTCTATTTTGGTTGCTATTTCCATGGAAAATGTTTTCCTATCCCTTTACTTTCAACCTATTTGTGTCTTTGGGTCTAAGTTGAATCTCTTGTCAGCAGCATAAAGTTGATCATGCTTTTTAGTCTATTCTGCTACTCTTTTGGGGAGTTTAATACATTGACATTCAATGTAATTAATGATAAGATAGGACTTACTTCAGCCATTTTGTCCTTTGTTTTTTACATCACATCTTTTTTGTCCCTCTTTTCCTTTATTCCAGACTTCTTTTGAGTATAGTTGATCTTTTATGATGTAACTGATTGATCCCATTTTCATTTCCATTTCTGTATGTATTTTTAGAAGGTATGAATTAAACAACCTAGGTCTGTAACCTAGTAGATTTAAAGATAGCAATATATCTTCAATAGCATACACAGTTTCTGCTCATATATCTCTCCATTTACCCTCTTTATGTCACCTCTTTATATTTTATGCCTCCATTATAAGGAAATATGAGCATTTCTTATTCAATTGTATTCTAAATCCTATGGGAAATAAATAAGAGAGATGTAGACTGAAGACAGAGTACTATTGGATTTTGCACTTACCCATGTAATTTGCTTTACTGAGTATCTTCAATCCATACTGCTCTTTCCAACAGTTTGGCCTTGAGTCTCCATGCTTGAATATGGGTGAGGTTCTAAACCACAGTAGTGAGTGGCCCTATGTTCTGCAATCACAGCAGAAGGTGCCTCGAGTGCTGCCACCATATGCTTCTCATGTCACATAGGACCAAGCAAGAAGAAAGGGAGGTCTGTATTGGGGCAGGTCCAAGTCACTCTGCTACCTTCTTTTTTGATGTTTTTTTTTCCTTTCATTCAGAATTTGTTGAGTCTTCCTGCAGTCTCTATCATCTTCTAGAGTTTCAAGCAGGTGAAATTTGCCCTATTACCGTAACTGGAGACATGCTGACATCAGTCAATTGAGTCCTGTTCCAGGTTCGGGTTTCTAATCACCAGAAAGAATTCAGGAACAAGAAAAGCCCATGGTGGTGAGTAGTAAAGTTTATTAAAGAAAGAAGAAAAGTACATGTTAAGGGGGTAACGTGGATATGCTCAAGGGAGAGAAACACCTCAAGTAGGGTGGGTTTAGCTTGTTACATAGGGAGGTCCTTTCAGTGAGTTTCCATTTCGACCTTTGTTCCAGGAGGAGATGCCTATCAGTGCTTGTGGAGTTCTGTCATGTAGCCAAAATTTGTCTTTGAGCAGATGTTTAACAATCATTATGACCCCATCCTTTTTGTCATTAAGGGACCCATAATTTTAAAAGCCCTTATGGTTTGGGGAGCTTTCTGGGCTTTAGGGGAAAGTTTTGTTCCATGAAGTTTGTAGCTGTGCATGAACTCTTTCAGAGCTCAATAGAAGGCACCCTTGATGCCCTTTTCCATTCTGCCTGATTATTTTTTGTTTCTGATGGAAATTTTTTCCAGGGATATTTTATTCACCACCTTGATGATGCCCTTCTGACCATGTAAACCTTTTTAAGCTTACTTTCCTGGAAGTTTTCAATTCTGGAAGTTTCCTGGAAGTTTCAAATCTCAAATTGGGCTTTTGAAAGATTCTTCAGGTTAGAAAACAAGCCAAGAACTTACCTGTAGATTTCTCTTGTGACACTTACAACTTTTTTTGAATTCTTCTTTTCTCAAGGTCCCAGAAACATCAAATGGTTCCAGGGCCTGACAGGAAGTAACCTTTCTTACTCACCTATTTAACAACTGCACCAGACAATATTAAATAGAAAAGGATTACTTTATTCAGGGGATGCTAGAGCAGTGAAGATATATAGAACTCAACTCCATCAAAACAAAGGACATAAAGCTTTAAGTATATTAGAGGAAAAGCACTGGAAGACATGAAGGGTGGTTGATCACAGGATGGGTATGTGATTTACTGAGGTTATAATAAGGACCATTTAGTTCAGAATGTTTTCCTTCTGAAATGAAAGAAGAAAGCGATAAGCTATGTTTAGTTAGGTGCCTTTCCAGCACATGGATGGGATAATTTTAGGGCTGGGATGAGAGGGAAAGCAGGGGTCAGTAATCAGGGGAAAAGGTTTAGACATGCGAAAGAGAAGTTAAGGCAATATTGACCCATCCCCATTTCTTCAGAGGAAGAAAATATTTAAGTGAAGTCATGTCTAATAATATTCTTTTGAAGTATTGGCATCATTTCTGTAAAATCAGTTGAAAAGTCTATTAAGATGTTGTGATAAAGGTCAATTGTTTTTGTTCCAGCATCTTAATAGAGATATGTCTAAAAGGAAAAAAAGGGTTTATTACCATTTAGAGAAGATAGTGGATGAAAATTTCCCTATTTTGTAACACTTCTCATTGATTTTTTTTGAAGTTAAAATGGTGATGCATTGGTGATTTTGTCCCCTGATATAATTGTTTATCACACAAGGGCATGTTTATCTTGGGCATTTTACCAGAATTCATTAATGACTCAGATGCGATTTATTCATGGAGAAATGTAGCCTATTCATGATCTGCTGTAAGAATGAGTCCTTTGAGGTATATATCAAGTTTTCAAGCCTAGCTAATAATGTTTTTGCAGATTCTGGAAGAATCCCAGTTAGAAGGCAATCCAGAGTCTCAATAAGTACCTGGGAAGTCAGGTTTTAGTTTTCCATGATGCTGATTCATGATATGGGAGGAAAATTGGAAATTTAGTTTGGAAAGTTGTAGCCACATATTCTCTTAAAATAGAGAATTTAGTAAGGGTTGACAGTATGCAAAGATGAAAGCATCCAGTCCAATTTATCAGTAAGTAACAAAACTAGGCAATTACCAGAGGTTACAAAGAGGTACAAAATAACACACAAACAGAACCAGAATCTGATAACCCATAACAATGTGCTAGAGTTTTCTAGTGAAACAGAAAATTTATCTTTTGTTACCCTTTTTGATCAAATATAATCCCAAAGAAAGATTATTCTTGCTTATAAAATAAGGCCGTTTTGTTAAATTTGGCCTGATTTACACAGATGCAGCAAGAACAGTAATATATTATATAGACCTTTTAAGTTTGCTCCTTGGAAGTTTTCTTCAGGAATCTCAGATTGAATCTCAAGAGCTTCTCCAGGCTATGAAGCCAAACAAATTTCCATCAGATCTCCCCTACAGTGCATATACATTTGGGTGAATCCCTCTATCCCTAAATTTCCCCCCAAACTTGTATTTTTCTGGGTTTTAAAAGGAAGTGACTTTCTTATCAACTCTAAGGAAGGGAAACTATAAGGCATATACCATGCTGGCCTTTTCAAGAGGGCGTGTTACGTTTTGACTCCACACAGTCAATCTTAGTTTCTTAAAAATGTTTTATTTCCTTGAAAGCCTTGGTGATGTAGCCAGTATTTGCAATTATGCCTTGTTAACTAGGACAGACTCTTATTGAACTTATGCAAATGGTTATATTGACATAAAAATAAGAATACTAAAGATTTCTTATTCTAAAGGAATCAGGCAGGGAGGAGAAGATAAATGTTCCTTTTTTGTTTGCAAAAGTATACTTGATAAAATTGTTATGATTTATAGATAACAAGGTAAGAGAAAAATTAGTTCCCTGTATCCAGAAAATAGGACATTAAAGTATCAGCGATATTGCATATAAAATTAATAATCATCCTTCATACAATAATTGAGTCTTGTTTCCCTCAGTCTTCTGTTAGTATTCTAATGAACCAATCAGGTTTTCCACTACAGTACTGGAAATTTTTACTCAGTCCAGTGGCACAGTCACAAAGTTATTTTAGCCTGCACCCCAACCTGGCGCTATCCTTTCTATGTGTCTTTGAGTCTGTTCCTGTACTGAGGAAGCACTTAGGCTTGTAAGAACCTTTAGGGAAATAGAAGAGTAAAACGAAATATTTTTGGATGGCAAAAGATTAAATGGGCCATGCTTAACTTATTCTCTTTTATAAGAATGAAAAAATGATGAGTTCATTATAAAACATCTAACTGATGAGGAAGTTTGGCTATTTTCATGTACTGAAATATTTGTTAGGAATAACCAAAATTTTGACCCATATAACCTTATACTAGTATTGCCTAATATCCAGCAAAACAGTGCTGGGATATATTATGGACAGTAAAGACATTAACAAATCTCTAGGAACTTCATATAATATCCAAAATACTTAAATTAATAATATTTTTATCCATGCAGATTTAACCAATGGAAGGTCAAACATCTTTTTATTTTTTCATGTTTTAAATTATTTATTTCCATTCCCCATGTGAAATATATTGATTCCCAAGAAAATGCCACGTTTTATCACCATTTTGCTAACATCTCTCATTTATTCACAATCCACCTCTCCCACACTGTGACCCATCACCTTCCTTGCATCCTCACAGTTTCCCATGTACACAGCACTCCAGACTCTCGTCTCTCATGCAAACTAGGGCACTCCTCTGCTCACCACTGCCCCAAATACACATGCCCACAGGCTGAAACTCGCGACAGAATCAGCCAGTTCCTGGGCTCCCAGGTCCTGCCCCTTCACGACCACGCAGCTCCCACGTCCTCGATCCACGCCACACAGACTAAAGCCTCACGCCCAACCGAGAAAGATCTACTCTGCGCGCCGGTTTGTCTGAAAGGCGGCAACTGGAAGGTGGGTGGAACACACAGGACTTCTGGGGTGGGGGGAGGGTGGTAGGGGGGCGGGAGGGGAATCCCTGAGGCTGCAGCAGCCCAGCTGATACGAACTTGGGCCATCTGTTTCACTAGTCCTGCATGACATTTCCCAGAAGGGCCCCCAGCACGCTATCTTTTTAAATTTGAGTAAACTTTACATATAACTCAATACATATTGGTTAAACGGAAGTATTTTTAGCACCACACATTTTACAATGAGAAGGAGCATATTCTTTATGATTTTCCAATGGCTCCGTGGAAAGCCCTAAAGACAGTTTGAGATTAAAACGGCATTATTTAGAAGTTGACATGGAGAAGGCAAAAGGTCAGAAATTCTCAGGACATTTGGACACATGGCTAAATAAAATCTTGGGTCACTATGAAATAAAACTTGGATCTCTATTTAACCGAAGTGGCACTAAAAGGTTATAAAAGTAAAAATATAGGAGACAAATTTATAGCAAACAAAACAAAACAAAGAAAAAAAAATCTTAGTTGTTAGTTATTTTACAAGGGAGATTGGTTCTCTTAACCAAACATATGATAAAGTCAACACAAAACGCAGGTAATTATTCTGAGAAAAGACAGAATATTTGCTTTTCAGGCCAATTACTTACAAGGTAAAGAGTAACCTTGTACAATTCCTTTCTAAGAACATACCAATAATTCAGGAAATTTTGTCTTATATGACAGAGATAAATCCAAACTCAAGTTTTGCATCAGTCTATTAGTCAACACTAAAACCCTTTTTAAAAAATCATATAAGTATTTCATTAAAACGTACCCAGCTTTGATCATAAGAAATAAAATTCCTTTCATACATATTTCATAAGATTTCATATCCATTCATATTTTATCCTATGCTTGCCTTCCTCCTCACTCTTCAACTAGTCATTTTACTGTAAGAGAGAACTATTGTCTATTTTCTTAACAAAAACACATCCTGAGTACCTTGAATACATAACATAAACTTAAGGTTTTAAGTTATCAAAAGATCATGGAATCTGTTTTCAAGCTGGCATTTTACAAAACACAATTATTGCTGAAATAAAGTTTGTCAGAATGATGACTCAATTTGGTTGAATGTAAATCTTTATTTTATATCATCTTAAATATCTATTATATACAATGCTAAGTTATTGGAACACTTAACATGTGTAAGTACAGGATAACATACATCAATAGAATAAAAATATGTTTGTATTTTACCTAACACTGAACTCAGGAGACATTACTGCTTTTATTAAACAAAAAAATATGTTCCATTTGCCAAGGATTTGCATAACTTATGTAAACTAGAATTTTATAAACATTTGTGTTTAATTTTTATAAGAATACTTTTTTATTAACATTCAAAGAATTACAAATTCATTTTCTTTAATACCATAAATTTTAGGAATATTTAATTTAAATAAGCATGCCCACTTATCTTTAATCCAATTAGAACAGAGCTCCTTTAAGGAATTTTAGAAGTTAATTGGGGAATACCATACAGAGGTAGGAAAATATATGTATGTAAGACATAGATAAACATAAAGACATAAATTGAGCTTTATAGCCTCAATTCTAAAATTTCAACCATGAATCTGACATAAACATCACCAGTTTGTATAAAAAAAAGAAAACTTGTTTTTGTCTTTGCCCCATTTTATATATTTTTAAAATCAGGCTTGTGTTCCTGGAATTTTAGAAAGTTGAGGTTGCTTGCTTAATATGAGAATTAAACCGTCCCCCAGAATATCCATAGGTAAGACTTTTAAGATTTTCTTTGCCCCGATGTGCAATAGCATGTAGGTTATGGAGAAAAATTTGGCCTAGAAATTAAGGAGAGACCAGGGGTGTTTCCAAAGTCCATTTGAATGATGGAAATAAGCAGTGCATTTCCATTAGCTTTTCAGGCTCAGGTGGTTTCTTCTGGGTTCCCTCAATCCTCTGAGAGCTTTAATGGGGAGAAGAAAGCTGAAGTTCCAGAGACTGTAGGGAATTGAGGGGCTGAAATAAGAAGGGAAGGGATTCAAAGGAGCTAAACGGAAAGTTGGAGGTAGTTTAAAGTAGGTAAGAGGATGGGGGTGAGAGAAGGAAATAGGTCCTGTATGAATCAGTTTGGGAGGAACTTAAGTTTCTCAAATATGCCATTAATGTTGTGAGGAGTCTTTAGTGATATACCATGGAGACACAAATTGGTCAGAGTTAATATATTAGTGTCAAAGCTTATCATCTACAAGGGTCTTAAGTGACAGAATGACAGAATGTTAGGAATTTCCCATAATGATAAGAGTTGAAAATTAGCAACTAAAATTTTAAAACCCAATAAAATAGGAAGATCAAATTTCAAATTAAACCTCAACAAAGAAGGCAGAGAAGACAGTAACTTCACAAAAAGATCTAGAAAGAGTTCCAGCATTTGCAAAACAGTGGAAAAGAAGCTAGGAAGAATCCTTAGTGGCATGTATAAGAGAGGAAGAATCCCCAGTGGAAGGGGTAGGAGACAGGAACCAGGAAGAGTCTCATTCAGTGGTAGGAGTCAGGGATTAAATAGCTATTCAAAGAGGCAAAAAGACTTCTACACGGGAATTTTCTTGCTAAATGGACAGAAAAGAGTCAGGAAAAGTCCCACTCTAGACTGTCATGGAATATATACAAAACAAGCCAGGAAGCCTGTCTGGGAAGCTCCTCACTAGGTTCAAAAGAGGTAGTTTAAATCAAGAGTCAGGGAGTGAGGGCAGGCCATGGTGGCTCAGTGGCAGAGTTCTCACCTGCCATGCTAGAGACCCGGATTCGATTCCTGGTGCCTACCCATGCAAGAAAAAAAAAAGAGTCAGGGAGTGAATCCTGCTTAGTGAAATCTCAGTATTCACAAATAGTATTTTCAAAGCATCAAACTCAAATCTTGATGAGGGAGAAACTGTCCAGAGAACAAGACAAGGAGTCAGATATTCACTAGTTCCCAGACATCTAAGTAGGTAGATGACGTGGCACTCCTGACTGAATTCAATTAACAGATCCAGGTGGCTGTTCTGATCCTATCAAAGTCACAGCATCATTAACTGTCAAAGAAACATTGTCACCAGACAGTGTTAAATCAACAAGGGTAACTTTATTTAGGGGCTACTCTAGCACTGGAGAGAGATTGGAACCCAAGTTCATTGAAGCATATGAAATCAAGCCTTTTAAGTGCTGGGGGTGGATTGGGGGAAAATATTGAACAAGCTTAAGGAGGCTGATCCCACTGGGATGGGTGAGTGATTTACTAAGGTTGCATTTAGGACCTCTTGAATTAGAATGTTTTTCTTAGCAGTAATCAGGCCACCTGGAATCTGTAAGTGATGGGAAGGTAGAAGAGGGAGATAAGGAAGTACCTAATTAGGAGCCTCTCAGCACCTGGATAATGTTAGGGCTGGATGAGAGTGAAGTCAGGGGCCCAGACTCAGAGACAATACTGTCTAAAGTTTAATCATGCTAAATGGAAGTTAAATAAGTCTTGGCCACCTATAAGCCAGATCCCAGGTTGGTTTTTCTGAGCGGGATTTTTAAACATTGCTCCATAAAGTCAAACTTAGTTACTTAAAAATGTCTGATCATATCTGATTAAATGAGCATCATTATTAACTATGAAAGTGCATTCAAACCCTTGGTTATATAATCAAGGTCTCAAATTATGTCTTATTGGCAATGAGGATAGATTCTTTTTGAACCTAGTTAAATAATTATGGTAATGAACATAAGAATACTCAGTAGAGTTCTGAGTCTGGAAAGACCAGAAAAGAAAAAAAGATGATTTCTTCATTTGTATTTACAAGATCAGAGCCTATGAAATTGTTGTGAGTTATAAAACGATCGAGAGAAAAGCAAGCGGGGTTATTTAATGCAGAAAATAGAACATTAAAGCATTAGCAATATCTCAAACCAAATACATTTTCAAATTGAGTTCTGGCAGTCTTGACTTAGTCCAGTGATGTATCAAACTTACGAAAGTAATGTCATTAGAAGCCTATTCCTAGGATACCTAACAACACCCTTTCTCTGTCTTTGAGACACTCCCTTTTTTGTTGAAGATAAATCACAGTGATCTGTAGCTGATTGCAAGCACTTTCAGGGAAGCATCAGAGTAAAACAAAGAACCATCTGTAAATGACAACATGCCATAGCTAACTTACTGCTGTGTTACAAAAGTAAAAGATCTAACAAGAGTTCATTGCAAAAATACAAAGGCATTTTTCTGTATCAGAGGTATTCAATATTTTTAAGAATGACTGAAATTATGGCTGAAAAACAGTGTCTGCTCTCTTGTAAAGCAGTGCCAGGACATACCATGGACAGGAAGGACATTGACAAATCTCTAGGAACTCCCGAATTATTTATATTGGTAATATTTTACCTATACAAATTTTTACCTAGAAATGATTTCTCTCTTAATCAGATAGCATATCTCATGTATCTCATAACATATCAAGTAAACCTAATTATTTTTAGCAATCTCTTTTTACAAGGTGAAAGAACAAATCCTTTCCAAGGTGTGATGGTTTGGAGACTTTGTGATCCCAGAAAATTATGTTTTTAAAATTAATTCATTCCTGTGGCTGTGAAACTACTGTAGGTGAGACTTTTTGATTAGGGTAGTCCAGTTAGGGCATGGCCCAGGGTTGGTCTTGGTCCTTTTACTGGAGCCCTCAACAAATGGAATGAATACAGAGAGAAAGACAGAGAAGCTGAAAGAGAAAGCCTTGGAAGCCAGAGCTGAAAGCAGTAAAACCTGGGAGAGAAGAGAAAGACCAGCAGACGCCACCATATGTTTTGCATATGACAGAGGAGTATCAAGAACATAAAATTAACATAAAGCACCAGAAATTATTCTGGTAAAACACCAAATGTCTGTCATCTTCTAGGCCAATTGCTGAAAAAATAAAGTGAAACTTTTTTTACAACCTCTTAATAAGAGCAGACAAAAAAATCCAAGAAAATTTTGCCATTTTAACAAAGGGAAAATGAAATTCTAGTTTGCATCAGTATGTTTTTGATACCAAGGCTTTAAAAATCTTATAGATAAACCCCTCAAATCTTACACTATTTAGACAATGAGAATTAAACTTCCTTTTATTCAACCTCCTACAACTTTCCGTATTCATTCTCTTTTTGTCCTTTATTTTCCTCTTTGTCATTCTGCAACAGGCAGTCATTTTACTTTCAGATAAATCTACTCTGTTTTTCTTTAACAAATACACATCCTGCAAACCATGTATACATAATTTAGCGTAAACCAAAGATTTTAAGTTGACAGAAGGTTTTGGAAACTGTCTATAAGTTGTCATACTACAAAAAAAGGCTTATTACTGAAATTAAGTTTATCAGAATAATGACACACTTGGTAAAATTACCTTTTTTGTAATCTTAAATATCTAGTAGATGTAATGCTAACTTATTTCATCAGTAAAATTGTATGTTTAGGAAAGAATATAACAGTAGAATAAAATGTGTGCTTGTATTGAATTAATATTAACTCAGAAGATATAGCTGTTTTTATTAACAATCCAGTAATAGTCTTGCCAGTTAAATATTTAAATTACATCATTCACTTTTAGAGTACTTGTTGTTGGTTTTTATCAGAAAAGTTTTTGTAACTTTTGAAATTTTTTTTTGTATGCTGTATGGCAGAGGTCACATTTCATTCTTTTTCAATGTGAGTATCCTGTTATTGCAGCACCATTTGTTGAATTTTTGTTTGTTTGTTTCTTCTTTGTTTGCTTGTTTTTGGGAAGCGCATGGGCTTGTGAATTGAACCCCGGTCTCCCACATGGAAGGCGAGAATTTTACAGCTGAACTACCATTATACACCCAACTTTTGAAATATTGTAAGTTTATTTTTTTAATTTCCGGGAGATATTTAATTTATCTAAGCACTTTTAATCTCTAATCCAATTAGAATAGAACTCCTTTAAGGGATATTACAAATAAATTTGTTATAGCCATCTGGTGACAGGAAAATATGTAAATATAACATAGCCATTGAATTAGGCAGGGTTCTCTAGAGAAACAGAATAAACAGGAGATATCTGTAAATATGAGATTTATAAAGGTGTCTCACACACCTGTGGGGAAGCAAGGGTCCGAAATCCGTAGGGTAGGGCAGGGCAGGCTGCAAGGCTGGCAACTCCAAAGAAGTTCCTCTTTGAATTCTACAGGAGAGGCTCACTGGCTAACGAAGCAGTGAAAATTTTCTCTTCTCCTTTAAAAGTCGTCAACTGATTGGATTAAATTCAGCTGATTAGATTCTCTCTTTGCATTGATCATAGATGTAATCAATCACAGATGCAACTGACTGACTGATGATTTAATAAACCAGACGTCTGATTATCAACCAACAATGAAGTATCTTTGTAGTAAGTGTTAGGCCAGTACTTGCCTGATTAGAAAACTGGGCACCATCACCTAGCCAAGAGGACACCATCACACCTATTTATACATGAACCTACAGACAGACACAAGTAGGGAACTTGCAGCTTCATTGTTAAACTTTTCAGCCATGAGTTAACATAAATAGAGAAATACAAAACCCCCCAGTTTATATAAAAAAGATGGCTTTCTGTCCTTTTCTCACTCCTATTTTTACCAGAAATATGTTCATGGCAAATGGGACAAATATAGGTAAATTCTTCACTAAGAGGGAAAAAGCATCCCCACCAATATTTATGGAGGAGGCTTAATGTTTTCTTTGCCTTCATGTAAAACCTTACAGAGGAGGTGTTCTAAATTTTGGGCAAAAGAACTAGGAGAGATGAAGCAGTCCTCTGGGTGTCTCCAAAGTCTATCTGAGTAGATATAATATCCTGTTTGTTTTACAACAAAATTTTTATCCCTAAGTAGTTGCTCTTGGTGGTCCCTGAGCCCCAGGGGGTGGCCCCAATGGAGAGAGGGGTTCCTAAAGCTTCAGTAGCTAGAGGGATTTGAGGGGCTGGAAAGGGAACTGAAGGGTTAAGAGCAGTTGGGAGAGTTTGAAAGTGGTAAACAGAAGAAAGTAGTAGTGAAGCGTGATGACAAGTGAGAGGTATTACATGAGCCGGTTTGAGGAAATGTCAAATTTCACAATGAAACCTTTGATGTTCTAAATTGCTTTTAATAGAATTTCCCCATTTCTGATGATATTTAATTGAGTCAGTGCTTTAATGACTTAGTATGAAGTCAGTTGGGAAGAGGAGGGAAGATAGCTGAAGTAATAATTACCTATAGGACAAACAGATACATATGCCAAGAAAAAAGAAATATTAAAAAAAAGAAAAGAAAACAAATTTCCTCCTCACACAATCCCTAAGACAGGATGCTGAAGGAAAAGAGAAGAGTCCTCCCAGTTGCAGAAAAGAAAAGAATCAAAGTTTCTCTTTACACTTCAAACAGATAAGATGACTAGATCACTGGTTTGGGTGTTAAATTCACCAAGAATCCCAGAAGTTCCTATGAAGAGAGAGATCAAAAGTTTCACATGATGCCATTACCTGGGTGGGGACAGTGGGGGTCTAGAGATAAGACTCAAACTTGATTAAAGTCATAGAATCTTTACATGACAAATGTATAACAAATTCAGATCTGATAAGGAGGACTTTATTTTAACGTGTTATTGAAAAGGACTGGATAGAGGAGTAGAGGAGGTAGAGTTGGCAAAAGGAACATATCATATAATTCAAGGGAGTTATTAAATTTAGCTCCATGAAGTGTACTTAGAAGTGCAAAGGGGATGAGTTTTATAATTGGTTTCAAATACATACCTGATATTAATTTCAAAAGTTTTCCAGATCAAACAACACATATTAAAATTAGAATAAAGAAAGCCTCACCATGTAAAGTCCATTGATATTTTTAAAATAATATATGATATTCTGAGCTAAGACATAAATACTAAAATTAAAATTTTGGATTGCCCTTGATGTTTTATGAATACAAATATGAATTTCTGAACAAAATTGAATAAACCAGTGTAGATAGAACAAGGTATGTGAAAGTGGGAAAGTGAGATGAAAGGGTGCCATATCAGGTAGTAATATAGAGAATGGTTTATCTTGAAACCACTCTGTTCTCCCCCAAGGGGCCCTTACAGAGGGTGTGCGCTGGTTGAGGCTGAGGGGGAGCCTAAATTCAGGGATATGGGGGAAGAAGATAAGCTTGACCAATGTTTGGTTCACAGGCAGTTAGTTCTGATTGATCAGTGATAAGCAGTTTAGTTAATCATTTATAAAGCAAAGAATGGAAATGTGGAGGGTCTATGTCTGGTCTTGTGACCCCAATCAAAACAGGGGTATTTGAAGATTTTATTAGTTAAGATGAAGACAAACTGAGTTAAGGTGGGCCAATAATCCAATATAGAAATGGTGTCTTCATAAGAAGAGAAAATGTGCACACTGTAAATAGGAGAACACTCTACTTGTAGTAAGTTTAACAGAAAACATGTTAATCACATAACACAGAAAAAGCCCAAGATGTTGCTTTAGAAAATAGCACAGTGGTCTATCCATGTCATTATGAATGCATCCTCCTATTAATCTTCATTTCCCTTTCCAAGGTTTAATTTTCATCCTCACATTTCTAATTATACTATCAGTATGGCCTCTGCATCTCCAGGGTTTTGGCAGTCAGGAATAATAGGAAGACTGAAAGGGTCAATGCAAACTGCTTTGCATTTTATGCAGATGTTTTTGTTTATTCTAGAAGATATTCTGTCTTTAGAGACTTCAACATATGTCTCATTGGGGCAATGGTGTCATATGGCCAATCCATATTCAAAGGAGACTGGAATTATTGTGAGTATTACGGTGACTATAGTAAAGGAAGGTCTACTATGGGTGCAGAGATTATGTTTGAGATTATGAAACATTTTGAATTTGTGAGTATTGGTGAAGGTAGTACGACATTGTGAATGTAATTAATACAACTGAATTAGATCCTTGAACATGGCCAAAATGGGAAATTTTGAGATGTATATATGGTAATGCAATAAAAAGTTGAACATACTATGCCAGTTTGAAAGGATGTATGTACCCTAGAAAAGCCATGTTTTAATCCTAATCCCATTTGTAAATGCAGCCGTTTCTTCTAATCCCCATTCATAACTGTATGTTCGAAACTGTAACTAGATATTCTCCCTGGAGATGTGAGTCAATCAAGAATAGTTGTTAAACAGGATTAGTTGGAGACATGTCTCCACCCATCCTAAGTGGGTCTTGATTAGTTTGCTGGAATCCTATAAAGGAGGAAGCATTTTGGAGAAAGCGGGAGATTCAGAAAGAGCAGAATGACATAGCCACAAGAAGCAGAGACTCCACCAGCCAGCGACCTTTGGAGATGAAGATGGAATATGCTTCCTGGGGAGCTTGATGAAACAAGAAGTCAGGAGAGAAAGCTAGCAGATGATGCCGTGTTCGCTATGCGCCCTTCCAGATGAGAAAAAAACACCTGACTGTGTTCACCATGTGCCTCCTCACTTGAGAGAGAAACTCTGAACCTCATCGGCCTTCTTGAACCAAGGTCTTTCCCTGGATGCCTTTGATTGGACATTTCTCTAGACTTGTTTTAATTGGGACATTTTCTCAGCCTTAGAATTGTAAACTTGCAATTTATTAAATTCCCCTTTTAAAAAGCCATTCCATTTCTGGTATATTGCATACTGGCAGCTAGCAAACCAGAACACACACATACACACACAGTAGGCCTAAGGTGAATTCACAGTATCTGTCACACTTCACTCTTCTGCATCTAGGGAAGATACTGACTCTGCAGGTAAGGCATCTCCTGGTCCCCAGTACTGCTTACATTATAATGTGGCTGGTACTGAGAAAAGATGATAACATCCAATAATTTATATCCTTGTGAAACTGTCCCAATTCTGTCTCCTCTCAGATGTATCACCTTTGCCATATATATTATCTGCAAACCATTATTCTATTTATTTTACATACTGTCTAGTTTCCTAGCTGCCAGAATGTGATATACAAGAAATGTAATGGCTTTTTAAAAAAGAAAATAAGTTGATAGTTTACTAGTTCTAAGTCAAAGAAAATGTCCCAATTAAAGCAATCCTATAAAAATGTTTAATCTAAGGCATCAGGGAAACATACCTTGGTTCAAGAAGGACAATGAAGTTCAGGATTTCTCTCTTAACTGAAAAGGTGCATGGTGAACATGGTAACATCTCCTTGGTTTCTCTCCGGGCTTCTTGTTTCATGAAGCTCTCACGGGGGTATAGTACTTCTTCATCTCAAAAGGTCTCTGATTGTATGGGTTCTGTCTCTTGTCATTCTTGTCACCCTGTCATGGCTCTGCTCTCTCAGAATCTTGTCATTCTGAAGTATTCTCCAAAATGCCTTTTCTTTAAAAGGATTCAAGTAAACTAATCAAGACCCATGTGGATGGGTCACATCTTCATGGAAATAATAAAATCAAGTTTCCAACATAAAAGTAGTGAATAGGATTTAAAAAGAACAGCTGCCTCCACAAATGGATTAGGATTAAAACATGACTTTTCTAGGGTACGTAATCCTTTCAAAATAGCACACATAGAAATAATAAAAATAACTATATCATAAATCACTTGTGTGATTTAAATACTTTAGCAACTAAAAAGCATTAACAACAAAAATTCAAGCAGATACAGACTCCAAATATATTAGCTGTTAATTTTTACTTGATACAACATTTTTCTCTTCTGGCTGGTGAGAGGGGTGTGATGGCAAGTGATGATGCCCAGTTGTCTGATCAGGCAAGCACTGACCTGACCATTGCTGCAAGGATATTTTGTGGCTGGTTGATAAACTAAAAGGCTGAGGTATTGAAGTATCAGTCAGTTGATTGCATCTGTGGCTGATTAAATCTGTGATCAACTAAGGTATGTTTTCCAGCGATAATATAATCCAATCAGTTGGAAACTTTTAAGGAAGAAGAGAGACATTTTTATTGCTTCTTCAGCCAATGAGGCTTTTCCCTGGAGTACATCCAGACCCTTCATTAGAGCTGCATGCTTCACAGCCTGATCTGCCGATTTTGGACTCTTCCATTCCCATGGTTGCATAAGACGCCTTCATAAATCTCATATTTAAATTTTCCAAAGAGGCCACTAAAGTCCTAGATCGCCATGGTAAAATTTAGTCATGTTTGAAGATAATGAACTGAGTCAGTACCTTAATGCCTTAGCATGTAGTCAGAGGAGGAGAGAAGAGAAGGAATTTGACAGAGTAAGAAATACCCATGGGATTAGCAAATAATTAATCAAATAAAAAAGAAAATTTTAAAAGAACCAGAAAAGAATTTCACTGGATTATTTCCCTAACAGAAAACCTGAGTGGGAGAGCCAGGAGAAGCCCTCATATATTCCCATATTGAGAACTGAGGGAAAACAGAAGAGACCTCACATTAGATAGAAAGAAAAGTAAAAAATCAAATATTTTCCTTACCATGTTTCAACAGAAGAATGTCCAGAGAACAAGTTTGAGTATTGAACTAACAAAAGAATCCCTGAATAATCTGTAAGAGAGACTTCAAAGTACTCACAAGGTACCATTACTTGGGTAGGGATAGCAGGGGCTGTAAGTCAAGTTCGATCTTGATCAGAGTAAGGGAATCATTCATTCATTGTCAAATAGATAGTAAACCCAGACTTGATAAGGAGAGACAATTGGAAAAGTTTATGGTAAAGGGTGGGGAATGACTCTTTCAATAGGGAAAATACTGTGACAAGAAGATCAAAGGCAAAAAAGTCCTTCTTTTATAAAGAGGGGTAAATAGCACTAGAAAGGTCCAGATGTGGAGAGGTGGAAAAGTGGGATGAGAGAGTGGTATGATCAGATAGAAAATCAGAGAATGTTTTAAACTTAGACCACTCTTTGCAGGGAGTCCTTAAATAGAGGCTGTGTGCTGGCTCATACTGAGGATGGGCCAAAGATCAGAGAATTTAAGGACAGAGGGAGGCTCAACCCAAGTTTGCTTAACAAGCATTATATTTTGACTGATCAGTGGGGACAAGGGATACAGCTAGTCATTTAGAAGGAAAAAAATGGAAATGTGAAGGGTCTGTGACCAGCTTTGTCATAGGTAAAAAAAAAATTAAAAAATAAGGGACATTTGCTAGTCTTATCTAAGTCACTTTGAGAAGGGTGATCCTTTGCAGTAAGCCATTTACCAGGAAAGAAAAGTGGGACGGGGGGAGGGAATTACTTCTTTCTCTATTTTCTAGGGTCACAGGGTAAAGTTCAATATTGCCTCTCTATTATTACTGTTCTATGATTTTCTACACTTTTTGCTACATTGACTATCCTAATATTTTATGAAAGAGGAATATCTCCTTATAGTAACTGTGCTGATTTGAAAGTATACCCCAGAAAACCATGTCCTGTAACTCAATTAAACCACTCCATCAGAAGTGATAGGAACCACTCCATCAGAAGTGATGGGAACCACTCCATCAGAAGTGATGGGAACCACTCCATCAGAAGTGATGGGAACCACTCCATCAGAAGCTAGAACAACAGAACCAGGAACAAGGACCAGCAGGCACCAGCCACATGCCTTCCCATGTGACAGGCATCATTCTTTCTTGAGTCAAGTTATCTTACTCTGAATGCTTTAGTTTGGGCACTCTTATGGCCTTATAACTGTTGACTTGTAATTCATAATTCCCTTTTTAAACACCATTCCATTTCTGGTATATTGCATTCTAACAAACCAGAACAGTAACAAAATAAAAGAAAATTGAAGGAAAAAACTACACATTTCTAAGAACAATTCAGAAAAAAGTTAGAAAGTAGAAAATTTACCCCTGATTCCAGTAATTGGGCATTGTACCTGTGTCCACAATAAAAATTAAAGTTCTGGTGTCCATCTTTTCGTCTATATGCCTATGTATTAATGTGTATCACAAATCACTTTCTTTGTGTGCATGTTAAAATATTGTACATTATATAATGATAATATTAATTTAACTAGTATTTATTCAGGTGTTATTTTGTCCCAGGCATTGTACTGAAAATTTTCATTTAATTAAAACACATAAAATGCATATGCATGCCATGTGTTTTATGAATTTACCCATTGTTTAGGTGAGAAAATAAAAAATAACACAAGTAGAATGTATATTACCAATTTCAAAGCATCAATCAATGAAGAGTTCAAACTCCAACTGGCCCCTATCCTGCAGTGACTGAGTTCTTCACCTGCGCTAAATGAACACTATTATATATTTCTATTGGCTCTTTTCCACATAGCTGCAAAGAGCATTTATTGCCTAGAGGATTTTTTTTGTTTGTTTTTATTGTTATTTGTTTCTACGTTTATGTTATAGCTGTTGTGTAAATTTCTGAGGAAGATTCACTATCAACAGAAATGATTCAATGTCTCCATTTCACCTGCACCTCAGCAAGCTACATGTTAATATGTTATATAGTCTGTCATTAGCATAAAAACTTATATCATCTTTTAACTGCGCAGGAATGATTAGCTGTTGTATTTATTACCTTTGTGACCATATTCTTTTAAATTATATATGATCCTCAGAATGAGAGTGATAGAGTTAATCCACATGAGACCTACCCTATAAGAATCACTAAAGAGAGTTCTACAGGCTGAAAGGAAAAGACAGGGGAGAGCAGCTTGGAGGAAAGTGTAGAAATGAACCTTACCAGGAAGGGTAACTAAAAGGGTAAAAAGAGAGATTAAGAAAAAGGTGTGACATATAAAAGCCAAATAATAAAATGGCTGAGTATTGCCTTTTAAGTAATAACATTGAATGTTAATGGATTAAACTTCCCAATCGAAATACACAGGTTGGCAGAATGGATAGAAAAGTATGATTCATCTATATGCCGTCTACAAGAAACTCACCTTAGACACAAGGACACAAATAGGTTGGAAGTGAAAGGTTGGAAAAAGATATTCCATGCAAAGGTTACCACAAAAAGAGCTTGGGTAGATATATTAATATCAGACAAAATAGATTTTAAATGCAAAACTGCTACAAGAGAAGAAAAAGGGCACTGTATATTAATGAAAGGGGCATCCACCAAGAAGAAATAACAATCAACAATATTTATGCACCTAACCATAGTGCTCCAAAATACTTGGAGCAAACATTGGCAAAACTGAAGGGAGAAATAGGCAAAACAGAAAAAGAAACAAAAGGACAAACATTGTATGATCTCACTAATATAATTAAGTACAATAAGCAAATTCATAAAGTTAGAATTTGGAATATCAATTACCAGGTGATAGAAGAGGAGTAGAGAATGGAGAGCTGATGTTTAATTTGTGCCTAAATTCTCATTAGGTCAATTGTAAATGTTTAAAAATGGATAGAGGTGATAATGGCACAATACCATGAGGATAGTTAATGGCACTACATTATGTATATGAATGTGGTTGAAAGGAGAAGTTTTCAATCATGTATGTTACTAGAAGGAAAGCTAAAGAATAAACCATGGGACTGTGTAACATAGTGAACCCTGTGGTCGATGATGTCTGTGGAAAATAGTACAAATACAAGAATGTTCTTTCACAAAATATAATAAATGTATGTTATTGTTACAAGATGTTGATAAAAGTGTCATAAATATACCTAATGCAAACTATTTGAATATGAATAAGTCTATAGAGGCAGAGTTAGATTAGTGGTTATGCAAGGCTGGGGAAGGATAGAGGGATTGAGAGGTAACTGCTAAGGGGCATGGGTTTTTTCTTTGTGGAGGAATGAAAATGTTATAAAATTGATTTCTGTGATTATACTAAAAGCCATTAATCATACACCTTGGGTAGATTTTATGGTCTGTGAATATATCTCAATAAAATTGCTTAAAAATCCTACTAACTTTATGACATTCTGTTAGGATTAACAGCAACTGATAGAAACCAACTGAAGATTTTCCATGCTATTCTCCACCTCCTTTTCCATATTTGTAGTGTTCCCCAAAACCATTAAGAGTGGTTAAAGAAAAAGGATGTATAATATTTTTCCTTTTAAATCTAGGGTGGAATAATCATGACTGATGTAATATTTAACTACTCTGTAAAGACGCAGAGATCTAAATAATCACTTAAGGACCTTTAGTTTCAATGAGTATATAAACATTTTAAATTACAAGTTAGAAAGATTGATTAACTTAGTGAGTGAAGATAGGGCATGCCTTTTTTTTTTTTTTTCATGGGCAGGCACTGGGAATAGTCTCTGGCAGCTGCTCCTGGCCTCTACCTCCCGGCTGGCCCTCTGATTTGCCAGCCCCTAATGGACCTCTGTAGAAAGAGAGATACTATGCTTCTAGGTCTGAGGGTGTTGGAATCTCCAGGCATCTGTATCCCCACTTCTCCTGACTACTGTGGTTATGAGGGGCCTCTTCTGAAGGCAGACAGCCAGTCAGCCAAGTTGAAATTTATACCAGAATTCTATTACCTAATTTTTAAACAAAATGACATGAAATCAGACTTTTCAGCAGGCAGGTGAAAACTCTGCCTGCTGAAATAGCCTCTGGCATGGCAGGTGAGAACTCTGCCTGCTGAGCCACTGTAGCCCTCCCAAAATTTATCTTGGGTTAATTTTACTTTTTTTTTTCTAGGCATGGACAGGCTCTGGGAATTGAACCCAGTTCTCCAGCATGGCAGGCGAGAACTCTACTGCTGAGCCACCATTGCCTGCTGAGGGCATGCCATTTTTAAAAGCATGAAAAATTAATTAAACTATCATACCAACCAATTGGTAAGGAATGAATGACTTTTCGCTGAAAGAAATGGAATTTCACCCAACAAGGTAAAATTGTAGGTAGTGTTGGTACAGCTGCCCTCAATATCATTAAGGATCCCCATTCTTTCTTTATTTGTACTCTACCATCTTGGATGTGCTGGGCTTTGGTTTTGATGCCTTGACCTCATAATGGCAAAACAATGCAGCAGATCCAGTCATGAAGTCCATGATCCAGACATGAAGAAGAGAAAGGGGTGGTACTGCCACACCTGTCCCTTTTATAAGAAAAGCAAACTTTTCTTAGTGGGACATTGATATAGAACTCTTTACATCTAACTTCAATCGGTAAATTACCTTGTATTTTGTATCCTTCATTGTGAGAAAAAAAAGGGGGTAGAGTGTTGGGATGGTTATTGAGCCAGACAGCCAAAAGTAACTTCCACACAAACTAAGTTAATTGGGTTTTTTGAATCCTTGTCTCATGCACCATAAATATGTAATGCTAAAAGGTAAATTCATGAAAATAGTGGCTGTAGTAGAAAACGCCTTACAGTGCTTTAGCATATAAATTTTTTTTGTATATAAATCCTTGAATGGGTTAATAGGGAAAATTTAGCATGAATAGGAAGTGAGTTATTAATCACTTTCAAATATACAATTCAGTGGTATTAATTGCATTTACAACATTGTACTACCAATTGAAAGAGGTTAAAGTTTGAAATTTTAGATTGTATTTATGTTACCAAAATAAAAAATGTAAAAAGCCACAGAATTGAACAACACAAATACTGAACCCTAAAATAACGGACTTAAATTAATAGTACGATTATAATAGTTTTATCAATTGTAATGAAAATACCACATTAATGCAAAGTGTTAATAACAAGGAAAAATATGAAGGGGTATGTGAGGGCTATGTACTCTCAGCATGATTTTCCTGTAAACCTACAGTTTCTCTAAAAAAAGAAAGATTATGATACATTCAATCAGGAAACGTGTCTATTCTACCTCATTACTTTATTCAACTTTCTGCCAATATTGAGGTTAATGAAGAGTAATGGGCAGCTGTTGCATAATTTTTTTAATTACCATGACATTTTCTAAAAATTAGAATTAATAATTATAATTGCATCAACAGCATTAAATTTCCTTTTACTTAAATTATCTAAAAATTACATTCCTTATTAATGTATCATGATTTTGATTTTATCTCTTTGTACACCTGTTTTAGTGGTTATTCTATTGTAGGAGGTGAAAAACTATAACTAGAGAGTCAAATCGTCCCCATGAACTGTTTGTGTAAAGAGAGTTGTATAGGAATACAGCCACATCCCTTTATATATGTAGTATCTAGGACTACTACCAGTCTAAAATGGCAAAGTTCAATAATTGCAACAGAAACAATATAGTCCATAGAGCGAAAAATATTAACTGTCTTTGATAACATGTAGTGGTCAGCCTGGGACCTGGGCTGTTCATTCTTTGGTGCTCATTATGATGAGAACAACTACAGGCAGCTGGAGAAGGGCATGTGCCCTTGAGTTCATAAACAAATTCAAAAAGTTGCTTTTCCAACCTCCTTCTTTTATATGACCTACTTCTGGGAACCCCATTACAGTCCTTTAGTCAGTAGTTTGGGACCATGAGTTTGCCCATACCTAGTACCAAGTGGTCAGAGGCAGAGATAGAAAATAAATAGCATTAATGGGCTGTGGCAACAATGACTTGGATCTGCAACTCTATTCACAGGAAATTAAGATTCCTACACTCACAGTATTCTTTCTGATGATTTCATGCCAGGGCTGCCAGACAAATACCCCACCCAGGGTTGCATTAACAATAGGAATTTTTTGGCTTCTAGTTTGGAGGTTAGAAGGCCAAAATTAAGACGTAGGCAAGGCCATCCTTTCCCGAGAATTAGTAGCATTCTGGTGTCGGCAGCCCTCTGTTACATGGTCTTTCTCTCCTTTGTCTCCTGTGGCTTTCTATGATTCAGTTTCCCAGTTTCTTATCACGTAAGGCCTCTAGTCATATGGATTGACAATCGTCCATTATTCATGCTATCTTAGTCTCATGCTTCAGAAAAATAATGTCAGTATTAACCTCTGATCTTCACAAATTGCTGAGTCCTGAAACGTTTCATCAACCATATAGGTGGTTGGCAGTAAAAGCAAGGTTTTTAACTTCTTCACACGATGAACCTTAGACTCTGAAAGCCCAGCCCAGAAAAGCACTCCCAGGAGCACCTTTTCTTGTGCATGTTCTGTTATACCTTGGGAACTCTGAGGCTTGGTCACCAAGTCTAATGTGCAATGAAGGAAATCCTCCACTTATAAAGCCAGGCAACTCCTCTAGGGAGGTAGTTCCTCATGCACTGAACTTGGAGATAGGAACAACACGAAGAACAAAATAATAACATTATATTATCAACCATATGTAATCCAGATTGGCTTCTGTCTCCAGTTAATTCAGACAGGGCTACAGCAGGGAATGTTTTGCACACAGGGATAAGGACCAGAGTTGAGTACAGGCACTTCTCTAGATTATTCTATTATAGTACCCAGTGAATTTACTTTTTGCTTCTCTGTATGCAGATGTATAAACTCATTCTCAGAACAAAGCTGTTCATCTCTGTCATTTGTAGTGGCCAGGTAGTAACAGAGCTGGTGTTATGAATTAAATTGTGTACCACAAAAAGATATGTTCGAGTCATAACTACAGGTCATATGTATATGACCCCCTGTGAAAATAGGATTCTTGAAAGTGATGAGTCAGTTAAGGGGAGGCCAACCTGGATTAGGAAGGGTCCTTAATCCAATATTATGGTTTTTGCTTCTAAGAAGAGGAAATTTAGACACAATCAGTAGAAGACAGAGGGGGAGATAGAGAGAGCTGGACCTGTGATAGAGGCAGAAATGTAATTATGCCATTGTTTGTTGACAATCTAACACCAGTACCACACAGATTAGAGAGGAAGCCTGGACTTACTGACACCTTTAATTCAAACTTCTAGCTTGAGAAATAGTGAAATGACTTTTTTGTTGTTGTTTTAATACAATAGTCTATGGAACTTGTTGCAGCAATCCTGGCAAACAAGACTGCTGGTTACCCATTGTTCAAGTTTGTAAAAGCTGCCAGAATGCAGTATATCAGAACTAGAATGGCTTTTAGTTGTTGTAGTTGTTTTTGTTTTCGCTTTTGCATGGGCAAGTACCAGGAAACGAACCCTAGAACAACTTCTAAAAAGGGGAGTTTAGTAAGTTACACATTTACACCTCTAAAGAAGTGAAAGTGTCCAAATTAAGGTACCAACAAGAGGTTACCTTCACTCAAGAAACCCAGTGGGTCAGGAACTCCTGGGAAGCCATGTGGCTGGCATCTGCTAGTCCCTAGCTCCTGAGCTCTTCTGCTTTCAGCCTCTGTTCCTGTGTGTTTCCTCACTTTGCCTCTCTGGGGCTGGCTTTCATCTCTTGGCTTCCTTTGGCTGTCTCCAAGTTCTGGCTTGCTTAACATCTCATAGCAATGTCTGCTAGGTTCTAAGTACCTCCAAACATCCGTGTCTCTGTTCTCCACATCTCTGCATCTATAGCAGTTCTGCTGTGAAGTTTCTGTCAACTCTGAGGCTTCTGTCATTTCTGTCTCTCTCTCCAAAATGTTATCTCTTTTAAAGGATTCCAGTAAACTAATCAAGACTCACCTGGAATGGGTGGAGTCATATCTCCATCTAATCAAAAGTTCACATCCAGAAAAAAAAACAAAGAAAAACAAGTTCACATCCACAATTGGACATGTCACATCTCCATGGAGATAATCTAATCATAAATTTCCAACATGCATTATTGAAACAGGATTAGATGAAATGGCTGCTCCCACAAGATTAGATCAGGATTTAAACATGGCTTTTCTGAGATACATAAATGCTTTCAAAATGGCACATCCAAAGAGCAAACTAAACACAAAAGGAGAAGGAAGGAAATGACAAAGGTTAGAGCAGATATAAATGAAACAGAAAACAAACAACAACAAAAATAGAATCAACAAAAATAAAAGTTGGTTCTTTGAAAAGATCAATGAAATTGAAAAACCTTTAGGTAGAATGAAAAAGAAAAAAGAGGAAAAAAATGGCACATCCGTTTACTAGGGAACTTGTCATTTGTTTAAAATGTCAATACAGGAAATAAGCTCTATTGGCATCTCCTTAGTTCAGTGAAAATAAGGATTTCCTCTGAAAAATAGAAAACTCTACTATGATTACGATGGTCACACACACACAGAAAAACTTCTAGGAGGAGCAATCCAAGTTGGTATAGTGTTCTGAGCATAAAATTATAGATGCGGTTTTCTGATAATCCCCATTTCCCTTTCTAAGGTGTAGTCTCTTTGCATTGCCACTTTGTGATATCAAGATGACTGTTGCACCTAAAGGATTTTTTCATTCAGGAATGAGGGATGAAGTGTAATGACCAAGGCAAATGTCTTCTCATTTTAGTATATAATCTTGTTTATTCTGGAAAGGAATCTGTGTTTAGAAACTTAAACTTGTGTTTTTGGTACAATTGTGTCATCTGGCCACCCTATATACAAGGGAGATTGGGATTCTCAGTGGTTCCCATTTCAGGGACTATGGTGTAGGAAGGTCCATGATGGGTGCACAGTTTCTGTTTGAGGTGATGGAAAATTTGGGGTTAATGGGTATTGATTGTAGCATCATAATATTGGGAATGTAATTAGTAAAATTGAATTGTGCACTTGGAGTAGTCAAAATGGGAAAATTTGAGTTGTATACATGTTCATACTATGGAAAGTTAAAGAAAAAAATAGAACCACACAGTAGGCTTGAGGTAAATTCGTAGTATCTGTCACACTCCCCTCTTCTGCCTGGGGTATGTATATGTTCTGGGGAGAAGGTAGGGCCTAGTCTATAAGTGGCCAGTACTGAAATAGAGGATAACAGCCAATATTTCAAATCACAGATGTATTAGTTAGGGTTCTCTAGAGAAACAGAACCAACAGGGAACACTTGCAAATATAAAATTTATGAAAGTGTCTCATGTGACCGTAGGAACGCAGAGTCCAAAATCCACAGGGCAGGCTGCGAAGCCGATGACTCCAATGGATGGCCTGGACGAACTCCACAGGAGAGGCTCACCAGCCAAAGCAGGAATGCAACCTGTCTCCTCTGAGTCCTCCTTAAAAGGCTTCCCATGATTGGATTTAGCATCACTAATTGCAGAAGACACTCCCCTTTGGCTGATTACAAATGGAATCAGTTGTGGATGTAGCTGACGTGATCATGACCTAATCCTATGAAATGTCCTCATTGCAACAGACAGGCCAGCGCTTGCCCAATCAGATGAACAGGTACCACAACTTGGCCAAGTTGACACCTGTCCCTAACCATGACAGTCCACCCCTTGTCAACTTGGCATATATATATATCACCTTAGACCATACTTAATTTCCAAATGAAAACAAATAAGCACCCTTTTTTTTTTTTTTACCTGACAATACTCAACTGTCCTGCATATAACTGGAAACACATTAAATCTCTCCAGAATAGCGTGCAAATCCTTGGGCAACATTCATTCTTAAACTTGATATCTTACAACTTAAATAGTATAACACAAACAAAACAGCATTACAGTCCTCGTTTCTGTAACTGATCACGTGGTCGAAGTTCATATTTATCACTACCTTCTTCCACTACCCATTGCATGTTCCCTTTCCCCTCAGCAAGCACTTCAGCTGGCCGTGGTTCTTTGCCTGGTGGGGTGACCCAAACCTTCATTCCTGAAGTCTCAGAGCCATTAGTGGTCCTGCCTGGATTGTGTTGTTGCAGTTTTCCATTGATTTTAATCACAGGGCATGGTAGTACTAATAGACGCCCCAGGGGATCTCCTATATTCCAAGAAAACTCTTCTTTACCTCCATTATGTAGTTGCAGTCCTACTTCCTTCTGATAGTCAGGGTCAATTACCCCAGACAATAATGTAATCCCCTTCTTGGTGTGTTGATCCAGAGGCATAAGTAGCCCAAAGTGGCCAGGTGGCAATCTTAACTTCCATTTCAGTGGTATCACTGTTGTTTCTCCTGGAGAAAGCACACCCCGTTTTGGAACTAAAACCTGTAGACCAGCAGAACTCAGGGTAGCAGGGACAGGAAGCAAAAATTTTCCTAGTGGATCACTAGGAGTAATAGTGAGTGGCACCACACCCATTTCCACCCCTTGGTTCCTGGACCCATGGATCCTGGCTATGGGAGAAACAGCACCATACAGTGGATGCTGATTCAGAGCATACACAGCTTCCTGGAGAACATTACCCCAGCCTTTCAAGTTTTTCCCACCTAGTTGGCACCGTAATTGAGTTTTCAAAAGGCCATTCCACCGTTCTATCAATCCCGCAGCTTCTGGATGATGGGGAACATGGCAAGACCAGAGAATTCCATGAGCATGTGCCCATTCTCGCACTTCATTTGCTGTGAAGTGTGTTCCTTGATCCGAAGCAATGCTATGTGGAATACCATGATGATGGATAAGGCATTCTGTAAGCCCACGGATAGTAGTTTTGGCAGAAGCATTGCATGCAGGGAAAGCAAACCCATATCCAGAGTATGTGTCTATTCCAGTTAGAACAAATCGCTGCCCCTTCCATGAAGGGAGTGGTCCAATGTAATCAACCTGCCACCATGTAGCTGGCTGATCACCTCGGGGAATGGTGCCATATCGGGGGCTGAGTGTGGGTCTCTGCTGCTGGCAGATTGGGCACTCAGCAGTGGCTGTAGCCAGGTCAGCCTTGGTGAGTGGAAGTCCATGTTGCTGAGCCCATGCATAACCTCCATCCCTACCACCATGACCACTTTGTTCATGAGCCCATTGGGCAATAACAGGAGTTGCTGGGGAAAGAGGCTGACTGGTATCCATAGAACGGGTCATCTTATCCACTTGATTATTAAAATCTTCCTCTGCTGAAGTCACCCTCTGGTGTGCATTCACATGGGACACAAATATCTTCATGTTTTTAGCCCACTCAGAAAGGTCTATCCACATACTTCTTCCCCAGACCTCTTTGTCACCAATTTTCCAATTATGGTCTTTCCAAGTCCCTGACCATCCAGCCAAACCATTAGCAACAGCCCATGAGTCAGTATACAAACGCACCTCTGGCCAGTTTTCCTTCCAAGCAAAATGAACAACCAGGTGCACTGCTCGAAGTTCTGCCCACTGGGAGGATTTCCCCTCACCACTGTCCTTCAAGGACACCCCAGAAAGGGGTTGTAATGCTGCAGCTGTCCACTTTCGGGTGGTACCTGCATATCGTGCTGAACCATCTGTAAACCAGGCCCGAGTTTTCTCTTCCTCAGTCAATTCACTGTAAGGAACTCCCAAGAGGCCATAGCTCTGGTCTGGGAAAGAGAAGGTAATGTGGCAGCAGGAGTGGAAACCATGGGCATTTGTGCCACTTCTTCATGTAACTTACTTGTGCCTTCAGGACCTGCTCTGGCTCTATCTCGTATATACCATTTCCACTTTACAATAGAGTGCTGCTGTGCACGCCCAACTTTATGGCTTGGTGGGTCAGACAGCACCCAACTCATGATAGGCAACTCAGGTCTCATGGTAACTTGGTGGCCCATGGTTAAGCGTTCAGTCTCTACTAAGGCCCAGTAGCAGGCCAAAAGCTGTTTCTCAAAAGGAGAGTAGTTATCTGCAGCAGATGGTAAGGCTTTGCTCCAAAATCCTAAGGGTCTGCATTGTGATTCTCCTATAGGGGCCTGCCAAAGGCTCCAGACAGCATCTCTATTTGCCACTGACACTTCCAGCACCATTGGATCTGCTGGATCATATGGCCCAAGTGGCAGAGCAGCTTGCACAGCAGCCTGGACCTGTTGCAGAGCCTCCTCTTGTTCAGGTCCCCACTCAAAATTAGCAGCTTTTCTGGTCACTCAATAAATGGGCCGGAGGAGCACACCCAAATGAGGAATATGTTGTCGCCAAAATCCAAAAAGACCCACTAGGCGTTGTGCCTCTTTTTTGGTTGTGGGAGGGGCCAGATGTAGCAATTTATCCTTCACCTTAGAAGGGATATCTCGACATGCCCCACACCACTGGACACCTAGAAATTTTACTGAGGTGGAAGGCCCCTGTATTTTTGTTGGATTTATCTCCCATCCTCTGACACGCAAATGCCTTACCAGTAAATCTAGAGTACTTGCTACTTCTTGCTCGCTAGGTCCAATCAACATGATATCATCAATATAATGGACCAGTGTGATGTCTTGTGGGAGGGAGAAACGATCAAGGTCTCTGCGAACAAGATTATGACATAGGGCTGGAGAGTTGATATACCCCTGAGGCAGGACAGTGAAAGTATATTGCTGACCTTGCCAGCTGAAAGCAAACTGTTTCTGGTGGTCCTTACTAATAGCTATTGAGAAAAAAGCATTTGCCAGATCAATAGCTGCATACCAGGTACCAGGGGATGTATTGATTTGCTCAAGCAATGATACTACATCTGGAACAGCAGCTGCAATTGGAGTTACCACCTGGTTGAGTTTACGATAATCCACTGTCATTCTCCAAGACCCATCTGTTTTCTGCACAGGCCAAATAGGAGAGTTGAATGGGGATGTGGTGGGAATCACCACCCCTGCATCTTTCAGGTCCTTAAGAGTGGCAGTAATCTCTGCAATCCCTTCAGGAATACGGTATTGCTTTTGATTTACTATTTTGCTTGGTAGGGGCAGTTCTAGTGGCTTCCACTTGGCCTTTCCCACCATAATAGCCCTCACTGCATGAGTTAGAGAACCAACGTGGGGATTCTGCCAGTTGCTCAGTATGTCTATGCCAAATTATACATTCTGGAACTGGGGAAATAACTACAGGATGGGTCCGGGGGCCCACTGGACCCACTGTGAGACGGACCTGAGCTAAAACTCCATTGATCACCTGGCCTCCATAAGCCCCCACTCTGACTGGTGGTCCAGAGTGACGTTTTGGGTCCCCTGGAATTAATGTCACTTCTGAACCAGTGTCTAATAATCCCCGAAATATCTGATCATTTCCTTTTCCCCAATGCACAGTTACCCTGGTAAAAGGCCGTCGGTCTCCTTGGGGAAGACTTAGAGGAAGGTTAACAGTATAAATTTGTGGCAGTGTAACAGGTTTCTTCCCCATAGGGACCTGGCCTCCCCTTCATTCAAGGGGCTCAGGGTCTGTAAACTGTTTCAAGTCTGGAAATTGGTTAAGGGGCCGTGACTCTGTGTTTTTGTAATTCAGGTTAGACTTCTGTTCCCTTGACCTAGAACTCTTTTGTTTATACAGCTCCAACAAGAATTTAGTAGGCTGCCCTTCTATTGTATTTCTAGGCACCCCATGATTTACTAGCCAATGCCACAAATCTCTGCGTGTCATATAATTTTGATGCCTCCTTTGAGTTTGTTGTCTATTATAATACCCATGTCTACCCTGTCTTTGGTGATTAAGTGCTGCCACCTGGCTTCTGCCAACTCGGGATCCTGTCATCCCCATTGTGTTTAAGGATTCCAGCTCAGTGACAGCAGTTCCTACAGTAATATCTGACCTACAGAGAAGTGCAACCACAGAGCTCTTGAGGGATGATGGTGCTAGTCTCACAAATTTATTTCTCACTGTTCTGGTAAAAGGTGCATCCTCTGGACATTCCTGGGGTGTAAGAGCAGGCTTTGCATGATAAATCCACTCTAACATCCCAATCTCTCTAAGCCTCTGGATCCCCTCATCTACATTATACCAGGGCAGTTCTGGCATTTCAACCTCAGGTAATGTTGGCCACCTTTAGATCCATGTTTCAACCAACCACCCAAACAAGCTGTTAACACCTTTTCTAACTGCTCTAGCTATAACATTGAATGCAGAATCTCTGCTTAGTGGGCCCATATCAATAAATTCAGCCTGATCCAGCCCTATATTCCTCCCACCATTATCCCACACTCTTAAAATCCATTGCCACACATATTCCCCTGATTTCTGTCTATATAAATTGGAAAACTCACACAGTTCTTTTGGAGTATAACGTACCTCCTCATGTGTGATACTTTATACCTCACCTTTAGGGGCCTGTTGGGACTTTAGTCTAGTTATAGGTCTAGAAGAAATGAGGGGTGGTGGGGGTGGGTCATGAAAAGAATTAGAAATATCTTCCAAGCCATTTGCTTCAGGGCTTTCATTTTCAGTTTCATCTGGTGAAACAGGATTAATAACTCTAGGGCTAATCCCTTCAGGAGGAGGTTGGGTGGCCAATTCCTCAAGGCAGACTGGAGGTGGGGCGGCTATGTCCTCAGGGCAGACTATTACAGGGTTATCTAAAGAAGGCTCAGCATGGTCTAGGGTTTCAACCTCACCCCCAACATCATTATCAATCCATATGTCACCATCCCATTTTTCAGGGTCCCACTCCTTTCCAATCAATGCCCTCACTTTAACAGCAGACACCATGCAAGACTGAGATTTCAGTTTACGTTGTAAAGTTGCTACTCTAACAATAAGATTCTGAGTCTGATTTTCAGAGATCTCAAGTCTACGGCTATAGGAAATAAAATTTTCCTTCAGGGATACTCATAGAAACCTCTACATCTTTCAGACGGCACTTAAGCTTCTTGTTTGAAGCCTTAAGCCCATCCCTTTCACCCTTTAATGTCGACAGTGTATCTAACAACAACCAACCAGCATCTCTATAACTCTTACTCCTACAAAACTCTGTAAAGGTGTCAAAAACATTATCCCCCAGAGTCTGGCTTCGTACAAGCGAAGCATTAGGAGAATCGAATGATGATATTTTGACTATCTCCTTTGCCAACTCAGTCCATGGATTGGGAGTGTCATTCTGATTACGGGAATCAGAGTCCTTAGTGTCTCTGAGCCCAGTCAGAGTAGAAAACCATTCATAAAAACCCATTTTTAAGATTCTGTTCCTTAAGAACCACTCCCGGTACCAAGATGTATTAGTTAGGGTTCTCTAGAGAAACAGAACCAACAGGGAACACTTGCAAATATAAAATTTATGAAAGTGTCTCATGTGACCGTAGGAACGCAGAGTCCAAAATCCACAGGGCAGGCTGCGAAGCCGATGACTCCAATGGATGGCCTGGACGAACTCCACAGGAGAGGCTCACCAGCCAAAGCAGGAATGCAACCTGTCTCCTCTGAGTCCTCCTTAAAAGGCTTCCCATGATTGGATTTAGCATCACTAATTGCAGAAGACACTCCCCTTTGGCTGATTACAAATGGAATCAGCTGTGGATGTAGCTGACATGATCATGACCTAATCCTATGAAATGTCCTCATTGCAACAGACAGGCCAGCGCTTGCCCAATCAGATGAACAGGTACCACAACTTGGCCAAGTTGACACCTGTCCCTAACCATGACAACTGTGAAACTCTCCTAAATCTATCACCTTTCATGAATCTATCACCTTTGCCACTTATTTTTCCTGAAAATATTCCCTTTTCTCTTGCATGGCAATAATAAAAATAACTATTTCATAGATGCCTTGTATGATTTAAACACTTTAACAAATCTAAAGAATTATCAACAATGATTAGAGAAAATAATTGCTCAGTAATAATTACTTATTGATTTTCACCTGACTTGGTATTTTACTTTCAGGTTGGTGAGCAGAGTAGGTAACTAGAAACAATGCAAAATCAGGACTATATACCTTCTTTGTTTGTCATGAAACCAGTCACTACCAGCCAGTTAATTCTGAAGGTTCATATAGGCAAGGAAATTTGAATTGCCTTACAATTATTTGATCACCCATTCAGAGGTGGATATAACCAAGGGTAACAAGGTAAGAAGCTAACATTCATATTGGTCAACTGAAAAGAACTCATATGGCCATATTCATGGTATTGTAAATAGAATGAGCAAAGAGTATGGGATAAATAGTAGGCAGAACTCATCAATTTTAACTATACAGTAGGATACTATTGAAGAATTTATTCTATAAACCCCATTCATATTGGGTATAGTTGTATGGTTAGTTTGAACAAGAAAAGGTGGTTAATGCATCATTTCAGTGAACCCAAAACATGGTGCCGCCACGTGACCTGTGCTTTCCTATGTGTGGAGGATATCCAGCTGTTAAGAATAGAGAAAGCTATTGCTGGTCCAGATACAACAGTCAAGTGGACGTTCCAATGGAGCGGTGATTTCCATTGCCACAGAGAGGATGGAGTTTAAAAAATAACAGTAAAGCATACCTACTAGAGTGAGGTAAAATGCAGTGCCAAACAAAGAGCAAAGGAAACCTTTAAGAGGTCCTTTGCCATGATGTATACTCTTGTGGAGGCTGGGGACTGAATTTTGGTGAGGGACTGAGAAGAGACAAAGTGCTTTTCTGTGTACCTCCAAAATCCTTGCATAAAGCATACAGCCTATATCCAAATAGCTCTTTCAGCCTTGATTAGTTGTCAGGGGCATCTTTGATTCTTACAGACCTCAATGCTTTGAGGAGGCCTAAAGCATGAGTGACTATAGAAGGGAAAGAAAGAGACTTGCAGAGTTGGATAGAAGGGTACGTGAGGTAGGGGATTATATGGGACATGTGAAATGACACAAGGAGCTGAAAGGAAGGGCTAAGGTGGTAAAAAGCAGGAAAGAAGAGCAAGGGATAATGTTCCCTGTTCCCTTTCTGATCCTCAAGCCAAAACTAGAAGGCTCTTTCTGGATTCCTCTGTCTGTACCACTCTGCTTACTTTTAAGTTTCTGGTTGTGTTACATTCAGGTGAGGGGTCCACAAGAAGAAAGAATATGTAAACACATTACCAGTTAAGTAGGATTTTGAAATCAGGTGTTCTTCCTGATCTTCTTGCTACTGTTTACTTTTCAAAGTCCTCAGGTAGCTATCCCATACATTTTAACCAAGCTTTATTAGTTGCATTCAATGGAGACAGGGTATAGTGTGCTGACTCCACCTTACCTAGCTAGTAGCTGAACTCTGGAGGCAACTGCTTTACATTTTTAATTTTGGCCAAGAAAAATTCTTTATTTTTGCTCACAAATTCATAATGTTATTCATAAAATATCACACGCACCCTAAGTGCTTCATTTTAGTCATCATTTTTAATTACTGGATTTTATGAAAATATAATTAATTTTACTTATTAATTATAATAAATTTCTTTAGTTCCAATAACAATCCACAATGTTCTTCATGAACCCCAATATTAGAACTGAGGATAATTAGTTATGAGGTAGAACAGGCAGTTTTACAGAATGAATTCATCATAAGACCCTTGGAAAGCTTAAGAAAAAAGGGACACTTTTAATGAGCTACCTTTTAAAAAGTTTTGAAATCCCTAGCAAATTTGGATGGTTCTGATCTGAGGATGGAAACTAATATAAAGAATATGGCCACAATAGTAATAAATACCAAAGTAAATCATTCCATTATAGTTCAAAGATTGTAATAGTTTATTTTAATACCAATGAGATACTGGACATTATAAATTAGAATATAATATTTTTAAATTAATGTAATATAATTTGAAGTTTGATGAGGTGCAAGTGAAATGTGAACATTGTTGATAGTGAAGTTTCTCCAGAAATTTACACATCAGCCATACTATACAAAACAAAATAAAACTAACAAACTAACTCTAATTAATAAATGTTCTTTGCAGCTACATGTAAAAGAAACAACAGAAATATGAAGTGGTTTCACTCAAGTACAGGATAAAGAACTTGGCTCCTGCATGAGAAGTGTTGTTTAATCTTTCCACTCTGTCATTAATTATTGCTTTGAAATTGTTAAATATATTGTAGTATATTATCCTTTTGTCAGATTCATAGAACACACTATATATATCGTTTATATATTTTCTGAATTTTAATTAAATGAAGAATTTGAAAGTAATAACCCCTGAATAATTACTACTTGAAACTAATGTTATATTACATGTTGTGTATAATATGTTTAAATACTCACAAAGAAACAAATGTAGTAATACACACTAATGTATAACTAACTATAAGCATATGTATGAAAAGAGGGGCACAAGCTTTTATTTTGGTACTGGACACTGGTGCAATATTTACTAGCTGGAATCAGTGGGACAGGTTGTTATTTTCAAATTCTTTTTTTTAAATTTTTCTTGGAAATTCCTAAATTTTTTCTTTTTTAACTATTGTTTATTTTTTACCATCAGCATGTATTCCTCTCTCATAAAACAATAGAATAGTCAACTTACTAAAAGCATAGAAGATTATAAAGCAATAATAAAATGACAGAGAAGAATGAGATCTCCCAACACTTCATGATCCAGAAGAGGTTTACTGCAAAGACACACTTTTCTGTATGAATAGAAGATTCACAGATGCCCCTTGGTTATTTTAATGTACTTGCATTAGCTCTTTCACTTTCTAAAACAGTAATAAGCTAATCATGGCCATTTTGGTCTTTGACATCAACACATAGTTCTTTAAAAAAAAAACAAAAAAGAACTCTGATTCTTCCCTGAAAGTACTTGGAATCAGCTGCAGGACAAAGTACTTTGTTTACAATAAAAAGGTGATTGTCATCAAAGACACTTGGGAAGGACATGGGAGGTAATCTGGAGTCCAGACTTCTGGAACTTCTGGAGCAGAAGTGTAATGATCTTGTTAACCTCATGTAACAGAGGGTGACTTCTGATCTCCAGGAAATTCAGGGAGGACTACAGGAGGGCACACTCGGCCCTAGGCAGACAGGGCCAGAGTTGAGAATAGCTACCCATTTGTGTTACTAGCAATTTTACTTTTGTCTCACTGTTTACAGTGTGTTCCACTGTATTCACTATATTCCACTTTCAAAGGAAAAGACATAGTGTATCAGTCAGGGCTCTCTAGAGAAACAGAACCTACAGGAGATATCTGTAAATATTAGATTTATAAAAGTGTTTCACATATCCATGGGGATGCAAAGTTTCAGAATTCTTAGGGCAGGCTGCAAGGCTGACAGCTCCTATGAAGGTCCTCGACAAACTCCACAGGAGAGGCTGGCTGGCTGAATAAGTGAAAATTCTTTCTTCTCCCTTAAAAGTCTTCAAGTGATTGAATTAAACTCAATGGATTGGATTCTCTTGTTGTGGAAAACACACCCTTAGATGATTGTAGATGTAATCAGTCACAGATGGAATCAACTGACTAATGATTTAATAAACCAGCCTTCTGGTGTATTAACCAGCCACAAAATATCCTTGCAGTAACAGGCCACTGCTTGCTTGAACAGACAACTGGGCACCATCACCTGGCCAAGGTGACATTTGAACTTAGCCATCATAGGTAGCCTCTATCATTTTAGTATAAAATAGTACTAAAGCTAATGTTATGGACTGAGTTGTTTACCAAAAACATATATGCTTAATACCAGACCTTGGGACCTATAAACGTGACCCCATTTGGATGCAGGATTTTTGAAGATGTTATTGGTTAAGGTGGAGCTAACCTTGATTTTGTGAGGGCTCTTAATCCAAAATGGCAGGTGTTCTTATAGAAAGAAGAATTTCAACATTAAGTAGAAGACAGATGGGGAGAGAAACAGCCGTGGGACAGAGAAAGAAATTGAATCATGTCATGAGTTGCCAGCAAGCCACTGCTAGATCCATACAGACTAGCATAATCATGGCTTTCCTACCTCCTTGATTTCAGATCTCTAACCCCAGAAATGTAAGATAATATTATCTTTTTAAGCAGCTACTCTTTGGTACTTTGTTGCAGCAGCCCTGGCAAACTAAGACATTTGGTTACCCATTCAGTGGGGGAACTGTACAAAAACTCAGATTCCAGTACAGTAATGAAGTCCTATTTGCATCTCCTTAGTATGGAGGAAAATTGTGATCTGATCTGAAAAGCAGAAAATTCCACTATCGCTCATTTAATAAGTAATGTATTGATAATACACATAGCAAAAATTCTAGGAGAAGAATTTCAAGATAGTACCATGGGAAAAAAAACTAAACAAACAAACAAAAGAAGGTAGTACCAACCATGTCATCATGTATGCAGCCACCTGTGATAGTCTCCATTTCCCTTTCTAAAGGTGATGTCTTCATTTTCACATTACTTCTTGGTGGTGTCCAACTGGTTGCTGCACCTACAGGATTTTTGCAGTGAGGAATAATGGAGAAGTAAAAGGGTGAAAACAAATATTTTCTTTTATGCAGGTAATTTTTTTTCTGAAAGGGAATATGTTTTTTAGAGTCTTGAACCTACGTCTTTTTGGTGCAATTAGTTCCTGTGGCCACCCTTTTAGCCAAGGATACTGGGATAAGTAATAATTTCTTTTATGGAGACTGTGGTAGAGGAAGATCCACAAAAGGCAGACCACAATAGATGAAGTGAATTCACAGAATCTGTAGCTTTCCCCTCTTCTGCATCTGGGGAGGAATCAGTTTTTGCAGACAGAAGATAATGCCTCATACCTGGCAATGCGAAAGTCTCCTAAATTCATCACCTCTCAAAGCCATGACCTGTTCCACTTATTTTACCTGCATGCAATTTTCCTTTCCTTTGCATGACAATAACAAAAATAACTAATTTCAAAGATATCTGGGAGACCTAGATAATTAAGCATAACAAATTAACAGTAATGGTAAGAATAAAATATAGACTCTATAAATATTAGTTGTTGATTTTTCTGCAACCTGGTATTTTTCAATTCAGGTTGGTGAATGGGGAAAGGAAGAAAAAGTCACATACAAAGAGCACAATATACCACCTCTGCTCATCATGAAGCAAACTCTCACTGAGCACTTAATCCTGAACATTCATGAAGGCAAGGAACCTGGAATTGTATCAAAGTTCATTGACAACCGATGCAGAGTGGCACATATCTAAGTATAACAAGGTAAGATGTAGCATGCATACTGGTGAACTGAAAAGGAAGCATATATTATATTCATGGATTTGTGAGTAGGATAGCAAAGCAATTGGAATCATTACATAGGAAGGACTCATATCAAATTTACATCTATATGGCAACATGTTATTGAAGAATTTTATCCTACAAAAACCCCAAACCATATTTGGTGTATTCTTGTGGCTAATTTGAATAGGAAAATGGAAGTAGTTGCAGCAGTCCATTTGCTTTTGCAAATAGAAACTGCAGCTACCACATGGCCTGTTCTTTGCCCATGTGGAGAATACACAGGTGTTCAGAGCAGAGAAAGGTCCTACTGCCCCAAATACAGCATCAGGTGGATCACAGCGAGATGGTTTCTACTGCCATATAAAGGATGTAGTTTAAAAAGCAACAGTAAATCACAGCCAGTAGAATAAGGCAAACCCAGTGTCAAATAAAAAAATAAATCTAGATTTGATAAGGAGAGCCTTTGTTCAAAAATATTATAACAGAGGAGAAAGGGATTATTGCAATAGGGAGAATGTTTTGAATATAAGGCTTTTATATACCACAAAAGATAGACAAAGGTTTTTATTTTATAGACATGAAAGAACCAGGTGTAAGGAAGTATGATGAAAGGTTAGTGTGTTCAGATCAGGGAATATATTAAGCAGAAGGTCAGTCTGTTTTGCAAGAGGGTCTTAAGTTGGGGCTGTATTCTGGCTCAGGCTGAGTGTAAGTCTAAGTTTTGCAGCCTGGGGAAAGGAGAGAATCTTAATCAAAGTAGAGTAAGCAAGCATTTCTTTCTATTGATCAGCAGAAGCAAGCATTTAGCTAACCGTTTATAAAGAAAATCAGAATTTGGACTGTGTCCATTTTGTTGCCATAGATAAACAAGGAGGCATCCATGAACCTTATCTAAGCCATTTGGGAAAGGGTAACTCTGTGTGGTCCTTGGTATTCCAGAACACAAACTTGAGGAGGATTTCTTAATCTTTGCTGTTTGGGGAATCACAGGGCTGAGGTATAATATTAAATTGTCAGAAGCCCATTTGTTCAGGACAAAGGATAGTCTTTTGTTATTGTCCAACCAAAAAGATTCTTAGAACTGAGATGGATGATGTAGGGTCTAAGAAATCTCCTAGAGGCTAATGTTGGCACTGAATCTGTAGTCAACTGATGCATCTGTTGTGAGGTGTAACTGTTATTTGAGGGTAACATCTTAACAAATATACAACACTGCTCTTTGAAAATCTTGCAGCTAAGCTGCTGATGCTCTCAGTGATATTTTCTAGAGGCATGGTTCAAGTTGTCAGGCTTTTAAATCACAGTATTTCTTCAGATCCTGGAGGAAAGAGTCAATTAGGAAACAACATGGAGATCTAGGTAGTCTGGTTTTAGTTCTCAGTACTGCCAGTAAGGGTGATGGGAGAAAAATTGGAAACATTATTTTGAATATTTGAGCCAAATATGAATGTAACTGCAGGTATTGAAAAATTTGTTAAAGGTTGAAAGATGACAGGATCTCATTCACTAAAATACTAGCAAACTGGATCCAATGAGATATTTAAAAAATTAAACACCATGAAATGGGGAATTCATCCCAGGAATGCAAAGCTTGTTCAACATAAAAAAGATCAATCAATGCAATACCCTACATAAATAGAATGAAAGAAAAAAAACCTCGTGATTATCTCAATAGATGAAGAAATGCATTTTACAAGATTCAACATCCTTTCTTGATAAAAACATCTAGAAAAGTAGGAATAGAAGGGAAATTTCTTAATATAACAAAATTTATGAAAAACCTAGAGCTAATATCATACTTAATGATGAAAGACATAGCTTTTTCCCTAAGATAAAGAACAAGAATGCCTGATTTCAACATTGTAATTCAACATTATACTCTCTTTGCAAATGACATTATCTTATATACAGAAAATATAAGAGAATCCACTAAAAATTATTAGAGCTTATAAATGAATTGAGCAAAACATTTGGGCACAAATGAATGCACAAAAAACAATTGTGTTCCTATAAACTAGCAATAATTAATTCAAAATGTAAATTAAGGAAACAATTTTACTTATGTTAATATCTAAAATAATAAAATATCTAGGAATAATTATAACTAAAGATACAAGTGATTTGTGTACTGAAAACTACAAAACATTGCTGAAGGAAATTAAAGAAATACTGAATAAATGGCAAGACATCTCATGTTTATGGATTGGAAGAGTTAACATTGTTAATATGTCAATATTACCCAAAGAAATGTACAAATTCAATACAGTATCTATTAAAATTCCATCAGGCTTTTCAGCAGAAATGGAATCCTCAAATTTATGTGGAACTTTAAGGGATGAGTAACTAAAATGATCTTTAAAATAATTACAAAAAGGTTGGAGGGCTCATACTTCCAAATTTCAAATTGTATTACAAAGCAAGAGTAAACAAAACAGTATGGGACTGGCACAAAGAGAGAAATACATCAGTAGTACAGAATTGAAGGTCCAGAAATAAATCCACATATCCATGTCCAGTTGCTTTTTTTATTCGAATGCACTTTTACTGGTATACATTATATACTCAGAAGCCAGGTAATAATCCAAAATGTACAATCAGTGGTCCACAGTATCATCATATAGCTGTGCATTCATCATCACAATTGAATTTTTTTTTCTAAAGCAATAAATTTCAAAGCACACCACAACAATTAGTTGTAGAACGTATTTCAGAGTTTTATATGGGTTACATTTCCACAATTTTAGGGTTTTTACTTCTAGCTGCTCAAGATGCTAGAGACTGAAAGAAATATCAATATAATGACTCAGCAGTCATATTCATTTGTTAAATCCTACCTTCTCTGTGTAACTCCGCTATCTCCTTTGCTCTTTCTCCCACTCTTTAGGAGTACTTGGGCTATGCCCATTCTAACTTTTTCGTGTAGAAAGGGGTTGTTAATAATATGTGATAGGGAGATGGAACTAGTTGATGTTCTGGGGAGGCTGGCCCCTCTGCATTTTAGGACTTATCTGGTCTAGGAATTCATCTGGAGGTTGTAGGTTTCTGGAAAGTAATCCTAGTCCATGGAACTCATTTTGTGGAATTGTAGAACTCAAATTGTAGAATCTCATATAATGCTGTACATGTTCTTTAGGGTTAGTGGGAATGGTTTTTGTTGGGGTTTAGCAAACTATGGTAGGTAGCAATGTCTAGCTAAAGCTTGCCTAAGAATAGGCTCCAGAGTAGTCTCTCCACTCTATTTGAACTCTCAGTTATGGCCAACTTATTTTTATAGGGGTGCTAATTACAGTGGAGAAAGTTGCAGTGCTAACTGAACTGGAGAAAGCATAGTCTTCTTCACCAAATAGTTTTGGAAAAACTGCATGTCCATATGCATAAGAATGAAGTTAGACCCCTACTTCACATCATATAAAAAATTAACTCAAAATGGATCAAGGGCCTCAGTATAAGAGCTAAAACTATAAAATTCATAGAAGATAACATGGGGCAAGTTTTCATGACCTGGAACTCAGCAATCAATTCTTATCAAGAAAGTTAAAAGACAATTTACAGAATAGAAGAAAATAATTTCAAACCATAAGTCAGAGAAGGGTTTCATATCTAGAATATATAAAGAACTTTTACAATGCAACAACAATCCAATGCTATAGTCGCAAAGTTATGTAAGCAATGTCATTAGAAGCCTTTGCCTCGGTGTATCTAGGTAAAACTTTTATGAGTAAATGCTATTAATATATGTAATTGAGGGCGTCTTTCATGTTAACTAGAGATTCTCAGTGTCTTCACTCTCCATAATATGGTCTGGTGCTTTAACTTAATATTAGACAAAAATATAGTATTGTAAGTCATTATTGAAGGTGAACATGATTGAAAGGGGTTGTCTTCACCCATGTGTCCCACTGATTAACACTAGAAACATATAAGTTCTTGTAAGAGCTACTTCAAAGGTAGAATCTTGTACAAAGAGTATATAAGTTCAGGGTATGAAAGAAAACTGCTATTGCCTGCTATGAGCTATAGTAACAGGAAAACATCAACAATACCACAGCAACACCAGGGGTAAATAACGAGGGGAGGAATAAGAGTTGAGGGGAGGTTTACACTCTCTTTTTGGTGAGGGTGTGTCTACTGGTTATCTTTCTTTTTGGAACAATGAGATTATCTAAAATTGAGAGTATTGATGGATTGTTGACTTTGGGCATTATACCTGATGAATGGAGGTAGCTGAGGGATGTACTAATTGAGAAGTAGATTGGCGAATGATGGTGTATACGTTTGATTGAAATATTGTGCTCCTACAAAAATGAATGAAGTTATGAGGCCTGCAACTTTGTGAATGAACCTGTGGGGCATCTGGTGAGGCAAAATAAGCCAGAAACAAAAGAGAAATTATCGTGTGGTCTCATTTAGAAAATGCTTATAAGAAAACAGGGGCTTAGATTGTAAACTCTTATTGCAGTCATATTTAGTCCAGAGTGGTAATTATTCTTTCTGGATTTTGAGGGGCTGTTTTATATAGTATAACCTGGTGTTTAGAGATAAGAATGAAGCCACCCCGGGAGAAACAAGCAAGGACCCACAGTTGCAGAGAGAGAGAGCCATTGAAACAAGAGCTGGTAGAGAAGCACCAACTGACATTCCATGTGCCTTCCCATATAATGGAGGAAACCCGGATGCCAGCAACCCTTCCTCAGAGAAGGTTAATATGATGAAAGAAGCATTAGAAAAACTTCAGCTCAATATAGTAGAGATTAAAGATGAAAATGCAACTTAGATGGTGGTGATGTCCTCTTCACAGGCAGAGAATTTTTTGTGGGCCTTTCCAAATGGACAAATCAACAAAGTGCTGAAATCTTGGCTGATACTTTTAAGGACTATGCGGTCTCCACAGTTCCGGTGGCTGATGCTTTGCATGTGAAGAGTTTCTGCAGCATGGCTGGGCCTAACCCGATTGCCATTGGGTCCAGTGAGTCTACACAGAAAGCCCTCAAGATCATGCAGCAGATGAGTGACCACCGCTATGACAAACTCACTGTGCCTGATGACATGGCTGCAAACTGTATTTATCTAAATATCCCCAGCAAAGGGCATGTCTTGCTGCACCAAACCCTAGAAGAGTATCCAGAAAGTGCAAAGTTTTATGAAAAACTGAAGGACCATATGCTGATCCCCGTGAGCAATTCAGAACTCAAAAAGGTGGATGGGCTACTCAATTTTTATTAACAAAAAGGTCAACTCCTGAGCTGTAGAGTCCCTCCCTTGTGGCTAGCAATCCTGCACACACAAGGCTGCTGGCTCAGTACCCACTCTCTTGTTTTCATTGACCATCTACTGGGCCACTGTGCCACTAACTCCTATTTACAAAAATTTAATTTTAAGCTTAATTGCTTCATTCTGCACCCCACTCTCACTCCTCTCATTGTGGTACCTAAACAGTGGATTAAATGAATTAAGCAATCTGGAAAATATAGCACTAATGAACTATTGAAATGTGAATAATATTAATAAGGAAAACTCATTTTCGCATTTGTACTGTCAGTGTGAAAATTGTCCAGTTGCCAATACATTCTGAGGAGTGTCTTTTTGATCAGTCCAATAAGCTGGAGTTTTTTTGTCTGTGTATTAATAATCATCTTTGTGTCCTGCAAAATTCCCTTGTGCAGATATATCCTCCCCCTTTCCCTCTTTTTTATTTTTTTACTTCTGCATTCTGAAATTTTTCTTCCAGTTACTTTCTTTTGCCTTTCCCACTTGTATCATAGTCACCTTGACCTTGCATAAAATCCAAGGTCTTGCCTTCTGGCTGCCTTTCTGCAGGTCCAGCCTGCCTGCGGACGGTCTGCCTCACTGCTGTATCTTCTGCCTCCCCACCAGAGGGGCAAACAGGCCCCTCTACAAAACAGTGACCAAAACTGGAGCAGCTATTCAGGGGAGTGTTACTATACAGAGGCGCATCCTGGCTGGGTTGGGCCCAGAGTTCTAAATTCCACAAGAAGTAGGGCACCATACCTAGGAAGGTAAATTCAGCACCAGATGGGTGCTGAGAGATTGAGAAGTTTGCAAATGCCTCGTGGGTATAACATCTTATTTTAGAATGTCTTTAAGTCACATTCCATGAATTTTTGCTTCATTATTATAAACCTTGGAGAAGAGTTTTAATTGTTCTTTATTCAACCCATTTCTATCACACACACACCCCCGACTCACCCTCTTTCCAGCCTTTTACCCTGCAGTTATCCCAGTCTAGCAGAGCTATTTCTTTCAAAAGAGACATCACATCTAAACATGATTGATGGTGTGGTACACCCAGAGGGAGCGGAGCCTTGTGGTCGTGGAGCTTGTTCAGAAAGGGACAACCTGAAACCACCCTCTGACAATGGACAACTCTACTTTAAAACATCCAAGAATATTTACTGTGGGATTCAAATAAAATGTCTTTCTTCTCTAGGCTTCAGTTTCACAATCTCAAACTGACTTGAGTCTCTCACAAAGAACAATACCACAGTGAAGGAAGAGGCTATTGTCTTACTTAAACCTGAAGGAATCAGCCTGTTAAGTGAGGGAAATGGTACTTTCCAAAGGATGGTGACGGATCCAGGCATGTTATCAAACTTCCTAGTCATCTTCACCTTTCCTGTATTGCCTGTGGCTTATTGTTTTAAAATCAAAACTCACAAAGATTAAGAAATATTACCTCAAGACTTGCTTTCTTCGCCTTTCTTTCTTCACCTATATGTTTGTAATCAAACACTTTTTATTTTGGTAGCCAAAAGAGAATTACTTTCATTCATTTCATCTTAGCAGATGGAAGTGATAAACCTCTGACAAAATCAAATCATCCTTAGCTATTATCCACCTTTTCCATTATTTAATGGTTTTTTTGGCAAAAAATTTGAAGAAATTCCCTCTCTTTCTCATTTTCATTAATATTTGCATTCATATTGTGTGCAGACATTTAATCATGAACTTCCTGTGAATGAACTTAACTTGTTCACAGTCATATTTCAAACTATCTCATTATGTATGAATAATATGTTTTATCAGAGAGAGAGAGAGAATGTTAACCACATGCCGGAGTTAATAAAGAAGAGCTGTTTTTAACAGATATGGCTGCCCTTTTGGGTTAAATCTGGCCCTGTGCTGGCAGAAGTAGAAATTCTCCCCATAAGAGTTCAACATCTCAAAAACAACCACAGAAAAATAACCCCATCAGCCAGTTTCTGGTTAATATTAAGGCTAACTGGCATATATCTTTCAATATCTTTTCTTCTACAATCCCAAGTTAAAGAACTGTTCCCTGGCCAATTGCAAGTAAATAGATTTTTCTTTTGAGCTATTTGTTTTCCAGAAGGCTGTTTTTCACTTCTCCTTTCCTTTGCTCCTTTCCCCCTTTTCTTCCTTTGTCTCAAAAAATCACTTAGAATTTGTGTGCCTCTTCTACAGAATCTTATTCTGCATCTGTTGATACCTATTAAACTGACTTCTTGTGTGATATGATTATTAGAAAACCTAAAACATATGCAGCATAGTAGTGTTACATCCTTGATGTTCTCATCTGTATAATGTTACCTTTCAAAAGGAAATATTACCCATTACATAAGTTACCATCTCTTGTCCATTGTGATTTGTAAGGATGGGTAAATGAACAGCAACCGTTTTTTTTTTTTTTTTTGACAATATAAAGACATTAAGAAGTGTATTTAGGCAAGTAAAAGTTGGTCAATAAGATTCAATTTACTAAGGACAATATAGAGAAAGTACATTATTAAGCGTTATTTCTTCAACTGTGATGGATTGTTATAGAAATCAGTAGGCAGGTCTTTCTAGTGCATACTGACTGCTCTTTTAAGCTACTGTGAACAGATTTCTAAGGCTATCTCTTCATTTTTAAGGGGGGGGAATAGTCTGTAGATGAGTATTGTGGCTTATGTAGAGCTGCATGTTAGTCTTTATAATTATTGACTCTAACATTCTACAGAACTCAAGACATGACCTCAACATGGTGTTAGATCTGTACATTTTATTTTACTGAACATCTTGTTCCAGCCAATGTATGGTTATCCATTCTGTGTGCCAAAACCAGTAATGCCTTTCACGGCTCTTTAGTCCAGAGAAGTTCTGCACTGATTTTAATTTCTTGCTATTCCAATCCTACATGTATAACAACCATGAGGGAATAAAGTGTGAATTGTACTGTTAAAAAAAAAAAGAATGAAGCCAATCAGGTCGGGATTAAGGTAAAGAATACAGGGGTAAGGTTGGCCATGGTGGCACAGCAGGCAGAGTTCTCGCCTGCCATGCCAAGAGACCTGGGTTCAGTTGCATGTGCCTGCCCATGCAAAAAAAAAAATGAGAATACAAGGGTAAGGAAGACATTGTCTATATTTTAGAACCTCATCTAATCTTTGACACCAAAGGAAGAAAGGTTTATTTTGTACAGAACCTAAATTTTCTGTAGCACATAATCTAACTCAAACTGTCTGCATAGATCATTTAAACAATCTAAACACAGGGAGCCCAGAATAAGAATAATAAGAATGAGGGCCTTAATCCATATAGCTAAATATTATGCCTGGATACATCCCAGAGTGTATTTAGCAGATAATCAAAAAGTATCGGCAAAGTTCCTTGAATGATGGGAGAAAAAATATGGAACTATTAAACTTTCTCACCAGGGAAACCCCTGATATTGTGTCACACATTAGGGGCACCCAAATCATTAAACCAATCCCTTGATCTTGAGGCCTGCACTGGTGAAGCTTATATAGGTGGCAGAAACGCTTAGGCTACCTATAGGTATGCCTAAAAGCTACTTCCAAAGGGCCTCTCTTGTTGCTCAGATTTGGCCTCACCCTTTCTAAGCGCTACTGTGCAAGTGAAATCATTGCTCTCCCCACTACGTGCGACAATACATCCAGGGGTGAAAGTCTCCCTGGTGTTGCAGGAAATGACTCAAAGGGATGAGTCTGACCCTGGCACTGTGAGATCAATGATGCCATCCTGACCAAAAAGGAGGAAAAGAAGTATAACAAAAAAGGTATAAGTTGCTGAGAGAGTTCAAATAGAGTTGAGAGGCTACTCTGGAGGTTACTCTTATGCAAGCTTCAGTGAGTCATTATTACCTACTATAACTTTCCAGACCCAACCCAAACCATTCCAGCCAATCCTCAAGAACACCTAGGTTTATGTATAAGATTCTCCTAAAGTTCCATACCTTAGGGTAACTTTCCGGAAACCTACAATCTCCAAAAGGGTCCCTGGACCAGATAAGTCCTGAAATACAGAGGGGCCAACCTCTCCAAAATATCTACTAGTTGCATACTCCTATTGCGTATTATTGACAGCCCCTTCCAATATGAAAAAGTTAGAATGGGCATAGCCAAATACACCTGAAGAGTGAGAGAAAGATCAAAGGTGATGGTGGAGTTATACAGAAAAGGTAAGGTTTAACAAATGAGTATGATAGCTAAATCATTATATTGATATTTCATTTAGTCTCCAGCATCTTAGAGAAGCTAGAAATAACAACCTTCAATTGTGGAATTTTACAACAGATTTGTTGTGCTTTGAAATTTATTGCTTTTTTGTATATGTTACTTTTCACAAAAAAGTTTTTAGAAAGTTTATTGTGAATTTATATATATTCCTTCTAGCCTCCTGTGTTCTGGAGCAGCTAGAAGGAAAAATCTGAGATGATGGAGTGGTAGTGCATGACAAATTCTGGGATCTGTTCTAGAACTACTTGTTGAAGAGTGCTTTGAAAATTATTGTTTTTTTCTTTCTTTGCATTATATATATATGTTATATCATACAATGAAAAGTTTAATATATATTTAGTGTTGCCAGTCATAATTTCAATTATGCTTAAAAATGCTCAGTAATTTAGACTTTAAAATACAAGTCACCTATACCTCATTCTTCCATTTTCTTACGTACATTCTCTAAGCAGGTAATCAATCTGCACATGCTCAATAATCATATCATCTCTATTTATATCATCTTGGGCCACTGTGCTCATTTTCCTAAATCCTGCTCCTCTTTTTCTCTAATGGAACTAACAGAATTACTTCAGTTTGGGGAGGCAGATTTTGGGCTGCTAGGTCATCTGCACCTAGTAATAAACTCTTCTCTCCTTGAAAAAAAACAAGAAACAAAAAACTTGCAATGGCCATGATTAGCATCTTACTGTTTTTGAGATTGAAAGATCTAATGGGAGTTCAATACAAAAACACAAGGAAATGTGCATGTTTCAGAAACATGTAGCATTTTTAAGAATAACCGATATTATGACTGATGACACTATATTTTTTCTAATAGTAAGTTAAAGCACTAGGCCACATCAGGGAGAGTGAAGACATTGAAAATCTCTAGTTAACAGCAAATACATCCTCAATTACACATATTAATAGCAGTTACTCATAAAAGTTTTATCCTGGAAAAATTAAATATTTCTTCAAATTTGACAACAATTCCCATGAAACAGCTAAATATCAAATGAACCCAATTACATTTAGTACCTCACTTTTTACAAAATGGAAAAACAAATCCTTTGTGATTTTCTCAAGGCCTTTTCAAAATCTGAAAGACAGTTTGAGATCAATAAAATATCCTTTAGGATTTGATTTTGGGAAAGCAAAATGTCCAACATTGTCAAGAAGTTTGAACACTTGGATAAATAGGATTTAGGGCACTGGTGAAGCATTTCTTGGCTCTCTATTTAAAGAAAGTGACAATGAAAAGATTATAAAAGTAAATATTATGTAATATGATTGTTAAAAAAAAACTAAACAATATTGTGGTTTAAATGTTTTGTTTTGTTTGGTTTGGTTTTAAAAGATATTTAAAACCATGATTCTTTCTTAAAATTCAAGGACATGATAAAGTGAACATCAGGCATAGAAAATTATTCTGATAAGGCACAGAATCTCTGCCTTCCACATCAATTACTCAGAAGATTAAGACTAATCTTTTACAACCTCTACTTAAGTTGAGGCCAATAAGCCAAGAAAACTGTCATTTTCACAGAGATAAACCTAAATTCTATGTTTGCATCAGTATACTATTTGATACTAAGTCTCTTAAAATCTTACAGATTAATCAATCAAATTGTACCCAGCTTTGACCATGAGAAATAAGATTCCTTTTCTGGAAACCTGCAATTTTCCATATCCATTCATGTGTTTACCTGTACTTTCCCCTTTCTCATTTTGCTTCAATCAGTTGTGTTTTCTTTTAAACTTAGAATATGACTACCCTCTTTTTCCTTAACAAAAATATCCTGCATCCCTTGCATATACAATTTAGCAAAACCTTAGGGTTTAAGTTGCCAGAACTTCTTGGAAACTGTGTCAAACTGGCATTATGAAGAACACAATCATTGCTGAAACAAAGTTTCTTAGAATAAAGACTCAGTTGGGTAAAGGGAAAACTTCCATTTAAAAAAAACCATATTAAACATCTAGTGGATGGAATGCTAGCTTATTTGGTCAGTAAACATATACAAGTTAAAGAAGGACATAACCAAGTAAAATAAAGCCTATATTTGTGTTGCAATTAACATGAATAACTTAGAAGACATAGCTGTTTTTACTAAATTAACAATATTAAACTATTCCTGTATGCCAAAAATTTATGTAAATTGTGTTAATTTGAATTTTTCATCTTCTGGTTTGCTTTTATAAGAATACTTTAACTATGGAAGCATTAAAATTGCAGTTTTCTTAGTTTCTGGGATTTGGGGGATATTTATTTCATATAAGCACTTATTTAACTAAAAGTTAATTATAATAGAATTATTAAAGGATGTATAAATAAATTTTAATGCCATTGGAGATAGGCAATGTACATAATAACATACATATATATATATAGATAGACAAAAGTAGAGAACTTATACCTTTAATTTTAAAATGATAAGCCATGAATCAGAAATAAAGTGTCCTTGCTCCACTCTTATTTTTATGGAATTATGATTCTGGGAGATGAAGCAAATTCAAGTTACTTGTTCAATATGAGGACTAAAGCTTCACCATTAATAATTTTGGAGGAGTCTTTTAAGATTTTCTATGCACTGATGTATGATTTTTTTGGAAATTGTAGACTCAATTTCAGTGAGGTAACAAATAGGATCCAAGCAGGTTCTGATTATCTCTGAGTGGATAGTCTTTCCATTTAAAATTTTAGCCTCAGGGAGTTGTTTTGGGGGGCCCCCTGAGCCTGGAGAGACCCAATGGGGACAGCGAGTCCTAAAGCTTCAGTGGCTATAGGGAGTTAAGGGACTGGAATGGGAAGGGAAAAATTAAAGAGTTGGGACAAAGATCAAAGGTAGTAAAAAGAAAAGAGGAAAGTTTCGGTGATGGGAAAGAAGAGATCTTGGGTGAGTCTGTTTAGGGAGATAACAAGTTACACAAAGAGGCCACTAAAGTTCTAGGGGACGCGTAGTGAAATCATGTCATCCATAAGTAAAGAAGACAGAGTTGGTGTGCTATAGTGCAAAAGCACATAATCAATAGGAGTATTCAGAATAGAAGAATCACAGGACTGAGAATTTCCTGCAGTGAGTAAAGGTGCCAAAATAAAGACCAAAAGGCCAAAATTCAAGCAAGATCTCCTCAAAGAGAAGCCTCACATAGAGCCTGGGAGAGTCAGGGAGTGAATCCCCACTCAGCATGAAGAAGACTTCTGTCCAGGAAGTTTCTTGCTCAAACAATATAAGCCAGGAAAATACAGTTCAAAAGAATCCAGGATGAAATCTCCCTTCAAAAGAGCCCAGAAAAAACTTCAATCGAGGGCAGTTCAGATACAAGCCAAATGGGTTAGGAAATGTTTACCCATTGAATTAGTTTGTAATATGCAAAAATATTACTCAAAATGAATCAAAGTAAAGTCCTTATCTTGCTTTAACAGGGAGATGATACTGCACTGGGTCAAGGATCAGTTTCACAAATGAATTACCAATCAATCAGTCAGGAGTCAAAGGGAAGCAGTCAGAGGTTCAGAGGTGCTCACCTGGATCCCTGGATCAGAGGTCTGGAGGGTCCTGTGATGAATTTGATCTTATCCTGCTCACAGGCACCAATAACGGGCAAATAAAAAATAAATCTAAACTTATAAGGAAAGACTTTATTCAAAAGAATTCCTGTAAGCAGTAAAGGGTCTATTGCAACAGAGGGAGAGGACTATTGCAACAGCGAAAATGGTCTGACCAAACAATAAGCAAGTGTCTCAAAGGTTAGGCTAAAGGGATTTTTCTTTTATGGAGAAGAGTAAACAGGCAGATGTGGGGAAAGTGGGCTGAAAGCTTGGCATGATCACATAGTAGCCACAAAATTGTACGCCAAAGAGCCTATCTTCTCAGAGATTCCTTTGAACTTTGGGGTCCTAGAAGGAAAAAAGTTTAAGCAGAGTTTGGTTAACAAGGCTTTTGTTCTGATTGATTAATGGGGACATGCAGTTCAGCTCATTTATTAGACAAAAATAATGGGATTTGTAGGGTCTTGTCATAGGTAAACAAGGAGGGTATTCATGAGTCTTAGCTAAGTAGTATGAGGAAGGGTAGTTCTTTACAGTAAGCCATTTTCTGGATCACAAAGGGTGTGGGATTTCTTAAATGTTGCTATTTTCCAGGATCACAGGGCTCAGGTAAAATTCATCATGTCACCTTAGGGCTTCAATTTCTCATTTTGGACATGAATCAGGCATAGATACTGAAATATAAAATTCATTTGTTTATATGAGAGCTGTCTTTCTTCCTTGCCCCAGTTACACACCAGCATTGGGTTTCTGTCAGATCGTAAAAGTTGAGGTTACTTGCCCAATATGAGGGCTTAAGTGTCCTCACCAATAATTATGAAGGAGACCTTTAAGATGTATTTGTTATGATGTGTACTTACAGAGGCTATGGACTAAATTTTGAGCAAGGGACTGAGTAGAGACCAAGCGGCCATCTGGGTGTCTCCAAAGTCTTTGTAAATATATAAAATATGTGTAGTTGTAGAACAGATTTCACAATTTGGTATGGGTTACAATTCCTCAATTTTAGGTTTTTACTTCTAGGTACTCTAGGATACTGGAGGCTAAAAGAAATATCAATATAATGATTCAGCAATCTTACTCATTTGTTAAACCTTACCTTCTCTGTATAACTCCACCATCACCTTTGATCTTCCTATCCCACTCTTTAAGGGTACTTGGGCAATAGCCATTCTGACTTTTTCATTTTGGAAGGGGATGTCAATAATAAGGGGGTACAGAGATGAAACTAGCTGATGTTCTGGAGTGGCTGGACCCTCTAGGTTTCAGGACTTATCTAGTTCAGGGACCCAATTGGGAGTTGTAGGTTTCTGGAAAGTTACCCAAGTAATTTTCTTATATATTGCCCTAGGTGTTCTTTAGGATTGCCCAGAACGGTTTTGGTTGGGGTTTGGCAAGTTATGACAGGTAGCAATGTCTAACTGAAGCTTGCATAAGAGTGACCTCCAGAGTAGCCCCTCAACTCTATTTGAACTCTCTCAGCCACTGATACCTTATTAGTTACACTTCTTTTCTCCCTTTTGGTCAGGATGGAATTGTCGATCCCATGGTATTAAAGGAAGGCACATCAAATGATTCAAGGGAGCTGAAGAGAAAGTCTAAGAAGATAAATAGGAGAAAGAAGAAGCAGGGGGGGGATAATAGTGGAGAATTCTTATTTGAGAAGTCTCTCAGTTTAGAGAGTTTCCAAGTTTCCCAAAGAGGCCACTGAAGTTCTATATTGCCTTTAGTAAACATTCACCATTTCTGAAGATATTGAGTTATGTCATTGTCTTAAAGTAGTTATCAGGGAAGAGGAGGGAGGGCCCCTGACAGAAGAATACATATCCATTTGATTAACAAATAGTTAAGCCAAGAAAAATGAAAAAAATTAAAGATACCAGGAAAGGAAACTGCTAGATTAATGCCCTCATACCATCCCTGCAAAGAGAGTTGAAGAATAAGAGAAGGGGCATCACAGCAGAGGGAAAGAAACTTAAAGACCCAAAATTCATCCTCATCATAACTCAACATACAAGTTATTGAGTGCTGAACACCAAAGGATCGCTGAATCACTGAGCAAGAGTTCAAAGAATTTATAAGGTACCATTAACTTGGCAGGAATTACAGGGTTCTTTAGGTGAGGTCAATTTCTAGGCTATATGTACCCCAGAAAAGGCCATGTTCTTTTAGTCCATTTGTGTGGGTGCAGACCTGTTGTAGATGGGAACTTTTGAGTAGGTTATTTCAACTGAGATGTGGCCCACCTCATTCAAGGTAGGTCTTAATCCTTTTACTGGATTACTTTATAAAATGATAAGGGACACATGGAAAACCCAGTTAAATTTAGAGAAAAGGCCCAGAGAATCGAAGAGAGGACCCATAGAAGCTAAGAGAGGAAGCCACTGGAACTAGAATCTGAAAGTAGTGAAATCCCAGAAATGTGCCTTCCTATATGCCTGAGATGTCCCAGAGACCAGCAGCCTGTCTTCAGAATCTAGGCATCATCCCATTGATGACTTGAGTTGCTTTTTTGTATGTGTGTTATTTTTCACAAAAAAGTCAATTCTGATGATAAAAAAATATTCCTTTTAGCTTCCTATATTCTGAAGTAGCTAGAAGGAAAAACCTGACAGTATCATATGGTAGCCCATGACAAACTCAGGGATCTTCCTGTAACTACTTGTTGAAGAGTGGTTTGAAAATGACAGCTTTTTCTTTCTTTGCTTTGTATATATGTTATATTATACAACAAAAAAAGTTGGAAAAAAGAAGAGGGCATGGCTTTTCTGGGGTACACAAAAGATTCAAATTGGCACAGACCCATTGTAAATAAGGTCTCATCAAGATACTTTAGTTAAAGTGTGGCCCCACTGGATCAGGCTGGGCTTTAGTCTGGATTATTGGAGTCCTTTATAAGCAGAACGAAAGTCAGATGGACAAAGAAACTAGGAGAAGCCAACATATGCATTGCGATATGCCAGAAAATCTGAGGATCAAGGAATGCTGGCAGCCATACCCAAAAAAGCATAGTCTTCTGGGAAAAAACATCACCTTGCTGAAGCCTGGAATTTGGGCTTCTCCTAAAAACCATGAGCCAAAAAATTCCCATTGTTTAAGCCAACCTATTATATGATATTTGTTTTAGCAGCTGTGAAACTAAAATAAGGAGTAAATCAATCTAGAAAGTATGTGGAGGTGGGGAAGTGGGATGAAAGGAGGACATTTATTAAAGTAGATTATATAATGTTTTACACCAAGTCTAGCAAATTATTTTTGGAGGGGCCTTTAAGCAGAGGCTGAAGTTGGGCTTGAATTAAGGGATCTGGGAGAAGCAGAGAACCTTTATCAAAAATTGGCTAAATAAACATTTTGTTCTGATTGATAGCTGGGAATAAGCAGTGCAGCTAATTATTTACATGGTAAAGAAAGGGACTCTGGAAGGGCTGAGTCTCATTTTGTCATAGGTAAACAAGGGTGACTCCTGTGAGTGTTATCTAAGTAATTTGGGGAAAGGTGTTTTTTTTTTTCCAGTATTAGATTTTTCAAAATGCAAAGATTGGAGGTTGGAAGGTAGTTCTGAACATTTTCCAAGATCACAAGGTAAAATTCCACATATTCTTTTGCTATGTTAACTTCCCTGTGTTTTTAAAGAAATTCATGCTAATGGCAACACAATGAGTTGACATTTTAAAAAGAGGAATGGAAAGTCCATCTTCTACCCATAATACCAGCAATTAAACATTGCAATGCTGTCCACAACCCAAATTACATCTTTCATATCCTTCCTTTCTTACATTTACTTATAAAATACATAAATATATATCAGTACATTTGTTTTATGTGTGTGAGTTTAGACATATTATGTATAACATATAATAGATAATATTAACTTTGACTAGTACTTTTCAGGAGTTATTTTGTGCCAGCTTTTGTTCTGAAATTCTTCATTTAATTAAATTCAGAAAATATATATGGGTTGTGTTTTTTGAATGTACCCATGTTTAAATAAGACAACAGAGAAGAACATCAGTAAAATGCATTTTACCATTTCACAACAGCAATTGCTGGCAGAACAGAAACGCTAAAACACCATGCTACAGGGACCCCAGTTCCTCACTGTAGATTGGAGGGAACTCCATCACGTATTTCTGTTGGCTTTTTAAACACAGTTGGAAAGCACATTTTTGTTTAGAGGCTTTGTGTTTTGGCTGGTTGTTTTGTTTTCTACCTTTATAGTATAGCTGTTGTGTAAATTTCTGGAGAAGCTTCACTATCAACAGCAATTCAAGGGCTGACATTTCTCCCATATTTCATCAAGCTGCCTATTATTATATTACACAGTACTTCATTACATTAAAATGAACTTTTCCATCTTTTACATATATAGGAATGATTAGCTCTCATATTTTACATTTGTTACCACTGTGAATATATTCCTTTATATTAAGGAATTCTCAAGATCAGAATCATCCTAATTTGCTTAAGGGATTTGAAAACATGATAAGACAGCTCATTAGCATTTTCTCTCTTTTTTGAGCTTTCCCAGAGTCCTATGATGCATATTTAATCTGGAAAGCTATTTGTTCTATCTCCTCACGCTATTTTTCTGGCTGCCAATATTGAGATGAATGAGTGTGTTAATTTGTTAGCTGCCAGAATGTGGTATACCAGAGCTGGAATGGCTTTTATAAAGGGGAATTTAATAAGTTATAAGTTTACAATTCTAAGGAAATGAAAGTGTCCAAATTAAGGCATCAACAAAAGGTGACCTTCACTCAAGAAAGGCTGATGGGTCAGGAACCCCTCTGTCAACTGGGAAGTCACATGGCTGGCATTTGCTGGTTTCCTACTCCTGGGTTCTGTTACTTTCAGACTCTGTTCCTGTGGGGGGTCTTCATTTTGCTGCTTCTGGGGCTGGCTTTCATCTCTTGTCTTCCCTTGGCTCTCTCCAGTTTCTGGCTTGCTTAACATCTCATGGCGACATCTGCTGGGTTCCAAGCATCTCCCAACATACATTTCTTTGTTCTCCACAAATCTGCATCTGTGTCAGCTCTGGTGTGACGTTTCTGTTGGCTCTGAGGCTTCTGTTGTTTCTGACTCTCTCCAAAATATTTCCTCTTTTAAAAGGTTACAGTAAACTAATCAAGACCCTCCTGGAATGGATGGAGTCACATCTCCATCTAATCAAAAATTAACACCCACAATTATGGTGCACAGGTGGTTCAGTGGTAGAATGCTCGCCTTCCATGTGGGAGACCCAGGTTCAATTCCCAGACCATGCACTTCCCCCAAAAAGTTAATATCCACAATTGGGTGTGTCAAAGCTCCACGAACATAATCTAATCAAAAGATTCCAACCTGTATTGTTAAATCAGGATTAATTCCATAAGATTAATCAGGATTAAAACATGGCTTTTCTGAAGTACATAATATTTTAAAACAGGCACATTGAGTAACAGTGGCAATTTAAACATAATATTTCAATAGTTGCAATAGAGAAAATGTGACGCATGAAGCCAAAAATACTAATTATCTAGGCTTTATGCCTCTGAGTATTCAATATGGCACCCCAGCAATTCAGTCTTTTGTATGCTAATTGTGCTCAGATCCATAAATGTACAGGTAGGTAGGAGAGGTAAGAACATGAGTTCAAAAACACTTCAAGAAATTTCTTTTCCAAGTCTTTCCTTTCCCTTCTCTCCCTGATATTTTGTATTTACGTGGATTTTCTTTTCAGCCCTCCGAATAGAAACATGGTGCAACATTTTTTCCCATGCCTGTGACCAAATGGTCAAAGTAAAGACAAAGGCAAAAAAATACAACAATGGGGGATAGCACCACTACTGTGGAACTGCAACTCCATACAACAGTGTGGTATATTTCACTCAAAAGTTTCCTTCTAGTGAGTTGCCTTATCTACCAGTTTTATTGCCACAAGGAGATCGCCTGAGGACTGGAGTAGATTAGAAAAATTAAACAAAAAGATGGGGGAGGGGGTAGATTTCTGTTCTGTCTTTTAGTCTTGCTAGCTTCCTTCCCAATCCTCAAGTCTGAATACAGGACTCTTCATTGTCTTATCTGTTGCCAGCCCAGTGCTTTTCTGTGTGTTTCTGGTGCTGTTGAGTTCCAGTGAAGCAATATACAAAGGGGAACAAAAAGTAAATTCACCACTAATTCAACTAGATTTCAAAATCTGGTGTTCTTCTTTTATCTTATTACTATTTACACGTACATGTCATCAAATAAATGTTCCTTACATTTTATTCAAGTTTTTTGAGTTGCATCCAATAGGAGAGACAGAGTAGAGTATGCTGACACTATCTAACATGCAAATGGAACACTGAAGGCAGCTGTTCAATGTTTTTAATATTTGCTCGAAAGTTTTTACTTTGTGTTCACAAGTTTATATTTGTATTCATAAAATATGTGCAACTCAAGTGATTCATGTTAGTATTTATGCCTCTTAAATACACTTTAATCTATTCAAATTCTTAGTAATTTTTCAAAAGTTATTCAGTTATAATGATGTTGCTTTTTTTATTATTTGAATGAATGTCATTTTTTGTTTGTTTGCTTGGACAGACGTCGGGAATTGAACCCCAGTCTCCAGCATGGCAGGCAAGAACTCTGCCCGCTGAGCCACCATGGCCCATCCTAAATGAGTGTCATTTTTAATATGAAAGATTTTAGTGAACTTTTCCTATTTTAATGTTTTCATGATTTTCTTTTTTACTGTTAATATACCTACTAAATATCAAGATGGGACAGAGAACTTTCTGAGAATATATGTTGTTTTTAAAAAAATTCTCCAGGAATTTTATTTAACGTGGCTTTCTTTATCCTAATTTAAAAATGTATTGTCTTATCCAGGAAACTTTTGAAATAAAAATAATGGCTGTATTTCAAAACCAATAGCAAAATTCAGCACATTTGCCTCTCAAGTAAGTTTTATGGAATTATTTTTAAAAAAGGAGAAATTCTTGAACATATATATGCACTGGGAATGGGCTATTTCCATAATATTCACTCTATTATCAAATACTAACAGTTCCCTCATTGTACCAACTTATATACCTTCCTTGCTTTTCTGCTCATCCAAAATGACAGTGATATGTGCTCCACTGCATATGCTACAGAATTGTCTCTACTCCAGGACCCAGCTCTACTGTTATTGTTCAGGCCTCATATTCTCCTCACAGGATAATCCTGAAGCAGTTTTTGAACTGCATGGGTGCTAAGTGAAATGAAGATATTACAACTTAGATACAGGATCAGTTCTATACCCACAACTTAGTAGAATCCTTGCTCACAGAGCAGGGCTGAAATTCCCTAGAATTTACCCAGTGTGTATCACCCTGATGCATTCTGAACATTATGCAAATTTGTGAGTTTTTCAAGAAGTTCCTTGTAAATACCTTAGCATCATGTTTTTTAAAAAATACAGCAATGACCTCTGAGCTTCACAACTCTGTGAGACCTGAAATGTTTCATCAACAAGCAGACTTTTCTGGGAAGGGCCTTTATGATGGGTGAACAGATGTATGCTGTCTCAGGCTGAAGGGGCGGTCAGCGTTCAGGAATCTTAATCAAAGTTTGATCAACAAGCATTTTTCCTAATAGATGTGTGGCGACAAGCAGTTCAGGTAATTCCTTCTGAGGCAAAGAATGAGAATTTGGAGGGTCTGTGTCTGGCCTGATCATAGGTAAACAAAGGGACATCTGTGAGTCTAAACTAATTCATATGGTAATGGAAAATTATTTGCAGTAAGCCATTATCTAGAACCCAGACAATAGGGATTACTTGACCTTCACTATTCCCCAGGATCACAGGTAAAATTTAACATTGTCAGTACCCCTTTTGTTCAAGGTAAATGAGATTCACTTTCATTGGACAGCTCAGAAGTATCATAGATTTGGGTGCTGGTTTGAAAAGATTTAAGTATCCTAGACAAGCCATGTTTTAATCCTAATCAGTCTTGTGGGAGCAACAGTTTCTTCTAATCCCTATTCAGCACTATAGATCGGACACTTGATTAGATTATCTCCAAGAAAATGTGACTCAATCAAGTGTGGGTATTAAATTGGATTAAGTGGAAACATGTCCCACTCATTCCAGGTGGGTCTTGATTAATTTACTGGAATCCTTTAAAAGAGGAATCATTTTGTGAAAAGCCTTGACAAAGAGAGAGCAGAAAACACCGCAGCAGAGAGTAGAGACCCACGAAGCAGATAGCCCAACAGCCAGCGACTTTTGGAGATGAGGAATGGTTCCTGGGGAGCTTCATAAGGCAAGAAGCCTGAAGAGAAAGCCAGCAGACACCGTCACCATGCACCCTTCCAGCTGAAAGAGAAACGCTGAACATCATCGGCCTTCTTGAACCAAGGTATCTTTCTCTGGATGCCTTAGGTTGAACATTTCTATAGACTTGTTCTAACTGGGACATTTTCTCGGCCTTAGAACTGTGAACTAACAACTTATTAAATTCCGCTTTTTAAAAGCCCATTCCATTTCTGATATGTTGCACTCCAGCTGCTAGCAAACTAGAACAGGTGAGGTGAAGTAGGATATAAAAGTGTCCTGAAGTTTATTGTTGGCCTTGCTTCTGCAAAATTAGTTAATCCATCTGTGAAGAAGAGGTGCCAGTTATTTTAAAGCAAAATCTCCCAATAATGCAGCACTACTAATTGAGTTCTTTTAAACTAAAATATCCCTTCACGATGTCGTCTGTAGCCATGGTTCAAGTTGTAGAGCCTATTTTTTAATTGTCAGGCATTTGGTAATAAAAAGAGTTCATCAGTGTATCTATTTGGTTTTGCAGCTCTCAATCCATCTGGAGAGAGTATGAAACAAATGAGGAAAGAGTCAGCTAATAGATAACTTGTCCTGATTAAGGATTCTGACAGTCAGAATCCTTCCAAGGCAGGAAGGTGGGATAAAAATCAGAAATGTTAGTGTGCCTAGTTACATGTAGCTGGGCTTTGAAATAAACTCCAAGAATTGAAATTGGGAGTTGACCATAGGTGCAAGGTAACAGGATCCTGATCAATTTACAGGTAGGTCACAAAACCATTTATTACCTCCAGTTTATAGAGAGGTGCAAAGTAGCTCAAAGATAATGAACAGGATCAGAATCTGAAATTCTGTAATTACTAGTTTCCTATTGAAATGTAAAATTACTTTCTACCTTAACCCTCTTTTGATCAAAGATAATCCCAAAGAAAGATTGATCTTGACAATAAAATAAGGCTAGTTTTATTAAAATGTACGTGATTTATATAGGTGCAGCAAGAAGGGTAATTTACCATAGAGGCCTTGCTAAGTTTATTTTGCTGTAAATTTTCAGGAGTCTCAGATTGGGGTTTTAAAATCCTCTTCAAAACGAAACAAAACAAAACACAACACATCCTCTTTAGTCTAGGGAGCCAATCCAAGAACTTGCCACCAGGGTTTTCTTGCAGGAATTATATAGATTCTGTGGATTGCTCTTTTCTCAGGGTTCTAGAAATCTATGTTTTCTGAGTCTGCCAGGAAGTAACCTTCCTTAGTCACCTGTAAGCTTGGAAATTCTATAAGCCAGGTAGCAGGGTGGTTTTTCTAAGAGAAATTTGCAAGCATTGGTGCCATCAAGTCAAATTCATTTCTTTAAGAGTGTTTGGCCATATGTGATTAAATGACTACCACTCTAAAATATGACATTCCAGTCAAACCCATGGTTATATTACAAATGGTCTCCAATTATGTCCTATATGTCCTTGGAGTACAGATTATTATTTATCATGTGCAAATAATTATATTGTCATGAAAATAATAATAGTCAATAAAAGTTTCAAGGTGAACTGTCAGGGTAAAAAAGATGAATGTTTCATTTCTGTTTAAAAAAGCAGAGTCTTAAAGTCATGAAGCATGTAACAACATGGATGAACCTTGAGGACATTATGCTGAGTGAGATTAGCCAGAAACAAAAGGACAAATACCATATGGTCTCACTGATATGAACTGACATAATGAGTGAACTTGGAGCATTTCAGTTAAGAAAAGAGATTATCAGGAGATAGAAATAGGGTAGAGATTGCGTAATTGGAGCTGAAAGGATACAAATTGTGCAACCAGACTAATTGTGAAAATTCCGAAATGAATAGCATGATACTACCTGACTGTAGCACAATAATGGTTATACTAGCCTTCTAAAATGGGTTGTAAAGAGTTCCCTCTTCCATTGTGGGAAAGGATCTGTACAGGATTGGTATTATTTCTTCCCTAAATGTATGATAGAATTCACCAGTGAAGTCATGTCACTCCAGAGCTTTCCTTATGGACATTTAAAGTTGCAAATTTTCCTCTAAATGTTACTTAGCAACACCCTACAATTTTTCATATGCTGTGTTTATTATCATCCAATTTCAAATATTTTCCAATTATTCTTGTGATTTCCTGTTTGACTCATGGGTTATTTAGAATTGTAATGCCTTATTTCCAAATGTTTACATATTCTTTAACTATCTTACTGTTAATTGATTTCTACTGAGAATTTACTGTGATCAAATTCTTTTAAACTTATCAGCAAGTGTATATTGTTATCTTGGTGAATGTTCTAAATGCTCTTGAAAATAAAGTGTAATCATTCATTGTTAGGGGAGTAATCTATAAATGCTAACTGGGTTAATTTGATAGGTAGGGTGTTCAAATATTCTTTATGCTTATTAATTTTCTGTATTGTTCTATCAATTATTCATAAAATATTAAGATCTCCAAAAAAAAAAGCAAAGTCTACATTTTTATGAGTTGTAGACAGTGCAAAGGAAAATAGAAAGGGATCCTTTATATCCATGTAATAATTCCAACAAGCCATAATCATCATAGTCAGGTCATCCTACACAATTAGTTCTTGTTCCATTATATACTATATTTAGGGTCACATGCATCATACAGGCGTCCCACAATGGTTTTGGTAATCTTGCAAAACATACAGGGTCAACAAGATACTCTGACTGTCCAGGATCAATGTTGTATTTACATTGATAAGTCTAGCGCAGTGGTAAATAACCTGAATATTAAAAAAAAAAAAAAACGCATTAAGTTGCATTTCTATAGACTTGCTTTAATTAGGACATTATCTTGGCCTTGGAACTGTAAACTAGCAACTTATTAAATTCCCCTTTTTAAAAGCCACTCCATTTCTGGTATATTGCATTCTGGCAGCTAGCAAACTAGAATATCATGTATTATGAAAAAGTAAAAGACTGGGAGTTTTAACCCTCATTTGTCAGTTTGAGGTCTGGTATACAAAAGATACTTAACTGTCTGACTGGCATTTAAAGTAGACCGTCTATGTAAGACCACAGGACCCAGTTCTATTTATAAGTATGTAACACAACCCATGAAGTTATCTACAGTTCAAAAAGGGGATGCACAATATCTCAGACAACAAATAGGAGTTTAATCTGATGATCAACAGGAATGTGCCACAGTTTTGCATTGAAATAAAATTTCTCTATAGTCAACCTTCTTTTGATAAAAAAAAACTCAAAAAGACTATTCTTGATCATAAAATAAGGCTGATTTCATTAGATTTGGCCTAATTGTATAGGTGCAGCAAGAATGGCAATTTAACATATAGGTCATTATAAGTTTGCTTTGCTGTTAGTGTTCATGAGGAACCTCTGATTGGACTGTTTTTGGGTATGGGCATGCTCCAGGAATTGAACCTGGGTCTCCAGCTTGGCAGGCAATGATTCTTATCACTGAGCCACCATTGTACTGCCCTCTGATTGGACTTTTACGGGCCTACTGAGGCTAGGAAGCCAGCCCAGGAACTCCACACCAACTTTCACCTACAGTGCATATCGATCTAGGACCTTTCTCAAGGTCCCCAAAGTATCATATAGTTTCTATACTAGAAAGCAACTTTCTTTACTGACCTGTAAGGCTGGGAATGCTGGAGCCAGGTACTGGACTGATTTTCCAAGAGTGTTTTGTAAACATTGGCTCCACAGGGTCAACCTTAGGTTCTTAAAAGTGTCTGGTCATATCTGATTGAGCATCATTCTTAATAACATCCCCAATCAAAGCTGTGATTACATAAACACAGTCTCCAGTTATGTCCTGTTAACAAGGTGGACAGATTCTGACCAAACTTATACAATCATTCTAATTCAGTAGAATATCAAAATCTTGTGTTCTTCCTGATCCCTCTATTACTATTTACTATATACATCCTCAAATAGCTGCTCCCTATGTTTTATCCAGGTTTTATATTTGCATTCAATTAGGGAGACATGGTAGCAAGTGCTGACTCCACCTTACTTGACAAAATAACTCTGGAGATTTCTGTTCTACCTTTTAATTTTAGCCAAAAAGTATTTAGTTTGCAGTAAAAATTTATAAATTTATAAAACATTACATGAAACCTAAGAACTTCAATTTATTTATGCCTTTCAATTCAGTTTTGATCTTTTGGATTGCTATAATTTTTCAAAAAGTTATTTCCTATTAGTTTTGACTATTTGAAAGAGAGTGTCTCTTTTTTAATATGATAGATTTTAGTAAATATTTCTTATTTTAGTATTTCTGCAATTTTACATTTTAAAATACCAACTGAATATCAAGATATACAAAGATTTTGTCTTTTTTATTTCTCTGAATTTAACAAGATACAGTTTCTCTATTATAATTTTATGATATGTTGTTCAATGTAAGAAACTTGGAAAAAATAACATGATGTATTTGAAATTCTGCAATTCTAAACAGTTTGCAGAACTCATCCCAGATTACCTGAAATTCAGTTTTTTGGGGGCAAAAAAAACCCTAATATCTTCTTGAACATATATTTTCAAAAGAATGTTTTTTTCCCCACACTATTGAATCCACTGGCAAAGACTGACATCTCCTTCATTTTACCCCCTTACATACCTCCTTTCCCTTCCACTGTACCCTCATTAGGATGATTCTGAAACTGCTCCATTGGTAAATTGTTAACAACAAGCACCATATAAATGTTGGGTATTACTGTGGTTATGAGTAACATATTTTTCCTAAAAAATTAATTTTTCTCTCTATAATCAGTTCTCAAAGTTGAATATAATGTGACAGATGTTTTGTTTCACTTTTTCTATGATGATTACTTAAAATTCTATGAATTGCTCTAAAATTGAAGAGTGCATGTAGAGAAAATAAGGGCAAGTAGAATGTAACCAGCACAACATAGGCAATCAGGAATCATTTTACAGATACTTTCAAATTTACTTCTATAACACTTAAATTTTGAATAATGTATACGTAGGGATGTAGATACATCTCTTGCTTTATTGATTCTTTTTGTTTATTATTGCAGAAGTCTAAAGTGCAGACTGTGATTATCTGCAAATATCCCAGATCTCATTCCCTTACCCACCCTCCACATGGTGACAATGATAAAAACCTTTTTGTGTTTCTAAATATGCGCAAGACTTATAAAACTATGTGTCTTGTATGATGGTGTAATTGTGGCTGTGTATGTGTGAGTTTGTGTGTGTATATCTGTTTATTGCATGCAAATGTAATTGTAATAAAGAAATGGGCAATGGTTATAAATAGAATACTTTCAAAGAATAATATGTTGCAAAACTCTGTGTAGGGCTTTTTTGTTGTTGTTCAACAACAAGTTTACATCAGGTACTATTACTTTGCCCATTAAATAGGAGAGGATGTTGTGATGGTTAGGTTAATTTGTCAAATTGGCTAAATTATGATGTCCATTAGTTCGGTTAAGCCAGCACTGGCCTCATTGTCACTGTGAGGGTATTTCAGGGATTGAAATCTTTAGTCAGTTGATTCTACCTATGGCTGTTTACATCTCCCATCAATAATGGAGATTGTCTTCAGCAATGAGAGAAGTCTCATCCAAGCAATTGAAGGACCTAAAGGGAAAACTGATGATTTCAGCAGACAGAAATAATTTATGTATTTACTTCAGCCAGACAATTTCTTCTGGGAAATTCAGTGAAACCATCAGAATTCCCAACTTGAAGCCTCCCCTATGGAATCTTTGTGGTCATATGAGTCAATTCCTATAATAAATAAATATATATATATATATATATATATATATATATATATATATATATATATATATATATATATATATATATATATATATATATATATATATATATATATATATATATATGTCAGTTCTGTGTCTCTGTAGAACCCTGACTAATACAGAGTTTGATACCAAGAATGGTTCTTGAGACACAGAATCTTAAGGATGAGATTTTTGAGTTGGTTCTGGTTTTTTTTTTAATTTGTTCTAAAACTAATTAGATTAAAAGCCAGTATTTGACCCTATTTTCCAGTGATCAAGATGGCACTGATAGTCCATGGCAAGATTTGGCAATAGAGATACACAAAACAGTACCACCGAAAACTGTTACTTAGGGACAGGGCTCTTGCTGACAGTGTGTTTGATACCTTAACAGAATTTTTGTGTGTGTGTGTGTTATATGTATTATCTCATTTATTTTTCACAACAACTCTCTGCAATGCTTTCAATCATTATCCCCAATTTTAAAGCTAAGAAACAGACTGAGAAATAAAGTAACTTGCCCAAGTGATGTGATTTGAACCCAGTTTTCTCCAGTGCTTGTGGCTATTGTCTATGTTGGCAGACAATTCTCCATGGGTTTGTTTGAATTCTATTTGTCTGGCTTCTTTTACAATATGAATATTCTTTTTTTGTCACATAGTTGTATAGTCATCATCATGATCATTTCTTAGAACATTTGCATCAATTCATAAAAGAAATGAAAAGAAAACAGAAAAAAATTCATGCATACCATAACTCTTACTCCTCCCTTTCATTGATCTCTAGCATTTCAATCTACTAAATTTATTTTAGCATTTGTTCCCCGTTATTTATTTTTAATCCATATGTTTTACTCATCTGTCCATAAGGTAGATTAAAGAAGCATCAGACACAAGGTTTTCACAATCACACAGTCACATTGCAAAAGCTGTATCATTATAAACCATCTTCAAGAAACGTGGCTACTGGAACACAGCTCTGCAGTTTCAGGCAGTTCCCTCCAGCCTCTCTACCTTAAAAGAATTTTGTGGAGTTACAAAAGTATAATAAAGTTGGGTGAATGTTCCTAAATATGATGGATGTAGTTGTAAAGAAAGAGATGCTTTAAATTACCAGCCCAAAGTGCTGCATGAAGGACATACAAGATTCTAAGTGTGCCCTGAAAGAAATTAATTTCCTGTACTTGAAGGCTTAAGATTTCTGAAAATCAGACCCACAGCCTCATTGTGTGAGTGGCAAAATTACAACATAAATTGAATACCCAAACTTTTAGGGTGTCTGCTGTTAAAATGAGGGTATTTGATTGGGAAGGAACAGTGTCCTTGAATTGAAATGGGGACATATGGGCTGATAATGACATTGGGGATACTGAAACCTTAGATTCTGCTGTGTGTTCTTTGACAGATAAACTTATGTTCTGCCCTGGGAATCACTCACCTGATCTCCAGACTGTCCTGAGAAATCAGCAATCCTGCTGATTGCTGAAGAGATTAACGTGCTGTACCTTAATACTCTGTAACTGCTTTCACTGAGGAAACAACCCTCACACTTTCATCTGAGAAAACTAATCCTGTTTCACCAGATGAAACTATAATGAAAGCCCTGAAGTAGTTGGTTTGAAAAACAGCTAATTTCTCTCAATACCCACCCTCGAAACCTCTCTTTTCTTCCAGAATTATAATGAGACTGAAGTACAAATAGGCTCCCAAAATTATGACCTATGAGGAGGTGTACTATAATCCAAAAGAATTGCATGATTATTTCAATAGAAATAGACAAATAAAATAAGGGGAATATTTGTGGGGATGAAATGTTCCTTCTATTAAGTCACAAAGCTACTACAGGGAAGTGGCACTGGATTCTGGAGATAAGGACAATATGTATAAGAGAACCATGGAATTGTCTCATCAACCATATGTACCAAAGGGTGGCTTTTGATCTCTGGTTCATTCAGGGCTGCAGTGAGGTAGTGCTGTTCACCCAGTGGGGAAGGCCAGAGATGTGGAGAGTCACCCCTCTGCTTCCTTTCTGTTGGGAAGTGAAGTATTTCCCCCACAAAATACATATTCAAGTCCTAAACTTTCATTCTGGGGGTACAAACCAATTCCTAAACATATTCTTATAAAATGTTATTATTAGATACACTGTAGCCAAATTGAATGAAAGAATGCCTTACTCCAACATGGCTTAAGTCAATATAAGCATAGGAAATTAGACACAGAAATAGAAAGAAGTGGAAGCTACAGTCAGAAAGTTAAGCAGATCACCATGGGACAAGGGCAGAGATGTAAACTAAGGAACCCCAAAGTTTTCAGCAAGTGAGCAGAAGAATGCTACAGATTCCTGGAGAAAGCATGGCCAGTTGAGACCTTGATTTAGGACAGATAGCCTTAAAACAGTGAGACAATAATATCCTGTTGTTTAAGTTAACCACTCTGTGGTATTTGTTTATAGCAGCTCCAGTAAACAAAGGTATTTCTTGGTTTCTGGTAAGGGCTTAAAAAAAATAGGCAAGATAACTGCAGAGAATGTTTCTATTGTTTTAGAGAACATATGTCATGACCAAAGTATTTGCAGAACTATAGAAGTTATTGGTGCTTCCAGTGAAGGCTTAGAAGCAAAATGATGATTGCATTATTGGAAACAAAGAGGAAAGGTGTTCCTTGTTATGAAGTGGCAGAAGTTGGCAAAATTGTGTTCTGATGTTGAATGCAAGTCAGAAATTGTAATTTATAACTTGGAAATTTAGCTGAGAAGATTTCCAAGCAAGATGTGGAGGGTGTTGTCCTTGTTTCTCCTTGTTGTTCATTGAAAATCAGAGAGGAGAAGGATAAGGTGAGGCTAGATATTTTAATAAACAATTATCCAGTGGTTGATTAGTTGAAAAACTCTCAAGCTATCTGGATAGCCTAAGAAAGGCCCCCAAAACTGAGGTTTTACCCTGAGTTTCAGGAGCTGAGCCTTCAGAAAATGGGCTCACTATAAGAGTATACAATTTGGTAATGCGAGTAGGCATACAAGCCATGGATCCAACAGCCATCTCAGTGAAAATTAAAATTCAGTATGCAATTATCTAGGAAGCATCTCTGGAAGATCATTTTGTCTTCCAGAGATGCAATGGTGTGAACCCTCTTGAACTGCATGGAAAACTAATAAGGGTTTTAGGAATTTTTATAAGCAAAAGCACTGATACCCTGCACTGGAAAGGACAGAAAAAGGGAGAAATGAAGAATGACTTCCAGGGCAGAATTATAGAAATAGAAGTTTGGGCAAGACATAAGGGCCCCACCATGGTTTATAGAGTTGACAGAATTTCTGACATTCTGGAAGAGTGCGGCTATTGCTCTAATTCCAGGGAAGAGTGACACTACTGCTACAGTAGGCCACGAAGACAAAACAACCAGAGATGACTCTCAGAAATTGATATTTAATAGAAATTGCCCTGGGTTTGGGCTTTCTTGGGACACATGACTCCTGATTTCCTTCAAATTTTTCGCTTCTGCAGTGAGAATGTGTTTCCTATACCTGTTCCCTCACATGTTAGAAGAAGATATCTTTTTTTCTAAGTTTCACAGGTTCACAAAGGGAGAGGAACTTTGCAACAGGACAGACCACACCCATAAGTGATTGATGGAAAGAAAATGGTTCCTTGAGGTCAAGATGGCAGACTCTTGAGAATTAAATCATGTATTCCACAAATGACATGTTCAAGTACTAATACCAATTCCTGCGGGTGTAATTCCATTATTAAATAGGGCCTTCATGGGTGCACTGGTGGTTCAGTGGTAAAATGCTCACCTTCCATGCAGGAGACTCAGGTTTGATTCCTGGACCATGCACCTAAAAAAAATAGGGCCTTTGAAGATGTAATTATTAACTAAGGTGTGGCCAAACAAAATGAGGGTGGGACTCAATATAGTACGGTTGTGGTCCTTATGAGCAAAACAAATTGTATACAGAAGTAGAAACCTGAAGAAGCCTGAGGTCACGAAGAAGAATTTCTGCCTCAACTTCAACCAACCAGATTCCTCTGAAGAAATCAGACTTCATCACCACCTTTATCAGAGTTTTTCACTTGTGCTTATGGAAATTAGACCTCCCATTCAGCTCCACAGATGATGTGAAACAATTCTTCATAATAAACATATATAGGGAGATAGAGAAAAATATCCCTATCAGTTGTTTCCCTGGAGACCCTTTACTACTATATTACTTTATGATACAAAGCTATTTTCATTTTGTGCCATGGTATATGGTTGAATGATCCTAATCTCAATAAAGAAAGCAGGTAGTCTCTGTCACTTGTAAAAAAGTTATAGCAAACCTGGAGTAATAGATTGAATTGTGTCCCCCATAAAGATTTGTTCAAGTCCTAACCTCAGATCACATGACTTTGACTCCAATAGGAGTTTGGAAAAGTTATTGGTTAAAATAAGGCTAAATTGGATTAGAGAGGACCTTTAATGTAGTAATCCTGTTGTTCATATAAATACAGGAAATTTGGACATAGGTAGTGACAGTTTTTTTCACAGTGAAATCTTATAATTATGCTGCACTGCCCCTTAACTTTCTTAAAGGCAGTTTTGGATGATATTTGTCATGTTGTCTAGTCATAACTAGACAAGTTGTAGTACTTTAAACTAAGTATTTCTGCAGATACTGGAAGAAAGAACCAGCTATGAGACAATCTAGTCCTGATGATGGTCTGGGAGGTGTTTTAGTTATGACAGTATCCAGTCCTGTTGACAGATAACCAATAGTTAACCTGCAATTACAAAAGAGGTGCAAAATAGCTCAAAGGCAATGAACAAAACCAGAATCTGTTAACTGAAGGGAGTTTGATATAGTTTTCTATAGAAATATAAAATTATTTCCCACAATCATCCTTATTAAAAGATAATCCCAACAGAAAGATTATTCTAGGTTATAAAGTAAATATGGTTTTATTAAATATGGTGTGACTGTTTACATAAATGTAGCAAGAACGGTAATTTACCATATAGTCCTTTTTTATGTTTGCTTTGAGGGATGTTTTCATAAGGAATCTAGATTGGACTTTTGAAAACCTTTTGAGGCTAAGAATTTAAATAAGGAAATCACTAACAGATTTCTCAGGTAAGTGGATTCCTTTGTGCTCAAGATTACAGAAGTATCATGTGGTTTCTGTGCCTCTGTTATAGGGCCAAAAACCCTATATGGCAGGTACCAGGCTGGTTTTTCCAAGAAAACTTTGTAAATATTGGCTTCACAAAGTCAACCTCAGTGCTTTAAAAGTGTCTAGTCATATCTAATTAAATGAGCATCATTCTCAAGCATGAATATTCCAGTCAAAAACTTGGCTATATAACCAATGTCTCTAATTACGTCCTGTTAACAAAGATGACAGTTTCTTATTGATCCTGTGCAAATAATTACATTGAGAAGAAAATAAGAATATTCCATAAGAATTTCCAAATTTTGGAGTAAACAGATTTCTAATGATATTACTTCCATATCTTTGAGACCCTACCAATGAACTGTTTTAAGATATCCAAAACTCAAGCAGAGAAGATTGTAGTTTCTCTAGATTGAAGATTGAGCAGAACAAGGATAAATTACAGAGGATTGAATGAACGTATAACAGATAATTATGAGTTTTATTTGATATAGTATTGATGCTTTAATGTTTATTGTTTAATATATACAAAAATATATAAGAAATCCTCATCTCTATTTAGAGTAGAAGCACACCAAGGTTTTGAGGATGGTCATTATGAAGAGGGAGTGGGAATAGATCTGGGGTATGTGCAGATATTTATGGTCCACTTATTATAGTTTCGAATTTTTAAAATGAAAAGAAAACCAATGAAACACAAAATGTATGCATATTCTATGAATAATTAAAATGTTATAGAAATTAATTTGGTAGCATGTCTAAATAGGATTACATTATTAAATGTTCTGATTACATTCTCCTTGTACTTCTTTTCTCTATGTGCTTTCTTCAATTTTGCCAAAAAATTCAAGTAATTCTAAGAAATATTACAGAAATAGTGAAAGAAAACATGATTATATTTGTATACTTTGGAAATCTGTTTATAGAGGGGAACAATGAAATTTTAGAGACTGTATAATAATCATAATTACTCTAATACTGAACATTTATAGAGTGTTTGTTACAGGCCACGTGACAAAGGAGAGGTTTCAGAATTACAAGAAGGAGGAATCTGTGAAGACTGAGCAATGACAACAGTGCTGGGGGAGGGAATCTTTCAAAGGCATTTGGGGTGGAATACATTATTTCCACTGGCACATTGGAAGAGGAGAAAGAGTAATAATGAGGGAATTGTTGGTCTTTGCTAATTACTCTGAATAGTGTGAAAATAGCCCAATCCAGCAAATATACATTTATGAAACTCTAAATTCTAAGGTTAGCACTATGAAACTGTGCTAGTTTGAAAGGATGTATGTACCCTAGAAAAGCCATGTTTTAATCAAAATCCCATTTCGGAAAGGCAGAATAATCTCTATTTAATACTGTATATTTGAATCTGTAATTAGATCTTCTCCCTGGAGATGTAACTGAATCAAGAGTGGTTGTTAAGCTGGATTAGGTGGAGACATGTCTCCACCCATTTGGCAGGGTCTTGATTAGTTTAATGAAATCCTATAAAAGAGGAAACATTTTGAAGAATGAGAGAGATTTCTGAGAGAGCAGAGAATGACATGGCCAAGAGAAGCAGAGAGTCCACCAGCGAGTGACCTTTGGAAATGAAAAAGGAAAATGCCTCCCAGGAGCTTCATGAAACAGGAAGCCAGGAGTGAAAGCTAGCAGGTGATGCTGTGTTCACCATGCGCCCTTCCACCTGAGAAAGAAACCCTGACTATGTTCGCCATACACCTTCTCATTTGAGAGAGACACCCTGAACTTCATTGGCCTTCTTGAACCAAGGTATCTTTCCCTGGATGCCTTTGATTGGACATTTCTATAGGTTTGTTTTAATTGGGACATTTTCTCAGCCTTAGAACTGTAAACTAGCAACTCATTAAACTCCCCTTTTTAAAAGCCATTCTGTTTGTGGTATATTGCATTCTGGCAGCTAGCAAACTAGAACAGAAACTAACTTAAAATTGAAAATAGATTTTGCATTGGTTCAGAATACATTCCAGTTATTAATCAAATGTTTCCTGGGTTAAACAACACATTTTAAATTAGAATAAAGAAAGCCACAGCATGCAAAATTCATGGTAATCTAATGAAAAAATGTATGAGACTTGGAGGAAAGTTTTCTGTCCATTTTGATATTCAGTAGTTATATTAAAGTGAGAAATGATGAAATACTAAAGCAATAAATATTTACTAAAAATCTAATTTTCTGGATTAAAAAATAGATAGGCAGATGGCTGGGCAGACTGCGTGACAGAGAGACTGATAGAAGGAAACCTAGATAGCTAGCTAGAATGATACAGCAAATGTGTCAAAATGTTAAAATTGGTGGGTCTGGGTACCTGGGGGGTGGAGTACTAGGACAGCTGTGTTGGAATTCTTTGTATGGAGTCTTTATTATTTTTGTAACTGTTCTACAAGTTTGAAAGTATTTCCAATAAAAAGTTTTTTTAAAAAGAAAAAACATTAAAAAATCTAATATTCATTAAAAATAGTTTTCCAATTATAATAAAAACTAATAGTCATCATTATATCTCATAATTTTTTAAAAAAATTACTAAGAACACAAACAGATTATAATCAAATTTAAGGGTATAAATTATACAGTGAAACTCTGGGGTTGTACCTAATGTTTTATCAATACCAAAAATGATTTTTGAATACAAATATAGAGCTTTTTTACCAAAATTTAAAATGAGTTCCATTTCCAGGTAATGTGGAGTTACTACACAGACACCCATGTCTCTCTCACTAACTGCAACTATAAAATTTGGGTAAAATGTATGGAGCAGCTATTTGAGTACTGTGAAATATAAGTAGAAGTACTTATAAAGATCAAGGAAGAATACCTGTTTCGAAATCCTACTGAATTGATGGTAAATTTACCTTTTTTATTCCTTTTTGTGTCCATTATCTGAAGTTAACACAACCCCAAACCCAGAAATGAGCAAGTGGTGGACACAGAGAGCTCCAAGAAGAAGCCTCAGGCCATCCTGTTACATTGGTTGCATTGGTAACTAAGGGAATTGTTGGATTGAATCGTGTCCGCTCAAGAGCATGTTCTAATCTTAATCTGCGTGCTGGTATTATGAACCTGTTTGTAAATAAGTCCTTAGTTATGGTGTGGATAAACTGAATCAGGGTGAATATTAATCCATAAAACAGGAAATCTTGTTAAGATGGGAAATTCAGACAAAGATTCTGAGTAAAGCACAGGAGGAGACCAGGATGAGAGAGATCACCATGTTATAGAGGGCTGCCAATGCCAGAATGCCACAAATTCCAGGAGAAAGCATAGCCTTGCTGACATTTTTACTTTGTACTTCTATTCTCCAAACCATGAGCCAATAAATCCCTGTTAGTAAAGCAACCCGGTATGGGGCATTTGTGTAAAAGCATTGGCAAACTAAGCCCTTGATCTTCAGGCTTGTTCTTGTGAAGCTTGTGTATGTAGCAGAGAAGCTTGGCCTACCTATACGTATGCCTGAAAGTCACCTCTGGAGGACCTCTTTTGTTGCTTAAATCTGGCATTTCTCTGTCTGAGCCCAAACTCTGCAAGTGAAACCATTGCCCTCCCCCCAACATGAGTCATGACATCTAGGGATGAAAGTCTTCCTGGTGGCATAGGAGATGACTCCCAGAGATGAGCCTGGCCCTGGGACCATGGGATCAACAATGCCATCCTGACACAACAGGGGAAAAGAAATGTAACAAATAAGGTATCGGTGGCTGAGAGAGTTCAAATAGAGTCAAGAGGCTACCCTGGAGGTCACTCATGCATGCTTCAGTTAGACATTGCTACTTATCATAACTTGCCAAACCACAACCAGAACCATTCCTGCCAATACTAAAGAATACTGTTCTAATTGCTAGCTGCTGGAATGCAATATACCAGAAACAGAATAGATTTTAAAAAGCTGAATTTAATAAGTTACTAGTTTACGGTTCTAAGGCCGAGAAAATGTCCCAATTAAAGCAAGTCTATAAAAATGTCCAAATTAAGGCACCAACAAGAGGTTACCTTCACTCAAGAAAAGCTGATGAAGTTCAGGGTTTCTCTCTCTGCTGGAAAAACACATGGTAAACATGGCAATGATATCTGCTAGCTTTCTCCCCAGGCTTCTTGTTTCCTAAATCTCTCCCAGGGGTATATTCCTTCTTCATCTCCAAAGGTCTCTGGCTGGTGGACTCAGCCTCAATGGCTCTGTTGTGTTTCTGTGGCTATCTCCTCTTTCTCAAGTTTTCTCCAAGTTGCTTCCTCTTTTAGAGGGTTCCAGTAAACTAATCAAGACCTACCTGGAATGGGTGGAGCCATGGCTCCATGGAGATAATCGAATCAATCTTCCAACACATAGTACTGAATAGGGTTTAGAAAAATGGCTGTCTCCACAAATTTGGATTAGGATTAAAATGTGGCTTTTCTAGGGTACGTAAATCTTTTCAAAGCAGCACTGTCCTTCCGGAAAGCCTGATTTCAGATTGTAACTTTCTCAAAACTACCACCTGATCAAACTAGCCTTTCATTCAACTTCCCCACAGCTAGGTCTTTCCTCCATATAAAATAAAAATACTTTTTTTTACTAACTTTGAGGCTTTTGCGTGCCTTGTGGTCAGAGAGTTTTCCCCATTGCAGTAATTCTTATATTGCCCTGGCACCATGGGATCAACAATGCCATCCTGACACAAAGGGGATAAAGAAGTGTAACAAATTCCCCATTGCAGTAATTCCACTATTTAAAATTCTATAAAGTTTCCATGTACTAGAGTAACTTTCCAAAACCTCCAACCTCCAGATGGGTCCCTGGACCAGACAGTCCTGAAATGCAGAGGGGCAAGCCTATCCAGAACATAAACTAGTTCTATCCCTCTATCCCATATTATCAACAGCTCCTTCCAATATGAAAAAGTTAGAATGGATATAGCGCAATACCCCTAAAGAGTGAGAGAAAGATCAAAGTTGACGATAGAGTTATACAGAGAAAGTCAGATTTAACAAATGGGTATGATTGCTGAATCATTATACTGATATTTCTTTTAGTTTCCAGTATCTTGGAGCAGCTAGTAGTAAAAACCTAAATGATAGTGCTAAGAGGAAAGGTAATATTGCAAGAGAGGGAGGGAATTATTGCAATGGGGAAAACTATCTGACTACAAGGCATGCAAGAGCCTCAAAGTTGGTTTTAAAAAGTGTTTTTCTACAGGACTAGATACAAAAACTCAAAAATGGACAGCACAATAATACCTAATTGTAAAGTAATCATGTTAAAACACTGAATGAAGCTGCATCTGAGCTATAGGTTTTTGTTTTGTTTTTACTATTATTACTTTTATTTTTTTCTCTATATTAACATTCTATATCTTTTTCGGTTGTGTTGCTAGTTCTTCTAAACCGATGCAAAGGTATTAAGAAACGTTGATCATGCATCTATGTGATGATGTTAAGAATTACTGATTGCATATGTAGAATGGTATGATTTCTAAATGTTGGGTTAATTTCTTTTTTTCTGTTAATTAAAGAAAAAAAAAAGAGAAGGGGTAATTGGAGCTGAAGGGATACAGACTGTGCAACAGGACTGGATATAAAAACTCAGAAATGGACAGCACAATACTACCTAATTGTAATGCAATTATGTTAAAACATTGAATGAAGCTGCATGTGAGGTATAGGTTTTTTTTTCTCTCTATTATCATTTTAATTCTTATTCTGTTGTCTTTTTATTTCTTTTTCTAAATCGATGCAAATGTACTAAGAAATGATGAATATGCAACTATGTGATGATATTAAGAATTACTGATTGTACATGTAGAATGGAATGATTTCTAAATGTTTTGTTAATTTTTTTTAATTAATAAAAAAAAAAAGTGTTTTGGGTGGGCCGCGGTGGCTCAGCGGACAAAGTGCTTGCCTGCTATGCCGGAGGACCTCGGTTCGATTCCCGGCCCCAGCCCATGTAACAAAAACGGAAAAACAAAATACAATAAAGCAAGAAAAATGTTTGGAAATGTTTCCCTTTCTTCCTTCCTTCCTTCCTTCTATCCTTCCTTCCTTCTAAAAAAAAAAAGTGTTTTTCTTTTATATGGAGGAAAGAGCTAGCTGTGGGAAAGTAGGATGAAAAGGTGGTTTGATTAGGTAGTAGTTCTGAGAAAATTTCAATCTGAAGTCAGGCTATTCTGGAAGGAGTCCTTAAAGTGAGGCTGATAGTGCTTCAGGCTGAGAGGAGGACTGAATTTAAGGATCTGGGCAAAGAAGTTGATCTTCACCCAAGTATAGTAAACAAGCAGTTTGTTTCTGTTTATCAGTGAGGACAAGCAACTTAGTTAATCATTTATGGCACAGAATGGGAATTCAGAGGGCAAGGGTCTGGCCTTCTCATAGATAATCAAGGGGACATCTTCGTGTCTTGACTATGCCTTATGTAGATATGTGATTCTTTGCAGTAAGTGATTTTCCAGAACACAAAGTGTAGTGCAATTTCTTCACCAGGATCACAGGGCTGAGGATAAGCTTTAACATTATCATTGCCCTCCTTTAGTTAAAGATAAAGGATATTGATTTGTTGTTTACCACCCTGGAGGGGATCAAAGCTCTGAGTGGAAAAGGTAGGGTCTAAGAACTCTCCTGAAGACTTGTTGGTACCACTCCTACAATCAGTTGAACCAGGTGTTGATAGATGAGGGAAGTTATTTGGGGATAAAATGTTCCAACTATGTAGCACTGCTCCTTGAATTTCTTAAAGATAAGTTGGCAGTGTTCTTGGTAATGTTATCTACAGTCATGTTTCAGTTTAGCCTGGTTTTACTGCAGATCCTGAAGAAAAGAGCCAGCCACACCATACAATCTAGAGTCCTGATTAAAGGTCAGTCAGTGTTTTCATTTGTTAAGCTGCTAGAATGCAATATATCATAAATGGAACAGCTTTTAAAAAGGGAATTTAGTAAGTTAAAAGTTTACAGTTCTGGGGGTACAAGGGTAGTTCAGTGGTAGAATGCTCACCTTCTATGCAGGAGATCCAGGTTGGATTCCTGGTACATGCACCTCCCCACCAAGAAACAAAAAAATGAAAACAAACAAATACAAAATTCAACAAATATCACCACAATAATGGGATACTCACATGGAAAAATAAAGAAATGTGACCCTACCATACAGCATACAAAAAAAAAGTTTACAGCTCTAAGCATATAAAAATGCCCATACTAAGGCAGCCATGAAATATACCTCTATTCTGTCATGTGGCTGGCATCTGCTGGTCCCTTTGCTGGTGCCTCACTCTGCTTCCCCAGGACTGGCTTTCATCTCTTGGCTTCCCTTAGCCCTCACCAGGTCTGGCTTGCTTAACATCTCATGGCAATGTCTGCTGGGCTCCAAGCATCTCCAAATATTCGTCTCTGTTCTCCAAGTATCGGCATCTATGTCAGCTCTGCTCTGAGCTCTCTCCAAAATGTTTCCTCTTTTATATGACTCCAGTAAACTAATCAATACCCACCTGGAATGGACAGTGTCACATCTCCATCTAATCAAAGGTCACACCCACAATTGGGTGTGTCACATCTCTGTGAATATAATCTAATCAAACGTTCCTCCCTTACAATATTGGATTAGGAGCAAAAGAAATGGCTGCCCCCACAAGATTGGATGAAGATTAAAACATGACTTTTCTGGGGTACATAATACTTTCAAATCAGCACAGTCAGGTTTTAGGTTTCAGAGATACCAATTTAGGAGGGTGGGAGAAAAATTGCAAAAATGAAAAAACTAGCTTGGATAGTTATAGCCTGATCATGAAGGTAATTGCAAGAATTGAAAAAGTGCTAAGGGTTGAAAATATGTGTAAGATAACCAGATCCAGTTCAATGGATTGATAAGTGACAAAATCATCACTTAACTGTAGTTTATGAAGAGGTACAAAACAGCCCAAGGCAATCAACAGGACCAGAATCTGAAAGCCCACAGAGGTATGCTATAGTTTTCTACTGAAATATACAAATTTTCTCTTCAGTCACACTCCTTTTGATCAAACATAATCCCAAAGAAAGTTTAGTGTTGATCATAGAGTATGGCCATTTTTATTAAATTTGTCCTGAATCTTTATATAGTGGCAGCAAGAATAGTAATTAACCACAAAGAGAACTTTATTAAGCTTGTTTTTCAGAAAGTTTTCATAAGGAATCTCAGATTGAGCTTTTAAAATCCTCTTCAGGCTGAAGAACCATGCCAAGACAATCCTACCAGATTTCTCATGTAATATGTATAGTTTGGGTGGATGCCTCTTTTTTCAAGGTGCTTGAAATATCATATTGTTCCAGTTCCTGCCAGGAAGCAATTTTTATTCACCAGAAGGCTTCAAAATTGTGCTGGTTTGAAATGATGTATGTACCCTAGAAAAGACATGTTTTAATCAAAATCCCATTTCGTAAAAGCAGAATAATCCCTATTCAATATTTTATGTAATTAGATAATCTCCCTGGAGATGTAACCCAATCAAAAGTGGTTGTTAAGACGGATTAGGGGAGATGAATCTCCACCCATTTGGGTGGGTCTTGATTGGTTTACTGGAGTCCTATAAGAAGAGACATTTTGGAGAATGAGAGATTCAGAGAGAGCAGAACAATATAGCCACAAGAAGCAGAGAGTCCATCAGTGAGCAACCTTTGGAAATGAAGAAGGAAAACACCTCCCAGGGAGCTTCATGAAACAAGAAGCCAGGAGAGAAAGCTAACAGATGACACCATGTTCGCCATGTGCCCTTCCAGCTGAGAGAGAAACCCTGACTGTGTTCGCCGTGTGCCTTCATGCCTTCTCACTAGAGAGAGAGACTGTGAACTTCATCGGCCTTCTTAATCTAAGATATCTTTCCATGGATGCCTTAGATTGGATATTTCTACAGACTTGTTTGAATTGGGACATTTTCTTGGCCTTAGAACTGTAAACTAGCAACTTATTAAATTCCCTGTTTTAAAAGGAAACAGGGAATTCCTGTTTCTGGTATATTGCAATCTGGCAGCTAGCAAACTAGAACAAAAATCTCTCAGGATCTATAGTGTATAATAATAGTGAAATGTACAATGTACAAATTTTAAAAATGTTTTTGCATGAGGAAGAACAAAGGAATGTCATTATTGCAGGGTGCTGAAAATAGATGGTAATTGATATTTTAAAATATGTCACCTTATGTGTGAGACTAAAGCAAAAAATGTTTGTTACAAAATTTATATTTTGACTAGTGCATTTCCTAATATAACTTATGTAGATAGTGTGATTGAATACCATAAGTACTTGGAATCTCAGGTAGGACATGAAATTTTATTGGTTTGTACAGAGTGATGCCCCAATGAATCCCAGAGTGATTCGATCAGTGAGTGGAAAAGTATTTGCAAAGCCCTGTTCAGGGAATGGTGAGAACGGGGAGAAATTCAACTTCCCCAAGTTGAATTCTTGATTTAAAAAAAAAATCCATCCAGAGAACTTTATAAACATTAACTCAGAAAGTCAACTTTAGCTCCTTAAAAGTTTTGGTCATAGCTGAGTAAATAAGCTCCATTTCCAAATATGATACCCTAGTCAATGCTTTGGTTTTATAACCAACTTAACAGGGAGAACAGCTTCTTATTGAACCTATACAAATAATTATATTGTCATGAAAGTAAGAATACTCTTTATAAGAGTTTCTGAATTCTGGAATGAGCAGGCAGGAAAAAAAAGGTTAAATTTTTCATTTCTGTTTATAAAAGTATTGTCTATTCAATTGTTATGAGTTATAGATACCTGTGCTGGTTTGAAAACCTCAGAAAAGCCTTGTTCTTCTAATCATGATTCAACATTATAAGGTGGGACCTTTTGATTAGATTTCTTCAATGGAGATGTGACACACCAATTGTGGGTGTGACCTTTTGATTTGATGGAACTATGGCTGCACCCATTCAAGGTGGGTCTTGATTAGTTCACTGGAATCCTTAAAAAAGCCAACACAGGGAAATATTTAGAACAAAGAATAGGCACAGACATTTGGAAATGCAGGAGCTGAGAGAGCCAACAGAAGATCGACAGGAACCAGAGCCCAACAGATGCTGTCATGTGCCTTTCTATGAGATGCTAAGCTAAGAGATGAAACCTAAAGCTTTGCTCCAGAGCAGTTTTGACCCACAGATGCCTGAAGAGAAAACCACTGGAATTAGAGCCCAAGGGCAACAGAACTGGGAACAAGGACCAGCAGAAGCCAACCACATGCCTTCCCATGTGACAGACATAGGCCCTTCTGCACAGTCAAGTCTGGATGCCTTATTTTGGACATTTTTAAGGCCTTATAACTGTAAACTTGTAACTTAATAGAGCCCCTTTATAAAAGCCATTCCATTTCTGGTATATTGCATTCTGGCAGTTTTAGTAAACTGAAACAATACCTTAGAGGAAAAGAGAAAGGGTCCATTATGTGCAGAAAATAAAAACATGAAAAGTTCAGCAATATTTCAAACAAGACCAGTAATCACCTTTTATCAGGTAAATCAGTCATATGATACTAATCTTTGTTCTCAGTAATTTATCTCATGGACCCATCATATTCTATGCTAAATTCTGGAAATCTTTGTCAGCCTTCCACATGCTGTTTCCAATGAGGAAAAGGAATTGTATCGTATGTCTGCTATCCAGAAACTCCACTCTCTCTACCCTTTTGCTGATGCAAGTAAGGATGATGACATGCTTCATGCTAGGACTGAGGATTATACCCATATAAGAATTCAACAGAGAAGCAGCAAGAAGAACCTTACCACTGTCCAAGGGATCATGATGATTATGATAAAAAAGAAACTAAGGAAGGAGTTAAAGAAGAAATCTGTCAGCAGAATTTTGCCAGCAATGGTACTGTATTTGAGCATCCAGAATATGAAGAAATGATTCAGCTACATGTGACCAGTGCAAGAACATATGCTGGTTCCTTATAGAGATTGGACTAGCTAAGGAAGCTTCATGAGTTTTAAGTGCATTTTGCTCACTGAAGCTTACATGAGGATTTCCTTGGAATGAGTAAAAAAATTTCCCTTCTGTCCCTTTTCACAAGTTTAAAAACTTCACAGCTAGTATAATGTAACCACTGGGAGTCTGCTTTTAACTTGGACTAGTGTAATACCTTCATGCAATAAACTGAAAAGACCCATGCTGTCTAATCTTAAAGTTCCTCATTTAAACAGAAATCAAACAGTAGATGCCTGGCAATGTCCAGCCTGAAACAAAGTAATAATGTGATGTTTCAGTCATGTCCAGAACCCCAAGATCACAGACAGCTATGTTTGGTCAGAAGCTCCTTGGCCCTCCTTCTGCAGAGTTTCCTGCCCTAAGAAAATGTCCCCACCTGACCAGCCTTCGATGGAGTTGAGAAAAGATTACGTAAGACAGCCACAGCAGTAGTAACACGAGAAGGGAGACTGTTAGTGAAAGAAAGAGCTGGTGTTTCCAAGTTGACCAGGTGGGCAGAGCTTAGAGAAGCTACCTTCCCTCTCGTGAGGTGATAGGGCATCTAACTTGGCACAAGGTCTTTGTTCTTTTTAGCCAGATATAATATCCTAGCTAATAGTTGTCCAAATTCTATCAGAGTTTAACTTTTGACAAGGGAACAAATTTCAAACGGATGTATTCGTCATGTAGCTAGCTGTAGTGCCTGCATTTTATTAGCAACAGCTGCCCAACGCCATGTTAAGTAAGATTGGTTTTTGTGATGTTTTTCACCTTCAGTTTTAATGTTATATAATATATTTAAATACTTATTTAAATAAAACTTGTTTTCAGAAACTTAAAAAAATAATCAGATATCACGGCATCAGCAAAAAATTACAAGCCCTACTAAGAAACAAAATTTATGGCTCAGTCAAGGGAACAAATTAAAACTTCACAGGAAACACAGAATTTGGAACAACTAATCCAAGAAGTTCAAACAAATCTCCTAAATCAACTCAAGGAGATGAAAACAATGAAATGACCAGACTCTGATAACCCACAAGAATGTGGCATTGTTTTCTATTGAAATATATTTTGTTCTCTATAGTCAACCAACTTGTGATCAAACATCATCACCCCAAAAAAGGTTATTACTTATTATAAAATTATATTATTTTATATAATTTAAATTAAGTTATATAAAATAATATAAAAAACTGTTTCTTTTACATTGGTCCTGATTATTTACATAGGTTCAGTAAGAATAGTAATTTAGCATGTAGGCTTTTAAAAATTTCCTTTGCTGGAGGTTTTCTTAAGGAATCTCAGATTGGTCTTTCATCAGCCTTTTCATCATGGTACACCAAGTTAAAAATTCACCACCATATCACCACATTTCTCCTGCAGTGCCTATAGTTTTGAGTAAATTCTTCTTTCTTGATGAGTCTAAAATATAGGAATGCTATATCAAAGAAAACATTGCACTGCACAATGTTAAACAGGCAAGAATGTCTATATCAGGGGGTTACTGTAGTAGTGGATTGAAATTAAAACTCAGCTGCATTAAAAAAAAAGGCCTCAAAGCTCCTTAAGGACTTAGATAGGAAAAACATTGAGAGATCATAAGGGGTTGATCACTGGAATGGGTGAGTTATTTACTGAGGTTGCAATTAGTACCACTTGGCTCAGAATGCTTTCCTTTGTGGTAGTAAGGCCATCTGGAGTATGTAAGGACACAGAGGAAGGAAGAGGGAGATAAGGAAATACGTAGTTAGAAACCTCTCAGGAGTCTGGATAGGATATAATGTTAGTGCTGGAGTGAGAAGCAAGCCAGGGCCCTGGAATCAGAGAGATGCTTGTCTAAGGTTTAATCATGCTAAAGTGCAGTTGGGTTATCTTGGTTAGTCTCTCCCTTTGTCCAAGATGCATGATATTAATTCTTCGCTGACCAGCACAGAGGAATCATAGATCTGAGTGGAGTCGATTAGGGTCTAAGAATAGTCTCTTGGAGACTCTTGTTTGTATTGTTTCTGTAAAATCAGTTGAAGCATCTTTTGAGATATGATGGTAAATGACAGTTGTTCCGGGGTCCAATATCTTAAAAGATAGATATCTTAAAATAAAAACAGAAATATTATAAAAGGTTGTGTTAATGTCTGAGTAGGTGATAGATAAAAATCTTCCTATTTATATTACTGCTCATTGAGTTTTTTGAAGTCAAGATGGACATGCTCTATGTGATATTGTCCACAGATGTAGTTATTTCTCATATAAGTGCATGTTTGTTGTAATCATTTTACCAGACTTTTTTAGTGATGCAGAAATGGCCTGTCCAGGGAGAAATCTAGGTCATGTGTTTTCTGCTGTAGGAATGAGTTCTCTGAGATAAATAAGTTGTCAGGCTTTAGCTCACTGTATTTTTGCAGATCCTCAGGGGAAAGGCAAGCTACAAGCAACCAAGAATCTCTATCTGGACAGTCAGATTTTCGTTTTCTATGATACCAAGTAAGGAAAGGAGAGGGGAATTGGAAATGTTATTTTAGAAATTTGCACCAGATACTGAAGGAAAAATTAGAACTTAAAAACTAGTATGTGGTGGCAGTATGTGCAAGATGACAGGATCAAGTCCAATTTACAGGAAGGTAATAAAACCATGCATTTCCTGTAGTTTACAAAAGGCATGCAAAATGGCTTGAAGACCATGAGAAGAACCTGAATCTCATTACCCACAGAAGTACACTCGAGATTTCTATTGAAACACAGAACTTCTCCCCGTAGACAACCTCTTTTTAATCAAATATCATCCAAATGAAAGAGTGTTTTAATTATAAAATGAGGCTGGTTTATTAAATTTGGCCTGATTATTTATACAGGTGAAGTAAGAACTCTAATTTACAATATAGACCAGTGTATTCTATTGAAAGTTTTCATAAGGAATTTTGGGTTGAATTTTAAGAGCATCTCCATGTTGTGAAGCCAAGCCCAAAATTTGCCACCAAATTTCATCTGTAGTACCTAGAGATTTGGGTGAATTTTTCTCTATCTGAAGTCTCTACCACCAAAATCTTATGATGCCTGGTCTTTCCTAGAAGTGTCTTTCTTTATTAATCTATAAGGAAGAAAACCCTGCTATGTATCAAGCTGCTTTTTTCAAGAGTATTTTGCAAACAATGATGCCATTCTTCAACCTTACTTTCTTAAAAGTGTTTTCATTTTTAAAAGCCTTGATTGTGTGGCCAATGTTTCTAGTTATATCCTGTTAACAAGGAAAATATATTATTGCTGGATCCATGAAACTAACATGACAATAAGAGTACTCAAGGGTTCTGAATCTGGTGTGATCAGGCAGGGAGTAAAAAGATCTATGTTTCATATCTGTTTATGAAAGTATAGATGGCTTAAGTTAAATGAGAAAGTGAATCGTTATTCCAGAATAGAAAATTAAAATATCAGAAAATTTTAACAAAATTCATAATCACCCTTTATCAGGTTATTGGGCCCTAGGCAATTTATTTTACTTGATCTTGTTTTAGCAATCACATGAACCCATCAGCTTTTCATATAGATTTCTGGAAGTTTTGACTCATTCCAGTGACATGGTTTCAAAGTTATATAAGCAATACCATTAAGAAGTAACATGATTGTAAAAAAAAAAACAAAAAACAACCTAATTCTTTTATGTGTTAGAAGATGTTTTCTAAACAGTCAAGGACATGATAAAGTCAACATAAATTACAGGAAACAGTTCTGATAAGACATGGAATCTCTGCCTTTCAGATGATTAGTTAAAGGGTAAAGAAAAATGTTTTACCAAGAGCAGACCAAGAATTGAAGGCAACTACTGTCATTTAAACTAGGAAAAAAAAACAAAGTCTGGTTTGCATCAGTATACTTACTTATACAAAAGCTCTTTTTAAAATCTTACTGTTAAATCCTTTCTTATCTTTGACCACAAGAAATAAAATTCCTTATCCACAAATCTTATATAAGATCACATATCCATTCAGGTTTTATCCTACACTTCCCAATTTCTCATTCTGCAATCACCATCCTTTTAATTTAAGACAGAACTAGTCTTTTTGTTTCCTTAACAAAAACACATCCTGTATACATTAGCATAAGGCTAAGGTTTTAAGTTATCAAAGATCTTGGAATCTATTTTCAAGCTGACATCTTACAAAACAAAATTACTACTGAAATAAGCTTGTCAGAATAATGACTCAATTTACTTAAATGCTAATTGACATTTTATGTCCTCTTAAAATTTAGTACATGTTATGCAAGCTTAAATTTGATCAATAAACCTGTATAAGTTTAGAAAGAACATACTCAAGTGAAATAAAAATGTTACCTTGTATTTTATCTTTCACTTATAACTCAGAGGATATGATGACTTCTTAAATTAACAAAATCCCACTGGTCAAAGATTTACCTAAATTATGTAAACTTGAAGTCTTAAAATACTTGTGCTTAGTTTTTGTTTTTTTTAATTTATTTTATTTTTTATTTTTTGCACAGACAAGCAGCAGGAATTGACCGTGGGTCTCCAGCATGGCAGGCGAGAACTCTACCTGCTGAGCCACTGTGGCCCGCCTTGTGCTTAGTTTTTATAAGAGTACTTTTTTAACATTGAAGGTGTTAGTTTTCTGGGGTTATAGGATTATTTAGTTTATATAAGTCCTTATTTATCATAAAGTCAATTAGAATGCGATCCTTTAAGGAATTTTAGAAATTAATTTTGTAATAGCATCCAGATGTAAAAAGTATTATATATAGTATAACATACATATAAGCATAAAGACAGACAAAAACAGGACTTACAGCCTCAATTCTAAAAATTCCAGCCCTTCGTTAGACATAAACAGAGAAAAACAAAACCCACTAATTTATATAAAAGACCTGAATTTTATTTTTGTCACCATTTTATATTTTTTATGAAGGTTGTATTTCTGGAAGATGTGACAATTTGATGTTACTTTCCTAATAGGAAGACTAAAGCTTCGACACCAATATTTGTTGAGTGGGACTTTTCCTTGCTACTTTTTTCATTTAAGATTTTCTTTCTCCTGATGTGTAATCTTATAGAGGCTGTGGGGGAAAAAATTGGGCTAAGGACTAAGGAGAGACCAAAGGCATTATCTGAGCGTCTCCATAGTCCGTTGAAATCATTAAAGTACTGGTGTTTCCAACTAACTTTTCAGGGTCAAATTGTCCCTTTTGGGATACCATACTCCCTTGACAGTCCCGTTGGGAGAAGGGAGCTGAAGTTGCAGTGACTATGGGGAGTTGAGGGGCTAGAGTGGGAAGGAAAGGATTAAAACATGCTGAAGGGAAGGCTGGAACTGGTATAGTAGGAAGGAGGAGGGTGGTGAGAGAAGGGAGAGATTTTAGATGAGGCAATTTGGGTAGATCTTGTTTCTCAAAGAGGCCATTGTGGTTGTGGGGAGTCCTTAGACAAACTGTGCCATGTGGGAACAAATTGGACAGAGTTAGCACCTTAGGGGAAAAGTTTACAATCTTGAGGGGTGTTCAGAAGCAGAGTACCAAAAGATTGGGGACTGCCTATAATGATGGAGGAGTCTAAAATAGCAATTAAAATTTAATATCTCAACAAAAGATGAAAACAGAAATTTAACATGAGATGTCAATAAAAAAGACAGAGAAGAGAAAGTCTTCACACACACACAAAAGAGCAAGCAAGAGTCCCCTTAAATTGAAAGGGGTGAGAGAGGAGCTGGAAAGAATCCTGCTCAGGGACAGGGTCAAGGAGAAGTAGCCAAGAAGAACTGCACTCAGTGGAAGAAGCCAGGGATAAAAACAAACGAACAAACAAACAAAAACTTCTGCACATGAAGTTTTCTGCTACATGTACCGAAAGAAGCCAAGAAAACTTTTCAACAGAGTCAGGGATGAAATCCCCACAGGAAAGAGTCAAGAAGTCTTCTGTCCATAAAGCTTCTCACTCAAACCAAAAGAGTCAGGGAGTGAATCTCCACTTAGTGAGAACTCAGTATGCAAAAAGTGTACACTCAAAGCTTCAAATTCAAGTCTTTACCGTGCTTTACTGGACAAACTCTCCAGAGAATGAGATCAGGAGTTGGGAGTTCTCCAAGCCCTATCCAAAGAGGAAGAAGACAATAAATACATGGTACACCTGAGTTAAGCCAATTACATGGTCAAGGTGGATATTCTGATTATATCCAAATCAGAGCACCATTAACCGTTAAAGAAAAAAAAAATCACTGTTTTTTGTTGTTGTTTTTTTTTGCATTGGCAGGCACCAGGAATTGAACCCAGATCTCCAGCATGGAGGGCGAAAACTCTGCCTGCTAAGCCACCATGGCCCACCCTGGATAATTTTAAATAGGCAAGTATGAGTTTATTCAGGGCTATTATAGCAGTGGACAGAGAGTAAAGCTCAACTCCATTGAAGCAAAAGACAGCTAGAGAACAAGACCAGGAGTTGGGAGGTCTCCAAGCCCTACCTAAATAGGAAGAAGACAATAAATATATGGTATACCGGTGTTAAGCCAATTAAGTGGTCCAGGTGAATACTCTGATTATATCCAAATCAGAGCACCATTTGGTACTCTAGGGGTGGATTAGGATACTTGATCACTGAAATGTGTGAATGATTTACTGAGGGTGCACTTAGGACCACAAGTTTCAGAAAGTTTTTCTTTGCAATAATTAAACCACCTGGAGACTGCAGGGAAGAGGAGAGTAGAAGAGGGAGATAAGGAATTTCCTAATTAGGAATCTGTCACACACCTAGATAGTGTTAGGGCTGGATGAGAGTAAGGTCAAGGGCCTGGACTTGGGGACAATACTGTCTAAAGTTTCGTCATTGCTAAATGCAAATTAAAGCAGTCTTGATCTCTTATAGGCCAGGTTTATCCAAAAAGGATTTGTCAGTGTTGCTCCATTAAATCAACCTGGGTTCCTTATAGTGTCTTATCATATCTGATTAAATGAACATCAGTCTCAAATATGAAAATCCAGTCAAAGTCTCCAATTATGTCCTGTTACCAAAAAAGTACAGATTCTTATTTAATTTAGGTAAATAATTATATGGTCATGAACATAAGAATACTCAGTTAAGAGTTTCCAGATCTGGAGGGATCATGCAGAAAAAAAAGAAAGGTAAGTGTTTCCTTTCTCTTCACAGAAGCATAGTATACTAAATTGTTGTGAGTTATAGAATGATTGAATGAAATGACAAAGGGGGATCATATTTATATCCAGAAAATAGAACATTAAATTATCAGCAATATCTCAAACCAAACTCTTAATCATCTTGTAAAAGTTCATTTATTCCTATGTAATTATTCTTTGTTCTACTTGATCTTGTCTCATGAAGTCACTAGCTTCAAATTCATTTTCAGAAATCATGACTCAGTCTAGTGTTATGGTCTTGAAGTTATGAAATAATGTTATTAGAAACCTGTGCCCCAAAGTAACTAACATAGTCCTTTGTTGAGGGCAAGCACTCTAAGTTGTAGCTGATAGCCAGCATTTTCATGGAAGCATCAGAGTAAAATAAAGAATTATCTATAAATGACAAAAGATGTAAAATTGGTATGGTTCACTTATTATTTGATACAAAAGTGAAATATCTAATGAGAGTTTGTTACAAAAATACAAAGAAATTTATTTGTTCCTGTAGTATGTAACATTTTAAAGAATAATTGAAATTATGACTGATAACACGATATTGTTTTCTATCCTCAGGAAATGTAGGACCAGGATATATCAGAAACAGTGAGAACATGAAAAATCTCTAAAAATATAATAAAATATCTGAAATATTAACATTAATGACATTTTCATATACAATTTTAACCAATGGAAGGGTAAGCATTTCTTTTAACAGGACAGCACTTCCTACAAATCTCATGACTTAACAAACTTAAATAGGTCTAGGACCTCTCTTCTTACAAAGTGAAAGAACAAATCCTTTGAGATTTTTTAGGAGCCTTCTGGAACATCCCAAAGTAAATTTAAGATCAAGCAGATGTTATTTATGATTTGATTTTGTATAGCCAAAATGTCAAAATTTTCAGGAAGTTTGAAATCTTCGATAAATAGTATCATAGGTCACTGCAAAATAGTGCATGGCTCTCTATTCACCAAAATGACAATAAAATTGTTGTAAAAGTAAATATAGGAAACCAGGGCCAGTTAAGGTAGATGTAGCGTTGTCTGTCAGCCATGGAACTAGTTGCAGGTAGTTTCACAGTACCCAGTGGAAGTGGGTTGATTCTGTTACGATGCTAATGCCATTAATGTATCTTACAATGGAATAAGGTAATATTGTGAAATGGCTGAAAAAAGAAGGTGAAGTTGTGAGTGCTGGGAATGCATTTGTGAAATTGAGACTGACAAAACTGTGGTTACCTTAAATGCAAGTGATGATGGCATCTTGACCAAAATAGTAATTGTAGAAATATCTAAAATGTACAGTTAGGTTCATTAATTGATTTGTTGGTTGAAGAAGGAGAAGTATAGGAAACATGTTTAAATTTCCAGATGTAGGTCCCTTCCACAGCTTCAAAACCATCCATGCCTCTCCCACAACCAGAATATAGATATGTCAAAAGTATACCCACACATATGAACTGAAGATTTGTCAATATAAATATTTTAAAAGTATACACATACCAGGAAAACTCCAGTTCCATTCAAATCCAGTTGCTCATAATATTCTGGATAAACATTTACATGATATTAGCCAGGACAGAGCCACTAGCCCTCAGAGATATTCACTACAGAGGATGCTCTCAAACTGGTGGAGTTAAAGATCCACAAATCCAGACTGCCCCAAGCCCTTCTAACCAGCCCCACAGAGCCTGTTTCCCACAGCTGGGCCATCTTATCCCCATCCACTGACCCTACCAGTATCAACTCCTGGGTTCTAGTGCATTGCGAACATTTATTGAAATCACTGCTAATTTCTAAATTGTTAGAAATCTACTATATTTGAACAGTTATTGTCAAAAGGTTAACAGAACCTAAAAGTACTGTACCTCATGCTTATGCTACTACTGACTGTGACCTTGAAGCTTTTTTAAAAGTAAGGCAGGGCAGGCTATGGTGGCTCAGCAGGCAGAGTTCTTGCCTGCCATGCCGGAGACCCGGGTTCAATTACTGGTGCCTGCCCATTCCAAAAAAAAAAAAAAGGTAAGACAAGTGGTCAAAGATGACATGTATCAGTAAATGATTTTATCATCAAGGCAGCAGCTGTTACTCTTTAACAATGCCAGAAGTTCAGGTAAACTTGGTGGAGAAGGCCCAAAGCCCTGACCTCTATTGACATTTTAGTGGTTGTGGCAACAGATAAAAGTTGACTTACACCAATCATGAAAGATGCTGCTGCCATGGGTTTTCAAGAAATTGCTAACTCCATAAAGGTCCTATCAAAGAAAGCAAGAGATGGAAAATTGTTACCCGAGGAGGGATCTTTTAGTATTTCCAACTTGGGGATGTTTGGCACCTGTGATTTGCAGCAATAATCCACCCTTCTCAGGCCTGCATTTTGGCTGTTGGGAGATTCCAACCTGTGTTGAACTTCACAGAGGATGAAGAGGGAATGCCAAACTGCAGCAGCACCAACTCATAACCATCACAATGTCCACTAGATAGCCAAGTGGTAGATGACGAACTGGCTAACCGGTTCTTGAAAGTTTTAAAGCAAACCTATCTGACTTTTCTAGTCCTCAAACATAAGACATTGGTCTTTGGTTCAGTTAACTATTTAAGAATTACCAGGAAACATCCACTATAGCAAAATAATCAGGATAAGGTGGACCACGGTGGCTCAGCAGGCAAGAATGCTTGCCTGCCATGCCAGAGGACCTGGGTTCGATTTCCGGTGCCTGCCCATGTAAAAATAAATAAATAAATAAATAATCAGGATATTTAAGTGTGAAGAAGATAAAATGTTTGTTTATTTAAGGTGAAAGAGTTTGAACCAAATTGTCTTCATTTTCAATTTGGGTTTAGTGTTATAGAGATAAATGATGAAGTGTAACTAATAAAGAAAGAGAACATTTGGTTAGACAGCTCGATTGTTTAGCCTCTGGTGCTATACAAAAGGGTATATATTTATCAAATGATATGTATGTTTCATTTGAGAAGTTTAGATTATTTGAGAATGCATGGTTAATTGTTAAATTAAAAAATTGTTAGAAATCTAAACTGTGTTGAAGTTAGATTTTCAAAGAAATGTCCATTAATCTAGCAGTGGGACCTCCCTTTTACAAGCATTACTCTACATGCCCTTGAGCAATTTAAAATGTAAATAAGTTTATTCTGGAAAATGGTAAGTAAATAATATGGATCATATTGTACTAGCAGTTGTTATTTTCTAGACCTTATGTTAGACAATGGTTTCTTAGCATTTACACCCAAAGCATGAACAACAAAACAAACATAGATAAATGCAGTTTCATCAAAATTAAAACTTTTGTGCATTGGAGACTTTATTAAGAATGTAAAAGACGATATACAGATTGGGATAAAATATTAGGATACCATCTATCTGATCAGAGTTTAATATCCAACAGTATAGAAAGAACTTTTATAACCCAACAACAACAACAACAGCAACAGACCATCCAATTAAAAATGGGAAAAAGACATGAATAGACATTTCCCAAAGAAGATATATAAATGGTCCAGAGGCACATTGAAAGATATTAAAAGTCGTTATCCATCAGGGAAATGCAAATCAAAATCACAATGAGATCCCATCTCATACCCACTGGAATGGCTACTATTAAAACACTGGAAAACAACAGGTGTTGGAGAGGATGCAGACAAAAAGGAATACTCATTGGTGAGAATGTAAAATAGTGCAGCCATTGTGGAAAACAGCACGACAATTCCTCAGAAAGTTAAGTATAGAATTATCATATGACCCAGCAGTCCCACTTCTTGGAAGAAGTGAAATACCAATGTTCATAGTGGAATTATTCACAATTGTCAAAAGGTAGATGCAACCCAAGTGTCCATAAACAGATGAATGGCTAATCAAAATATAATATATACATATAATGGAATATTTAGCCATAAAATGAATGAAGTTCTGATACATGCTGTGGTAGTTAGATTCGGTTGTCTACTTGGCCAGGTGAAGGTACCTAGTTCTGTTGCTGTGGACATGAGCCAATGGTACGTGACCCTCATCTGTTGCTGATTATATCTGCAGTCGGCTAGGAGGCATGCCTGCTGCAATGAATGATGTTTGACTTAATTGGCTGGTGCTTAAATGAGAGAGCTCAACGTAGTACAGCCCAAGCAGCTCGGCATACCTCATCTCAGCGCTTGCAGCTCAGCCCAGGCCTTTGGAGATTCAGAAAGAAATCACCCCGGGAAAAGTTATTGGAATCTAGAGGCCTAGAGAGAAGGCCAGCAGAGATTACCCTGAGCCTTCCCACGTAAGAAAGAACTTCAGATGAAAGTTATCTGCCTTTCCTCTGAAGAACTAATGAAATAAATCCCCTTTTATTAAAAGCCAATCCGTCTCTGCTGTGTTGCATTCCGGCAGCTAGCAAACTAAAACACATGCTACAACAGGATGAGCCTTGAAGACATGTCATGTGAAATAACCCAGACATGAAAGGACAAATACTGTGGGACCTCACTCATAGTAACAAAGCAGAATATGCATATTTGTAAAGTAAGAAACATGAACAGAGGTTACTAGGTGTTTTAGTTTGTGAAAGCTGCCAGAATGCAATATAACTGAAACAGAATGGCTTTTAAAAAGGGGAATTTATTAAATTGCAAGTTTATGGTTCTAAGGTCATGAAAATGTTCAAATTAAGGCAAGACTATAAAAAAACTAAAGCATCCCAGGAAATATACCTTGGTTCAAGAAGGCCAATGATTTTGGAGTTTCTCTCTAAGGCACATGGTGACATCTGCTAGCTTTCTCTCCAAGCTTCTTCAGTGGCTTCCCTTGGGGTCATGTTTCTTTATGCATCTCCAAAGGTCTCTAGCTGTGTGGGCTCTGTTGGTTCTGAGCTTTTTCCAAAATGGTTTCCTCTTAAAGGGCTCCAGTAAGCAGCCCCAACTTGAATGCATGGAGACACATCTCCATGGAAACCATCCAGTCAAAAGTTACCACCCCACAATTGGGTGGGTCATATCTCTATGGAAATAATAAAAAAGATCCCATCCAGCAATACTGAATGAGGATTAAAGGACATGGCTTTTCCGGGGTGCATAATAACTTCAGACCGGCATTCTAGGTGTCAAGTAGAAGAATGGATGCAGAATTAATGTTTAATTAGTATGGAGTTTTTATTGGTGGTGGTGGAAAAGTTGTGAAAGTGGATGACGAGCATGGAGGCACAACTTTGCATAAGTAATTAACACCACTGAACTGTATATTCAAAATGGGGAGAAAAAAGGAAATTTTATGTGTGTATTAACCCACATGTTTACAAACAAAGACATAGAACTGGACCACACAAAGATTGAACCCTAATTTTAACAGTAGACTAAGTTAATAGCATAATTATAAAATTGCTTCATGAATTTTAACAAATGTCTCTCACTAATGCAAAATGTTAGTAATAGGAAAAACCGTGTGTGTGTTGGGGGGGATAAATGGATACTCTGTACTTTTTGCATGATGTTTCTATAAACATAAAACTGCTTTAATACAAAAAATAATAAAACAATCAAAGATTTTCACTCAAAAAGAAAAGAATCAGAAAGAGTAGCATCAACAGTCAGGTATTAGATTCCCCCTTAAAAAAGCCCAGGAGACCAGAAGTCAACTTAAGTACATCTGCAAGGAATAGTTATTGCTTAGAGTCTAAGTTTCTTTGTTTTTTTTATACCTTAATATTATAGCTGTTTTGTAAATTCTCTGTGATCAGCCATGATCGGGTGTTCGCATTTCACCTGCACATATGATATGCCACACATTATCATATCACACAGTTTGCCCATTAGCAATAAAATGAACTTTTACACGTATGTGAATGATTCACCTTTATAGTTACTGCCGTTGTGGCCATAATCCTTTATACTAGACACTATCTTCAAATTGAGAAACATACAAATTTGCTAGGGGATATCAAAAATTTAAAAGGAAGCACATTAAAATTTCCCTCTTTTTTAAACTTCCCAGAGTCTTAAGATGAATTAAATCTGGAAAATGATCTGTTCTACCTCATAACTCTATTGTACTCTATTGTACTTGCAAATTGAAGTTTAATGAAGAAAAATTGAAGCTGTTCTTTGACCTATAAATTTGCTAAGGAATTTAATAAAAATTAGTGATTAATAATTATAATTTCATCAAAATCAGTAAATTTGAAAATTTTTCAATGTTCTTATTAAAAATAGTACCCCATATTAATTTTTCTGTCATGATTTTAAATATAACTCTTTGCATACTTATTTTAGAGGTCATCCTCTAGTGAGAGTTGACACACTGTGGCCTAAAGGCCAAATCCTGTTTGTAAATAAGGTTTTATAGGAATATAACCACATCTTTTCACTTATATATTTTCTGTGGTCACCTTCACACTACAGTACAAAATTCAGAGTTGCCACAGAGACAAATAGTGCTCATAAAGCACCAAATATTTACTATCTGCTCTTTAAGCCACACAGTGTTCAGTGAACAGTTCAATCTGGTATAATAATTATATGTGCAGCTGGGAAGGGGAGGTGAGCCCTTAAGTTAATAAACAAATTTATGGAGTGTCTTTCCCAAGTGCCTTCCTTTCTGTGACCTCCCAGTATTTTCTGATTCCCATTGGCTTCCTTTTTCAGTCCTCCATCTAGAAACTTGCAGCTACATGTGTGCCCCTACCTGGGCCAAGGAATCAGAGTATACAGAAAGAATAAAGGCAATGGGGTGTGGCCACACTCTCTTGTAATTGCAACTTCAACTAACAGAGCATGTTACCCAATCATAGTTTTCTTTCCATTGAGTTCCTGTCTTAGTTTGCCAAGGCTGCTAAAAAATATTATTAAGCTACACTGGGTAGCTTAATAATAGGGATATATTGACTCTTGGTCTGGAGGCTAGCAGTTCAAAATCAAGATCTCAGTGAGGACATACTCCTCCAGGGATTTGTAGCATTTTTGTTAGAAGTCCTCCATCACGCGGCCATCGCTCTCTTCTTGGTCTCCTCCTGTGGCTTTCTCTGACTCTCTGTATGTCTTCTCTTTATAAGGTCTCCATTCATATATCTTGTGATGGTTTGAAGGTGTATGTTTTTTTTTTACCCCAGAAAAGATCATGTTCTTAAATTTAATCCTGCCTGTGAGTGTGGACCCACTGTAAGTAGGATGTTTTGGTGAGTAGGATTTTAACTTGAGATATGGCCCATCTCATTCAGGGCGGGTCTTAATCCTCTTAATAGAGTCCTTTATAGGAAAGAAAAGAAGAAACAATAAAAAAGACTCAGAAAAGTTCAGAGAGGAAAGTAGCCACAGAAGCTGGGAGAGAAGGACTCACACAGAAGCTCAGAAAGAAAGCCACAGACAGAGCAGCCAGAAGCCAAAAGCAAGAGAACCCAGGAGAGAAGGATAAGCAAAGGCAGGCTATGTGCCTGGTCATGTGACAGAATCCAGTTATCATTTGATGATGCTTTGATTTCAACATTTTCGCAGCCTCAGAATTGTGAACTTGTAAGTTAATGTATTTCCAATGTAAAAGCCAACTCATTTCTGGTATATTACATTTTTTCCGTTTTAGCAAATGAAAGCATGTTTTTATACTTACCCTGATTTAGTTTGGTCACACCTTCATTAATAATAATATTTTCAAAAGATCCTATTTACAAATGGGTTCATAACTGTATGAATGCAGATTAATAATGTAACATGTCTTTTGCAGAGGACACAATTCAATGCCCAACAGTTCCCTTGGCTACCAGTGTATGAACCACAACTGGACAGCCTGAAGATTGGGCAGGAGAGATAGAAGAAAACCAAATGTGTGGGGGTAGGGGGTGGGTGTAGGTAGAGGCTAATTATTTCTGCATTGTCTTTGAATTTTAACAGTTCTCTAACCATTCCAAATGCCAGAATAAGAGGGTGCTTCAGCTCTCCCTATCTGTACCATTGTTCTTACTTCTCAGTTTCTGGCTATGTTAAGTTCAGGTGAAGAGGATACCCTAGGGAAAAAAATGTAAACTCCCAACTGATTCAGTAAGGTTTCTAAATCTAGTGTTCTTCTGTGACAACCGTGTTAATATTCACTTTTCAGAGTCCTCAAATAGCTAGATACTTCATACATTTTATCCAAATTTTATAGTGCCATGCAATGGGTGAAACATGAGGAAAGTATTCTGGCTTTACAATGGAAATGGAACTCTGGAGGCAGACATTCTACCCTTTTAACTGTGGGCTAGAAACTTTTTCTGTTCACAAATTCATATTTGTATATATAAAATGTCAGGTGAAGTCAAGATTTTTATTAATAATTTATGCATATCAATCATGTTTTAATATATTTGTACTTTTAGTAATTTCCAAAAAGTTACCAATTTTAATACTATCACCTTTTCATTTAAATGGAATTGTCAGTTCAATATAAAATATAGACCATAATAAACATTTTTTTGTTTTAGCATTTCATAATTTTCACTCAAATACACTGACTATGTTCAACAACAATGAACTTTGCTCTGAATATCACATATTATCTCTTTAAATTCCAATGAAATTTTTTGTATGCTGTATGTTGAGGTCACATTTCATTATTTTTCCATGTTAGTATCCTGTTATTGCAGCACTATTTGTTGAATTTTTGTTTTGCTTGGTTTTTTTTGTTTGTTTGTTTTTGTGTTTTGGGATGGGCCTGGACTGGGAATTGAACCCGGGTCTCCCACATGGCAGGCGAGATTACTATCACTGAACTACCCTTGTGCCCTGCCAAAGAATTTTAAATAATATGGCTTTCTTTATTCTTCTAAAATGTTGTTTGTTACAGGGAAACATTTGAAATGAATATTAGCGAAGTATTTCAAACCAATCTTCCTCTTTGGCTCTCAGAGTCAGTCTCATAGTGCTAACTTAAAATTCAGAATTCCCAAATATATATTTGTGTTGGAATTGGTTATTTTCACAATAGTCATTCCATTAGGCAAGGCTAAGGTCTCCCCCATTGAACCCTCTTGTCCTTGACACTTTTTTGCCTTCCTTTTCCTTTACCCTTTATTCTTCTCTAAAATAACAGTGGCATTCCTCCTACCCCAAATGCCTATGGAGTTGTCCCCGCTCCAGCACTCTTGTTATTGTTCATTCTTCATGATATTCTCACTAGAATAATTCTGAAGCTGCTCCTTTGTTACATAGTCTACAGCAAACACCCTATAAATGTTGAGTATTAACGTGACTGTGGTTATTATATGGTTTCCAACTTATTTTTTTCTTCACTATAATCAGTACTCCAATCTACACAGAATGTTATATATGTTTTCTTTCACTTTTTTTCATAAGATTACATAGAATCCCTTGAATTTTTGCAAAATTGGTGAAAGTATGTAGAGAAAAGAAGAGCACAATAATGTAATCAAAACAACATAGAATAACAGGAATCATATTTAGAAATTCTTTCAAATTAATGGTTTTAACACTTAAATTGTTAATACCTTATTCATAAAAATGAGAATACATTTTTTGCTTTATTGATTTTATTTTCAATTAAAAAATGCAGAATTCTAAACTGGAAACTGTGAATATTAGCCAATATTCCAGATCTCTTCCAATTCCCCCTGTTATGGTGACCATTATAAAAACTTGGTGTTCTTCTGTTCTAAATATTTGCTGTGTTGATAAAACACACACATGGATTCTTTGTATGAGGGTGTATTTGTGAGAGTAGGGGGTGGACTGTGTACATGTCTATGTGAACTCACTTATGACTATAATAATGGTAGGGACATTAATTATAGATCTAATTTTTTGCTGGCATTGTATGCAGCAGAACTCTGCTTTAATGCTTTACTTCATCACAAAAGAAGTGCAACTTGTATTATTATTTTACCCATGTAATGTGTAAGAAAATTAATGGTACACTTATTGAAATAACTGGTGCAGGTTCATAAACAACTTAGGAGTTGTAGTCAGAATGCTGACGCTTATCTTTCTAAATGCAGCTGGCATTGTCTTCATTGCTGTAATAGATTAATTCCCCAAATCTGTTCAGTTTTTTCATAATGTTTTCACATCATTAGTTGTGGAAATTTGTTGGAGTTCATAAATCTTCCATCCTGTGTCACTCTGTCTTCCTTCCAAAAGAAGATATATTTAGAACACAGCTCTGTGTATATAAGGTACCAGGAAGAATGGGGATGAGAGGGGTAGAAGGTCTTTAGGCTATTGTTTGTCATTTTTATTAGAGTTTCACCCTGGTGCACTGCAAGTATGCTAAGCATGATGTAGAGATCAGAGAAAGCATGGTGCAGATATCAGGGCTTAGACACAGGGTCTTCTCCACACCCACAACCCAGTAGAGTATTTTCTCACTGGGTGCAATTAGCATTCCCTAGGATTCAACTGGTGTGTATCAGTTAGATATATTCTGAACATTACACAAATCTATGGTCAGTTCAAGTGGTTCTTTGTAAATGCCTTAGCCTTGCGTTAAAACATATACACATTATATCCTCTGAGTTTCACCAATCTTGGAGCCCTGAAATCTTTCAACAACAATGTAGTCAGCAGGAAATGGCAGCCAGAAAGCTGGAGAGACAGGGTGTTGAATTTCTTCAATGAGCTCAAGAACTTGGAGGCCCAAGAAAAGCTCTCCCAGAATGACCTTCTCTTTGTGAAGGTGTTCCACCTTGGAACCTCTGAGGCTGGGTCATCCAATCTAATGTGCAGTGAATGAAATTCACCATCTATTAGGTCAGGGAACTCCTCTAAAGAAATAACATATCGTGCACTGGATTCTTGAGATGTGAACAATAAGTGGAACTCAAGTGAAATACTGTGTCATCAATCTCATGTAACCCAGGGTGGCTTCTGATCTCCAGTTAATTTAAACAAGACTGCAGGAGGAAATGTTAGATAGGAGGAGAGTTGAGAAGAGCCACTCCTGTTTTATTCTTTTATACCTGGAAACTTTTCTTTTTGTCTCACTGTGTACAGAATAGTAATCCCATTCTCAGTACAATACGTGTAGCCTCCATTATGAGTAGTAGCAAAGTAGTAGCAAAGCTGGTGTTGTTCATTGAATTGTATCCTCCAAAAAGGTATGTTTACCCCAAAATTCAAAACCTGTGACTGTGACCCTATTTGGAAAAAGGGTCTTGGAAGATGTTATTTGTTGCTTCCTGTTGAAACGGAGCTCGAAGGATATTAAGGAATGACGAGAAAAAAAGAAAGAAAGAAAGAAAGACACAGATGGGCTCAGGGGGTCTGAAGCTTGAGTTTACTTCAGACAGACTTCAGACAGACTTCAGACAATTTTATTCTTAACCAGATCCTGGTTATATACCACAGGATGACAATAGGCATGCATGCATTTCCTGAGGGAACAAAGTTCTTATCTTTCAGTGTTCTTCCTTCGTACTTAAAATAACCATTTGGGGTAAACAAACATTCTCTTCCTCCGAAACTGTCTTACATAAATCAGATAACATAAAGCAGCTTACTGCTGCCACCACCCTAATGCCATCTACTCCCAAGTAGTTCCACAGGTCTTATGTTAATCCTATCTCCTACATTTCCCCCTTTTTATTTTATAAGTTGAGGTGACCGTGCCTGTCTTAGGTTGCCCTTAGGCTCTGAAGGGTCTTACCCATCATTGGCTGCCAGTCAAGCTCTCTGATTTTGATGATTTGTTGTTAAACACAGCTGAGGAGAAAGCGAAGTATAAACAGCCCAAACCTAAGATTATTTAGCTCTTGGGTAAGTGATTGTGTAGTATCACCTCCCTAGGCTACATGTAAATTATTCTGAGATAATTCTAATACCCCTTTTGTGCAATTCTAAGATATCAGGACTTAGATCTGAAAGCCTTAAAAGATGCCTTTTCCCATTCTATTTCAGACAGGCCATATGTTAAAAGAGGGTAATACAAAAACTGCTCTCATTCCTTTTACACTTTAAACTTTGCAAAAAATTTAGATTTTACATTTGATCTCCAATATGAACCAATGTCATTTCTATATCATTTAGTCTATTATTAATTTGCTCATCAATGAGATTGTCTATGCCACAGTTCACTGGTGTTTTTCTAACAATGCTGCATCTGTATAGTTTGTTGCAATGCAGTTCCAGCGACTGCAGCCACTGTGATGCTTCCAATGATTCCAATGACAGCTGCAATAATGAGTCCAAATAGTCTCTTAGTTCTTTTTAGATATTCTTTTGCCAAATGGATCAGTATATGTGTTTCTGGAGAGGATTGCAAAGATCTTGACATCTGTACCAGCAGCCAAATACCTCTTCTCCTTGCTGCTACAATCATCTCATTTTTCTGCAATATAAATGCTTGGAGACAAGTGAATAGAGAATAATTCTTACAATTAAAAGTTTGATGTCCTGTATGTATATAGTGTTTATGGTGGCTATTTAGAGAGAAGTTATAGTTACTAGAATATGCTGTAAAAATTGGTCCCAGTCCTAGGAAAATTTCCTATAAATTTCTCTGACTAATTTATTTATCATCCCAAATTTTGGCAGAAATCATCCTCTATGTATTAAACTCTGTTTTTAGCTTGCCGTCCATATAATCTCAGTTACCTTCAAGTTAGAGATGGGAGACCCCACAGGGGCCGCATCTCTTACAATTCCATAGGAATCATTAATTATGATAACTGCTCAATCCATATGACATAACTGCCATCCATTCCAACTTTCTTTCCCATCTAACAGGCAAGTATCCTCTGTTTCCATAGAGTTATGCATACAAGTCTTTCTAAAAATGGAAGAATTAAATTCAACACCAGTTTTCTTCTTACTGGACCTGGGAATCCTAAACTTGTATTCAGATTATTTTGGTAAAGTTGGATTGGCCCATGTTAGGGCTCACAGATAAACCCAATAAGTATAAATATGTCCCTGTCCTTCAGCAATTAAAATTATATGTCCTATAATATACATTACCCATTTAGTTATTTTTGTCCGGGTTGACATGTCTGGGTTTTATTCTCTTCGAGGGAATCCAAACCGAGTTTCCGTCATCTGCAATGACAAGAGCAAAGCCCCTACCCCACACCTTTACCATTCCTGGTTTCCATAAATCATCTTTGACATCTTTCCAATAGATTGGCTACAGCTGCAGTTCTGTTTGGGTTGTATCATTTTTCTTTCCCAAAGTACTAAAATGTTGTTCTGCAGGAGTCTGTGATGAATTATCAAAAATGTTTAAAATAAATTTAAAGTAAACAGTGGTTTTTGCTAATTGATGTTTTGGTGTACATATTTTCCTAACATCATCCTCCTGATCTCCCCCTTTTTGTTTTATAAGCATAGACTTTAACGTCTAGTTTGTTCATTCAATAATTCCTTTCCCAGAGGGATTATGTGGAATTTTCTGTGATATGAATAATAGGAAAAGTAGTATAAAATTTACAAAATTGCTTTCCTGTATCAGCAGGACCATTGCCATTTTATTAGATAACAGCAAAAGCATTAAGTAAATGTGATCGAACATGGCAGAAAAGTTCTCCATATTGTGAGGTAGCCCAGATGAGATGAGAAAAAGTGTCTATGATACTGCATTTTACCAAAATGTGAAATATGAATAACATCCATTTGCCATAATTCATTTGCTTTTTGACCTCAAAGATTAACCTCTGATGCAAATGGGAGTGTGTTTAAAGGTCCACAGATTTGAGAAGTCCTAACAATGTCCTGAGTTTGCTGTTTAGATAAAGATGGAAATTTCTTTCGCAGCCCTTTGCTATTGATATCAGTCAGTTTGTGAAGTGTTGTGGGATTTTGAATTAAACTCTCAATACTATCCTGCTTGCTGATTTTGTAATGACAGAGGACCTGGAAGATTGGTATGAGCTCTTTATATCCACGATAAAAAGAGGATTAATTTGACTTCTGACTAATGTTTGTAAATGTAAAAACATTCAGGAGAGTTCATCTGTTTCAAACAAAGAAGCTGTCTCAATGTGAGTAACTGTTTGGCAAACATATTCAAAATCAGAAACAATATCAAGAGATTGTGGAAAACTTTGCAATACTTGAATTACAGCTGCTAATTCAGTAAGCTGGGCTGAGGTATAAGGCATTTTCTAACTTGTTTTCCACTGGGGTGACATATGCAGCCTTCCCATTAATATTATCATTGGTAAAGACAGTAATAGCTAGTGGGGAAGCTGGAACTATTTTAGGCAAAATTCATTGCGTTCATTTTTAAAAATTGTAAAAGTTTTGACATAGCAAATGATTATTCATTTGTCCTTTAAAGTCACTTAATGCTATTTGCCAAAAGGTGTTGAAAATATATAGACTTTGAACCTCTTCCTTTGTGAGATTACACACTATGCGATTAGGATCATGACCTCTTAATTGATAATATCTTTGGTGACCTTTGGCTATTAAAGAAAATCTTTTGCAAATATGTATTTAAACATTTTTGCCAATTGTTTGGTAAAAAAATCCATTTTAAAACACCATCTTGCTAAAATAGGCCTGTGGGAGATTGCAAGGTAAAGAAAATAATAAAATCAACAGGCATTTTTAGATCTATTTCAACAAGCTGTCCTTTTTTAATGCATTGTTCAATTAATTGTAACTCTCATTCAGCTGCAGCTGTTAACTGCCTTTTGCTTAATAAATCAGAATCTCCTTGTAAAATATCAAACAAGTTTTGTAACATATAATTAGGAATCCCTAAAGTGGCAGGTAGCAAAAATGAATGCAGAGTGCCAATAGTGACGTGTACCCATAGCAAATGACCAGATTTTTAAAATTGAATTCATTGGATTGATTTAAAAGGAATGCAGGAATGTGGATTCTTTATAATTGGTTGTGCATTTTTTCTAATTTTAAATTTATTGCATGCAGTTTTTATGGTATTTTCTCACAATAGTGGCCAAATTTTGATTTGCTTACATGAACAGGCCCAGTTGGGTCCTCTGGGAACTGGCTAGGGACCAAGAGGAGCTTCCTGGGACCTAGATATCTTTATTAAAGTACACTTCCTTCTGGGGGGATAGCCAGTCCTCCCAGCTAGAGTGTACATTTTAATTATTTTTTACCAAGATCATGTGATAGCAACATCAGTTGCATGTAATGGCAACATCAGGTGAACCGAAAGACTCCACAAGTATATTTTTTCCTTGCATTCAGCCCTCAAATCTGATCTGCTCCCAAAATAAGCCATGATTATTTTAGGATAAATTTAGTTTATACATATGTAGTTTATATATATAAAGACTGGACAAAGCCTTAAGATATTTTGGCTTAAAGGAATATAGGTATTTATATGATTTGAATATGATTTATCCAATAATAGATTCATTTATAGTCATAGTATTTAGATTAATAGATTAAGCCACCTGGTTTAGGGCAAGAAAAGAAGCAGTTTTTGCCAGTATAATGATACCCAGGAGAAAATCAGCATTTTTTATACAGATAACAACATGATAAAAGTTAACATAAGTTATTTTGATAAAACACAGACTCTTTGCTTTTTAACTAATTATTTAGAAAATTTTTTTCTATCTTTTCATTAGACCAGGCTAAGAGTCCAAGAAAACATTGTCATTTTAGACTCATTAAATCTTTCTTGATTTTAACCATAATTTCTATTTTTACAAACTCTCAGCACTTATTCTATTAGTTTAGGCTTTGTCCTATATTTTTCTCATTTAGTAACAGTTATTCATTTTAGGATAAAACTATTCTGTTTTCCTATTAATAAAAATACATCTTTCATATTTTTCATACTTAAATCATTACTTTGAACAAATATTTTACCACATATAATTACCATCAAAATTAAATTTGTTAGAATAATGTTAAATATTTAAACTACTTTAATTAATGTTTCAAATATGCGTTAACTATCAATATATAGTTTTTAACAAGAATTTTTAGTTTTAAAGTTCTTAAAATATATTTCTTTTTAAAATATGAATAGGAGCTAAACTCATGGCCAGTTTCCAAATTGCTGCTTGTTGAGAATCTAAGTTAACAAAAGGAGATGGGGTTACTATTCCCATTCTTTGTCACAGATATTATTTGTAGCATAAGTATAATTTCAGTAGAATAATTATTTAGATTAAACCAAGGTAACTTAACAGAACACTTTGAGTCAGAACTACAATCCTGAATTGCATACCCTTTAGGGGACCGATCTATTATAATTCTACAGGAACCATTAATTAGTACTGACTTTTGTTTGGCATGGCATTGTTCCTATTGAATATTTTCTGACTCAGGTGTATATGAATTTTTATATAAGGGCAGCTCATATTGATGTAAAATTTTTATAATTATGCATCCCATCTTAAGTTATTTATTTGCTGTCCTTTTCCCTTGCCTCAGGTTTACACTTCTGTATTTCTATTTTGAAGATTTTTTATTTTTTTTAATTTTTTTTAAGAAATAGCTTCTTTCTTGAAGAAGCTTTTTTAACCTCTTTTTCCCAACTAGAGTTACCTTGTCCCTGGCTATTATTTCCTGGCTGTGTCATCTTTATGCTATTAACTATTTCCCTTTACTATTTTCTTCTAACAACAAGAACACAGTTTCTTTATTTTTCCTAAACCCCCTTCTGTTATTGCCCCATGTGGCCTCAGTGTATTGTCATGGAAAACTGTTTTCAATTCAGAACTTTCTTCACTCTTTTCCCCTCAATGTCTCTCATCTCACTATGGGGAGTCTGCTTTAGACTCTTCTCTGCTTTATCCACAAAGTCTTTTTTCCTTTAAAATACAAATAACTCAAACTTTATTAGAACCTTATTTTAGTAATGACACCCTAATGATGTTTTCAACACACAAACATACAAACATATATACTCCTCCAGCCGCCTATTATGATTACCCGTTACCCTGATGATCCAAGGAAAATGCTTACTTTACCAATATGACTCGAGTCCTCTTTTATCGGCTGGATGTACATGTCTCTAATGAGACTTTTCCTTGGTTCCTTAATATTGATTTGGAGTCTTCTTCTTCGAGCCCCACATTGGGTGGCAGATGTTGCTTCCTGTTGAAACAGAGCTCAAAGGATATTAAGGAATGATGAGAAAAAAAGAAAGGAAGAAAGAAAGAAAGACACAGACGGGCTCAGGGGGTCCGAAGCTTGAGTTTACTTCAGACAGACTTCAGACAATTTTATTCTTAACCAGATCCTGGTTATATACCACAGGATGACAATAGGCATGCATGCATTTCCTGAGGGAACAAAGTTCTTATCTTTCAGTGTTCTTCCTTCATACTTAAAATAACCATTTGGGGTAAACAAACATTCTCTTCCTCCGAAACTGTCTTACACAAATCAGATAAAATAAAGCAGCTTACTGCCGCCACCACCCTAATGCCATCTACTCCCAAGTAGTTCCGCAGGTCTTATGTTAATCCTATCTCCTACAGTTATTAGTCAAGATAAAGCCATCTTGAATTTAAGAGGGCCCTTCATACAATATTTGAACTTGAGAGGGCTTGCATACAATTATCACCATAGGAAATTTGGGCACAGTCAACAGAAGACAGATAGGGAAAGAGACAGCCATGTAGCAGAAGGAGAGATTGAACCATGCTATGAATTTCCAGCAAGTCACCACCAGAACAATACAGACTAGTCTTGCAGTTAATTATTTCAGACTTCTAGACTCCAGAAATGTGGGATAATAAATATTTGCCAATTTTAGCAATATACCTGTGATACTTTCTTATAGCAATCCTATAGACTAAGACAACTGGTTACCCATTTACTAAGGAACTGAGTATTTGTCAGGGATGGAGTTGAGGAATGGAAATAAACCTTGTTGACATCTCCTTAGTTTGGGAGAAATTGTAATCTTCTCTGACAATTGGAAAACTCTATTCTAGCAACTTTAACAAGAAGTATGTTAATCACACACAACACTCAACAAAAATCCTCAGAGAATCATCCCAAAATATTATTGTGGCCTAACCATGCCATTATGGATGAAGCATCCTGCTGGTCTCCATTTCCCTTTCTTTAGACATAGTCCTCATCCTTACAGTTGCTACTTTGTGGTGTAAACATGGCTGCTCTGCTGCACCTACAGAATTATTGCAGGCAGGAATATTGGGAGACATGAACAGGCCAAGTTCTTCTCCTTTTATGCAGACGGTCTTACGATGGAAGAGAATTTGTATTTAGATACTTGAAAATCGATCTCTTTGGTACAATTGTATCATATGGACACCCCATTCACCAGGAAGGCTGGGATTATTAGTGATTGCTGACTATAGTAAAGGAAGGTCTGCAGAAGAAGAAGAAGGCAATAGGTCTGAAGTGAAAGAACAGTATCTGCTACACTTCCCTTATTTCCAGGTGCAGAAGAATCTACCAGGTAGAAGGCAGCTTCTTTTCCCTGGTGCTGCTTGAACAATACGGTCAGTCCTAAGAGGACAGGTTAACACCATTTGTTTAATTCACTGTGACATTCTCCTTCATCCATCACCTTTCAGATCTATTATCTGTGGCACTTCTTTACTCGCATCCAATTATATTAAAGGAATATAATTGAATAGCAATAATTGAAATAACTTCATAGATATCTTCTGTGACAAATACTTTGGTGAATCTAAAGAATTAGCAATGACTGGAGTAAAATACTGGCTCAGTATATATTATCTGTTTATTTTTCTCCAATTAGTATTATTTTGTCAGTCTGTTAAGTGGAGTAAGAAAGAAGTAGTAAGGTATTGCTGGTAAAGTGAAGCAAAATCCAGAGAAGTCCATGTTCCAGCATGAGCACGAAGAGGAAAACATTGGACATACCCTGAAAATATTAACTATTACATGAAGCATGTCTAGATTTTGAAATAATTTTATGTCATATAAATGAGTTCTGAGTTTATTAACCACTCATCAACTTTATTTCGGCTATCAGTCTTAGGAATGCCATGTTTATATTGGCAATTGTCAACCCTTGTGCCTCATGATACCCTGAAACAAAACCTGGGATTTAGAGGCAGATCCTGTGCAGGAAATGGAAATCTGGAAACGGGGAATAGTAAAACACCCTATGGGGCAGGATTATGGTCACCTATTTTGTTGACTGCCTTCTCATCCACTTACACCTCTCTGGAGGTTCCCTATTCATATTCTAGCTGCCTATTCATACCCTTTACATATTCTCTCCAGTTGTTGGTGTCCTAACAACTGATTTTGGATTTTTATGTTGTTAGAAAGTGAATGATTGAGACTTAAATACTTCAATATATATGCCGTTGTTTTTCCAAGCATATAATCTCTAAATGTGTCTTTTGCTACAAAAAAAAAAAAAAATTAAGCCAGGTTAGAAAGCTAGACTGTGATTTTAATTAAATTACATTCTGAAGATGCGTGTGTTATGTAAAATTTGGGGAAGGGGGGAAAATTGCAGGTGGTGGAGAGTGGGAGTTGTCCTACTTATAAAGTTTTTACAAACATCTTTTAAAATATAACAATGAATAATATTGCAGAGACATTAAAAGTACATGACCCCTTCCATTGTTTTCGTAGTATAAAATTCCCATTTCCAGACCGCCGGGAAGAAAACCCGAAAACTGGGAAACTGGGGGGCTCTACAGCTCCTGCCCTGTAATCCCAGAGCCCAGGAGCCTTCTCTGGAAAATCCGCAGCCTTCCCGGCCTCAGCCGTGAAGGTAGCCAAGCACACCGCCTACATCTCCAAACTCAACAAAAACGTTTAAGCTCGGGCAGCCAGCAGGACCTCCAGTACCGTGGGACAGTCACATGATTGACCGGGAGGACGGCGGCCTGCAGGGCCCGATCCCGTGTGCGCCTGTGCGGCATAGGCGAGGTGGGGCCCGGATCTGCGACCCTCCCACCTCCCCTTGGCCCCACCCCCACCTTCGGCTCTGTGGTCTCTCTCGGGTCGGACACCTGCAGTTGTGTAGGTAACAGCCATCAATGGCAACTTTTTAAGGTCTGTTTTTTCAGACCAAGGCTTGTAAAATGTATGTGTATTTCCATGTATGTTTCTTATGTTTTATTATATATAACTAGACATGTAATATTTCTAGTTATTGCCAGGATTTATAGAGAATATTGTGTATTTCAGGCACTGATTAGAGGTGTCTTTCCTTCTTTGTTTCATTAGTACTCTTAGTAAAATTATGCATTGTTTAGTATATTAAATGTATGGGCAAGGAAATGAGAGGGTACAAGATCACAGAGACTCTTTGAGGTCAGGATGCTTGGCATAGCCTTCTTGTTGCAGAGACTGCATTTTTCACAATTTTACTGGGATACACACCACCTTGATGGCTGTAGCCCTTTATTGTTTGTGTGGAGAGCTTTTGGATTCCTTTAAATTTTGTTCTCTTAAAACTTTCCATTGTATTTCAGTGTATAAGTGAGTCGTGATTATTTTTCCACCTTACTATTATTCTTTGTTATTTCAGTAGTTCATTTATTTTATTTATTATTTTTGCTATAAAAGCAATGTTGTAATACACATCCTTACAAGTATAACCAGAGTGCACACTTTGTTGGAGAGATTCATAGGGCCAAAAAGTGTACCTTTAAAACTTTACTAGATACTGTCAAATTGCTTTTTAAGCCTTAACATGGTATAAGATGGTGGGCATTTTATCTTCTAGACTCATTTCTCTAGATAGACTCAGAAATGTTTTCATATTTATAAAATATGTACCACATTATTTATGAGTTTGTTTGACTAATTTAACCATTTGACTTTTATTTGCTATGTCACTACTGTTGTTTTCCTTACCTTAACCACATCTCTATAGCATTGTGTTTGGAAATGGGTGAGTGAATTACATGTCTAGTGGACACACAGGTACCCTACCTGAAACCACAGAGGGACTTGTAAAACAGAGAAGAGAGAGCAAAAACTGATGGGGGGGTTGGTTAAGCAGAGACATTGGTTGAGAAGGACATTGAAGCCATTGTTTGTGGATCATTGTTTCTAGAGTGTTGCCCTGTTGTTGCATGCATAATGGCCGTGTTCTAAGAATCAGGGTAGAAAACAACACCTTAGTATAGTTGCATACAGATGCAATGAGTTTATTTTTCATATGCCAAAAATTCCTAGGGTGAGCAGATCATGGCTCTTCTGGAAGCTCAAGAATACCCTCATCCTCCTTCTATTTTCCTTCCCTACATCCTCAGTGTGTAGCCTTTCTACTCTACTCTTCCTCCAATTCTGGAGGATGCTGTGAGGAAGAGAATTGGTATTCCCATCAAATCTTCATACAAATGGGAGAGTGTTATGGGATGCTTAGCCAGATAAGGATTGCTCGTGCCATTTCCACTTCTGCCAATAGAAGTGTGTGTTAAGTGTAAGGGTTTATCATTTCATTCGGGAGCAACCCATTTCATGTTTAATCAGAGCCTTGGGATACAATAGCTGTGCCTTGACACAGTTCATGAGATGGGCTTTGACCAGGATTAGACACCTAAAATAAACTCAGTGAACATTATCAATGATACTGTTTTTTTTTCTCACAAATATTTATTCTTTCTATTCTCAAAAAGAAATCCTAATGATACATTCAGTTTCCACATGCTATAGATGAAAAAAAATTATCAGACTAAATATGATCACATCTATTTCTTGGAATCACACTCCAAGTGGTGGGGCTTGGGCATGAACTGACACAGTAAGATAGCACTAAACTTGCTTTTAAGAATTGTCAGTGTCATCTGGAAGCATGCAGCACATTTACCGCCCTTTATAACTTCTTCCTCTTCTTCTCTTCTCCTTTGCTCCCTGTATAATTTCCCAGTTCTACAGCAGTGTATTCTGTAGGCACACACTGAAGTCTTACTTTGACTCTAACCCTGGTTCTGGAAGTCAACATATCATAATAGATAATTAAACTCATTATGAACTGGCATTAAACCATGGACAAGAATGTCTTCTGAAAGACACAGAGAATAAAGCCCTATATCATGCTGATTGGGAGGCTAGGATCCTCTAAGTAAACATGAGGCCTGGATTTTTCCAGGACAAAAATGAGGAATATTTGTAGCAGAATTAGTGTTTTCACCCACAACTTGAAGTTAGAAAATATTTACATATTTAAAAGTCTGGTTCCATGGGTACTTCAATAATTGGAAATGGATAAATCCAGAGTTCTGATAAGAGGCTTGGATGGTGCCTGGCAGCACTGTCAGTGTGCCTTCAGCTTGGTGCGTCATGCTACTTTGGTGTTAGGAACTACAAGAACATCTTTACAAGCTTATATCCAAATTGCTTTTGACTAAAATATGTTTGTTGGGACTGTAAACACTAAGAGAAGAGGATTTGTACAATGATGCCGAAGAATCTGTATAAAAAGTAGACACTAAATATAGACTGGAGTAGATTACAGTAAAGTACATCTCTTTTGATCAGAGCTTTCTCACCATCTCTGCCCAGTCTTGAACAGCTTTCATATCAAATACATATATATTGAATGAATCAATTATAGAACAAAATTAATTTTAATACAGATGAATCTAAAGTTAGAGTGAAAAATCAGTCAATTGAAGCTTTATGTTCATCTTGATCACAAAGTTTGTCTTATATGAATATGGTTTGGTAATTAAAATATGACTACAATAATTATCGATTTAGCTCCTCTTTAAAGGCTGAAAGAACTATTATAGGATTAAAATCCCTACTTGTGTATCATTTATGCATTGTGAATGATAGAAAGTACATTATCTCCAGAAAGGATGCTTTCCCAATTTACCTGAACCCTGTCAAAATGGGTATTTATGTTTTAAACCATTATTTCCTGGAATAAAAATTTAACTTTTTCCAGTACTTGGAATTTCAAGGAATTGTTACTGTTTGTACCTAGTTTATTTCATGGGACTCTTCAAGGAACATATTCTTTTCCATTGGGTTGAGTGTCCAGGAGCATGGTCACCCAAACATGCTAATGTATTCCAACTTTCAGGTGGAATTTCCTTAGAATTTTACATCTTTTTATAATTAGTTTTCCAATAATGTTCCAATTATTCCTTCTCCAAACTGAAGACTCTTAGACCTTGGTTAGTAGTGTTGAAATGAATAGAAAACAATTTCAGTACATTCCACAGAGGGAGACAAAGACAAAACCAAAACCATAACCAAAACCAAAACCAAAACCAACCAAACAAAAAAAATGGCGGTTGTAATACAAATTAGAACGTCAGAGTGAGAATTTTCACTGTTTCCCTTTGAGTCCAGATGGATGGAATGTAGCACATGCCATTGAATCGAAGATGTCATTAATTTAAGTTGCATCTTAATGAAAGAAAAATGCCCAAATACAAAGACGACGTAATGCTAGTAAACCTTATGTTATACTTATTGAAAGGGCCCTTTGTAAATTATACAGACATAGCTTATAGAAGCTATGATATATAGATGGATAGATATCAATATACATAAAAATAAAAAGTTAAACTATTCTTTTGGGAATCTTAATTAATAAAATATTCCACATTCTGTATCCAGATATCAGTCTAGTGTGATATTTCCTTCTGTACTGTTGTGGGAGGTGGTGGTACAGCATTTCATAATAAAAGACATTCAACCTTTGTCCTTGACACTTCTCTCAAAGACCCTGGAACACTTTATGCAAGTCTTGGTGCTGGTTATATCACAAGTAGATGTCAACAGAAAGTCTTCAGACCAAGTTTAGGTCTGTGTATGCAATGACAGCGACTGTGAGATGCTTCTGATTATAAAACATAGTTTCTTTCTGAAGTGGTGAAATGTGAGAAAATGTGAATATCAAAATTGATGAAACTTAAAAATGAAGTTTGCAAAGATTAATAAACGTAGCACTAATCAGTGAGCTGATTATTGGCGAATGCGTACAGTTAACTTTGATGAAGCAGTAGATCATCTGCAGAAGGAAAGAGTAGGGGCAGAGGAGGGGAAGGAGATTATATAATGGTGTTTTGTTTGTTTTTTGTATGCTGTATGGCAGGGTCACATTTCATTGTTTTCCCTTGTGAGTATCCTGTTATTACAGCACCTTTTTGTTGAATTTTTGTTCGTTTTGCTTGTTTGCTTGCTTTTTGGGCAGTGCATAGACTGGAAATTGAACCCCAGCCTCCCATATGTCAGGCAAGAATTCTACCACCATATAATGGTGTTTTATCAGTAAAGTTGTGATTTGTGAAGAAGCAGGTTCAGCATAGGCTGCAGTCTGATCCTATAGTGCTGATTATATGAAGATAAATATTCTGATTTAAATTTTGTTCCTATTTGTGGAAGTTGTGGGATTATAAAGTTGGTGACAAGAGTAGAGGTGAGGGATTGGAGAGAGTGAAATGGCCTTATTTGGTTTTGCAAAAGGGTTTTATGTGTTGTTTTGTTTTTATATAGGGCTCACAACAGATAAGGTTACATAGGGGATTTCAGTCTGATGGGGATTCAGAACACATAATAGAAAACTAATCCATAGGCAGAAGGGCTTCAGTTAGGAACTCAGTAAATAGACATAGTACTGGAACCTCTGATGATATGCTGAAGCTTCAGAAGCAGAGTCAAGCAAACTGGAGAGGGGGAAAGATAGAAGAGAAAAAAATGTGTCCTAGACACAGACAGGAAAGGGTTTGCTAAGAATTCAGTTGATTTCGCATGTAATAACATGGATGGACCTAGAGAACATTATGCTGAGTGAGTCTAGCCAAAAACTAAAAGACAAATACTGTATGGTTCCACTGATGTGAACCGACATTCGAGAATAAACTTGGAATATGTCATTGGTAACAGAGTCCAGCAGGAGTTAGAAACAGGGTAAGATAATGGGTAATTGGAGTTGAAGGGATACAGACTGTGCAGCAGGACTAGATACAAAAACTCTAAAATGGACAACACAATAATACCTAATTGTAAAGTAATCATGTTAAAACACTGAATGAAGCTGCATCTGAGCTATAGGTTTTTTGTTGTTGTTGTTTTGTTTTGTTTTTTGTTTGTTTTTGTGTCTGGTTTTTTTTTTGTTTTTTTGTTTTTACTATTATTACTTTTATTTTTTTTCTATATATTAACATTCTATATCTTTTTCTGTTGTGTTGCTAGTTCTTCTAAACCGATGCAAATGTACTAAGAAACAATGATCATGCATCTATGTGATGATGTTAAGAATTACTGATTGTATATGTAGAATGGTATGATTTCTAAATGTTGGGTTAATTTCTTTTTTTCTTTTTTCCGTTAATTAATAAAAAATAAAAATTAAAAAAAATTAAAATTAAAAAAAAAGAATTCAGTTGATTTGAAGGACCACAGAGCGGCAGGCCATGAAGGGACTGGGTAGGTGAGAAAGGGGACGTCAGGAAGTGATGCAGGGGCAACCCATAGAGGAATGTGTGAAGTTGATCACAGTCCTCTGGGGAAGTCCGAGAACATTCCCAACAGGTCCTGCGCTCACGGAGGGGCAGGTCCCGGGACTTGAATGTGCCTGTTTGCCTGCCTTTCCGCATCTGTCAGCGCGCCACCCCCATCCCGAGGGCTGGTTCCTGCCTCTCAGTCATTTCTCAGGTGGAGAAGGCACATGCTGATCCTATGATTCCGAGTGGCCAGCGCGCAGCACCCGATGCGGGTGCACACCCGCTCGGCGGGTTCCGCAGCTGCGCAGAGAAGGGCTGCAAAGGGACAGGAGAGGCGGGACAAGCGGGACTGCCAGGGACCCGGGCCAGCGTGGAGCCGGAGGGCGGGGGAGAGAGGGGGCGGGCGGGAGCGCGCCCACGGCGGGCCTCTCGGACCTGGAAATTTCTCTTCTGCGCGCTGCGTCTCTCTTAGAGGCTCGTGATTTCACAGTGCAAACTGGATTTTCTGGAATAAGTCATGGCGGAGCGCATTCCTACCGCATTCCCTTCATCAGAGGCACCGTGTTCCATGATGAAGAGCAGTAGATATTTAGCCAAAAACTAATATTGGTAGATGATTAATACTACCAAATATTAATACATAATGTGTCTTTGACAAATGGTATTTATCCCAGCGTAACGTGACTTTGAAGATTCTGAGCATCAGTGCCTCCTCTTGTTCCCCGACCCACTCCTTCCTTTCCTTCTTCCTTTTCCCACCCCTTCATTTTCTTTCTGGCATATCACCTCTTCCTACCTATGCCACAGAAACATCCGGAGGTGTTTTGTATTTAAAGTCTTTACATTGTTGTCATGGAATTTTAATTGTTGTGTGTTAACTGTGAATATTTTCCTGACAGAATGGTTGAAATTTGCAATCTTTAGAAGGTGCTGCCTTAAGCTTGTGAGCACATAGTGAAAGGATATTTTAAAACTTGTGAAGTCTTTTACAAGTAGCTGCTTTCTTGGTGAATGTTTTGTGGGGAACGGTATGATATCTTACTTTCCAATTAGACTTTTCTAGTAACATATTTTATTGTACAATCTACTCTTTACTATATGAGAATAGATTACAGGAAGTTCAATGAAAACCTATATGTACACCAACTAATCACAATACTATTATAATTTGGACATTATATGTAATTTATATGACCACTTTAGATTGTGGCATTTCCCCCTAAGATTTTTAGCTGGCATTTTTTTAAAAAATGAGGTAACACCAATACCTTGACCCACCTAATACAAATTTTTTGTGAGATTATCTCTTTCCCATTCCATTTTCAGGTCCCTCCATCAATTCAGTGTCCAACCAGCGTGCAATCAAGTACCCCACATTGCAGTTGACTCTTCTAAATTTAATATCCTTTTGAATTGTGCCCCAATGCAAGCATCAGTTTCATTTTTTTAGTACCTTCTCAGTGAATTGTATGTGATAGTACACTTCCTCTTTTCCTTTCCCTATTTTCCGGAGCCTCTAGGATATTTCCACACTGTGAACAGCAGGAGTGCTTTTATATTCAGTTGTGGGAGGATAGTGGAAAATGTAAGAAGCAAGCATAATACAATCGCAATAATGTAAAACCGTATTAAACATATCAGTTATGAATCGCTTAAAACTATACTGATTTTGCATTTGTGTGTGTATATTCAGTTTTATGATGGTGTGCATTAGTGTTTTGTTTTATTTTGTCATTTTTCTTTCTCTTTCAATGGAAGAAGTACCTTATTTCAAAATGTAGGAATACAAAAATTGTTATTGGTACTTTTATGGCATTGAAATAAGAAGCATCTTTCCTTCCCTGATACTGCTACACTCACTCTCTTCCTTGTTATGGTGTGGGAAAAGGAAGATGGTCATAGAGATGTATGAAGGCAGTTGTCAGTCAACAAATAGTCAAAAGTGTTTCTCCTCTTCTTAACTTGATTATGATACTGGAGCTTGGCACCATTAACCTTGTTTTCCATGTGTTTTGGTTTGAAAGCTAATACAGTATACCAGAAATGGAATGACTTTTATAAAGGGAATTTAATAAATTACAAGTTCAAAGTTCTAAGCCTATAAAAATGTCCAAACTATGGCATCCAGGAAAGATACCTTAATTCAAGTGCTCACTTAAGCTTGTGAGCACACAGTAAAAGAATATTTTCAAACTTGGAGGTGTCTGCTTCCTCGGTGAATATTTTGTGGGAAACGGTATGATATCTTCCTTTCCAATTAGACTTTCTTTTTTCATTTCCTATGGGTCAGGAGCACCTCTGTCAGCTGGTGAGTCACAAGGCTGGCATCTGCTTGTCCCATACTCCTGGACACCATCGCTTTCAGCCTCTGTTCCTCACTTCACTTCTCCCAGGCTGGCTTTCAGCTTTTGGCTTCCCTTGCCTCTGTCCAGGTTTTGGCCTGCTTACCATCTCATGACAATATCACCAAACATCAGTTTCTCTGTTCTCTAAGTGTCAGCATCTGTGTCAACTCTGCTCTCTCAGTTCTGAGCCTTCTTCAAAATGTTTCCCCTTTTAAAAACTCTAGTAAACTAAATGAGACCCACCTGGAATGGGTGGGGTCATATCTCCATCTAATCAAAAGGTCACACCCACAATTGGATGTGGTACATCTCCATGGATATAATCTAATCAAAAGTTTGCAACCTGTGGTGTTGAATCAGAATTAAAAGAAACGTCTGCCTCTATAAGAGTGGATCAGGAGAAAAACATGGCTTTCTGGAGTACATGAAACTTTCAAACCAGCATCCCTGTATACAAAAGGACAACCCCTTCCAACATGAGAAATATATACCAACCAATGCCGGTGGACACAGGCTTTTTGTAGTATTGGGCAGTGACATTCTGGTTTCCCATTTACTAAGAACCTTGGCACTTCTATAATGAAGCCAAAGGATTAATCCTTAGTAGTTTTTCTTGTTTCAGTGAGAACTGTGTTCTACTAGGAGTAAAAAAAGCAAATTCTCTTTGATTTACTTTAAATATAATGATTTTATCTTCAGCAAACAACATTAAAGCCTAAGAAAGGAAGTTTAAGGCTGAGATGATAGTTCAAACATGCCAGTTTTCTCCATCATTAATTTGTAGCCCTTCATCCCCATATTTTCTTTTCATAGGTAACAAATTTGGATCTGTCCTTTTTATTGTCTGACATAAGCTCAATGTATGAAAAAATAGAGCAAAAGTCTTCTTTTCTACTATAGCTAAGCCCCCTATGGTACTTTTACTTTTTCACATGCTCACAAATGGCATCAAGCCCTCATATATGAAGAAACTGCAAAGTTTCAGGGCCTTTCATTAGGGGAAATAAACTTATTTTTCAGTTACAATTCTGTTTTTCTGTGAGAAACAAAAAGATCTATTTGAGTCATTTAACGTGGAGTTGATTATTAATCAATCACACATAGTAACTCTAGGAGACTCAGGGCAGGGCTGATACAGTGGCTCAGCAATGTCACCAATGACATGTCTCCTTCCAGATTCCATTTCTTCAGGTCTCAATGTCGAGTTCATCTTTGGTTTTGTTCAGTCATATTGTAAAACGCGTGTAGTAAGTAGAGACCTCAGTATCTTGGCAGTCTGGAATAAGATGACAGTGTGATGGACCAAGAGAAAAAGCCTTCTCTTTATGCAGCTTTACCCTCTTCTACTTGAGTCTCGTATCATTGGAATAATTCTGTCATCTGACCATCCTCCCTGCTAGTGAGGCAGGTGTTGCCAGTATTTCTCCTGCCTTTCCATGACCACTACCCTTGGAAGAAGGCTTCTCACAGGCCAACCAATTTACTGTACATCACACCCTTTTTATATATCTTGACAAAGCCAGCCTCCTCAAGCAAAAGGCAGCTCTTTAGCCCCAGTACTGCTTCAGGCGTGGGTAGTGTTGAGAAGTTTGTGGTAAACACAAGCAATTCGTTCACTGTGAGGTCTTTCTGGATCCACACTTAAAATACACATGTGGATGGGTCACATACTTAACCCTTCCTCTCTACTATGCTCTTTTCCTTTTCTGTTACAATTTGTTAACAATAAATTCCTTATGTATCAATAATAGAAATGATGACCTCATAGGAATATTTTGGGAAATAAATATGTTAATAAATATAAATGAGAATTTCCTGTGGCATTGTGCCTGCTTGATAAATAATTCTTGTTATTTTCTCCCCTTGGCATTTGAGGCGAAGCTTTTTCTTCACAGGCTGTTTAGGCAGTAGTACAGGAAAGAAAAATACTATGTATGACAAAGCATCTTTTTTGATTGTCTTTAAGAACCAAAACATTTAATTCTGAAGTATCACATCAGAATGGGAATTGGAATTGCCTTAAAATCCTTGAACAGGGGCAGGCCACAGTACCACAGCAGGCAGAGTTCTTGCCTGCCATGCTGGAGAACTGGGTTCGATTCTCGGTTCCTGCCCATGGGAAAAAAAAAATCACTGAACAGGTTGAAACGTGGTCATTACTCATTAAACATTGGTGAGTGCCAGTCTTCTAGAATTACTTACCTGTTTCATGGCCATAAAGATGAACACCACTTTAGGTGTTTTCCACATGCATTTTTCACTCTAAACCTCAAATGATACGAAGAATTTACTCAGATGAGGAATTTGAGGCTCAGAGAGGTTAAGAAGCTTAATAAAGACTCACAGGACATGGCAGAACTGTGATATAAACACAGGCAAGCAAAATATACACTTCACTATGAAAGCATATGGACATTACAAATATACTTTCTCTGTATTATTTTTCACATGATCTTTCTGTCCTATAACAATTTGTCCATTGGGCACAACACTGAAGACTTTCTTTGTCATGTACTCTTGGCATTACCTGAATATTCCCTTCCAGGACCATCTTAAGCCAAGGGCAAGAAGGGCAAAGATCTTAGGGATGCTAAGATTCTTAGGGATGCTGTAATTAATTACCACAAATTAGGTATGGCTTAAAACAACAAAAATGTATTCTTCTGGTGTTCTAGAGGTTAGAAATCTGAAATCAATGTTTCAGCAGGACTATGCTCTTTCTAACAACTCTAGGGAAGAATCACTTCTTTCTTCTTCCTAGTTTCTGGTGGTCACCAGCAATCCTTTGCATTTCATGGCTTATAGCTGCGTACCTCCATCTCTGTCTTGGCTTTCACATGAGCTTTTCCCCTGTGAATCTCCTCTGTGGCTCTTCTCATAATGACACCAGTCATGTTGGATTAAGGGTTCACCCTACTCAAGTATGACTTCATTTTAACCAAGTATATTTGCAATGACCCTGTTTCCAAATAGGTCACATTTTCAGGTACTGGAGGTTAGGACTTCAACATAACTTTTTTGAGGACACAGTTCGACCTATAATATTCTGCCTTCTGGCCCCCTAAAATTAATGCCCTTCTTATGTGCAAAATATATTCACCTCATCCTAGCAACTCTAAGAATTGAGCCATTCCAATCCAAAATCTCATCTAAATATAATCAATTCAAAAAGTCCCAGATACGATGGAAAAGTTTGGTAATGGATGATGGTGATACTTGCACAATATTGTGAACATAATTAACAGCACAGAATTATATACTTGAATGTGGTTTATAGGGGGAACTTAAGGTTGTATATATGTTGCTAGAATAAAAATTAAAAACAGAACAAAACATGGTACTGCGCAACACAGAGTGAACCCAAAGTTAAATTATGGACTGTAGTTAATAGTACAATTATAAAAATGTGCTTTCGTCAGTTGTAACAAAGTTTCACACCAATGCAAGATGTTCTGAATAAGGTATATATGAGAATCCTGTATTTTATGCATAACTGTTCTATAAATCCACAATTTCTCTAATAAATCAACATACATACACAAACACACATACATGCGTAAAACAACACAAAGAGTCCAATATGTTATAGATTAAATTTACACATGAGGCAATGCCAATTTAACATCTTATCATTAGTTGATTTTATTGTAAGTAAATGTTATGAAATTTAACTTATAAAACATTTATAGGTAATTATATACCATATAATACATATAATGATATGCATAATTAAAAACTGTACATTTTCAAATATCGTGCAGTCCCAAACAGGTTTCTGCATCCAAAGTTTTTAAAAAGTTCAACAAGCATTAGCTACACATTAGTGTATTAAGTGGAAGAAAATGGGAGGAATAAAAAGGTTCATAGTGGTCTAAAGCAAATTTTTAAACCAGCAGGGCATATTCCATCAGGTTATAGGGCTGTAGGTCCAAAACAAGAGCCCCACCCACTTGGTCCTAGCCTTGAGCCTTGGAACCTAGCAGAGGAGGTGGAGGTGGAGGTGGAGGTGGAGGTGGAGGTGGAGATGGAGATGGAGATGGTGACCGGGTCCTAGGTCTGCACACTTTGGGACCATGGTCACAGCAGCAGCCTTGCCAGCCTCTGAACTATCCTCAGAGACATTCTTCCCTTTTTGTTAAGGATAATATGTTCACAACTGAGTACCTTTTTTGACTGATTTCTTCTTTATAGAATCCCAAAACTCAGACAGTCTTCCTTCTCAGTCCACGCTGTCCGTATTTTTTCTGAGATGGTTCTATAAATGATATGACTAATCTCTTAGGCAAATGGTTGTCAACCCACACCCCTGGTCCTGTTTTCAAAGCATGCTATTTGGATAGATGGGTAATTTCCAAATCAAGTTCTAGTTCCTTTGTGCACAACAGTTTATTCAACAATTTATATACTTTTTGCTCACATTTTACTATAAGCAGCAAGGAGAAATCAGGACTTATCATCCACATTTTGCTTGGAAATCTTCTTAGGTACATATCCAAGTTCATCCGCTATTTCCACTCAAGAGCAGAACACAATTCAGAGAAGTTTTCTGCCACTTTATAACAAGGATTGCCTTTCAAGTGTCTAGTATGTTCATCTCTTCTTTCTCAGGCCTCACCAGAACTGCCTTTAACATCCAGTTTTCTACCAACCATCTCTTCAAGATAATCTGGGAATTTTCTATCATGTGCCTTAAAATTCTTCCAGCTTCTACCCATTACCCAATTCCGAAGCCATTTCCACAGTTTTAGGTATTTGTGACAGCAACATCCCATTCTTAGTACTAAACTCTGTATTAGTAACAAAGATCCACAAACTGGGTGGCTTATTTAGATGGAAATGTATTCTATTACTGTTCTGGAGGCCAGAAGTCTGAAATCAAAGTGCCAACATGATTTTCCAGTGTTCTTCCTCTTTGCCTCTTTCTACCTTCTGGTGATGGCTCGTAGCCATTGACATTCCATAGCTTACAGATGCAAAACTCCAATTTCTGCCTCTATGTCCAAATGGACTTCTCCCCATTTGTCTCTTCTCCTTTTCTTAAAAGGATAGTAATCATTTTGGATAAATGCCCACTCTACTCCAGTATGACTTCATCTTAACTAACATCTGAAGTGACCTTATGTCCAAATAAGTTCACATTTTGAGTTAATGGGAGTTAGGATTTCAACATACCATTTTTGTGGGACATAATTAAACCCATAACAGCAAGAGATAGATTCTATATTTGGGGAAGAACTTCCTTATAATCACTAAGATACCAGAGCCCAAAAAGGAAAATATGAACACAAAGTTCTGTAAAACTAAAAATATAAAATGTTAGTATTAAAGGTTTTGTCGCCATATAATACATTAAAGTAAAAATATAATAATAATAATAAGATCAGCTATGATAAGTTCATGTTTAATACTGCTGCCATGGGAGAAGCTGCTAGGCAGATGATAAAGACTCAGAGAATATATTTGTTATTGTCAGCTATATCCTTAGCAGAACATAACTGTAGCCTAAGCTGGATCAGGAAAACCTGGGAGTGCATGAAATCACCAGTTGGCCTGATGGTGTGCTGTTGTAGCACAACACATGGTGCCTGAAGTTTATTGCCTGTGGTGAACATACCTTAGGGTGATTCACAATAAGCCATGCCCTTATACATGTCTTTCACCTTAAGTAAAGACAGAGCAGTCCATAATAAAATAATAAAATATGGCCAGGGATATCACTACCATCATTATATTATGTTATATTGCAAAGATAAAGATATTGTAGATACAATTGAGGTCTCTTGTTGGTTGACTCTGTTAATCAAAAGGGAGCTTTCCTGGAGAGGCCTGACCTAATCAGTCCTTTGAAAGAACTACTTTTAAAGGACTAATGAGTCCTTTAAAAGGGATCCTAGACTTCCCCTGATATCAGAGATTCAAAGTAGCAGAGACTCTTTCTCTATGATGCTGGCTTTGAAGAAAACTGTGCCATAAATTCTGTAGCCATAGGAAAATCAATTCTGCCAATAAGAAGTGAGATTGGAAAGGAATACAGGCATACTGATACCTGATTGTAGCCTTGGAAAATCATTATCAGAGGCCCTAGCCAATCTGTGCCTAGACTCCTTTCCCACAACAATTGTGAAACAATAAATGTGTGTTGTTTTAAGCTGCTAAATTTGTGGTAATTCATTACACAGCAATAGAAATTTAATACAGTGCCAAACTTCCCTGTAGTCTTAGCAAGTAGACCAGAGATGGTCAAAAGAACATTTTCTTAGAAAACTGTGTCCACATTTCCTGACAGTGGTAGTTATATAATTCAACTGTCAATACCATAAAGTCAAATCCTTATTATGTTAATGAATTTCATAGCGTTTGCACCTGAAAAAAAAAGAGAAGAAAAGAAATATTTTTGAACAAAAATGTTAGCCTTTGTAGGTAAAAAAATTCAGTTAAAAAATATCAGCTCATGGACATTTCAAATGGAAATGGTATATAAAAATCCAAGCTTGCACAGGTAAATAAAATACTACTAAGTTTCATGGGCAACTCATAAAACTTTAGCACCAACTCTATTCTTTGCCTTCTGTTCCTCAATACATGCCTATGGTCTCTTAGGGTATTATGATAAACTGAGGAAGACGAATGCCCCTAAAACTCATGCCTCATTTACAGTTGAGTCTGCACGATATGCTAGTATCATTGACAAGTGGACAGTTATAGCACTACAGCCCCTCTCTGGGGTTGTACTCGTTTAAAACTATTATGTACTCCAGAAGAGCCATGTTTTAATCATGGTCCAATCTTGTGGGAGTAGCTGTTTCTTTTAATCTTGATTCAATACTATAGGGCAGACATTTTTATTATATTATTTCCTTGGAGATGTGACATGCCCAATTGTAGCTGTGACCTTTTGATTAGTTGGAGATGTGACGCCACCCATTCCAGGTGGGTCATGATTAGTTTTCTGGAGTCCTTCAAAAGAGGAAACATTTTGGGGAGAGCTCAGAGTAGAGCCAATGCAGGTGCTTGGTGAGCAGAAGGAAAGCACCCACACAGCCACAGTCAGAGACCTTTGGAGACGAAGTAAGACTCCCCCAGGGAAGATGTTTGAAACCAGATGCCAAAGACCCCAGCAGATGCCAGCCTTCCTAGCTGATGAAGCGTTCCAGACCCACTGGCCTGACTTCAATTAAAGTCTCTTTCTTTGGGATGCCCTAGTTTGGACCTTTTATAGGCTTAGAAATGTACACTTGCAAGCTATTAAATTTCCTTTTTAAAGCCATTTCTAGTATACTGCATTCTGGTAGCTTAACAAACTAATACAGGAGTGCTCCTGAAGAACAGTAGTAAAAGAAAATCCTCCCAGTGGGCAGAACTTTGAGCAGGACATTTGTTTCTATGCTATTGTCTGGAGTGTAATAGGGCCAATTTCATGAATCGCCATTGATTTACTGTCAGTTGCTAATGATTTGGCTGGCTGGTCAGGCACCTGGAATGAATGGGATTGGAAAGATGGTGATAAGGGAGTTTGGGGAGGAGATAAATGGATGGATCACTCGAATGGACCCACATTGTGAAAATATTTGCTTCCCATGTAAATAATTATCAAAGGGTATCCACTGCATAGGAGTTTCTTAATAATCAGCTAGATAAAAAGATATACTCTTTAGATGTCAGTCAACCTTTTATCTAGCAACCCCATATCTTCCTGAATGGAACCATGAAAACAGTGGCCACGTTTACAGGTATGGAAGTTACACAATGGTTCTACAACATGGAATTTTTCTTACCAATCTACCTGGATGAAGTTACAAATGATTTCCTCATTTGTCAAAAGTGGAGTGTAACACTAATCTCCGGATAATAGTACCATTCACTGTGGGAAACAACCAGCCATCTGGGTGCAGTTTGGGAACCAACCACCCATCATGGTGGCATGTTTCATCATTAAGGGGCAGAAATTTGTCACTGAAGCAGACACATATTATGGATATGGATTTGCTTTTCTTGTTCCTAATTTTCTGCCTGTACTGTCAACCTTGTACTTAAAGAATTCCCCCATGACAATGCTTCTCTTTAAGGGAAATGGAGTTCTTATTTATGGAATTAATTGGTATTATTAAATACACCATTATCCAAAATCATCTGACCTAACTGAAATATGGAATAGCTTACTGAAGACTTGGCTACAGTACCACTTGAGAGTTGAAAGGATAAGTTTCCTTCTTACAGGATGTCTTACAGGAGACCATTTTTATGTTGCTGATTCCCCCATAGTGTAAATATGGGGACCCAAAAATCAAGGGATCAAAGTGGGAGTGACTTCTCTCACTATGACCTACTTGCAGAGTTTGGCATTCTAGCACAGAAGGTTTGGAATTCTTAGTCCCCAAAAGGGTAATTCTTCCCTAGCAGACCCAACAGTGATTTCACTGAGTTGGAAAATAAGGTGACCACCTGGCCAGTTTGGATATTTATGCCACTGAACTAACAGATAAATGAGTTATTCTGCTGGCTGGAGTGGTTGATCCTGATGACCAAGGGGAAATTGGGTTTTTGATATATAATAGACACAAGAAACACTATGTCTGTAATCCAGTGGAGTGTCTTGGGCTCCTTTACTATTTCCATGCCCAACAGGAGAGAGTAAATAAGGCAGCATGATTCAAAAATCAGACCTACTGGGAATGAAAGGAAAAACAAAACAAGCCACTGGGGTTCTGGGTGCTGCAAAGGAAAATACAGAAAGGGAAGTAGAAGAACAAAGCCATGACTTTCAACTACAGCCTCATGGCCAATTTCAGAAACAAGGAAAATAGCGGCTTTATATAGTTTCTTTTTTCTGTTCATTTGTCTATGTTTATAAACTAAACTTTTTCTTCTCTCTCCTTCCCATTTTAAATTTATATACAAATTTTGGAGGTTAACTTTCCGTGTTAGTTTTTGGTTACAGAATATTTAGAGGGACTATGACTGAATTTGAAGGGCATTTAATATAGGCAGCAATCAATAAAATGTATTTTTGGACTTTTTGAGGAAAGTTTGAGAACTTCACTTTTAAGATAAAGAGGTAGGAATACATTTTGTTGTTGTACTGGACTTCAGATGTGTTTAGAAGGGTTCATATGGGAGTTTGAGGCAAATGAAGTGGTCTGGGCTAGTTATCAATTTATTGCATCTCTGCTCCAAATTTTTTTTTCGGTACCTTCTAAATATTTCTTTGTTATCTGTAATGATGTTGTTTGTCATAGAAAATACTGAAAATAAATCCCAGGAGGAAGGGGATTTTCCTTCATGGTCTGGTGTGCTTCTTTAAAAGGCCAGCTGCTACATTATGGTAGGCTTCTCTACTGTTAAGCTATGTGCACAGCTTCTCCAGTGCCAGGACCCTATGGTATGGGAATTTTCTTCAGAATCAGGATTCTGCTGTGCACTTGGTTTTCCAGGACCTTGTTCCTTATGTTTGGTTGGCTTTTCCAACACCCAGCTTCCAAAATGGAAATATATACAGAAATATGCATCTTAAAGTTTCGTCCTTACTTAAACTGTTAAACTCGCCAGACGGTGACATTATCACGTGACTGCTCAGTAGGACCTGGGCCTGCTGCAGGAGCGGATCCTGTGCGCATCTGCAGAGCCTGAGCTGGGCTGGGGCATGTGCGGTGCCCCTCCCCCTCAGGCCTGTCTCCCAGGCTTTGGCAGAATCCTTTCTAGTTTAAAACGCAGAATTTCTCTTCTGTTGTTTGTGCTGTGCTGCCTGAAGTGCGCAATAAAACTTTACTACCCGACGGCTGTTTCTTTCTATGGCGTTTGGGCCAGTCTTGGGTTTTACTGTTTGAAATTCAGCATAGGAGGAATGAATTTTATGGGGCAATTTAAAAAATGTAAATAGTCTTTTGTTGTTTGTTCTATGTTATTCGTAAAAATTCGTGTGTAATCTTTATAATATTTTTATTTATCTAATTTCGTTGCTTAGAAAAACATTTCAAAATTATATCGAAGCTAGTGTGTGCCCGATTCTTTTTTTTTTTTTTTAAGTACATGGACAGGCACTAGGAAACGAACCCCCGGTCTCCGGCATGGCAGGGGAGAGTTCTGCCACTGAGCCACCGTTGCCTGCTCCCCACTCTTTAATTTAAATAGGGATCCCATTTTAATAAGGTGAAATTTTAGACTGTGCCTTTTGGTTCTTTAGTGCTTTCTTATTTTTATTAAAAAAAATATTTCCACTAAACTAACTCAAGAATATATGCTTGATTGGCAAACAAATTTGACCTTAGTTTCTAGATTGGTTTAAAATAACTGTGAATTTTAACATTTGAAAATTATTTTGACAGTTCTTCTTACTGTTTTGCGAATTTTTGAAATAAGTAAGTCCCAGATTTTTTTTTTTCAAAGATGCAACTGAACTTTATTTTCACCCTTCTTTCTTTCCTCCGATTCTTGGGGATACCTCTTGAGGTCACTTGTATCACATAATTGTAGTACCAACCGTTTTTTCAATGCTAGTCTCCTGGTTTCATTATGTCTTACAAAAATGTAGAGAAAAAATTATCTTTTGCATTCTATATCAAAAGCAATTCAGTAGTGAAACTGTTCCAAAAAATAGCCTCCCTTATTGCCTTTTAGCTATTTGAGATTAGACAATAAGACCTTTAAATATAATTATAGCAGAATATTAGCACGTTCCAAAAATTAAGACAGTGACAGAGAATAACCGTAACACCAACAAACTCCTAGTATCTTATTCAGAAATCATCTTCAACTGTATTTTTTGTTTCATTAATCAGAGGTATATGCCATTATATATTATGGCTGTTTACATAATCGTTTTTTAAAGAAACACGTGCTGTTACAATTTGAAAGAATATCCTATTTTAAATTAAGAAATTAATTTAATTCAGCCTTCTGAATTTCTGATTTGTACACTTACATCTTGCAACATCTGCATTTTAGCTTATTTGTAGTCTGATCTACACCTTAGAAGTGTCTGTTTGCTTTACTGTGTAAGAGTACTTGCAGTATATACATCATATAATATTAAAGTTAACCAGCATTTACTGAGAGAGAAGTACGTACCAAGTTTGAAATTTTAAATAAGAACCAATATTTGGAGGTCAAAATACTCCGGAAAATACGAAATAAACCTAAAGAAATGAAATACTCCTTTTAAATCTACGGTCTGCTTTTCAAATATCCCGTTCAATAATTTTTTTTTTCTGAATCACTACCCCATGCCCCCCGCAATCCTTTACCAGTTTATTTTAAAGAAAAAAATGTAAGGTTTCTGGAATTCACTTCTCCACCCATTTCATTAAAATTAACCCAAGCAGTTTGTGAAAACTTGAGGCACTCTAGGTCGGGTATTTGTCCAGAAATTTTAACCAAATTTGTTTTACAAGAAGACGAAAGAACAAACAAGTAAGGCGAGGTCTGGGAGGGTCTCAACGTTAGCTTTCCTGTCTGAATTAGAAAGGGGCACTGCAGCGATATACTTTCTCAATCATGGAAGCGCCTCACTTTTTAAAGGGACATTTGTTTTATGATAGATGTTATTTTTCGTCTTAATTTTTAAAAATTCGCTTATGTGAACTATTTGGAGGGTTCGCGGCTAGGTAAATAGTAAATTCGAAGTCGTTTTCCTGGCCTGTGAATCCTTTTTTCCAAGTGAAGATTACTATAAAAGGTTTCGCGTGAAGTTATACGACATTGCGAAATCCTCAGGCGACCCGGCGCCGGAAAAGTCCCACAACGCAGCCATCATCAGCGAGTTCTCCCAAACTTTATCGTCCGGAGGAAATGCGTCATCACATGGCGCAGGGACCATTCCTGCGCGACCCGTGGGAAGTTACGTAGGAGGTAGGGAGGATGGCGGCCCGTAGGGGCCGAATCTTCTTCTATGTACGCGGTGGGGTACCTCTCGCGTGTGTATCTTTTGACCTTTGCGGGCTTCCGTTGAGGTACCGAAGCTTCCTGGATATTGCGTGTTTATTTACTTTTCGCCTTTATGTGTACGGTTTAATTTTATTAAAACATGAATTTGCATCTATATTTTTAAAAAGTTTTCCTTTATGATACGCATTTCTAAGCATCTAGCTTTTTCTGTTTACATTTTATTTTCTTCCTTTAGTTCTGGCTTTATAAATGTGGCCAAGATAGAGCTTTTGAATTTAGGCAGCATAATATGAAAATCGTCTGCGTGCACTTTGCTCGTGTGGCTCCACTTAAAATATTGAACCTGCCGTGTTATTTTTAATGTAACTGTATTTGTCAAAATATTGGGAATACTTGTCAGTAAATTTGATGATAAAAGTTTCGTTGTTTTATTTTCATGAGTATGAAGAAAACTTTCAGAGTTGACTTTTTAAAACGTTTTTAAATTTTGAAAAATAACCTATACAAAAGCAATAATTTTCAAGAGTACATTGTGAGAAGTACTTATAGAACAAATTTCAGAGTCTGGTATAGATTACAGTTCTATAATGTTAGGTTTTTCCTTCTAGGTGCTCCAAGGCACTGGAAACTAAAAGAAGTATCAATATAATGATTCAGCACTCATACTTATTTGTTAAATCTTATCCTCTCTAACTCTTTCTCTTTTGATCCATCTCCCAATCTTTAGGGGTATTTGGGCCATGCCCTGTCTAACTTTTGCAGGTGGGAAAGAGTGTGATAAAATGGAACAGGGAGGATGGAGTTAGTTGGTGTTCTTGGATAAGCTGGCCCCTCTGGATTTCAGGATTTATCTGGACTAGGAAACCATCTGGAGTTTGTAGGTATTTGGAAAGTAATCATAGTGCATAAAACTTTAGTAGAATCTCAGAAGACTTCGAGTAGAAATATGAATGAAACTGATCTGAATAGGACGAAGGTATATCAGAATACAGGATAAAGGATGATTTTGTTCATATTTTAAAACTTCAGCTTCTCAGTGAAACTAAAGGTAGGGATGGTTGTTGGCTGCAGAATTTATTTTTGGGTAGTGCATTTCCTTATTTAACTTGTATGGTCAACTTAATTGAACACCATAAGTAAGTGGAATCTTGAGTAGGGTGTGAAATTTTGTTGGTTTTTCCAGGGTAATGTGATGCCCCAATATATCCCAGAGTAATTTGGGCAGTGAATTAAGAAGTGGTTGCAAAGTTCCCTTGGGAGGCTGGGGGGGCGGGGGGAGGAGGAAATATTCAATTTCCCCATTTGGAGAATTTCTGATATTCTCTCAAGCAGTGGGGACAATCAAATCAATAAGTCGAGTTCTTGATCTTGGGGTTCACCCCTATGAAACTTATTCCTGCAAAGAGTAGGCTAAGCCTACTTAAAACTAGACCCCAGAGAACTTATTTTGTTGCTCAGATATGGCCTCTTTCTACAAATCAACTCGGCAGGGGAACTCGCTGCCCTCCCTGTAGGTGGGACATGACTATCAGGGTTGTAAATCTCCCTGGTAAATTGAAACAGAAATTTGGGGATGAGCCAGGATCCAGCATCAAGGGATTGAGAAAGCCTTCTTGACCAAAAGGGAAAAGAGATAAATGACGCAAAATAAAGCTTCAGTGGCTGAGAGATTTCAGAGTCAAGAGATTATCCTGGAGGTTATTCTTAGGCATTATATAGAAATCCTTTTTTAGTTTCTGGTGTATTGAAGTGGCAGGAAAGAAGTACCTGAAACTGTTGAGCTGTGTTCCAGTAGCCTTGAATCTTGAAGGTGTTTGTATAAAGATACAACATTTACAATGTGATTGTGTGGTTGTGAAAACCTTGTTTCTGATGCACCTTTCATCCAGGGTATGGACAGATGAGTAAAATATAGGGGGAAAAAATAAGTAATGGGGGAACAAAGGATAAAATAAATTGGGTAGATGGAAATACTAGTGGTTAATGAGAGGGAGTGGTAAGGTTTCTGATATGTATGAGTTTTTTTCTTTTTTGTTTCTTTTTCTGGAGTGATTAATGTTCTAAAAATGATCATGGGGATGAATACACAACTAAGCAATGATATTGTGAGCTATTGATTGTACACTATGTATGGAATGTATGTGTGTGAAGATTTCTCAATTAAAATATTAAAAAAAATTTCTCAGAGCCATAGGTGTTCTTTAGGGTTGACAGAAATAGTTTTGGATGGGGTTTGGCAAACCATGGTAAATACAACTATTTAGCTGAAGCTTATGTAAAAGTAGCTTCCAGGATGGCCTCTTAACTCTATTTGACCTCTTCCACAGTGTTGGCTTTTGATTGTACAATTCTGTCCCCTAAAGTACCCTTAATGACAAAGTGTGAGACAACAGCTTACGAGAGCAAATTAATTGAAGTGTTATGTTTGTTTGTTTGTTTTTTATGGTAAAAGATGACATGGGTTTTTATTAAAAGATGACATATATATACAGTTGGTTTTTATTTTAGGCATTTTTTTTTTGGTTTGGCAGAAAACCAAGTTTTTAGAAATTATTCTCTCTTTCCCTCCCTTCCATTTCCTTTTCAAAATGGATGCAAGGCACTTGTGGGTTACTTTCAGAGTTATACACAAGTATTTTCAATGACTTGCTGTATCTTGTTTCTTTGTAATTCTCTATCTCAGTATATATGTAGCTGAAGTTAGAAGTAATAAGTTCCTGAACATACTTACCCACCAGAATTCCTCTAGAGGCTATGCTGCCCTTTAACCAATAACTGAAGGTATTTTCTCTTGTGTAGGTAGAAATCTTATGCTCCACTCACATGCATACCTTGTTTACTCCACCACATCCTCTGTCTTCCTTTATTTAGCATAAGAAAATAATTCCGTATTGCTAAAACAATAATTTTAATCGCAATTTAATCTCATAATTCAGCCATTCCCCACCTCCACCCCTTTTTTTTCTGGACATGTGCTTTTCTCCAGTATGTATATGGAGTATGACTTATCCATATCCCTACAGCACAGGCGGTGGTTCCTTCACTTGAGTGTACATCAACATCACCTGAAGGATGTGTACTGAGTACAACCTACTCAAGGTTTCTGATTTAAGTCCAGTTTAGGGCCCAAGAATTTTTGTTTTGCTGATGTTAGTACTGCTGATCTGAAGACCAAACTCTGAGAGAAGTAGAAGCCCATCAGATGGACATGGGGTTAACTAACTTGGGTATGTAAACTGCTGAAATGGTTGATGGTAGAGTAGAACTGAAGTTTAGTTTCAGTTTGTGAATGAGTTATTTACATATTCAAACTTTGCAAGGGTTCTGGGAGTTAAAGAGTCATAAACTAAATTCAAAGAGGAAAAGAACTTGCCGAAGATTCCACAGTAATTTACAGAAATTTAAGATTCTGACAAATGCACCCTTAAGCATTATATTAAACCCTGGCTACTCCGCATGTGGACCAGAGGCATTGGCAACACCTGGGGGCTTGTTAGAAATGCAGAATCTCAGCTCCTTACCTAAATCATCTGAATCAGAAGATGCATGTTAAAAAGATAGACTCCTATACACATTTTAGTTGGAGAAGCACTACGCTAGACTGCTTCCTAAGTGTCAAATCACAGAAGTAGAATTTATGTCAGGGAGAATATGGATGCCTAGGGCTTTGTGATATTTTTACAAGACAATTTTCTTTTACAAGAACCTTTTACAAGGTTTGCTCTGGAGATTTACCCAGGTGTGGTACCCTTCCAATTATGCAGAGTTTTTAAGGGCATGCCCAAATCATAAGCCATTTTGCTCTCCAGCTAACTTCAGAACCAACTTCTAGTTGGAAGAGAAAGGATATATGCTGATTTACTTTGTAGGTATCCGGACAAGTTTTGGGAGTGTCTTATATCCAAAAACAGTATTTCTGGGGACCAAGACTCATCTGTCTGGCCCACCTTAATTACAGGCTGGCTGTCACTCAGAGTTAGTGGAACAAGGCAATTGCTAGTTCTACTTCCTGAAGGCTTGGGCTGTGTGATGTTTGTTAGGAGGTTGGCAGCAAGCAGGTGGGCAGAGTTTGCCAATGGCTCAGGGAATTGTAAGGAACCAGGTGCATACTTGTCTATGCATGAGAAACACTGGAAACTTGATGTGGTGTTGTTGCTCTTCCTAGGAATTGTTTCTACAGAGTAGTTGTGAAACCAAGTTTGCCTGCAATCAGGAAGTGTTCTCCTAGTAGTCTGAAATTCCTTCTAAAGAGAATTCAACTGATTTTTCAGGTAAGGCGTGGGAGCAACCATAATTCAGAATTCTAAGGCAATGGGATTGGTTGCAATCCAGACTGTATGAAGGGTCAGTTTCTCCAAGTCATGCTGTTGTAAAACGAAGAAACATTAAATCCAGAGAGTGGCCCAAGGCTTGGTCAACAAACTTTCTGCTCCAACTTGATCTTGTGATCATTTCAGAACCAGGCCTAGGACTTCCTACTTTGCATTTTATTTGCCAGTCAAATGACCACTGCTGAAAAGGAGGAGCGCCATCCAGACCAACTCACTTTGGTCCTCCTTGGTCTATTAGTTGCTTTTTTAGCAGGGGTTAGGATTATTGGAGGTTGGATATAATAGAGGATGTGAACAAAACCATATCTGCCAGTGTATCTATTGAGTATTTATTCTGTATTGGCCATGTTCTTCTTGCTTTCCATGTGATGTCCTATTTTACAGATAATAAGATTGTATGTTGAACAGAAAGGTGATAGTGACGTGCTTAGGCTTACACAACAAGTGGCAAAGCTTGGGTATTAACTTAGGCATTCATATTCCAATTCTTAACCTTTAAATATTTTATTCATTGATTTGAAACCCAGGAGTATTTGGTGTATTACTTGGAACCCAGAATTTTCCTTTCTTTTTGCATGCATGTGATCTATATATAGGGAAAATTTCAGAAGACATTGGTAATACTTTACAAATATATAAATTTAATTTATACCCAAGTCAAGAAATACACGTTCCCTGTATCTCTCAAAATGACTGAGTATCCCATCCCAGGCTTGACCACCTCTCCCAACAGAGCTGATTGCTCTGTGCTGCCCTTTATAGTTTTATCAGTTGTAATTACATATTTAAACAATAGGAATAGAGTTTATAGTTTTGTCTGCTTTGTTTTTTTGTATGCTGGCAGGGGTCATATTTCATTCTTTTTCCATGTGAGTATTCCCTTATTGCAGCACCATTTGCTGAATTTTTGTTTGGTTTTTTGTTTGTTTGTTTGTTTAGAAAGTGCATGGACCAGGAATCGAACCTGGGTATCCTGCATGGCAGGCAAGAATTCTACCACTGAACTACCCTTGCACCTCCTGTCTGCTTTTAGTTGTACATGTTATATTACCTATTTTCATTCATTTTTTGTAGTATTTATCCATGCTGTTGTGTATTCATTTTGCCAGATATATTTATATTTTTTTATATATGATATAATGCTATGTACATATATCATTATATCTCTCTATATTTAATACCATTTAGATATGTAGATATCATTACTACATCAACAGATATAAAATCACTATATAGATAGAATTAACAGATATACACACAAATACAGGGAGAGATAATATCACCATATCTGTATCTATATTCATATCTATCCTTCCCACATTTGTTGGATCCCTTTATACCTGATGATTATTTGGGTTGTGTCAAATACACAGTTATTACCAATACTGATGACACGAACATCCAAGTATGTGTATCCCTGGGTATCGAAACATGCTTCCCTCATATGTTTAGACCTGGGAGTGGAATTACTGGGTATGTGTTCACGTGTTACTCATGTGAGGCTTAATTAATATAACCACTCTGAAAATCTGTTAGCTATTACCTATAAAATGATGTGCGTCTTATATGCCAGCCATTCCATTTGTTCACCATGTGCCCTTCCAGCTGAGAGAGAAACTGTGGCTGTGTTCGCCATTTGCCTTCTCACTCGAGAGAGAAACCCTGAACTGCATCGGCCTTCTTGAACCAAGGTATCTTTCCCTGGATGCCTTTTGGACATTTCTACAGACTTGTTTTAATTGGGACATTTTCTCGGCTTTAGACCTGTAAACTAGCAACTTATTAAATCCCCCTTTTTAAAAGCCATTCTGTTTCTGGTATATTGCATTCCGGCAGCCAGCGAACTAGAACAGTACCTTTCCCATCAGGTCTTACAAACCCATCCTTTACAGAGAAGATCTTATGCTCAGCAATGTTAAAGCTGACAACCAGTGAGTACAGATACCTGCATATCTAGTGGGAAGTTTGGTTGGGACTTGAGGGATTAAGACCTCTGGTTTAGCTGTTTTGGTTCTTGGTTAGTCCAGGAACAAGTGCAATTTCTGACCAATTAAATCCAAACTGGTTTCAACTCTCTATTGTACTATGAACAGAGTAAGGGCATGATCCATATGAGTAATATTTTCTCTGTTGGCTTAAGTAGAAGTACATATTAAGAGTTGTCCTGAAGTTCTAAAGGGTTGAGATAGGAAAAGCTACAATTTCAAGCTCTGTTTTTATTTTTAATTATGCCTATAAATATATGGTACGAGTCCCATATTTGTTTATAAAGGGCCCCTGGGAAAAAAGACATGTCCAGTGTATTATGTCAGTTACAGTAACAATCATCTACATAGAGATGTTTCAATTCTTTAATTCTCAAAACAAAAAAAAATCCCACTCCCCTCCATGACTCTGCCCTCCTCTTCCCATATTCCCATTTCTTCTTGTCTTACAACAGTATTGAAGTTTTCAGTATTGTCTTCTTGCACTCTCCTTTTTTATCTTAATTTTTCCAAATCATTTATAAAGAGGAATGAGAGACTGCAATCCAGTCTGAAATGCAGGTGAAAGTGGTGGTGGATCACGTCAGTGGAGTTGGTGAGAAGTGTTTGGGTTTTGAAGCAAGCATAGCCATTTAGCTTTTTACTTTTGATGATACTTATGGAATAGACCTACCTAGTCCTTTAAATACCTGGTTTATATCCCACTGTAAATATATCCCATAACAACCAGTTTATGATGTTTATTATATTTATGAATGTTTAAGTGGTTTTATATTTAATTATATATTTGAGTATCTAGTGTAGTCACATAGTTAAATCAAAAGTACAAAAATACAAACAGTGGGGCAGGCCACAGTGGTTCAGCAGGCAGAGTTCTCGCCTGCCATGCCAGAGACCCAGGTTCATTTCCCGGTCCCTGCCCATGATGAAAAAAAAAAAAAACATATAGTGAAAAGTCTGCTTTCCTGTGGTAACCATATTTTCCCATTTGCCTGTGAACATGGTGCTGGCATAATTATGAATAGCTCCTTCTTTCTCTCAGAAGTATGCTAGTTTGGCTGACAAATTGTATGGACATATTACTTAGATTCCCTGTTCCTTCACCACTCCCCACCACAGCTCATTCAAAGGCACTTGTCTACCCGTCTCAATATGGGTATACTTGCAGATGAATTTTGGGCGAATATAAGCAAATATATACTTGGGTTCTATTTTTTGCATTTTTGTGAAAATGGGAGAATCCATGCTATTTCATTTAAATTTTGGAATATTAAAATTATAGAAAAGTTTAAGGATAATAAAAAGACTTTTCAATTACCCTTTACTGAGATTCATTAACTTTTAACATTTGTGCATTGGTTTATTCTCTCTCTCTCTCTCCTTCCACATGCCTCTCCTTCTCTTTCTTTTTTCTCTCTGCCTCCCTCCCCTTCTCCCTCTCCTGCCTCTACCCTCTTCCTAGGTGTAATTTTATTTTCCTGCATCATCTAAGTGAAGGTTGCAGATACCATTTCCCCTTAATACTTAAGTATGTATTTCCTCACAACAGAGATATACATTAATATAACCACAGTACAATTATTAATTCAGGAAGTTTATGGAAACAATTGTTTAATCTATAGTACATTATCTGATTTCTTCATTTGCTTCAATAATATTCTTTGTAGTAATTATTTTTCCTCAGTTTAAAAATCTAGTTCAGCACGATAGATCCTGTCAATATGCCATGCCTCTTTCTATCATCATTAATCTGGAATGATTCATCAGCCTTCCTTTGTCTTTCATGTAATATCTTTGAAGCATAAAGGTCATTTATTTTACAGAAAGCCCTCAGCATTTTCTTTAAGTGTCCTCAAGATTGGATTCAGGTGATGCTTTTTTGGTTGACATAACACAATTCTATTTAGGTCTCAAAATGATGATGATTTTATAACAACATCATTCCTTCTGTATTTTTTAATTTGGTATTCTATGACAAGAAATTATTTTTCTTTCTCCCTCTCTTTCTTTTCCATTCCTTCTTTCTTATTTATTTATTCGTTAGTTTCCTATCTGTGTTTATTTACACCAATATGGACTCAAAATTACTTTTTTTAATGAGTTTAATTCTTTACTGTATATATGTTGATACTCAAATTTTCCCAGATTTGGGTCTTACAAGTGGCTCCTGTATCTTTTAAAATGCCTTCATCATTTACTTTTAGTACTTTCTTATATTCTAGTATAATATCGGGTTTCAGACTTTTACATTTTTCCCAGTCCTGTAATCAGCCATTTCTCTCAGAAGCCCTGGTTCCTTATAGTGGAGAAAAGTATTTAGAAACCAAGGACTGGGCACTACTCCTATGTTACTGCTTTATGTCTTTTTAGTGGAAAGAACCAGAAAATATAAATATATTAATAGCTATAACTACACACACACACACACACACACACACAACGATGTTTTGAATCCTAGTCCACCACATATGATTTTCCTTGCTTTGCCCAGGTCCCTATTTGCATCACCAGCTTTTACATTGAGAATCCTCTCTCCCAGTGGTGTCTTGCCCTCCCTCCCTCTCTCTACCATCTTCTTTTCCTTCTTGCCTCTCTCTTTCCTTTGGGTTGCTAAGGCAGAGATGGACAGTGACAGGATATGGATTTAACATTAATCTGTTATATCTCACAGAAATGCAAGACTTCTGAGGAGAAATAAAGTGCTAGATCTAGAAGAATGAGGGATACTTGTAATCTCCATAGGCCTCTAGCAATCATGCCTCAAGAAAAGCTGCAGGGACCCTTTCCAGGTGCTACATCCTCGAATGGCCTAGGTTACCAAGGAAATTCAGAACTTTGGGCTGTGTGATCACGAGAGTCGCCTGTACAGGGCAAAAGCACCATGTCTTCCAAGCTGGTTCCAACATTTCTTTTTCCTTTGTTGGCTAGTGCACATTAAGAGGGCAGGGTTCATGTGGTGGTTCTTCTGTGAGCATGAATCTGTGCAACAGGTAAAAATAACACATTTTTCAAATAAAATTTAATGAGGTTGTTTCCAAGTTTGCACAAAGTTGAGGATAAAAAACCTGTTTGTTCAAGGGTAGGTAATTTATTTGTTTTTAAAGTTTCAATGGCAGAATGGACAATTACTAATACATATAATGGAGCAAAAATAATTTTATACATAAATTTGTTTCTTTCTTTTTGCTTATTACCTTAGTTTAAATGACAGATTACTGTCTCCAGAGATCAGTGTGAAGGCTCATTTACACCTTACTAGAACTTAGCTTCAACAAATTTTAAAAAGCAATTTTGTAGTAGGGGTTCTTTGCTACAAGCAATTTTTTATTTTGTGATTGCATATTTCATTATCAGGAACTTTAAGATTAATTCTGTTTCTTCTCTTTTTTTATCTCTGCTTGGCAACACTTACCTCCTAGCTCCTGTCTATACTAGCAATGCTGTTAAATTGTAATAAGTATTTCCAATTCTTTTCGGTTTCATTTTTCTTAATTATTTGTTTCCCAACAGTGAGAGTCATTGATTCTGTAATCTTGATAGAAAATTCATTTTTGGACAGCCCCTTTGCCTATCTTTGGCCAAACTGCTGGCCTTTGAGGGGCCACATGCTAAGAAAGGACAAAGAGCTAGGTACGGTATGTTTAAAAGCCCAGAGAAAGAAGATCAGGAAAGGATTCTTAGGGAACAGAATGATTTGGCGTATTAGTTTGTTAAGCTGCTGGAATGCAATATACCAGAAATGGAATGGCTTTTTAAAAGGAAATTTAATGTTACAAGTTTACAGTTCTAGTGCTGAGAAAAGGCACCAACCCTCACTCAAGAAATGCTAATGCCATCCCGAACACCTCTGTCAGCTGGGAAAGCACATGGCTGGCATCTGCTCATTCCTTTTGTCCTGGCTACCATCGCTTTCAGCCTCTGTGTCCTGTGGGATTTCCTCACTTGATATCTGTAGGCCTTCACTTTGGTCCTCTGTGACATAACTCTGGGTTCTGGCTTGCTTAGCATCTCATGGAAAGGCACATGGTGACATCTATTGGGACCTGCATCCCTAAATGTCTGGGTCTTGTGTTGGCTCTGTCAGCTCTGAAACAGCTGTTCCCCAGGCATCTGCATCTGCTTTCCTGTTGGTACTCTAAAATGTTTCCTCTTTTAAAGGACTCCAGTAAACTAATCTAGACTCACCCTGAATGGGCAGTCACATCTCCAGCTAACCAGAAGGTCATACCCACAACTGCAAGCCCTACATTTCCATGGAGATAATCTAATCAAGAGGGTTGCCACCATCCAATATTGAATCAGGATTGAAGGACATGGCTTTTCTGGGGTATACAACAATTTCAAATTGGCACACTTTGTTAGGCGACTGCGGTGAGTCCAAGGTATTGGGGTAGAAAAGTTTAATGGAATTTCACAGACAAGAGATGCAACATATCAGGGGGACTACCACAATAGCAAAAGAACTACCCTGAGACATATGGTGAAGGGGTGGGGATCAAGGTGTGGGGTCAGACATGTAGGCTTGCCCATAGAGTGGGCAGCCTATGAGAGGTATTGAAGGATTTTTAGCAGCCTCCTGGTAAGACTGGGAAAAACTAAAGGTTAATTGGGAAGGCAGAAAGAATGGAAGCATGGACATACATTATGGGATCGATTTGATCTATATTCATTTATACCAGGGTCAGCAAACTACAACCCTCAGCTAAATCTAGCTTATACCTGGTATTTATAGCTTTTGAACTAAGAATACATTTTATGTTACTTAATGGGTGAAAACAATAAAAAGAATATTTTCCTATGAAGTTATATACAATTCAAATTTTTGTTTCTGTAAATAAAGTTTTACATAATACAGTCATGCCAATTTGTTTACATATTGTTTAGGGCTGCTTTCATATGAAAATGGCAGAGTTGAGTAGTTGCAACAGAGAACTATGGCCCCAAAACTTGAAGTAATTTACTCTCTGGCTCTTTATAGAAACAGTTTGACCTGAGTTATATCTTAATATATTTTTTGTTGAATGCTCACATGGGGGCAGGCACCCCTGTATGTTATAGGGGGTCACAAGTTAGTAAAACAAGACTTTTTTTATCTAAAAGGTTTCATTCTGGTGGGAGATAGGTTTTCTTAAAAGGAGAGTTTATTTCAAATCTGAATGGAAGTGCTGGTATAGGAAATGTGTTTGTTTTAAGGAGTCTCTACCTGTGAAAACTTCCCAGGAGTCTTCCTGAAAAAAATGTTGTCTGCCCTGAGACTAGAAGGATTTGAGCTGGAAGTGAGAGTCTGAGCTGAGATTCAGATGTGACAGGACCATGGAGGAATAGGGAGGGTATTGGGTCTTGAGTTTGAATTGGGATGTATTTTGGGGCAGGGTAGGCAAGAAATAGGAGCCCAGAAAGACTCCCAGGGGCATGACTCAGGAAGCATCACAAGGGAATAACCCATATCTACTTTGAACTGGAGATCACTTTGCTCTCAACATACCATCTTTGGCATCTCTGGCCTGTTTGGAGCAAATGAATCAGGAAGTTCTAAACAAGAGCGTTTTCTGTTGAATGAAGTCTGAACAGTTGCCCCCAAATAAGGTTAAGTATTAGAAGTTCCTTCCTGCTTCTGGAAAAAGTGGACTGTGGTGCTCATTCTTCAGTGTCAGGCAAAGAAATACTAGGAATCTTGTTGCTTTTGAGCTTCTTCTACTCTTCCTCTTCTTTACTGAAAATTCTCATGTGCCTCCTGTGAATTGTGGCGTTAATGACACATTTATATTTTGTGTAAAATTTGTTTGTAAGTATCAAGGACTGCTTAGCAAGCTATTTGGCATAGAGAGATGGGAGGCCAAATCTGCCTTCATATTAGATTTCAGAGAACCCAGATTCCTGGTTGAACAAAGCTCTAAGGGGGTTGGGAATTAGATTCTGAACAAGAGATTCAGAATCGAGTACAGAGCAGGTTTGGTTCTACAAACACTCTATGGTTGAGGTAAAGAAAGTGGGACCAAGACATAATTTAATAATTTTTAATTATGGACAGCATTCATTGTTTAAAAAGTATATTTTATCAATTATAAATAAGTTATTGCAACAAAAACATGTATCCTAGAAATATGTAGTATATTGATATTTTTAGTATTTTTTTAATTTGCATCCAGACTTGCATTTCATGAGTCTAGTACATTTGCTTATTCATGATAATGTTTTACATTATTAAAAAAATAGTTTTTGGGCAAGCCATGGTGGCTCAGCAGGCAAGAATGCTTGCCTGCCATGCCAGAGGAGCCGGGTTCGATTCCTGGTGCCTGCCCATGTAAAAAAAAAAAAAAAAAAAAGATAGTTTTTAAAGTTTTTAATCTTCACATTTCAAAATCAGCATTCCTAGTATTGGCTTGCAGAAATAAATTAAATTTATTTAATAAGTCAGAATCAGACTATTCTGACCAGAGTCCCTGACAACTTTTGTCCTGGAGGCATCTGGGACAAGGGTCAGCAAACATTTTCTCTAGAGAATCAGATGGTAAATTTTGGTTTTGTGTGCTGTAAGGTTTCTGATGCTACTAGTAAAATCTTTTGCCATAGATTTGTAAAAAATGGACATGGGTATGTTTTTTTCCCCCACCTTTATTTATTTATTTATTTAATTTTTTAAAAATTAATTTATTTTTTATTTATGATACATAACCACATACAACCACAAACGTTCCTATCATATCATCAGTCTGTTCTTGTTATATAATCAATAACTCACACTATCATCACATGTTGTATATTCATCATTATGATCATTTCTTAGAACATCTGTATCAATTCAGAAAAAGCAATAAAAAGAAAACAGAAAAAAATTCATACATACCACACCCCTTACCCCTCCCCTTCACCTATCACCAGCATTTCAATCTACTAAATTTATTTTAACATTTGTTCCCCATATTATTTATTTATTTTTAATCCATATGTTTTACTTGTCCATAGATAAGATAGACAAAAGGAGCACCAGACACAAGGCTTTCACAACCGTACAGTCATATCATCATACAGCCATATCATCATATAATTATCTTCATGGCCACCTGAGCACAACTCCAAATTTTCAGACAGTTCCTTCCAGCCTCTCCATTACACCTTAACTAAACAGGTGATATCTATATAATGCATAAGAATAACCTCCAGGATAACTTCTTGACTCTGTTTGGAATCTCTCAGCCATTGACACTCTATTTGTCTCATTTCTCTCTTCCCCCTTTTGGTTGAGAGGATTTTCTCAATCCCTTGATGCTGAGTGCCACCTCATTCTAGGATTTCTGTCCCACATTACCAGGAAGGTTCACACCTCTGGGAGTCATGTCCCACGTAGAGAGGGGGAGGGCAGTGAGTTTGCTTGCTGTGTCAGCCGAGAGAGAGAGGCCACATTTGAGCAACAGAAGAGGCTCTCTTGAGGGTGACTCCTAGGTCTAATTTTAAGTAGGCTTAGCCTATCCTTTGTGGGATTAAATTTTATATGAACAAACCCCAAGATTGGAGGCTCGGCCTATTGCTTTGGCTGTCCCTGCTGCCTGTGAGAATATTAAGAATTCTCCACTTGGGGAAGTTGAATTTTCCCCTTTTCTCATCATTCCTCTAGGGCACTCTGCAAATACTTATTCACTGTTCAAATTGCTCTGGGATTTATCTGGGCTTCATTCTGGACAAACCTACAAAATCTCATGCCTTGTGTAAGATTCCAAGTACTGTGGTGTTCGATTAACCTGTCCACATAAGTTATATTAGGAAATGCACTAGTCAAAATATAGCTTTTGTACCAAATAAACATTTTTGCTTGTCTCACACATACATTAAAGTTTTAAAATAGTAATTACTGTTTTCAACACCTTGCATTATTGACATTCCTTTGTTCTTCCTCATGCAGAAACATTTTTAAATTTGCACATTTACTCACTGTCATTATACACTCTAGGCATTCCTAGATTACACCATCTCAGTCTTTATTGTCTATCTTTCCTTTTGATTTCATTTGTGCCTCCAGGCCTCCGCCCTCTATCATTCTCACATTTAGCTTCATTCAGTGTTCTAACATTATTGTATTACAGTTGGGTAGTATTGTGCTATCCATTTCTGAATGTTTACAATCAGTACTGTTGCACAATCTGTATCCCTTCAGCTCCAATTACCCAATATCTACCCTATTTCCATCTCCTGATGGTCTCTGTTACCAACTGAAATTCTCCAAGTTCATTCACTAATGTCAGTTCATATCAGTGAGACCATATAGTATTTGTCCTTTTGTTTCTGGTTAATCTCACTCAGCATAATGTCCTTAAGTTCCATCCATGTTGTTACATGCTTCATGACTTTATTCTTACAGCTGCATAGTATTCCATCGTATGTACATACCACAGCTTGCTTAGCCACTCATCTGTTGATGGACATTTTGACTGTTCCCATCTCTTGGCAATTGTAAATTATGCTGCTGTAAACATTGGTGCGCAAATGTCCATTTGTGTTCTTGCCCTCATGTCCTCTGAGTAGATACCTAGCAATGATATTGCCAGATCATATGGCAATTCTGTACTTAGCTTCCTGAGGAACTGCTATACTGCCTTCCACAGCAGTTTAACCATTTGACATTCCCACCAACAGTGGATAAGTGTGGACATGGGTATGTTTTAATAAACTTTTATTTGTGGACACTGGAATGTGAATGTCATGTAATTTTTCCATATCATGAAAAATTATTTTGCCTTCTTCTCATTTGAAAAATATACAGCAGTGGGCAGAATTTGGCTGGGTTGCCGACCCTCAGTGTAAGGCATTTTTTTACTGAAGCATGGGGTAAGTGTGCAAAAGCTGTGGGTGAAAGAAGCTTTTATTGCTTGTTTCTCATTTGAGCATTCTTTAGAGGAGGAGGCACGTTCTATCCCTGTTTGCCATTCCTGAGCTAGTCCTGGGATTTTCCAAGACAGCTGCTGCTAGAATAGTACACTCCTGCTGCTCCCCAGATAGGAGAGGGGGGTGCACTGCAGAGATTTCTCTCTCTTTGGCTACTTTGCTGGGTAACAGTTGTCCTTCTACCCAGTGCTTTGAGAAACAGGGCCTGATGGGGCAGTTCTCAGGCCCTAGGGTTCAATGTGTGTGTCATTTTTGTGTTTTCACTCGCATTTCTGTTTGGGTTCTTGGTTCATATTTATGAATTTATATGAACCCTTTGTAGAGCAAAGATTATGGTGAGGAGAGCCAGTATATGGTAGTACTTAATCAGGGTGCTGGACTTGAATTTGGGCTCAACCACTTGTGAGCTGTGTGATTTCGAGTATGTTTTTCACCTCTTTGGGGTTCAGTTTGCTAATCTGAAGAAGGTATGGAGATAGTAACAAACCCAATGATTGTTATGTGGACTAATGTCAAAGTACCTAGAAAAATGACTGGTGCATTGTAAACAGAAGATGTTTGTAAAATAAATAACTGAAAAATAAAAATAACCACCCATGTACAATGCAGATTTCAAACCACATAGTTTTTATAGTTTTATTGCTCTGAAACTTTGCTTCTGAATTTTTAGTTTTGACATAAAAGATCTTTAGTCTCTTTGCAGTATCATTTCCAATATTATCTACAGGCCCCCAATTTTTTTGTTTTGCATTGTTTTTTTAACTTTTTTATTGTATAATATAACATATACAAAGCAAAGAAAGAAAGAAAGCAATACTTTTCAAAACGCTCTTCAACAAGTAGTTATAGGACCAATCCCAGAGTTTGTCCATCATGTCAGAGTTTTCCTTCTAGCTGCTCCAGAACATTGGAGGCCAGAAGACATATATGTATATTTTATCATCACAATTTTTTGTGAAAAGGTTTTTTTTCTTTTTGTGACAATTACATATATACAAAACAATAAATTTCAAAGCACATTGCAACAATTAGTTGTAGAACAGATTTCAGAGTTTGTAATGGTTTATAATTCCACAATTGTAGTTTTTTACTTCTAGCTGTTCTAAGATACTGAGACTAAAAGAAATACCAATATAATGATTCCACACTCATACTCATTTGTTAAGCTCTACCTTCTTTGTATAACTCGACCATAACTTTTGATCTTTCTTCCATTCTTTAGGGGTATTTGGGCTATTCCCATTCTAACTTTTTCACATTGGAAGGGACTGTTGATAATATAGGATAAAGGAAAGGAACTAGTTGATGTTTTGAAGAAGCTGGTCCCTCTGCATTTCAGGACTTATCTCATCCAGGAAACCCATCTGGAGGTTGTAGGTTTCTGGAAAGTTACTCTAGTGCATGGAACCTTTGTAGAATCTTATATACCGCCCTGGGTGTTCTTTAGGATTGGATGGAATGGTTTTGGTTGGGGTTTGGCAAGTTATGGCAGGTAACAATGTCTAACTGGAGCTTGCATTAAGAGTACCTTCCAGAGTAGCCTCTCAACTCTATTTGAATTCTTTTAGCCATTGATACCTTATTTGTTACACTTCTTTTCCCCCTTTTGGTCAGGATGGAATTGTTGATCCCATGGTGCCAGAGCCAGACTCCTCATCTTGGGGGTCATCCTATGCCACCAGGGAGACTTTTACCCCTGGATATCTTGTCCCACATAGTGGACATAGTCGGGGAGGGCAATGATTTCACTTGCAGAGTTGCATTCCTCAAATATTTTAGGTTAGAAATTATTTTATCTGAATCTAAAATTGTTCTTATTTTATGATTTTATGCTTTTTTATATTTAAGTTAGTAAATATAATAAAACCAATATATATTGGTTTTAGTTTTTCCAAAATGTCATTCTGATAGGTATAATTATTTCAGTCTAGTATCAGTACAAATGACTTTTTAATTTTAAGACAAATTTCATATTTTAACTAATATTTCACAAAGTATCCCAAATGGCAGAGAAGATTGTTTTATGGCCACCCACAAAAATTTCATAATATCTTGCTTTATATATGAAAAAATTGATTTTATATTTTGCTATGTAATATAGCTGTGTTCATTTTATTCTAAAGTGGTTTTTCATTCCCCTTCCAAAAGTATTTTATCCAAGTGGTACATCTGCCTGGCCTTGACTGACTTCTGTTTATATTTGCCTCAAACTCTGGAAATACAAAACAATTTGAGTCAAAACATCATCCATCATTCAGTTTTCTTTTTTCCAGAATATCTTAACCTGAATCAGTGTTTTCACAATTGAACCTAAACTGCAAAATAAAAATCTGTCTTTAAAACAAAACAACAGCAAAAGGGTTCTTTGCTCCCCCCTGCTCTCAAACTTTTTATCCTGGGACCTCAAATTTTTAAGCCTGTGTATTTAAAGTAATCATTGTTTTTATTTTGATTGTTTTGAAATGCAATAAAATGTGAAATAATGTTGTGTGAAACATGCATTTATACAGATTTTGAAGACCTCCCATTTGCCAGCCTCCCTTACTGTAAAAAGGGAAGGTTGGGGTAGGTGGTGGTTGGGGGATGGGAACCACTGCAAGCAAAGTTGCTTGGCAGTCTTCACCTGCTGTAGCAATTCTAGGGACACAGTGGGGAGTTATAAATGGTGAGTTGTTTTCCTAAGGCTGGATCCGGAGGGAAGAAGGACTGCTCAGATAGAGACAAGAGTAGGTACGAGGGTAGAGGAATCACAAAGACCGAATATTCCAAAATGGCTGGATGCCCTGGAACTTTCTTCTTTGAAGTTTGCTCTTCCTTATTCTATATATTTTTGGTGTAGTGGGTGGTTATTAATTCATTACCTAAGTACATTGCAGATGCATATGCCTATCTATCGCTTTTCTTTTATCCTTAATTGCTATGTCCTTTTGCTAGACAAGCTTATTTGAAGCAACTTTTTCTGAACTGCTTGCTTATTTGGTACAGTTCATAAATTAAAATGGCAGGAAATTTAAAAAAACAAGATGGAATATTTGTGGATAGTCTACTTTACCCTTGTCTTCCAGGTGCCTTCTCCTTTGTAGGCAATCAGGTTAGGGATATTCTGTATATCCTTTTCTGATCAATTTATTTCCTAATTGACTTAAAAAGATTAATGCAATTTTATTGATATATATTATATATTCACATACCATGTAATCATCCAAAATACAATCAGTGGTTCAACAGTATTGTTATTTAACTGCATTCATTGTCACAATTGACTTTTTTTCTTTTTTGTGAAAAATAGCATACACTTAGAAACAGGGTAAGATAATGGGTAATTGGAGCTGAAGGGATACAGACTGTGCAACAGGACTAGATACAAAAACTCAAAAATGGACAGCATAATAATACCTAATTGTAAAGTAATCATGTTAAAACACTGAATGAAGCTGCATCTGAGCTATAGGCTTTTTTTTTTTGTTTGTCTGTTTGCTTGTTTGTTTGTGTCTTCTTTTTTTTTACTATTATTATTATTTTTATTTTTTTCTCTATATTAACATTCTATATCTTTTTCTGTTGTTTTGCTAGTTCTTTTTCTAAATCGATGCAAATGTACTAAGAAATGATGATCATGCATCTATGTGATGATGTTAAGAATTACTGATTGCATATGTAGAATGGAATGGTTTCTAAATGTTGTGTTAATTTCTTTTTTTTCTTTAATTAATAAAAAAAAGAAATAAAAAAGAAAAAGAAAAAATTCATACATACCATAAAACAAACAAACAAACAAAAAAATAGCATACATACAAAAAAACAATAAATTTCAAAGCACATGGCAGCAGTTAGTTATAGAACAGATTTCAGAGTTTCCTATGGGTTAGAAGTCCACATTTTTAGGTTTTTACTACTAGTGCTCCAAGACACTGGAGATTAGGGAATATCAATATAATGATTCCATAGTCATACTCACTTGTTAAACCCTACCTTCTCTGTATAACCCCATCATCTCCTTTGAGCCTTCTCCCATTCTTTGGGGCATTTGGGCTATGCCCATTCTAACTTTTTCATGTTAAAAAAGGGCTGTCGGTAATACAGGATAAGGGGATAGAACTAGTTGATGTTCTAAAGAGGCTGGTCTATCTGCATTTCAAGACTTATCTGGTCTAGGAACCCATCTGGAGGTTGTAGGTTTCTGGAACCAATTAACTTTTTATTTAGAACAGTTTTAGAGTTATAGAATTATTTGAAGAAAATACAGAGAATTTCCATATACTTCATACCCAGTTTCTCCTGTTAGTGACTTATTACATTAGTAAGGCATATCTATCACAATTAATGAGCCAATAATGAAGCATTAACTAAATTTCATGCTTTATTCAGATTTTCTTTATTTTTCCCTAATGTCCTTTTTCAGGTCCTTATTATATTTAATAATCATGTCTCTTTAGGCTCTTCCTGGTTGTGACAATGTCTCATACTTTCTTCAGTTTGGATGATCTTGATAGTTTGAGGAGTATTGATCAGGTATTTTGTAAAATGTCCCTCAATTGGAATTTTAAAAAAATTGAGGTACCATTCATATACCATAAAATTCACTCTCTTAAAGTGCACAATTCAGTGTTTTAAATTTTTTGTAGGATATTCATAATGTTTTGTAACCATGTCTACTACCTAATTCCGGAACATTTTCCTCATCCCTCAAAGAAACCTGATATCCAGTAGGAACAGTCAGCTCCTGTTCTCCCCTCACAACCATCTCCTGGCAACAGCTGATCTCCTTTCTGTCTCTATGGGGTTGTCTTTTCTGGGTGTTCATGTTATTGGAATCATACAATACATGACCGTTTATTTTTGTTTCTTTCACTTAGCATAATGTCTTCAAGGTTCATCCAAAGTTAATGGACATTTCCATTATGAATAAGGCTTCTTTGAGCATTTGTATATAAGTTTTTGCATAGATGTATGTTCTCACTTCGATTGGGTATGTACTTAGAAGTGGAATTTTGGGTATTGTGGCAACTTTATGGTTAACACTTTTAGGGGCTTCCAAAGTCTTTTCCAAAGCAGCTGCACTATTTTACATTCCACTTGCCATGATTGAGGGTTCCAATTTCTCTACATCAACACTTGTTATTGTCTTTTTAATTATAGCCCTCCTAGTGGGCATGAAGTGGTATCTTTATGTGCTTTTGTTTTGCATTTTCTTAATGACTTAAGATGTTGAGCATCTTTTCATGTGTTGATTGTTCATTTGCATATCTTCTTTGGAGAACTATTCAAATCCTTTGCCCATTTTAAAGTTGCTTTTTGTTGTCTTTTTATTATTTTGAGTGTTCTTTACTTATTGTGAATACTAGCCCAATGAGCTTAATGCTTTGCAAATACTTTGTCCCAGTTTGTCTTTTCGCTTAATGGTGTATCCTAAATCATTAAAAGTAATAATTTTGATAAAGTCCAGGTTATTGATATTTTCTTTTGGTTGCTTATATTTTATATCATGAATAAGATAGATAAGCTTATTCCAAAGTAAGAAAGAGTTATATTTATTTTTCTATGAGAGTTAAGGTTTTAGATCTTACATTTAGGTCTTGTATGCATTTTGAGTTAATTCTAGTATATGGTGAGTTTCTCCAGTGTCAGCTCTATCGAGAATACCTACCTTTATTCTACATTTGCTGTCCTTTAAGCTCATATCCTTGAGTTTTGACTTGGGAATAAATATAGACTTTAGGGGAAAAATGGATTGTTTGAGAAACCCATCAGGATCTTGCAGCATAATCCTTTCAACAAAATTGTAGGCTAAACTGTATCTTCACTCCACAACTGCAGGAGCAGGCCTATGAATTGATGTAGTTATCCTTGCTTTAAGGAATGAGTGAGCCAAAAGGAAGGTTTCTTTGGGTTGTCTGCAAGGCCCAGAACACATGCGTTTTCTGTTTCCAAAACCCCATAATGCAGGATAGTAATCAAGAAATTATGAGAAGTGCAATCAGAGATGTCGAAGAGTTCAGAGGTGGAAGATGGGTGTAAGAAACTGGATAGTCGAGAACATTACAATTAAGAATTAATTATAATTGTATACTATCTTAATACTATTTATATTTCAGTTCTAAAGTAATTCATGATCTCTGCAGAAAGGAAAAAGTTATAAAAAACAAACTACCCAAATTGTCATAGCCAAAAGGAGAATAAGGAGACTTAACTACTGAATATAAAGTGTGTGGTATCCTGGATAGTATCCTACAACCGAAAAAGGAGAACAGGAAAAATGAGGAAATATGAATAAGATATGGAGTTTAGTTAATAATTAAAAAAAAAATACGTAACACCTACTCTCCTGGGATAGTACCACCATTACTGGACAGAGGCCATGGATTCTTTTGCTCTGCATGCTCAATAACTAATTCCTGAGACATTGGAGATTCAAAAAGAGAAAGAGTTTATTACTAGGTGCGTAGTACAAGGCCAGATGGCCTAGTGTCCCAAAATCATTTCCCGAGTTTAAGGGGTTTAAAATTTTAAAGGATTTTAGCAACGTGTGATCAGGTCATTTCGAATAGCAAGTTCTAAGCAAAATAGGAGGCAGTGTTATCATTATAATTTCCATAGGAGAACATAAATTGAAAGGAGGGGAGGCAGAGCTATCACTTCAATACTAAAGTTGTAAGCCAAAAGGAAGGGAGACAAGTTATCTTTCAATAGTAGCGCCTAACTGATACAATTTACAAATGTTTGGGGCTTGTAACTGCTGACTTCAAATTCTTCATTAGCATTAGGGCCTTTGCCCTAGAAGAAAATGACCAGATCAAGGGAGTAACAGCTCTTTACAGTCACAAAAGCATAAGATAAGGACTTTTACAATCATTTTAGATATTAGGGCAGCTGAATTATAGTTTAAGGATTTCAGATATTGCCCTCTGTCTACTACAATATCCCAGAAAGCAAAAAGGAATGTGATTCAGTAATCGAAATCATCCCTTAAATTCTGATTTCTCAGTTAAACCACTATAATATTTGACGTAATTCTAAGAGCCAAATTTATATAGTTGTTTTTGTATATGCAATACCCTCTTCTAAATTTGTATATTAATTCATTAAATTTCCAAACAATTATATATGATAGTGCAATAATCGCTCATTTATAGATTAGCAAGATAAAGCACAGGAAGTCAATTAACTTGCCTAAGGTAACACTGTTGCTAAGTGTCAAAGTTTGAATTTGAATGAAGATAATCTGAGTCCAAAGCCATGGTTTTCATTACTAGGCTATAGTAATGTCTGTGTTCTTCCTCACTTTTCTCAGTGTGCATATAAACATATTTACACAATGTACAAACATATAATTTTATATTATGCTTTCTTGCCCGCTTCCATCATCAGAGTAAACTTCCCATGTTGCTTCATGTGAATATGTAAGAATGAACTATGAGAAATTACCATCTTTCTGGGTCAAAAATTGTTTAGTACGGACAATTTCATATGATTCAGACTAATACTTCATTCTTTCTTTAAAAATTTTTTTATTAAAAAAATTAACTAGCACTACATTTAGAAATCATTCCATTCTACATATGCAATCAGTAATTCTTAATATCATCACATAGATGTATGATCATCTATGTGAGTAGATACAAAAACTCAAAAATGGACAGCACAATACTACCTAATTGCAATGTAATTATGTTAAAACACTGAATGAAGCTGCATCTGAGCTATAGTTTTTTTTGTTTGTTTGTTCATTCTTTTTTTTATATATATATATATTTTTTATTTTTTTCTCTATATTATCATTTTATTTCTTTTTCTGTTGTCTTGCTATTTCTTTTTCTAAATCGATGCAAATGTACTAAGAAATGATGATAATACTTCATTCTTTATATCAACGATGTTTTGTTAAGGCATATTATATGATTTCCAAGCTAATAATATCATGGAAGTCTCTTTGATCTATCTCTGCCCATTTTTTTTTGTATGCAGGATTATTGGGAACAGAGTAGAAGTTTAGAAGTTGGGAAGGGAATTTTAGCCATTCAGTCTTGATTAGTCCATCTCCACCCCCAGTTCTTTCATATGGATAATTGAGAAAAGACTAGACATATCTTTAAAGCTATTAATTGCAGTTTTACCATTATTTCCTTAGCTTCCCATTCTCAGCATCCTCTTTTCCTAAGCTACACATACTTAGGAATTTGGGGGTTACCCATTACATATGTAAACAGGATGTTTTAGGTAAAAAAAAAAAAAAAGATCTTCTTGCTCATAAGTGTTGTATGAAAATGCCTCTGTCCCATAGTCTTGGCATTATTGGTGAAATTTTAAATGTATTCAAATCTAACAGGCAAAGAAAAGTTCTTATTTTACGTATAAAGAGTTGGCATAAATTTCTTTTTTTTTTTTAACAAGTGAATATCCACTTTTCCTAATTTAAGGTGCATCTATTCTATATTGGAAAGTTGGAATAAAGTTTGAGCATATTTTTTACAATTTATACAAAAAAATTGTAGAAAGCAGAAAAAGGGGAAAAATCTCTCCAAATTTAAACAATGTAGCATGTTTTTATATTTAAGAATATTTTCTTTTGAACAGGGTTGCAAAGTTTTTGGCATTTATATACGGACAGTAGTTTTGCAACAATGTAACCTTTCCAAACTGGCTTTTCTGGTCTAGCTTATAGAAATACAGTGGGGGAGACTTTAAATCAGGATATCTTGGCCAGTGCCACCTGCAAAGATTTGCTGGGTTAATGAGAGTGACTTCCCAAATATTTTACAAATTTAAACGTAGGGAAACATGGCTCTAGACCCTAGGGTTGTGGTGGTCCCTGGAGGCCTCTTCTCAGGAAATCAGCGCTGCAGGTGCTGGGTTTCAGTGCCCCCTCCCTCGGTCATTCCGGTCAGGGAGGGCGCTGGCCACCTTCACACTGCGGCAGGACCAAGGCAGCACGGCGGCAGGACCAAGGCAGCACCGCGGCAGGACCAAGGCAGCACCGCGGCACTGCGGCAAACCAGCGCGCATGCGTGGCTGTCCACAGAAGCAGGCTGTACGCATGCGCGAGAGGGCGGAACCGCGATAGGGATTACCCTGCGTCGCAGCTGCAGGTTCAGTGCTGATCGAGCGGCAGTCAGAGATGCTCCACGCACTGGCGTGAGGAGCGGGCAGCAGCAGCGCAATGGAGCGGGCCAGGTCAGCCGGGCGGGGGACCGTCCTTATCCAGGCAACCTAGGGGGTGGGCATTTATGTTTGCTCAGCAGATGTTCAAATCTGCAGTAATTAGCAATCGTAGGAGAATCTGAAATCCGAGCTCTAAAATCCTTTGTTTTGGAGAACCAGAGGAGACACCTCAGAAGGCTGAGGTGTTCAGGTCTCCCTGCTCCAGCGGTATCCTGTGCCTCTCATCGCATCCTCTCTCGTTATATCGGGCCTGTTATCACATCGACGTGTTGCGGCCTGTTGTGCCCAGGCACTTCATGTGCTGCCTGTCCATCTCGTTGTGTCCTTTTGCAGACAGCCCTTTGTCCAGTGGGTCTGAGGCAGCGACTGAAGCAAAGTTCGGGGGCAACAGGGTAGCCGCAGTGGTAGGAGGGGATGGCGGAGAGAGGTGGTGTGGTGACCATGGCAGCTGGGAAGGCGAGGGGCGGTGTTGGGGTGGCCATGGTGATGGGATGGTGTTGAGGTGTCCGTGATGGAGTAGACAAGGTGAGATGGGCATGGCGAGTGGGGGGAGGGGCAGTAGTACGGTCGGTGCAGCCCTGGGGATGAGGCTGTGGGATTGTCGAGGTGGTAAGGAGGGGTGGCGGGGAGGTTAAGAGACAGCCGTGGGAGTTGCTATATTCCCTGGGAGTGAGGGATAAAGTTGGGAGACGTTGGGCAGGGGGAGGGGCAGCCAGTGGCCATGATGGCTGTGAGCAAGAGGGGTAGTTATGACACGGGGGAGCTGGGAGTTGCCACGTTGGCGTGGAGAAAAGGGTCATTGGTTGGATGGTCATGGCGGTGGAGAAGGTTTGACTGCGTGGTCCTGATGGCGAGGAGGGGGCATGGATGGGGAAGTGGTAGAGGGATGATATCTACAGGACGAGGGGGCATTTGAGCCACCCAGAGAAGGACATTTATTTTGTGAAAGGAGACTTGTACCCCCACTGAAGAAAAATGAGAACATTATATTTCCTGTTCCCCGAATTTCCTTTTGTGGCGACTAACCTTGATTTTTTTTAAACTATCCCTTCCTTGAAATGAAGTGATGGCTGCAGAAATTTTTCTAATTTTGTGGCTGTTGTAGCGAGAAGATAGTGGATAAGCATGCATAGATTGTTTTGCGTCTTTCCTAAAAGCTGTAGTGAGATTCTGGGGCTGGGTGCCTTTTGCTGTCATTGTCTTTGCCTGGCGTTCGAAATCCGATCTTGGAACTCAGTCTGGGGCCAGGCTCTTGCGCCGCCCTGCGTCATTGTGCGGCTGCTCAAAGATGGCGGCTGCTGCAGAGGCGCGGGTCTGCGCAGGCGTGTGGCGGGAGGTGGGTAGCCGCCCCCTCCCCACAGTGCCCTAGTGGAGGAGGGGCATCTCAGCACACTCTGTGCCAGGAATTTTGGCTACTTCATTTCCATTGCCCTGCAGTGGGGGAAGGGTGTGGCGTGTGCATATGCGTGACAGAGAAGGCAGTTGCCTGCGCCCCACCTGGGGTAGGGAGGTGGGGAAAGGTCTCAGTCTCGCCTGGTGGTGACAGCAGCTACGCTTCCACCTGATTGAGACAGTGGCCTTACCTGATGTTCTGCAGTGAAGGGCAAGGACATGGTTTTATGCAGCTTCCACCTGGCAGTGGTTGCCCCCTCCCTACAGTGCTGCAAGTGGGGAGGGGAGAAGGGAGGGGAAGAGGTGGAATTAGTACAGTCCGCTGCTGTAATGCGCCTTTCCTTTTCTGCAGGGGGGGGGGGTTGGGGATTGGGGATTGGGAGCCAAGGAGGGTGTGGCTTGCCCCAAGACCAGCTGTGCTGTTTGAGGCAGCCTCCATCAATAATAGAGCAAGCGCAGGATATTTAAAATATTTTTTCCCCGAGTTTCCAGAAAGGGTCTACTTTTTCATTTTCATTTTGTGGTTTCTCCCTTTTTCGTACTGTATATAAGTCTAATTGTTCTCCATTTTCGAAGTGGAATCAGTAACCTCTTATGTAACTCTGTTTCCGTTGGCTTTTGATTACCGCTTCCAGAGTTGATAATTGTACCTCTGAGACAACTTAGAGTGTTGTCTTTCTTAATCTTTGGATATTCCATTTGGATCCCTGACTCATAGATAGTTTCCTTAAACCGCTGGGATGGGGCATGGTTGACTCTAAGTTGAGGAGGAGCCAAACACTCTGGCCCTTCCCAGGCTTTTAGGAGATAAGAGCTGTGAGTTGGGTGTGCACAGAAGAGGAGATCAGAAAAGTTTAAAAAAAAAAATGTCGTTGGGCTGGGGGTATGGGTTGGGTCAGGGAATTCCTACCCTCAGATTTTTAAGTTAATGCTTTGATCATTTTTGAAGTCGTAACTACTATGACAATTTGGTGAGAAAGGCTAATGAGTAAATTGTCTGTTTTAGAGTAAAAAAAAAAGAGTTTTAATTTTTTTGCTTTTTTTTTTTTAACTGAGGTTCTCCCCTTGCAGGTTTTTCATCTGTTTCCTTTTTTTATTCAAATAAGTCTGTCAGAACTAGTGTGTTTGGTTGTGCTTGGTTGGAATGTAAATGTAAGGAAAAGGTAAATCTAGAGAGCAGAAAATCTTTGTTCTTGAAATCCTTCCCTTCTAATAGTTTGAAAAATAGTAGCGGTCTTTAATATGTGTGGGGTACCTATTCTGTGCTATTTTTTCCCTACTTTTAGGAAGATACTTCAGATTTTCTTTTGCTTTAACTTTGGATCATTCATCTCTTTTTCAAGATGACTGTCTGGTCTGGTCCGCCATCTTGCGGTCTTTCTGGGTCGGGAATCCAATATGGCGGACTCGCAGGTCCTGGCCTGCTCCTGCCAAGCTCTGAAGTTTCAAGTTCTCTTCACTGCCCCATTAATATGTGGCTCAATATCAAGAATTTTTTTTAAATGGAGAGAGAGTATGGGGTCTTCCTGGGTTTTAGGACAAAGGTTTTAGTTCAAGGGATTGTTTTATTGGCAAGGTAGTATTTGATATTTTTATTTACAAAACTTCATTTGTATTATCTTTTCTTTGTTTCCCTTTACCATGATTCCAGTGTTTCATGGCTGAAATATTTCCCCTCATTTATGGTTATTCTACTTATTTATTCCTTACTTTCTCTCTTCCTTTTCTTAATGTGCCAACGTTAAGATCTGTTTCTAACATTTCACATTCCAAGGCCTCCACTTAATAGTTGTATATTTGACTCTGGTCTGTGCTGCCTATTTTTAGAAAAAATTCTTCTAGTAGTAGGGTATGAGTAAAGCCCTTACCATGGCAGGGATAGTGATGCTTTCGATCCCCTTTCCTCAGTGTACATTCGCACTTTACCACTGGAGAATCAGAAAGGCGTTTGGCTTTGGGAAGGAGGGTACTCACATCACCCCTTCTCCTGCCCCTCTCCTTTACTTCTGACCCAGTCAGGAAGCTTGAGTGAGAGTAGTTGTTGGTTAAGGCAGCTTCCTTCAGTGAAGGTAGAACGTGCATGTATTTTCTCTTGTTTCTGAATGGCAGTTGTCCCAGAATTATAGTTTTGATGTTTTCCCAAGTTTTTTTTTTTTTTCAGGCACTGAATTGCCTATGGTTTTGGCATCTTCTGTCTTTCTGTCCTTAAATGTCTTGTAAGTGTGAGGATTTGTTAGCGTTGATATATGGCTGTTAGTGACTACATCTTAACCTTTAGATCTTTGACACAGGAGTTAATCCCACTTTCCTCTCAAAGCTATTTTATGAAAAGATGCCATTGGCTTAAGCCAAACTGGGAAGGTTTAAAGACTGCTGGCAAAAGACCTGAGAGAAAGATGAGAGAATTCAGTGTTCTGTGCAACATAATTTTAGGAGCTGTCAATTTCCTTCTTTAAATTGAGAAAGGTAAGTTTGAAACCGCAGGAGGAGGGTAGACCTTATTTTTCAGGGCCTTTAGGCTTTAATTTTAGGATACAGGATTAGCAACCCTGCTGTTTTAGGAAATAATGTTTGCCTTTGCTATAAGCAGAATGGGGTTAGGGGTACGGAACTGGAATTTTTGTATAGCCTAGTAAGATAATAGTCGCTTGGGCTCCAGATAGGTTTAAGGTTAATTTTGAAGCAGTCTGTGGTGGAAGTATTTGGAGAATTGGTTGGGTGATTATCCATTTGTTCTGTGCAACCAGTGTGGGAAGATGATATGCATACTCCTTTGAAAATGGATATCCATGAGATTACTTAATGTTTGTATTCACTTACAGGGAGTATGTTTTGTGTTTGTATTTTTCATATGTTAAAACAGTACTCAAATATTTAAAGATGAGGAATGTTCCAGAACAAACTCCTGTTAATTTTGATTATCAGAAATAATCAACAGTATTAACAGCTTGAATGGTGTGGGCTGCTGTGCCTTTGAGTAGGGAATACCAGGTCAGCCAAGTGGCCTGGCTTCCTTCAGAAATAGCCGGGATCAGAAATTCTGCTCTCCAAGAACTGTTTTGTGTCTTTGTTAAAATATTATTAGCATTGTTTTACAAAAATTGTATTATACTAGGCATAATGCTTTATAACTTCAGTATTTTACTCATAAATAAACAGTTGTATTATATTTCTTTTTTTAGTTTTATGATTACCTATATGTTTTAAATTGTTTTTATTGTAAATCTTTACAAACATACATTCCATACATGGTGTACAGTTAATGGCTCACAATATCATCACATACTTGTGTATTCATCACTATGATCATTTTTTGAACATTCACTATTCTCCAGCAAAAGAAGGAAAAAAAGAAAAAACTCATACATACCATGTCTTTACCCCCCCCTCATTTTATGGTTTAATTATAAGTAGCTTTCTCTTTTCTTTATTGGATTTATTATTCAGTTTTGAGTACCAATCAAATGTATTTATAGATGTTCAGTGGGATCACTTTTTAGTTTTATTTGCTATTATAAGCAATTGTGGTTGGATTATATTTCTGTAAGATAATTCAAACTTTTAGAAGTATGATTGCTGTGATAAAGATTATACTTTTAAAAAATTTGTTTCAGGTTGTGCTTTTTTTTTTATTAATTAAAAAATTAACTAACACAACATTTAGAAATCATTCCATTCTACATATACAATCAGTAATTCCCAATATCATCACATAGATGCATATCAGGTTGTGCTTTTAAGGATAAGATTACACTTCTAAAAGTTTTATTTTCCCCAGTTTCTGATCAAAGCTAAACATTTTTAGTGTTTTTAATTGTGAAAATCTGGGATATGCATGTTTGGCTGTATTTTTTTTTTTTTTCCTGCAGAGGCAGGCACCAGGAATCGAACCTAGGTCTCTGGCATGGCAAACGAGAACTCTGCCACCAAGCCACCGTGGCCTGTGCTTGGCTGTATTTTTAAAATAAATTTTAACATATTTCTAAATGCTTTGCTTTATATTCTGCAAAGTATTTTCACTTTTTTATTCTTTAAGCTTTTATTTACCAGCAGATACACATTTGATTATTAGATCTGGTCGAGGGTCATATTTGAATATAATTACTATATTAGTCTCTAGTTCTTTTTTGTTTGTTTGTTTTATTTTCTTAGCTTGCCACCTCTCACTACTCCGTTTACAGCCCTCCTTTAGCTTGGGAAGAAGATAGTCAAAGGATGTACAAATTAGCAAGGGACCCTAGTTTAAAATGACTAGATCAGAACAGGGTGTGGGGTGCCTACTGTTAGGATCTCACGTCGTTTCCTTGTTTTTAAAAAAGTTTTATTGTATTTTTCCTGCTATCTTTGTTGAATTTTTATTGAATGTTTTGATTTAAAGCATATTTAATTTTATGGAAAATTAGAGAAAAAATTGTAGTGGCCTATCACTTTTTGGTTTTCAATATATTTCCAGATTTTTTTAAATGAAAAGTGATAGGGGATACAAAATTAACATTGGTTGCATAAAACTTCATTTTTCCCCCTGAAATTCTTAGGTTTCTGAAATGTTGATCTCTGGCTTGGAGATGCAATTAGGAAGAGTGTGTGTGTATATATATTCACGTGTATGTATTTATCTAGAACAGCATTTTCAAAGTAAAACTGTTCATTCTTGATTTTGCATGTCCTTTAAAAATATGTAGTCAGAAAATTGAACTGGTGGAATATCTGCTTTTTTTGTACACTGGCTCTTTTTCTTTTCTGATTAGGAATGACCATGTTTCTCCCCACCTCTATTTTACTTTTGGGGACTCATTTTTGTGGAGGGATTGTGCTAAGATAGGAGACATTAAAATTTTCCATGTTTTTAGCTGTTCATTTTTGTTGCTGTATATCCAGCCACAAAGTAAATTAAACTACATGAACACTTCCTTTTTCTGGGGTCGATGATTAATTTCAGATTATTGTATGCTTCAGAGCAATTTCTGGCAAAGTGTCTTCATTTTTAATGTGTTCATTAAGAGGTTTGGGTCTCAAAAATGTTAGCAGTCATATAAATTATAGAAAGAAAAAGCTAGCAATCATGAATTTTAAGATGTTTTGTGAAGCTGAAATGTAATTTTAATCTGGCAAATTCAAATCTGGTATTGCTGACTTCTTTTCTAACCTCTATAGCTTGTTTGGAAGGGAAAAACAAGTGTGTTGGGGTGTGCCTGGGTGTGTGTATTGGGGTTCCTCCTTAGATACCTGTGCCTCTTTTATCTTGTCCAGGTGTATTGTACAGAGGTCATTAGTTTGCATTCTGAGAATTGAGCAGGTTGAAAGTTGGTAGCTCCATAATACAATTCAGTGGAGGTAGACATTGAGTGTTTCAGTGCAGTTTATTTTTTAATTCCTCAAAGATCTTTCACAAAGACTATGTGGCCATGTGTATATATAAATATTTTATATTGATTAACATACCATGAAATTGATACTCTGAAGTAGAAAATTTATGATTTTTAGTGTATTTACAAATTTGTACAAGCATTACCACTGTCTAATTTCAGAACATTTTCATCACCCCCAAGGAAACTGTGTACTCACTAGCAGTCACTCCCCACTCGTACCTATTCCTCAAGCCCCTGAGAACTATGAATCTACATTCTGTCTCTTTGGAGGTGTCTATTCTTAACATTTCATTTAAGTGGAATTTTATAGCTTAATGATAGTCTGTTTTATTGATTGATATACCATACCATACCATACCATACCATACTGCATTTTGTATAATAGTTCATCAGATGGTAGATATTTGGGTTGTGTCCACTTTTTGGCTAAGATAAATGATGTTACTATGAACTCATGTACATGTTGTATTAACATAAGTTTTCATTTTTCTTAGTTATAGTCTTAGGAGAGGAATTGCTGAGTTAACATTTTAAGGAACTGCTAGACTGTTCACTTTTTTTTTTTTTTTTTTACCTCTTGCAGACTATGAGAGTTCCAAATTCTTTAACTTCTCACACTTTTGAGGTTTGAAGTGGGTATCACATTGTACTTTTGATTTCCATTTCCCCAATGACCCTAGTGAGTATTTCTTCATGTACTTATTGGCTATTGGTAGATCTGGAGAAATGTCTATTCAAGATAGTTTACCTTCTTTTAAATTAGGTTGTTTTTTATTTTTGTTATAATAATTCTTCACATATTCTGGATCATAAACTCTTGAAATGGATCTAATCCTATGATGCACAAATATTTTCTCCAGTTCTGCCATTGTCTTTTCACTTAACAGTGTCCTTTGAGGGAAAATTTTTTCTTTACTTTGAGAAGTCAGATTTATCTATTTTTCTCCAGTTTCTTGTGCTTTGTGTGTCATTTAAGAATCCGTTGCATAATCCAAGGTCACAAATTAGCAATGTATATAATTTTATCATTTAAAGATCTATTACATATGACTTATATAAATATTTGAAGTTCTTGAAGCAGTTAAACAACATAGGGTAGTTAAGCCATTTGAGTTACTTTGATTTTTCAGTCAGTAATAACTAGAGTAATAACTGACTTATATTTTAGTTTTTTAAAAAAATAGCTAGGATTCAGAGAATTTGCTTTTAGAATATATCCTTTGAATTCTGCCTTTGAATTATTATGCTACATGACATTTTGCAAAATGCCATTTTTTCATATCTGCCTGGATTAGCATTTTTAGTTTGCAGTTTTATTAGTAGATCCTGCAATTCCTTCCTAATGTGGAAAACCCAGGGGAAAGATTTCATTCTCAGTCTCTTGGAGCAGCCATTTTCTTTTGTAAATCCTAGCAAAGCAACACTTGCATAGGAGGTTGCTTCAGTAAATTAAACTTTATGCTTATATCATACAATACAAATGTATATATTTTTAAAATAATATTTTTTTTCTAAACCATCTTTGGAAATAGCTATTGCATACTTGGTAGGGGAGTGTGATATTACATGTATGTATGTTGTGCTGTGAAAGGGCTACTAAAGGGATAAAGAAAGTGGTTTAGGACAGATCCTGCCTGGTAAATTGATTAAGACCTTTGAAATTTTGTCTTGTGTTTAATTAGATTGCAAACACTTTAAACATTTAGAATATATTATTGTTCTAAGTATAATTAAGTAAATTATCGTTTCATAAATTGATGAATTCTAGCAAACAAATCCCTGTTTTTCTATTTCAGGGACCGCTTACACCTGAGACGGACTACAGAACAGCACGTGCCAGAGATAGAAGTCCAAGTCAAACGTAGAAGGACAGCCTCATTGAGCAACCAAGAGTGAGTATGACCTGAGTTAGGGAAGTAGTGTAATTTTCCCATCTGTATAATCTGTGGATGAGTAATTGGGATTGATAGTCTCTAAACCCTGCCTAATATATATGCTCAGGAATCTCTTGGTGACTCTTCATGGTTATGGCTGTGTGTTTTAATTGTTATCCATCAATCTTGCACCCTCTCCCAAACTTTAATTATTGGATGTCAGTCTTCCTGGAGGAATTGTGTGGGTACTAGCTTTAAAGGATCTATAACAAGTTTTCATTCCTTCCAAAAAACCCAAAGCAAAATTGAAGAAATAAAAGCCAAACCAAGACACAACAAAATATCTCCCCAATCAATAGTGAATATGAATTAGAAGTTCAATCTATTCTCCTGGAAATGATGGTTGCTCTGTTTTCAGTAGATATATCACCAAATAGGCTCTTGTTCTTTGGTGCTGCAGTTTCTTTCCTGTTTCTTGACGTCTTGTAAATTTAGAGCTTGGAGGCTTCTGAATCTACACTCCTCTGAATCTCATTCCAAATTCATATTCTGCATTGTAGGACATAAATACTATATAGGCTGCATCTTACTTAGATTTCACTTAGTCTTTTGGATTGCAGCTTGAACCCAAATGGGAAATTGCAATAGGAAATAGTCTTTTAAGTCAAGTTTCAGGGAACATATTGTTTTATCTGAAACGCTTTTTAGAGCCATGTTAGGTCAGAGATTTAATTGCCATTTGATAACAAAGGAAGTAGAACTGAGAATGCCCAAATAAAGACTTAAAAATACAGTGATTGGAATGTGATGTTTTAAATAGAGTAAAATGTGAAAAGATAAACTACAGAGAAAATTGGAAAAATTTATTATCCAAGTCCCATTTCCACACCCAGCTGCTTCTGAATAGTTTCATGTATATTATGTTTTATCATTAAAGAAAGACTTTTAAAGCAGTGCCTTTTTAATACAGTATTGTAATCTCATTAAGGCCAGAATTCCCTATATTTAGAGGCCAACTTCTGTGTGTTTATGTGTATAATATCTGATTTATTTCAGATTCAGTTATTGGCTCAATTAAAATATTTTGTGGCCCTTGCTGCATACTTTTAAGTGGTATAGTGTTTTCCTAATAATTTTAATGACATCAGGACCAGATATTATTAAATTGTTTATTTTACTAATTTGATTTTTGTGTTGATAAAGCATACCTTTATGATATTTCTCCTGTATGTACTTGGTTTAATACTATTTCTGTTTTCCTCCAATGTAAGTTATGCCTTTGTCAATTGTTTTCTTGGATGTTTTCTATATATATATAAAATGAAGGATTTAAAAAATAAAAATCAATTTTCCTGTTAGATACATATTTCCAGTTTTTTTTTACTTTTCTTACTGTTGAACTATCAGATTAAATATTTTGGTAAATGTATTGTTGTTTAATTGTATTGAAGATTAAAATGTCCTTTCTAGGAATTAGAAAAATATTTTAAAATCATGGCTTGAGAAATTTGGGAAATGTAGTTGTTAGCAGATGATTTTTTCAAATTGTTATTGTGTTTGCATCTCCTTCTGCCTTCTGCCATAGCACGGTCTCTTGGCGCAGGACCATTTCTGTCTCCCTTGCACATAGCTGTCATTCAAGGTCAGTTCATGTTTTGTATAGACACATAAGGTGACTAGAGCCCTGAAGAAGAAGCCTAGCTTCATGTATTAAAAATCCCATGTATTAATTTAGTTTGCTTTATTTCGAGATGGATGTGTTCAAAAGGAGAAAATTCTGTTCGGTGTACTTTATTGGTTCTTGTTCTTGGGATAGGTAGGTCCTTATCTGCACTTAAAGATACAAGTCAATCGACCGTAACAGGGACTGTAAGGTTTCTTACAGTAATATCACAGTTGACTGGAAAGATATTAGGGAAGGGCATATTACCTCCTTTATATTGTATCAGAGGTGGGACAAGATAGAAGAAAAGATCAGCAACAAAAAATTGTTTTTGTACTTTGGAGAAAATAACTATAATTTAGTAATAATCCTACAATTTGTAGTGGTTCTGACTTGTACCTGGTTTTCTATAAATTGTTAGATTATCACAGATGTAATTGAGTCCCTTATATAACAAAGACAGTTTCCATCATTTATGTAAGCCTTTTTGTAATTTTAGTTAATCCCTGACTTTTGGAAATACAAATATTAAAATTTTAGAAGACTTTCTATTTTCAATGTGATTTTTGTTCCCACTAGTTACAAATAGTAGTCTGTTGTACCCTTTAATGAATGTTTGAAGAATCATAGTGGGGTGAGGGATATGATGTAGTATTCTGATGACTGTTTTCAGGCTTTTCTCATTAGCCAACACAATTTGTAACTTTCTTCACATCTACCTAACCACAAGATGAAATTGAAGCCAGATAGGAAATATGTTAAGAAATTTTCTCTGGGATTCCCTGCTTTACTAGTAGATGGTTGCCTTACATAGTTTGAGAGCTGTTAAACAACCTTGACCCTGGCAGTTCTTTATTTTAGGCAGTAACTTCTCAGGAGGTTCAGCATGGATAATATCCTTAATGGTTTACAGAGAATAGCTTATTTACTGCTCCCTGAAAACAAACAAACAGATACCCCTCAATCAGGTGATAAAGGATGTTCCCAGATAAGACGTTTAGAAAGCAAAAGTGAATGATGGTTGTGGTACCTATGATGTTCTTATGAGACTTTATAAGCCTAAAGCAGGTCTTGGTTTTGTAGTTCCCTGGGTTTATCCCTTAGTTCCTTGACCATCGTCTTGTTCAGGCTCCTACCTGTTTCCTGTTTTATAGTTTCTTCAAAAAGTAATAGAGGGCAGGCCATGGTGGTTTAGCAGGCACAGTTCTTGCCTGCCATGCTGGAGACCCGGGTTTCCAGGTTCAATTCCCGGTGCCTGCCCATGCAGTAAAAAGAAAAAGGTAATGGAAATCTCTGACCCTAAATTAGGATTTCCTTAAATGTAAGGGTCTCTATTTTTTTCTTTCTTAATGTCATCCATATAGATACTTATCTCCCTATCACTTATGAATATGTATATAACCTGCTCTTGTCCAGGTGTCAGTTGTACCAGAGGCGATCCCAGCAGCAGCAAGTACCTGTGGTGGATTTCCAGGCTGAACTGAGACAGGCATTCTTAGCTGAGACACCAAGAGGTGGTTAAAGCACTATTGGAACATCGAGAGAGCTGATTCAAGTGAAACCCAGGTTAGAGCTGATGTAGTAATGATATAAGGTATAACTAAACCATTAAAGAATAGGATATTTGGGGTTCTCTGTATTGTCTGGGAAAGGTAAAAGAAAAGAAAAAAGATTCTTTTTCCTAAAAAATTTCATATCATAATTATGCTCATTGCAGAATGTTTGAAAAGTAAAATCAGGCCCTAATATTCCTGCCCTGATACTTTTGTCATTTTTCTCTATTGCCCAGTAGTCTTTATAGTACATGAGTATTTTTTGTGTAGTTTTACCTTTATTTTTGCTGTATTGATTATTAAGTTAATATTAAATTAAATATTTTATTAGAAGTGGTTTTTTTTTGAATATCTTGCTAGTGAATATTTTATGATTCCCTTTTGTGGGCGACTTCATTTTTTTTCTGCTGATAGTTTTAAAAAATCGCCAGTGAAGAGCTTTGCATTTAGATAAGATCATTTATTCATATATGCAGTTGTGAAAATAAATTGGATCAGGTTATATGAACTTATGGTACAGGTTCTAACTTACATTATGAAATACTATATTAGTATCATAGTTTTAAAAATTGTGAGAGTACCAATCACAATACACTTCTCACAAGCATTGATTTTAATTACAATATCATTTATGCTTGCTGAGTTATAAATATATTTCACATTCATTAGCAATGAATTTTAGAGAAGCTTAATATGTTTCCATGCTTATTTACTAATTAGTCCCTGTTTATTGTTTTGTCTTTTTATTACTTTCTCTCTTCACCAATGTATTTCCATCAGCAGACAATGTAATAAAATACTATCTATGATTTTTCAATGTGATGTAGATTTATTTACAGTCTGTCTTTTTATGTTGATTGCTTACATTATTAGGAAAGAGTTACTCAAAATTTGAGATTAGTAAAGTGCTTTGTTTTTTTCCTTTGTAATTCTCTTTTATTAGAATGTTCTTATTCCATAGGGTTTAATAGAAGAAAATGGGAGAAGGGAAGGTAGGGGTTAGTGATTTTCAAGACTTTTTCTTTTTGTTTTTGATAAACTACTTTTTTGTTTTTGATATGCTACAATTATTTGGCCCTGTTTCTGGCCACCACTTAATAGTTTTAAATTTAAGGAGACAAACAAATTTTCTAGCATGGATAGTCCTGCCTTGCTGATTCTTTTCCATAATATTTTCCAGTAATTTCATGGACTTGGGTTGCAAGGAGATAATGGTTTTTGATAATTGTCCACCTGTTCCTCAGAGTAAGGGCTTTTTTCAGTGCATTGGTATAGATAGACATTTTAAAAAAAATTTTGTTGTGGAAACATACAACACAAAATTTCTCATTTTATCCACTTTCATGTGAATAAGTCAGTGATAACTATTCCTTTCTAAACATCATGCTACCATCACCACCATCCATTCCCACAACTTTCTCTTTACCCAAAACAGACTTTGGACCCATTAAGCAGTAACTCCCTATTTCCCCTCACCTAGCTCCTTGTAGCCTAATTTACTCACCATTCAGTAAATTTGCTTAATAAGGTATGTCATGTAAGTGAAAGTATACCTTATTTATTTATTTTATTTTTTTGTGTCTAGCTTCTTTCACACAACGTGATGTCTTAAAGTTTCTAATACATGCTGTAGTATGTATTAGATCTTCATTGCTTTTTATGGTGGAATAATACTACATTTTATATGTATACCACATTTTATTTATCTTTTCACATGTTGACAGATACAGGTTTGCTTCTAACTGTTGGCTATTGTGAGTAAGGTTTCTGTGAACATTGATATACAAATATCTTCAATTTTCTTGGGTATGTACCTAGAAGTGAAATTGGCTGGAGCATATGGCACACTCAGATACTTTTTCGTTCCTCAGTTACATTCATTCACATCGCCTGTTAAATTAGTGTAATATTATTTAAATCATATATTATAATCTGCAAGGAGGACTGTCTAATTTTTTTGATGATCAGAATTTGTTTTAGTCTCCATGGCTCATCTACCTAAACAGTGCTAGTTATTAGTATCACTTTAGAGCAAAGGGTCTGCAAACTCTCTGATACATTGCTTTTTTGTAAGTAAAATATTGGTATACATCCATGCCCATTCATTTATGTGTGGCCTCTATATTCATTGACACTGTTATACCAGATTTGAGTAATTGCCACAGATATTGAATGGCAGAGAAGGGCTAAAAACCTAAAATACCACCTGTCCTTTCAAAGGAAAAGTTGACTGACTGCTGCTTTAGAGATATAGGTCAAGGAATAAAACACCACAGTGGTGCCAGTGGGGATGGTGGTACTGTTGATGATATATTTACAAGGTAGAGTTTCCTGTGTAAAAAGGTCAGGTCTAGGAATTATGCTAAAGACTTTTGTACAGCTAAGTGGATAGGTAAGATATTTTAACAATTGGTAACTTTTGTTTTATGTTTTGATCTAAAGCAGGCAATAAATAAAGAAAGATGGGAAGATAAATTAAAGACTTTCTGTATTTATGTTTTTGAACCACAGCATTAGGTTGACTTTTCTTTCAGTCATTGTATCCATTTGTCTTTTTTTTTAAAAGCTGGTTAGTTTCAGTCATGTTGGTGAGCTAATTCAATTTCTGTTTACTCTTCTTAGAAATGTCTTTCACTAATGTTTCTTCATTTCATTAAGCAGTCCTTATGATTATCGTGTATAATGAATAAATCAGTCTAGTCACTGAATATTTAACAATTTACTTTTCCCTTTTACCTGTTTTCAGTAGTTTTTGTGTTTTTATAATTAGCTAGGCATTATGAATAATAGTTTTATATAGTTTACTTCAAAATTTAGTATCTAAAATCTTAGCATGTTAAATATCTAGTTTTGGACTGAGGGAAAAAGTATTTATGACTCGTCTTGCTACATTGCTTTAAGAGATCATTATAAGCAGTGGTTATTATCATCAGAAATCATTATTCCACAAATAGTTTCAATTAAGGAAAATTGCTATCTTGTGGTTTAATTGGCATTGCTTTTGTGGTTGAATATTTTCCATATTGTTGTATTTTCTCTTTTTTTAATGCACATTTTTCTATGGAGAAAACAGATTTGATTTAAGCCACTAGTGGAGTACCATTTATTGTGTTTGCTTTGGCAGTTTGACCGTGCTATTTTACTTTGTCTTAAAGAATTATGCATTTTTTGTGGTTTAATAATTTGAAAGTCCAAACTTCAGTTCTGAGAATTGACTTGAGAATTGCAGGTGTGAGGGATCCCAGGGTATCTTGTGTCAAGGACTCAGGGCCATGTTCTTTGTGTGCCCTTTGGACTGAAGATATTTTTACTGTTGGTGCAGTGTGATGTCCTTGATCTTTTATCTTCTTCCTTATAAAATGTTTTGTTCTCCTTTGTTGTGCAGATAAGTTGCATCACTGTACAAAGTGGCATACCATCTCCTTATAAGGATTGCAGTGTGTTAGATTTAGAGAACAAGAAATAACTGTCTCTAAATTTCAAATCCATCTTAAGGGACACCTTTTTTCACCTTTTCAGGCTGTTAGCCCCTATTTTGAGTTGTAAATGAAATGTATACCTCTTTCACTTATACATTTTATTAAGACTAAATTCCCTTGTCCCTGTATTCTCTTGGTCTCCAGTTCTTTGTTTGAGCCATAACTTAAATCACCAGATGCATTTAGTACTTACCTTGATAAGGGTGTGATAGCATTGTGTGTGAGGGGTTTAGTCAGCTTCAGATCAGATGGTGGATAGTTACAAACAGGATTCTTCATCTTCCCTTTTTTCCATTAACTATTCCATAAAGAAACCTTGTCTGGATCTCTTGGTTTTATTCATCAAATGTCCAGTGAGATACAACCTTTGAAACTGATGCTGGATTGGAAATCTATAAACTATTTTGGCACATGGAGGTAAAAGCTTTGTCTGATTGACAAGTTGATTAAACTTGTATCAATATATGTTTATTTTGATGCTGCGTCCCATTTATCCTCATTTGAGAAATCATAGGGTTTTTTTTTTAAATTTTTGCTGTTTTTCCATTAAATGAAGTCTTAGAAAAGGTGCATAAGGCTCTAGTGGTTTCTTCTATTACTTTTCTGTGGAACATGGTAACCCAAAACGTCCCATACTCCTTAATCACCCCTATTATTATTTTGTCTTTATTTAATTGCTCATCTTCACATACATTGGATAAAGGCATGTCATTCAAAAGGTTTTTTTTATGATCACACAGTCACGCAGTAAAAGCAGTCATCAAAGATCAAGGTTACTGGATTCCAGTTTGACAGTTTCAGATATTTTCTTACAGCTATTCTAATGCTCTAGAAACTAGTAGAGGCCTTAAATTTATGAAAAAAATAAACTTACTAAGAAAAACTTTTATAGAGTCTTATGTAGAGCCCCAAGAATTCTCTCAGGTTTTTCAGAGTACAGTTGATTGGGACTTAGTATACTGTAACAATTTGCAATATCTGGCTAAAGCTTGCATAAGAACAACCTTCAGAATGACCTTGACTTTATTTGAAATCTCTGAGCCACAGAAACCTTACTTTGTTTCATTTTTCCCCCGCCTTTTGGTCAAGAAGGCATTTTCAATCCCTTGGTGCCAGGGCCAGGTTTATCCCTGGGAGTTATGTCCTACCTTCCCAGGGAAATTTACACCATAAGAAGTGATGTCACATGTAGTGGTGAGGGTAGTGAGTTTATTTGCAGAGTTCATTTAAAAAGAGAGGCCACAACTGAGCAACAAAACAGGTTCTCTGGGGTCACTCTTAGACATAATTATAAGTAGGCTTAGCTTTGCCATTTCAGAAATAAGTTTTATTCGGGCAAACCTCCAGATTGAGGGTTTGGCTTATTAAATTGGCAGTCCGTAATGCTTGAGCAAATATCAGGAATTTTTAACTTTTTAAAAAACAGTCTTATTATTGGTTTATCTGTTAGATACCATTAAAATACATCTGCTATATGTGTATAAATAATAATTTTTAGTAACATAACAGAATCATATGCCCATCGATTCTAGTTTTTGAATATTTTTTATCACCCTTGTGTCCTCTCGCAATCATAATTCCTGTACCCTTCAGAACATTTATGAGATAGATGGGCGAAAATACATGTGTATTGTATTAGAGTCAGTTATGATGAGTGTTAGAGGAGTGGAGACAGTGTTGAAGGTATGGGTAGATTGCTTTCCAAGGAAATCTTCAGATAATACTCACTGGTAGTTTCCTTGTGGGGAACAAAGGTTAGGGGAGGTATGCTGAGTAATCCTTAGTTTACTGATGCAAATTGCAAACGTACTTTGTAACCATGATATTTGAGGTATCGGGAAATTATTTTTTAAACAATAGGACCCCTCTAGGTTTTCCTGAGCATGTTTTTAATTGCCATCAAATTTTGGGAATTAGAGGGACACACACCACCTACATACATCTTAATATCCTTGTTAACTATTACTTTGATATAATATTCTCTTAAGATCTAGTACCATATAGCTTTATGTGGGAAACTGTGTTCCTTTATTTCCCTACTGTGGTGATGTGATGCTGCTGTAATTAAAAACTACCATGAAATTAATTTCATATTCACATCCAGAAATTATTCAAAATCTGTATGAATCAAAATTTACTGGGTGGGCAATGGTGGCGCAGTGGCAGAGTTCTTGCCTGCCATGCTGGAGACCTGGGTTCGATTCCTGATGCCTGCCCATGTTAAAAAAAAAAAATTACTTAACAAATTTACTTATACTCTTACCAGTTTTTCTGTATTGAAATCAGTAGAGAGAAGTCTTAATTGGAAATTGTTGCATTGTTAAATGTACAATTATATCAGATTTTGTTTATGGTACTCTATGGATAGAGCCAGATTTCTAAAAGTAATGTAATGATTTTTGTGTTTTTTTAATGATTGTGAACAGCAGTTTGAGACCCTGTACCAGTTCTGGCTAAACGTGGTGGTCATATTTTAATAGCATAATTTTAAGCATATTGGGAAAATTAAAGCTTCTTGTTACAATACATGTCCCTTCAATTACTGAGGAAAATTACCCATATCCCCATTTATGTATTCAGTGGTTGTATACCCCTTTTGAGATAGGAAGTCTTAAGCAAATATGTGGTAGTAAATTTGATTCTTTGTGAAGAAATATAGCACCATTTTGAAGTAGCTTTAGGGGAAAAAATAAAATAATTCAGTTGAAGAGTTCAGTCAAAAAAATGAAAGATTGAACTGACTCAGCAGTCATGGAAAGGGAGAAATTTGAGGATATCAGAATGTTGATACAGTGATGACTTGGTATTAGCTTTGGACCAGAGAGAGTGAAGTACTACCTTAAATAAGGAGGAAGGAAAAAACACTATTTTTGGAGAATGGAAATTGAAGTTTATATTTGGCATGTTAGAGAATTGCCAGGTAAAATTAAATTCAATAAATTTCATCAATCCTAGGTTGTGGCAAGAGTGGGAATAGTTAAATTGGGTGACTTGGTGGATATTGGGATCACAAAGGACGAATGTTTTTGAGTAAGTTATGTGTAATTTTCATGCAAAATTGTCTGCCTGTTTTAAAGCAATGTAGATTGTAGTGCAGCTAGAACATGCTTTCCTCTGCAGGCTCCATCTACTGTTTGAAGCTTCTGCTCAGCTTGCGTTCTTTGTAGGAGAACCTGCACATACCTTTATCTGTAGCCTTCCCCTAGGTCTTAAGGATCCAGAATCTTGACTGCGGATATTGGATTTGGTGGAACAGCAATCATGGTAAGATGATTAAGGAAGAGGGGTGGGAATCTTGTAAGGGTCCAAAAGAATGTTTTTCTAAGGTGTAGGGTGAATTTTGGGTTCTCAGTGTAAAAAAAACAAAGCAGTCTGTCTGGAGAGAGTCAGAGCTGGATCCATTTCCAATAGAGGGAGAGAAGAGACTGGAATGTAGAGGGATGGGGTGTTGAACAGTTTTGATTTTAGCTAAGTAACGGTTGGTGGGCATTCTAGAGCATGCATTTTCAATAGCAACGTTACAGCACTCAGTGAATTTATGATGGTTTGCAGCCTGCTAAAGGGGCACAATACATCATATATAGCATATTAAAATTTCGTTGTGGGTTATTTCTCCTAAAATAAAGTATTTTGGGGGAAAAATGAAAAAAAAATGGTTGAGAAATGGTGATTCAAAGTTCTAGTTGATATTGATGGGGTGGGGTGTGATAGAATTGTGAGAAGACTTTGGGGATGAAAGAGTTTATCATGTTTGCATTGGGTTGATGGGAGTTGCAAAGTTTTTGATAGAGGAAGGAATTTCCTACATTTGGGTTGGTATCCAAGGGAGAAGAAAAATTATACAGGATCAAGTGTTATGTAAGAGGATGAGATTTGATTTGGGAAAAGAAGGGGATTAGAATGTAAAGACATGCATTAGAATGATAGCACTCTAAGAGAAAATAGACTCAGTTACCATTATGATGGGATAACTGCCCAAGGAGGTATTCTGAGAAGTAGAGTTATGTGTTGTCCTCTGTCCAAATTTGTTCCAGTATCTTGACTAGGTATGGAGAGATGGAGAAAGGAGAACAGGGTTAACTTTTGTTAAGTTGAGACCAAGTTTGGGTTAGTATAGGATTGAGGAACAGACTGGACAGGGGTAGTAAATTAGGCTTCAGACAAACTGATTATTAATTCTCACCCTACTCCTTCCAGACTGTGGGCAAGAGCAGCAAGATGCTACAGCACATTGACTATAGAATGAGATGTATCCTGCAAGATGGCCGAATCTTCATTGGCACCTTTAAGGCTTTTGACAAGCATATGAACTTGATCCTCTGTGACTGTGATGAGTTCAGGAAGATCAAGTAAGACCTGTTTGGGTGAAGGCAATTGAGATAGAGGCAGTGGGAATCCAAGGCTGGAGCAGAAAATAGCATAATAGAGGGAGGGTAACGAGGAGATAGAAGAAGTATTTACAGAATTGTTCTGTTGTCTAACCTCTGGGTCTCATCTTCTAATTGGATCAGAGTCTCCCAGTCTTGAAGTTTTGCATCCATGAAACTATTTCAAGTTTGTAAAAACAAACATGAATCTACTTTTAATGAAATTGTACAGTATGATGAAATACAATTATGTTATGTCTCAATTGAGCACAATATAATCAGTTGGTTTCTGTGGCAGTCTTTCATACTGAGGGAATCCTGGTTAAAGTAGAGCATAGCAGTTGTTCTTCATGATTGAGGAGTTAGGATAGGATTGAAATAGTCAAGACCAATTCTAAAAAATGCCAGCCTCTGTGTGTCCTGTATTTTGTTTTAATCATTGTGTTCACTGTTTATTTGCTTATCCCCAAATGTTGCTCATTCATCTGTGATCTGCCCATCACGTTTTTTAGGGATAACAATCTGTTGAAAGATGGAGAAGCCTTAACACAGGATACCCTCTTTACATATGTGATTGGGAAGCTTCTCTAGCAGAGTGTCATTCCAAATATTTTGATCAATGTTTGTGGTATCTGTAGACATAAAGGATGTCTTTTTGAGCAGAACTTAGAAGGCATCATCACCCAAAAGCATCAGCTTGATTTCCTCTATCCCAACAGTTAAAGATGTACCATGCAGAATTTTAACATCTTTAATGTTAACTTCAATTTGATTTGTAAATATGAAAAGAGATGTTTGACTTTGACTGTCATGGTCTAATATAGTCTCTCAAAATTGAATTAATGGAATCTATGACCTTTCTTGTTCTTTGCTTTCATTTATTCTCTGTCTCCTTTGTACCAGTTTGGATTGTTGCAGAAATACTAGGATGGTAGATGTGTCAGTGTTACTTTTTTTTAATTTATATAATCTACTGTTTTACTTAAAAGTATAGATATCCTTATGATGGTGATAAATAATAAAGAATGTATTTGATTAGTACTTCAGACATATTCTTGATTTCTCTTTTGACCAAGTTAAGAGAAGAATTTCCATTTTGACCAAGTTGGGAGAAAAATTTCACCTAAATAATCCTTTAATTCATGTATATTACTCTATTATAATACTTCATGGGATTTTACAGTGGTATTGTATTAATTGCTTTTTACTTATATAGTGTAATGTAAACCCGATTAGATAAAAAGTGAACATTAATCCAGTATTTGCTACTGGCATGTGAAGAAACTACAATCTACAATCAGTTTAATTTCCCAGTGTTACTTAGTAAGTGGAAAGGTCAGAAATAAACAGGTACCTGATTCCGAAGCCCTTTTTCTTTACCATTTTATATGCCATCTTCTTTTCCCTTCTTACCCTTCCTATTTATTTCAGTTTTTTGTCATTTGTCATCAAGATTTATTTATTTTAAAAATGATTTTTAAAAATATTACCTGTCTTAAAAGGTTTAGTCGTGCCATTTTTAAAAATTTATTTATTAATTAAAAAAATAAAGAAACAAAATAAAACAGCATACATAATCAGTAATTCACAATATCATCCCTTAGTTGCATATTCATCATTTCTTAGAACATTTGCATTAATTCAGAAAAAGAAATAAAAAGACAACAGAAAAAGAAATAAAACGAACACAGGAAAGAAAAAAGAAAGATTATACCTACCATACCCCTTACACCTTGCTTTCATTGATCACTGGCATTTAAACTAAATTTATTTTAGCATTTGTTCCCCCTATTATTTATTTTTATTCCATCTGTTCTACTCCTTTGTTGACAAGGTAGATAAGAGGAGCATCAGACACAAGGTTTTCATAATCACACAGTCACATTGTGACAGCTGTATCATTATTCAGTCATCCTCAAGAAACATGGCTACTGGAACACAGCTCTACATTTTCAGGCAGTTCCCTCCAGCCTCTCCATTACATCTTGGATAACAAGGTGATATCTACTTGATGCATAAGAATAACCTCCAGGATAACCTCTCCACTCTGGAATCTCTCAGCCATTGACACTTTGTCTCATTTCCCTCTTCCCCCTTTTGGTCGAGAAGGTTTTCTCAATTCCTTGATGCTAAGTCTCAGCTCATTCTAGGGTTTTTCTCAATCCCTTGATGCTGAGTGTCCATTCATTCCAAGATCTCTGTCCCACGTTACCAGGAAGGTCCACACCCCTGGGAGTCATGTCCCACATAGAGAGGGGTAGGGTTGTGAGACTGCTCGTTGTGTTGGCTGGAGAGAGGGGCCCCATCTGAGCAACAAAAGAGGCTCTCTTGGGGGTGACTCTTAGGCCTAAATTTTAAGTAGACTTGACCTATCCTTTGCGGGGTTAAGTTTCATATGAACAAACCCCAAGACTGGGGGCTCAGCCTGTAGCTTTGGTTGTCCACACTGCTTGTGAGAATATTAAGAATTCAACCTGGGGAAGTTGAATTTCTCCCTGTTCTCACCACTCCCCGAAAGGGGCTTTGCAGATATTTTTCCACTCACTGATCGAATCACTCTGGGATTCATCAGGGCATCAATTTGGACAAACCAGCAAAATCTCATGTCCTACCTGAGAGTGCCATTTGTTTTTGTTTTCAAAGAGAAGAAATTACTTTTGCCCAAGTGGAGTGTCAAGGAAACTTTTTGGAAAGAATTGAAGTTTGCTGGGAAAAGAGTTTTACAGTTTACCATGCTGTACTTAATTTATGTATCTCCTGATTCTTCTGATTCTTAGGTGTTTTTGTTTTTGTTTTTTTTAAATCACAGCTCAGGAACTGTTTAAGTATCTATTTGATGCCTAAGTGAACATCTTGATATTAGTTACTTAACTGATAATTTGTACTATGTATATGTGTTTTGTATAAATTTCAGTGAGTGATGGATTCTTAACTAAAATTTACTTATGATTTTTAGGCCAAAGAATGTGAAGCAGCCAGAGCGTGAAGAAAAGCGGGTTTTGGGTCTGGTGTTGCTGCGTGGGGAGAACTTGGTTTCCATGACTGTGGAGGGACCACCCCCCAAAGATGTAAGAAGTTGTAGGGCAGGACAGAACTTTGATATGGAAGGGCACTGCTTTATTTGAAATATCTGCAAAATTAAAGAATAGCAATTAAAGGCACATTATAGTAAACCTTTGCTAATGAAAATATACTCAATATTTTATGTCATTTCTTGCTTGTTTGTACTTGGAGGTTAAGGGTTTTCTGCTAAATTAGTCTCTGCACTGGATAATATCTGGAAAAGGTTTGGACATTACTGATTTATTTTCTGTTGTTATAGTCATAAAAGTGGATGGGTTCATACTTCGTCAAATATAGTATTCAGTTTGAAAATCTGCACATTTATTCCTTTGAGTGCAGAACCAATAGTAGATAGGTGGCAAGTTGAAGGGGTGGAGAGGAGTGATCTTTTTATGAATAAGGCTATTGAGAACTTGGGTGAATCATTTGGTTTCAAGGTCTAATTTTTAAATTTCAGACTGGCATTGCTCGGGTGCCACTTGCTGGAGCTGCAGGAGGCCCTGGAGTTGGGAGAGCAGCTGGCAGAGGAGTACCAGCTGGTGTCCCAATTCCCCAGGCGCCTGCTGGATTAGCAGGCCCTGTCCGAGGGGTTGGGGGACCATCCCAACAGGTGAGAAACCTGGAGAGGGTTTTATTCTAATGGGAATTGGAGGCTGAAGCTGAGGAGAAATGAAAACGGAGTCTCCCTTCTGTACTCTGTCAGTATAATAGTTGCAGAGGTAACAGAGGGACAAATATGCAGGAAGAATGGATTTTAACTATCTAAATTGACCATTGTCCTATTAAACCCCCTTAATAATAGTTACCACATTTACTTGACTTGTAAAGAGAAGCTTGAATATACCAGGTTTGTGGAAATGCAAAAGGGATTATTTTAGTTAAGAAGGAATTATGTTTTTAAAATGTGTATAACATAAAACTTGCTTTAAACAGTTTAAGTGCGCAATTCAGTGGCATTAATTAAAGTTAGAGTGTTGTGCTACCATGACCACCATCTTTTACCAAATCTTTTTCATCCAAATTAGAAACTCTTTCCTAGTTACTCAACTCCCCACTCTCTTCTCTACTCCCCTAGGCCCTTGGTAATCACTCATATAATTATCATCTGCATTTATTCACTTCTAGATTTTCATAAAAGTGAAATCACAATTTCTGTCCTTTGTGTCTATATTATTTCACTTAACATAGTGCTTTCAAGATTCATCTATGCTGTAGCATGTATTAGAATTTAATTCCTATTTATGGCTGAATAACACCCCATTTTATGTAGGTAACCACATTTTGTTTATCCATTCATCTATTGAACACTTGGGTTGTTCCCACCTTTTCACTAGTGCGAATAATACAGATATAAACATTGGTGTTTAAGTCTCTGGTTTCAGTTCTTTTGGGTATATACATAAGAGTGGAATTGCACTATATAATAATTCTATATTTACCTTTTTTGAGGAATTTTCAAATTGTTTTCCATATTGGCACTATTACATTCCCACCAGCAATGTGCAAGAGTTTCAATTTCCCTGCATGCTCTCCAGTACTTATTTTGCATCTTTTAAAAAATAACAGCCATCTTAGTGAGTATAAAGTCATATCTCATTGTGGTTTTTATTTGTGTTTCTTTAATGTGTGTAGCATCTTTCATATGCTTATTGACCATTTGTATATCTTTGGATAGGTATCTATTCAAGTACTTTGCCCAGTTTTAAACGGAACTGTTACTCTTTTTGATTTTGAACTGTAGGAGTTCTCCACATAGTCTGTATATTGAATGCTTATCAGATATGATTTGTAACCATTTCCTCCCATTCTGTAGGTTGTCTTCACTTTCTTGAAAATGTCCTTTGAACAAAAGTTTTGATTTTGTTGAAGCCCAATATATCTATCTTCTGTTGCTTATGCTTTTGGTGTCATATGTAAGAATTCATTGCAAAATATAAGGTCCCCCAAAATTTCCCCTTGTGTTTTCTGATTTTAGCTCTTTTATTTTGGTTCATGTGTGTTGATGTTTTTAATGTTAGAATTGTAGGAAAAGCGTGAAGCTGCTATAATTATTTAGAATTTAATAATTGGTGACCTCATTTATTTTCTGTGCTTGGAAACTATTGTCTTTTTGACCATGCCTTCTCAGGTTATGACTCCCCAGGGAAGAGGCACTGTAGCAGCTGCTGCAGTAGCTGCTACTGCCAGCATTGCTGGAGCTCCAACACAGTACCCACCAGGTCGGGGAACCCCACCCCCACCTGTGGGCAGAGCAACCCCACCTCCAGGTAAGGGCTTGATGAACAAAAAAACAAAATAATTTGGTTCTTAGGTACAGGCTTCATTCAGTCTGTGTTTTAGTCTTGTATTATCTTGAGGAAGTGATGACTGAAAATACTCTCTAAGAATTGAATTAGGGCCCAGCCCAGGTTCCTAACTAGTCACTTGGAGATTATGTATTTTATTCTTCAGCATACAAGATTTTTTAAAACTTTTTTTATTGTATAACATAACATGTATACAACACAAAGAAAGAAAAAAGCAATAGTTTTCAAAGCACTCTTCAACAAGTAGTTGCAGGACAGATCCCAGAGTTTGTCATGGGCTACCTTATGATCCATACTAGAGTTTAATGAAAGGCTGTGGACTCTTCAGTTGAGGATGATAGATGGGAGTAATGGCCAAAGAAAAATGGTTAGGCTCCCGTTGTGATCTGGGTCCATTTCTTTAAATAGTAACTTTTGACTGAATTCTTTCAACTTAACTGACTTGAATTATGAAGCTTTATTTCTGCCGATTTTCTTTTGTAGGCATTATGGCTCCTCCACCTGGTATGAGACCACCTATGGGCCCACCAATTGGGCTTCCCCCTACTCGAGGGACGCCAATAGGCATGCCCCCTCCAGGAATGAGACCCCCTCCACCAGGAATTCGAGGTGAGCGGAGTACTGGTGCTATTGGACTTTTTAAGTTCCAGTGTGCCCATTGGTGGTAGCCGGGGACCTGGATATTTGTATGCTCTTTTAAAAATAATCTTACGGAATTCTGTTTTCTCATTTCCAGGTCCACCTCCCCCAGGAATGCGTCCACCAAGACCCTAGGATTCTATTCATCCTTTCTAATCACTTTTTCCTGCAGTGCGTCTTGTGAAACTGTAGATTGTTTGTGAGCTTTTTGTCTCCTCTTTGCTGCATTAATATTAGCAAATAATAAATGAATAGAGCAATTAAATTGTCTGTTGATTTTGTTGATAGAGTGAAGACTGATTTTTCTGGGGTTGAAGCTATTATGAAAGATGAATCCTGTTAAACAACTCATTTAAATCATTTTTCTCATTGGTGCTTTTGAAAAAAATAGTATGACACTTTTCTGCTTCCTAACTTCACTAGTATTGATCAATAGAAGCTTTGTGGAAATTAGTGATGAGGGAGATTAAAAGTTTGAGCTAAGATTCACACTGGCCTCCTAGCTCTTCTATAGTACATTATCTGAAGGAATATGTGGATAGGATGAAAGATCCTGTAAGGCCATGTATGTGCTAAAGAAAGCTGTGGTACTGAAATCAGACTATGCTCATTAAATCAAAGCACTTATAATAGGAGTTAAAAAGAAGTAATTCTTTTCCTTGGAAGTTTATCTCAGTTGATCAGCTTTTACAGTGCCCTTGTGCCTAGTGTGGTTAGATTAGGTTACCTGATCCTGGATTAATCATCATTCACTACAGTGAGTATTACTTTTAAATAATTAAATAAGTGACAGAGCCTTGGTACTGGGAGGCATGGGATTGCATATTTCAGTTAACTTGTAGTTACTTAGAATAAAATAACTCGCACCGTATAAAATAATCGGCATGCTACAGTAGAAATTATGATTATATCCAATTGCATTTCTGGTGTTAAATACTTGTGAAGTTGCAAAGAGGGAGGAGATTTTTAAGATTTGCTGTTAAGGTTTCAGGATCATTCTACTAAGCAATGAGTGAAGCACCCATATTGATTTTAGGTCTTTAGGTTAAGTACTATAATTAGAGACTGATGTTAACTACTTGCAAAATCTGACACTGATACATTGATTGGGGTTGTTTTTACCTTTGCTTTACCAGCAGAGTTTTGTGTATGCCATCTTTTCCATCTCTTCAGTCATGTCCTTGCAAGGGTGGCCACAGAGGGAAAAGTGACTGCATAGCATCCACAGTTGCTATCACCAACAATATTGAGTCGCTGCCATTAGGATCAAGGATTATCAGGTAAGAACAATAAAGTTGGTTTTGGAGAGTTGTATAATACAGATATGATACGATATTTCTCTGAGTTTGTGAATGTTTAAAAGGAAAACCTTCCAAAGTACTTTATCTGGATCTCTGAAAGCACAGCCACTCTGTTAATACAAAATTGACTATATGACTTATACTTTTCTCTAGAAACAGTATGTGCATGATATGTAAGGCACTGGGTTTTCTGCCCAGTTGGCTGTGGAGAGCCACTTCATGTTGGTCTGGTGATGTGAATGGTCCTCAGATTTTGGCAGGAGAATACTTATTATTTAAGACTTTTTACTTAAACGTGGCCTGAATTATAAGTTAAAGGTATGAGTGACAAGAATTCTAGATTTTGCAGGCTGCTTGCTTCTAATGGCTGTTTTGGTTGGTGATAGCGTTCTTTTCAGTCTAGAACTTCCTTGACTTTTTTGAGAACATTCAGTGTTTGTGGGCCATGTTACATAACAACGTAGATTTTCAAACAGTTGCATATAGGATGTGAATCTTTTGTTACTGATGGATCTAAGTGTTTGCAGGGTTCCATGAGGGACGTAATGGTCTTCAATCATTCATGGGACTAACTTCCTGGTGTTATTTAGAATTCTTTCTACACTCCTGCATTTGTATGGGTACATCTCGTTGAAAACAAGTCTGGGCAACATCTTCCTGATTTTTAGGGTACAGCCATATCTCAGGGATACTGTAGGCCTGGTTCCAGACCACAACAAAAGAATATTGCAGTAAAGCAACTCTCAGGAATTTTTTGGTTTCCCAATTATAGAAGTTTTGTTTAAATTGTAATCTATTATGTGTGTAATCACATTATGTCTAAAAAACCAGTGTGCATGCTTTAATGAAAAAATATTTTATTGCTAAAACATGCTAACCATCTGAGCTTTCAGTTAGTCATGTTATTTTCCTTCTCAGAGGGTCTTGCTTCAAATTTGTTGGCTGCTGACTGAATAGGATTGTTAAAGGTTGTGGTGACTTTGGGAATTTCTTAAAATAAGACAACATTGAAGTTCACCCAACCAATTGAGTCTTTCACAGGACATTTCTCTGTAGCGTGCAGTGTTGTTTTTATAACACCTTACCCACAGTAGAACTTCTTTCAGAATTGGAGTCTGTCCTCTTAAATCTTGCCACTGCTTTATCAATTAGTTTTTTTTAATTAAAAAAATTTTTTAAACATAACACACAAACAGATGTTATTACCATATGATCATTCGATTCTTGATATATGATCAATAACTCAAAATATCATCACATAGTTGTATATTCATCATCATGATCATTTCTTAGAACATTTGCATCAATTCAGAAAAAGAAGTAAAAAGAAAAAGAAAAAAATTCATACATACCCTTATCCCTCCCTCTCATTGACTGCTGATATTCCATATACCCAATATATTTTAGCCTTTGTTTCCTCTATCTTTTTCTATACCCCTTACCATCCCTTTCATTGATTGCTAGCATTTCAATCTACTAAATTTATTTTAACATTTGTTCCTCCTATTATTTAATTATTTTAATGCATATGTTTTACTCATTTGTCCATAAGGTAGATAAAAGGAGCATCAGACACAGGGTTTTCACAATCACATAGTCACATTGCAAAACCTATATTGTTAAACAATCATCTTCAAGAAATGTGGCTACTGGAACATACAGCTCTACATTTTCAGGCAGTTCAATACAGCCTTTCCATTATACCTTAATTAAAAAGGTGATATCTATGTAATGTGTAAGAATAACTTCCCAGGATAACTTCTCGACTCTGTTTGGAATCTCTCAGCCATTGACACGTTATTTTGTCTCATTTCTCTCTTCCCCTTTTTGGTCAAGAAGATTTTCTCAGTCCCTTGATGCTGAGTCCCAGCTCATTTTAGGATTTCTGTCTCCCTCGTTGCCAGGGAGGTTTTCACCCCTGGGAGTCATGTCCTACTGTGCTGGTTTGAAAGGATGTATGGACCCTAGAAAAGCCATGTTTTAATCAAAATCCCATTTTGTAAAGGCAGAATAATCCCTATTCAATGCTGTATGTTTGAATCTGTAATTAGATCATCTCCCTGGAGATGTAAACCAATCAAGAGCGGTTGTTAAACTGGATTAGGGGAGATGTGTCTCCATCCATTTGGGTAGATCTTGATTGGTTTACTGGCGTCCTATAAAAGTGGAAACATTTTGGAGAATGAGAGATTCGGAGAGAGCTGAGAATGCTGCAGCACCATGAAGCAGAGAGTCCACGAGCCAGCAACCTTTAGAGATGAAGAAGGAAAACGCCTCCTGGGGAGCTTCACGAATCCGGAAGCCAGCAGAGAAAGCTAGCAGACGATGCTGTGTTCACCATGTGCCCTTCCAGCTGAGAGAGAAGCCCTGACTGTGTTTGCCTTGTGCCTTCTCACTTGAGAGAGAAACCCTGAACTTCATCAGCTTTCTTTTGAACCAAGGTATATTTCCCTGGATAAATGCCTTTAATTGGACATTTCCATAAACTTGTTTTAATTGGGACATTTTCTCGGCCTTAGAACCATGAACTAACAACTTATTAAATTCCCCTTTTTAAAAGCCATTCTGTTTCTGGTATTTTGCATTCGGGCAGCTAGCAAAGTACAGCACCTACGTAGAGAGGGAGAGGGCTGTGAGTTTGATTGTCATGTTGGCTGAGAGAGAGAGAGGGGCCACATCTGAGCAACAGAAGAGGTTCTCTGGGGTTGGCTCTTAGACCTAATTTTAAGTAGGCTTAGCCTATCCTTTGTGGGGATAAGTTTCATATGCGCAACCCCCAAGATGAGTGTTTGGCCTATTACTTTCGTTGTCCCTACATCTTGTGAGAATATTGGGAATTCTTCACATGAGAAAGTTGAATTTTCCCCCTTTCTTGCCATTCCCCAAGGGGACTTTGCAGATACTTTTTTATTCACTGTTCAAATCACTGGAATTTATCGGGGCATCACTCTGGATAAACCTCCAAAAATCTCATGCCCAAATCAAGCTTCCATGTACTCGGTGTTCATTTAAACTGTCCACGTACTAGGAAATGAACTAGTCAAAAGATAAATTTTGTACCAAAGAAACATGTTTTATTTTAGTCTCACACAAAAGTTAAAGTTTTAAAATTTTACCAAACTTAAATTTATGTAAATACATTTAAATCTTTGTCATGTCACAGCATCTTCACCAGGAGTAGATCTCAAGGAACCACTAATTTTGCTCTCATCTATAAGAAATAACTGATCTGTTCAAGTTTTATGTGAGATTGCTACAATTCAGTCAAAATCTTCAGGCTCCACTTATAATTCTAGTTCTCTTTCTATTTCTGTCTCATCCACAGTTACTTTCTCCCCTGAAGTCTTGGACCCCTTTCAAAGTTATCCATGAGGGTTGTAATCAACTTCTTCCGAATTCCTGTTCATATTTTATTTTTGCTGTCTCCCATGAATCGTGAATGTTCTTAATGGCCTCTAGAATTGTGAGTGCTTTCCAGGTTTTCAGTTAACTTTGCCCAGATTCATTAGAGCATTGGCTGTCAATGACATCTGTAACCTTAGGATATACACGCTAAGTAATACTTGAAAGTCAAAATTACTCCTTGTTCTATGGGCTGCAGAATGGATGTTCTGTTAGCAGGCATGAAAATAACATTAATCTCACTGTACATCACCATCAGAGCTCTTTTGTGCCCAGGGTCATTGTCAATAAGTGCCATATTTTGAAAGGTTTTCTGAGCAATAGGTCTCAACATTGGGCTTAAGATATTCAGTCAACTGTGTTGTAAAAGGTGTGCTTTCAAATAGGTGTGCTGTCACCTAGGCTTTGTTGTTCCATTTATAGAGCACAGGCAAAGTAGATTTACTGTAATTCTTAAGGATCTTAGGATTTTTTTGCAATGGTAAATGAACATTGGTTTCAACTTAGTCACTAGGTGCTAACAAAAGAGTTAGCCCCTAACAAAAGAGTCTCCCTGTCCTTTGAAGATTTTAAAGTAGACATTGACTTCTCTATGAGTCTGAAATGGCATGCTCTTCCAGGGGAAGGCTGTTTCATTTATACTCTGCATTTTAAATAACTTTATTCAAAACCTTCATCAGTTTTCTTAGCTAGACCTTCTGGATAAGTTGTTGCAGCTTCTGCATCAGCACTTGTAGCTTCATCTTGCATTTTTGTGCTAAGGAGATGGCTGCTTTCCTTAAATCTCATGAACCAACCTGTGTTAGGTTCACACTTCTTCTGCAGCTTCCTCACATCTCTCAGCCTTCATAGAATTGTAGAGAGTTAGGGCTTTATTCTGAATTAACTATTGGCTTAAGGAAATGTTGTGGCTGGTTTGATCAATCAGACCACGAAAATTTTCTCCATATCAGCAACAAGGCTGTTTTGCTTTCTTATTTGTGGGTTTATTGGAGTAGTGCTTTTCATTTCCTTCAAGAATACTTCCTTTCTGTTCACAGTTTGGCTAAATGTTTAGCTTAAGAGGCTAAGCTTTGGGTCTGTCTTGGCTTTCAATATGCCTTCCTCACTAAGGTTAATCATTTCTAGCTTTTGATTTAAAAGTTAATAGTACTCTTCTTTTACTTGAACACTTCTTCTTTTCACCTGGAGAGTTATTAGTTGACCTAATTTCAGTAGTATTGTGGCTTGGAATGGAGAAGGAGAGAGATCAGGGAACTGCTGGCGATGGATCAGTCAGGACACACGCAACATTTAATGATTTAAGTTCACTTGGGTGTGGTTCGTGGCGCCCCAATACTATTGCAATAGTGACATCAGATGACATGTCACCATACAGGATATAATAAGGAAAAAGTTTGAAATACCGTGAGAATAACCAAAATGTGACACAGACATGAACTGAGCACATGCTGTTTGAAAAATGGTGCCAATAGATTTGTTCCCTATAGACATGCCAGAAACGTTCAATTTGTAAAAAAATGCCTTATCTGTGAAAAGAAGTAAAATGAGATGGTGTGTATATACACATTTATTAACTATGATTTCATTATGTTAACTATTCACTATAGGTTGGGTTTTCATTGTGATTTACAGAACAGTTTCAAGTAGAATTCTGGGATTTAATAGTTATGCTACCTTATAATTTGTTTGAATTCTGGTTTTCTATATTTATATATGTTAGGTAAACGACTCAATGCAAAATTATTTTTAAGTCACTTAGGTAGACTCCTCCATAGAGTTATTGGTCTCGTGAAATGGAGTTTAGATTTAGGAGTCTTGTAATTAATGTACTGATGCCTGTTTCTTACAAATTTTTACTTGTAATAGAAATTATAATTTGATAACAGTGCTACTTATGTAAATGCAAAAAAATGCTCAGTGTATGCATTTTTTAAGTAAGTAAAGCAGTGCTATCATGGAATGTTTTTGTAGTGGTAGAATGACATCTCAGCCTGAAATGGGATATTTATGAGTTGCACCTTTTTCAGTCTTCTGTGATATACTTTTGTCCATGTAGGTGATGACTTTGAAGGGAAGAGAATTTGAGTACTGAATTTGCTGACCTGACTTCAGTGTGGGTCCTTTCAAATAGTGTTTCAATGGAATTGAAAACCAGGTAAAATAACCTTGTAAAGAAAAATAGGAATTTATTGTAGAGGCCTTGGCTAGATTCATGATGACACAGGACCTTGTTTGAACATAGTGATATTAAAATTTGAGCTTAAATGACACTCTGAAATCCAGTCAGTGAGCCTCACTAAAGTTTCAGAGCATATTATCAGTAACACTCAACATAAGAAAATATGAAAAAACTAGAAATGGCAAGTGTAAAATTGTACTCTGCTTGTTCCTTAAATATCTTTTATTTTTTTAAATATTCTGAGCTAATTATTTTTTTTTTTATTTTATATATTGTTGAAAGCAAAGCAGAAGCTCTTCCTTGGATCACAGGAGGAACACGCATTCGGTGAGATGGCCACCAACTTGGATATGTCCCTTACTTAAAATGAGACTACCACTTCTTGGGTCAAAAAATGACTGCCAGAGTTCTAGGGTTTTAAGTGCTGTCCAGGAAGGAAGGAAACAAATACTAATGGAACTTATATTTTGGAACACTGAATGTGCTTAAATGCCTTTACATGAATACTGTTTGTATTTGAGGACAATTGATATTTTTTCTTCAATTGTATGCTGTTGATCAACCAGTACAGAGCCTGTCATCAAATAGATTTTTAAGAAATCCTAAGTGAATGAAAGCAAAAGCATTAACAAGCTTTAGGAATTTTGCATTTGCTTCCTTGGTGAAATGTATTTGAATAGAATACATCTATTCTATTCTATCACTTGTGTTAATAATGCTAAATACCTTGTCATGATATTTACATTGTATTTGTGGAGACAAGTTTTATTCATTTTATTCAAAAAGTAGAAATCTGTAAATGATACTTGAGTTCACAAGAGTGAGAAGTTCTCTCAGTGAAATAGGGAAGTTCTAATAAATAGAAGAACAAGATTTGAGATGCAGACCAAGGATATTAAGTATGGAAAAAGGAAGGTGCAGAGCATTTTAGATGTTCCTGTTGATAAAGGGCTGCGTTGCTCATGTGGCAAGCTAATATTCTGTAAAGAGTAACTTGGCTATTGTTATTGTCAGAGAGAATTAGAAATTGGTTCTGAGATAGTTCAGTAAACCTGTGGACTAGGAGGTGCACAACCCTGAAGTGACTTCTGCTTTGTACTTCAAGGATTTTGTTACTGTGGTTGTGGTATTCTCTTTGAAAGAGACATATATTTGAAGAAACAGTTCTACTAGTTCTTTTTCCACTTTTAATATCATCACTGCTGTGCACTGAAATCCAAAATGCCTCCTTGCCTATGATATGAGAATTTTAATTTTGAATGGAAATGGTTAGTAGAAGACTTAGGTTAATTTCCTTTTCTGAGAAAGATTAATTTTAAAAAGTGGCACTCCTAGTAAGATTCGTGAAGAAGTCTTATCGTTTGATTAGTTTTTTCTTTGTCTTAAACTAATTTGTTTTAAACTAAAAAACAACACATATTCAAAGTTGAAATTCAAATTAGCATTAAAAGATATATATTTTAAAAAAACCTATAATTATCATTCCTGTTTCCCCCCAAAATAAACACAATTAGCTGTCTCTTTGCCATTCCTCTTGAGAAATTTTCAATTTAACTGAAGATTTGATGATTATTAATCATTTCTTGTTTTACAGTTGATCAGGATAACAAAATGGCCTTAAGGAAGTAAATATTAGCACATTTAAATTGTATGGGATATCTATTCCTACCTTATTTATGCATATAAATTATTTGTATAGCTATTTATAGAGATCCCTATATGTGTGGTCATTTTGGCCACAAAATAGTTGAAAAGAAACCTACTGTTCCTGATAGTCAGTAATTTTATTTCTACAAAGAGATATGTATCAGGAAAAGTTGCACGTTTTACTATTTCCATGATTTAAAAAACTTGGATTGTATTAATTGGACTATTTCACTTCTTGTGTCAGTTGTTGGAACTTAGTTTAGACCTTCTTCAAAATCTCCATGTATCAATAGACCTATTATTGTACATTGTGCTTTTCGTCTAGTCTGCCTTAGTTTTTTTAAGGCAGGAAATTTATTGAGAGGCTCTGCAGAGGGGGTCTAAAGTCTAAACTCTAGCCTTTTTGGGGAGGAGAAGAGAATATCTTTTATAACGGAGGAACTGAGGGTTTTTCTGGGCATGGGGAATTGGCAGATTCTTGTTGGCTGTTTTGAAAAGTGGGGGTCAAGTAAGCAGTTGGCAGCTGTTCAGTGGTGGGTTCAAACCAAGCTTGGCAATTACTGAGGTACGAACTGGGAGTTAAAGAGGTGGGAACTGGGTGAGGTGGGAACTGGTTCTGTCTGGGTTGTTGCCCTGTATGGTTAATGAACGCAGCAGTTTGGTAAAGGGCCCCTCTGAATCAACCCAGACAAAGGGGGCCTTTACCAACCTGAGGGGTTCCCTGACATCCCTTTTTGTTTTTATAACATGAAAGTGGACAAGACAAGATGCCAGACATATAGGGAATGGGGTCAGAGTCGGGGCATCAGTCTGTTCTGGCTACTTCCTGCTGTTACAGGGTGGAGTTAAATTTGTTTTCACTTGACCAGACATCTGGAATCTCCATCTCCTTTCACATGGGCTGGTATCTGTATTCCTACAGTAGCATTACACTTTTGACATGTTCCTGGGTTAGGTCTGTACTGTTTCTGTAGGGTAGTAAAAAGTTTAAGGCGAGAGGGATCAAAAATTTAGAAGTAGACAGTGGCTGCTGTTGATGTTCCTACAAGAGAAGTAACCTGTTGCCAACAGTCTGATTTGTTATTGTTCGGACAGTTATGCGAATAAAGTCAGTTAAGAGTTTTAAGAGACTTAAAAATGAGGAAGGATATCTGGGTGATGACTCTTGAACTGCTTCAAAGCTGAAAAGGGATTTGTCATTAAGGAGTAAAGGGATGATATGATGAAACTGGTTGTTGTACTTGGGAAGTCTGACATCTCTGGGTTTTAGAGGTTTGAAACAATTGGGAAGTTTTAAGACTTTGAAATTTGAGTAAAAATTTGAGCAATATTTTATAGAGCACAGGATATCTTTAGGATTCCTGGAAACACTGTTCATTGGGTTTGCCATGTTATGGAAGTTTGCAATATTTGACTGAAACTTGCATAGAAATAACCTCCAGAATGACCTCAACTTTATTTGAAATTTCCTAGCCATTGATACTATTTATTTTCCCCCTTTTAGTCAGTTAATCCACGATGGACTGCCTTAATTTTATTTGGCCATCCTCATTTATTCTTCCATTTCTTGTTTAATATTTAACCCTGAAATACTTTGTTGGGTGTGGTAAATATTATCTAGTTCCTGAAATTAGTTTATAATAATATGCTGGGGGAAATAGCAAGTTCTTGATTTTATGTCTGTTTGGATGTTTGTGGTGATATTTGAAGTATTTCTGTTTAGATTTATTGGTTGATTTGCTTGAGGAAATAAGGTATCACATATGTAATTCCAAGAAATCTAAGATCTCAGTGTTCTATCAGATTGTTTTGTTTTGTTTTGGTCTATGACTTTTTTTCTGTTTTTTTTCTCTCCTTAATACTTTGCCAGTTGAGTGATACTGCTACTGTGGCATATCCATTGTTGCATAAAACTGATTTATTCTCTCAGGCCAAGGGGAGTGTCTGTGGGTAGAGATGTATGTAGTGTCTGCAGGTAAGAATCCATTTATAGAACTGTGCTGATTATTGTGAAAGACCTTGGCTGGATTTATGATGAGATATGTTTACCGAGCCTGATGAAGGGAAAGCTCATTGTAATTACTCTGAAGTCCAGCCTAAGTGTCAGCCAAGGGAATCAGAACAAAAACTTTCTGAAGATCAAGTTTATTAGACTGAATTTCACAAGTTATTTTTCCCATATATGTTGTGCAGGGTGGTGAGTAGGAACTGTAATTTTTTTCAGTGCAGTAGAGGAGGTTAATTTTAAATTCAGTACTACAGTTCCCTTTTTTGTAGGATATCTTCCATGTTTGTAGATTTGGCATATCTCACTTTTGTCTTCTTTCCACGATGCATTTCAAGTGATAACTTCAGGTGAGTAAGGATTGGGAAATGCTATGCATTTTTTCCGATTATTAGTATTTCCCAGTCTTATCATTGTATCAGACTTTCCTGAGGAGAAGTCCTTGAACTCCATGAGGCATCTTATCCATTTTCCACATAAATGTAAAATATCTAGTATTTTTTGAGACATTGTTTTGGTATAGGATGAGACCTTAATTATTCTTGTAATAAGTTACCATTTTCTGTTTCCTGCCAAGGCATAGTTGGTGAGTTAGAATTCTATGATTTAGTTAAGGGGATGAAATTGCTGATTTGTAGTTCAATCCCAGAGAGATGAAAGGTTTTGTGAAATGTCATGCTTTTCTTCAGTGATGACCTTCATGTACCAAGTCTTTAGTTTCACAATTTCCATAATATTTATCTTTGCTTGTATGAGTAATAGTTATTTTGTTATTTGTAGTTAGCATTCTATTATAAGTGTTTGTGCTTTATGAGGGAAGTAGTGATTAAACATGTAGTTTGGAAAAAAACGATATGATAAAACTACCATATGTAGTTGAAAATACTATGATTTTGTCTTCAAATTGTCATGTTAATTTGTCGATATGGTGTGTGCATGTGTGTATGTGTGTGTGTTTGCATACATATATGAATGTTTGATGTGAGACTTGTTACTGTTTGATAAGTAATTGGTTTAGGCTGTAAAGTTGTTGGGGTTCAGAAGATTAAACATTCTTTTAAGTGAGGTGTATTTTCATAGTTCTTTCCCTTATTAAGTCCATATTTTCCTGTCTTAAATTTTTAATGTATTTATTATCTCTAACATTTGTTTGGTTTCTCTTTGTGTAACCTATGCTGGCCTATAGGAATATGCTGAATGGATTGAGAGAAGTCAGATACCCTCTATTATCTGAATTAGACTAGAAGCATATAGTTGAATGAAAAAGGCAAAGAATGAGGGTGGGTTTCTGTCGGTATACTGTTAACTTGGAGGAAACACCTTGGGTGGTTGATGCAACCTATTGTGGGCAGACATTACTGGGGGAGGGGAAGCAGTCTAGCCCTGTGCTGTTAACCACATTTCTGGAGATGCTTTTTTGTTGTTGGGCTGATATTTATTTGGGGATCCCACCTCCCCATCTCACCCACATACTACCAAGGTGAACAGAAGGAGGAGAAGGAAGGGCAGGGCCCATAGCAAAGTTTTATAATCTTGCATGCAAGGGATAGTGGGGAGGAGGAAGAAGAAAAAGGAAGGAGAAAAAAATATAAATCCTATAATATATATTGTGGGGTGGGGATGATATGGAAATGGGATAGACATGAAGCTGAGGCATGGGGAGCTCCACTGGGGGGTGGGTGGCAGCGAAATCTTCTGGGGATGCTTTTTATTTACAGGTAGCTTAAAGGAAATCTTTTGTAAATAAGAATCCAGGAAAGGATATGGCATTTTAGGGTGTTGGCTTTATGATGTGACAGCAGACAATGTTCATTCTGCTAAGGGAATTTGAGATCTAGCCAAGCTGATTGATGGGAAGGGGCAATTTAATGAGAGTAATCAAGTGACTTAGTTAACAGTAGATGTTGAGCACACTGTTGGATGAGAAGAAGAGAGAAACCAAGACTAAAGTGATTTGGCCTGTCTTTTAGTTGTCCCCATGTGAAGGAAGAAATGGAAATTGAGTAGTGTCAGGATTATTCCAATTGTTAGCAATATGTGAAAGTAAGTTTAAATATTGGAATGATGTGGGTAGTTAGGAGATAGAATTGCCATTGATGTGCCAGTATGTGTGAATGAATAGTGAATTTTGAAAGGACATTGTCTTCTATAATAATCTAAATAATGCAAAATACTATATTCATTTATATTTTTCTTTTGCAATATTATAATAAGTAGGGATGATTAAAAGTAGCCATTGTAGAGTGCACAGGAGGTTCAGTGGTAGCACGCTTACCTGCCATGCAGGAGACCCCGGTTCACTTCCTAGTCCTTGCACCCACCCCTGCCAAAAAGCAGCCTTGGGGTCAAAAGGAGGGGAGGATAGATAAAATTTATTTATTTTATAATTTGGGACTATGAATTGGTACATCATTGATGAAGAAGCAGTTACTCAATTCGTTTAAATTTCTTACTTCATTTGAGGAAACAAGCTTATTTTTGATAATTATCTTAATGTATCACCCATACTAATTTTCACTTAAGAAAAAAATGGCCAATAAATTAAAATTTTCAGAGAAAAGTAGATGTCTGAGAAGACCATTTTAAAGAAAAGATGCAATCTTAATTATTAGCATATTGATTTCTTAGGCCTGGTAATTTCTTAATTGTCCTCGTGTGGGAAGATTAAGATTCTTAATCTAGTTTGCATCCATAGATAACAAATGCTGCATAACTTGACTTACCTTGTGAGCATGCATATGCTTCGTTTTAAATCCACTACTGGACTGTTTTAAATGGACCATAAACTGGATATGCCATTGGATTTCTGGGTGTTGAGTTTGGGAAATATGTATTTTCTTCGGAAATTTTAACACATATTATAACTTGCCTATGAATGCTCTGGTGGTTATATTTGGTGCTTAGATTTAGTATTTAGAAGTTTTATATTGCTTTCTAAAAAAGTCCTCAGTAGGACCATTTTTACTTGGAAGTTTTATAAAATTTAGTCAAGGCCTTGATTAGAACCACTGTGTAGATCTTACTCTATTCATTCATCTAGTCTGGCAGTAGCAAGACAACATTTCATCAAGTTTTCTTGCAATAATGCCATCCATATCATAGCTTGGCAAATGAGTATTTACTGAACTGAAAATGATTTCAGAGATATGAAACTTAAAATATTTAAAGTAGCCTGGACAATCTCTATTTCTGTCTTGAACCCTGCAAGATAGAAATGAAACAACAGTTCATAGACACTTCAACCAGGTTCAGAAGCATGGGCAGCAGCATATTGTTGTATATTGTCCTCATATTAAGTTGAACTTCGTTCTGCTGTTCAAGTATGCACATTTCATTGGATTATCTATGGATTTAGAAAGATAAAGACCAAGAATATTTTTCTTGATTTAGAGTCCCATGATCCTTTGAAAAATTTACTAGTAAGAGTCCTTCCAAGTAGGGATCACTTTTTTTTTTCCTGGCAGCATTTTAACATTTTCATTAGTAATACTTTATTATTAACTGCTTTTATGGATATAGTTATCTTACCAATTTTTGAAATACTTGGGGAAATTCTTTTTGGTTAATGATATTGAAATGGAAATATAAACTGCTCATTGAGTGTGGAATATGCATGACTTGTTCCATTGAATGTTAAGAGATCCCAGAGAATGAAATTAGACATGGAAAATATTTTATTCTTATTTGCTTAATCCTTCTTGGAATACAAAAGTCAAGCTCAAAGGCCTAGATTTTTTTTTTTTAAGAATTAAAAATTTTATTTTCACTGTTTAAAGTTTTTTTGTTTGTTTTACTCTGTCACAAATTTTCAAATGTATAGAATTGTAAATAAAATAATGAATTTCCATACACTCCAAACTAATATTTAACAAAGTTAACATTTTTCTAAATTTGCTTATCTTTTTTTTTGCTTAAATATTTTAAAGTATATGCAGAAAACCTTTTACTCCTAAATACTTCATTATTCAGCTCTAAAAAAGTGACTTTTTATATAACTTAAGTGACATGCTCATTCCTATCATTTGTTTCACTTAACCTTTTCTTTGATTTTTAAAAAATTGTAAATAACATACAGACATTCTTGACATGCATACATTCTTGACATGGTTACAGTCAGTGGTTCACAATATCATCACATAGTTGTATATTCATTACCATGGTCATCTTTTTGAACATTTACATCATTCCAGAAAAAGAAAAAAAAAAAAAACTTATACATGCCACACCACTTACCCCTCCCTCTCATTGACCACTAGTATTTCAACCTACTCAATTTATTTTAACCTTTGTTCACCCTATTATTTATTTCTTATCCATATTTTTTACTCATCTGTCCATACTGTAGATAAAAGGAGTATCAGTCACAAGGTTTTCACAATCACAGTCACATTGTGAAAGCTGTATCATTATACAATCATCTTCAAGAAACATGGCTACTGAAACACAGTTCTACAGTTCTAGATACTTCCCTCTAGCCACTCTAATATACCATAAAGTAAAAAGGGGATATCTATATAATGCATAAGAACAACCTCCAAGACAACCTCACAACTCTGTTTGAAATCTCTCAGCCACTGACACTTTATTTTGTCTCATTTCTCTCCTCTCCCTTTTTGTTGAGAAGGTTTTCTCAGTCCGTTGATGCTGAGTCCCAGCTCATTTTAGGATTTCTATCCCATGTTGCCAGGAGGTTTGCACCCCTGGGAGTCATGTCCTACCTGGTGGGCAGGCAGTGAATTCGCTTGTGGTATCAGCTGAGAGAGAGAGGCCACATCTGAGCAATAAAAGATGCTCTCTGGGGGTGACTCATTCACTTATCTTTTAATTCTCTCTTATTCTGTATAAGTAATAGAGTCACCTGATTCAAAATTCCAAAGGTACAAACGTAAAAGTAAAAATGCCTTTCATATCAACATCTGGCCATCTGAGAGGCAAAAAAGCCTAGATGTGTTTAACATAAATTTACCATTTTTTAGATATTTGTAATAGTTGATGGGATGGCAGCTGGTTTCCAAAGGATGCTTTTAATGGGAAATTTGGTAAAATTGTCTTCTGGAACAGAATTTTACATAGGAGTTTTTATGCCATTTTAAAAAGCTACGTAGCATTCTGTATTCATTTTTTGAGTGTTTATTTGTGGAGAAAGGCAAGGAACATGGAAAAGTGTTTTATACAATAATGAGAACAGTATTAGTTATTTTGTAGGTTTTGGGTGTATTTTGAATATCGAAACTATTTTGTATGAAGTAACCAAATATGTCATAGTTTTGTGACTTTGCTAAAATGACGAATGATATTTTTTGTAGAGTGAGGTAGAATAAATTGAATAAGTATTTTAGGTAGAGAATTGTTCACACTTCTCTGAAGTGATGTGTATTAAAAAATGCTTTGGATTATTGTAGGTTTTGGGGGGGACTATTCTGTATATAACTGATAAAGAAGACATTTTATTAACACTAGTCTATGGATGGAGGTCTTGGTTGTAAATATTATTCTTTAAATGTATGTGATGTAAGATTTTCTTTTGGCAATTCAGTTTGTGCACAGCAGTCCAGCCTCTCTAGTTTCACTTGGATATTTTGGGCTGGGTTTGGTTTTGTAGTCTCTATATAGACAGATGTATTATATTATACGATCTTGTCAAGCACAGAGGTGACTGAAAGTTTGCATTTCTTTTTTCATTTAAATTGTTAGACTATATAATTTTTGTTTGGTCATAAGATCTGGATTTAGAGGATAGAGAGTGGGAAGATTTTGGGGTGTTGTGTTCATATGTATATGTGCAGCAACAACTCTTAATATGGCCCCTATATTTTTGGTAAATATACTGTTAAGCATTTTTCTTTGCCAGTGAAATTATGAAATTGCCACTCAGTGGTAATATAAGCCCGGTGGATATTTTTATACCTTTTGTTTCTAATGCTAAATAATACAATGCTAAAAACTATTATGCTAGATAATAGTTTCTTGGAAATCTCATTTTCTGGCTGTATAAACCTCACTGTAAATACCTATTTTATTAGGAAAGAACCATTTTTGTTTGTAAAAACATGTTAAATCTAGCCTTTGTGTTTACTGGATCATTAACCTCAATGTTTTGGTTTTAAACACACACACACACACACACACACATATACACATATACATGTATAATATAATATAGAAAGTGATCTTAACAGTATAATATTTAGCTTAATATTTCATATTACACATGCAGTATATGAAATCAATGTTTGACAAGGTGCACCATGCTGGAAATGCCATTATAACTGTCAGTCTGTCTTTTATAATTTTGGTTTTTAGATTCTCCCCCAAACCCAGCTCCTTTGGGCACAGCTTTTATATAACATCTTGAAATTTCTACATGTGGGGTATAGCAAAGGTTAGAAAAATTCTCATTTGTCAATGGAATTGAATTTTAATGATAATAGTTGACCTTGTTTTAAAACATTTTTTCGTCATATAGTGATTTAGCTAATTTGTAAGGTTTTTTTTTTGGGGGGGGGGCGGGTGGAATAGAAATGGCATATCAAACCTGAGTTTAGTATAGATTGTGGAGCAGTCACAGAGATGTTTTGTATTATGCATCCATAACAAACACAGTTTTTATGCTGAGATTTTTTAACCTATAGGAATATTATATATCTGCATGTTTTGTAAATGTATTAATTATTTAATTATCAAATAATTTTTTCCCTGATAGACCTATTTCTATGTTGTTCTAAATAATTAGGTGGCTGAAAAGAGGTTTTGTGAATATAATTGTTTATGCTTTAAAATTGTAGTCCTTTATATATATGGATTGCTGTGATACCCATTTAAGTGTGTGTCTCTGTATGTGTGTGTTTATGTATGTACATGCATACATACGTGTGTATCAAATACTATTTATTACACGAAATAGAAAATTTAGTGTACCCAATCAAATTGGTAAACCATACCTATTATTGATTTATTTGGTTGCTGGATCGAATTATTGAAGTGTATTTTGTAAGTTGGATGGCTTTATGGCATTTTAATTCTTTTCCTATTGTTTTGAGGTTTTTAAATTAGCTATTATTTGTCTGCATAAAGAAATCACCATTCATATTTATAATATGCAGATATATAAAATGTTAATGTAATTGTTAGCTTGTCTCTCCCTGTGTTCAGTGGGTTGTTGGAAGGGAGGACAGAATAGAGAGCATTTAACTGTTGTATTATAATAAAAAAATTTTTTATATATCATCTGAACTTTTATAGGAATATAGAAATAACCGTGCCCCCCATACGCATACACACATAATAAGTAGCTTAATGATTAACCCTGGTAGAAAAAAAATTTCTTTGTGTGTTTACTCGGTGACTTTGTCTATGGGGAGAGTGATTAGGTAATCATGTGTATAGTATTCAGATATATTTTTTGTACCAACTGTCCTTGTAGATTTGCAGGAATTGCTGTCATAATGTTAATATTTTTTACTTAAAAAATTATAGATCAGAAGGGTTTTTTTCTTTTTTCTTAACAAAATATACACCAAATCTCCAGACTATTGAGTGAGATTTTTAGATGACTGAGTATATAGTTATTATTTCTCTAAAACATGAGGTCTTTTTAGATGTATTCATATTGCTGATATACATGTATTTACATTGGCTTCCCTCTGCTTTTTACTGGTTTTTCAGCTGGGATATGGATATACTGGGTATTTTTTTTATCTTATATCTATAATACTCACTGCTCTTGCTTTATATTTTGTTTATAGAGATTGCAGATATACATATATTCTATAAACATGTTAAAAGTTTGGAATATTTAACTTAAGCAGACATTTATTTTTAAGAGCTCTGTATGGTGGCTATTTTGGATTATGGTTAAACAGCTGTGTTGTATAATAATTTAGTAACACTTCAAGTTTGTCAATATAGATTGTTCATATAAAATTATAGTGTAGAAACTTTTTTGATGTGGATTATTCATTTTTGCGTAATCTTTGTTGGATTGCTGTAACTTCTATAAATCAAAAATGGGTTAACCTCTTGGTTAAATAACAAAAATATTTGTTTATATATAAATTGTCAAGTTAAAGATGGTGATAGAGTGATTATTAAAATGCTTTTTACCATATATTCATATAGAAGAAAAATTCAGAGTGTAATCATTAAACTTTCTTGTCTATTTAATACCTCTGCCTATTTAAAGGGCATGTAGGTACATCTTACTTTTCAGGAGGTACTTAGGTTCATGATGTGATTCATATTCACAGAGAACTTTTCTCCAAACTGGTTCTTTGTGCATTTGTTGTATGGGAATATTCAAGACAACTTTATAAATAATGGGCAATTAAGAATTAGTTTTAAACGCTAATTATTTCTCTGTATACGAAGTCTCATGAAGTATAATTTTGTACCTGTATCGTTGTAAATTTGTAGTGCTTTTATCTTTTGCAGTTGACTTGGCAATGAAATTGCTGAAAAACAGACTCCTGTAGCTAGGCAGAATTTGTCATATATTTATTTATTAGAAGGAGAAAATGACGAGATTGAAGGAATTTATGCCATTCTCATAGAAGACTCCCATTGTATTAAGTTGGAAGTATATTTTATTTGTTAAATTGTACTTGGAAAACCATATACATTAATTTGGTAAATTCATTGTGGATGCACTGAACATCCTGATATGATAGGCCATACATCTAATTTTTGCTGTTTCAAAATATGAGCTTGTTAAAGAGATTTTTATGCTACCTCTTGGAACTATACACAGATCTTCTGTATGTGTTCCCTTGATTGCATGACAATATTCAAGACAACGTTGTAAATAATCAGATAGTTCTTAATTTTTAACATCTAGGATTTCTAGATGTATAGAGTCTCACAAAGTATAATTTGTAAATAATTCATTGTAAAATTTCATGGTTTCATTATTTTCTTCAGGTAAATCTTAGCAGTATAAAATTGTGAGTTGTTTGAGCGATATACATTTTAGTATCTGTTTATTACATTGTTAGGGTAATGAGAAAAGTTTTCTGCTTTCTTCTTTTGCAGTTATTACTTAGATTTTAGCCATTGTTTAGTGCTTGTGTACATTAAAAAATTGTACCTAAATACTTTTGCAGTTGGATTTTGTTGCTGATAGGTCACTCTATAAATATAGATTTGTAACCATTATGGGAAATGTCTTTGTATAAAGTAAATTTTATTCTACCTCTTTGAACTGTTCAATATTGAATTTAGTTGCACTGCTTGACAACATTCAAAACAATCTTGTAAATAACAGATAAACATGCCATTTTAAGTATTTCTGAATAACTAGAGTCTCACAGGGTATAAATTTGTAAATATTTCACTGTAAAATATCATAGTTACATTGACTTCTGTTAAAGTTTTGGCAGTGCAATGTTTAATTAATAATTGATCTCTTAAAGTTACATAACATTTTGGTGTTTGTATACTAGGTTTTGGGGAAGAATCAGAGATTGCCGCTTTATCTTCAAAGTATTATCCTATGTAGAAGAAAACTTCAGCCCATGGGCTGAAGTTTTTTCTTAAGTATATGATGTAGCAAATACCAAGGGTTATAATCTAAACCCTGGGCTGTATTTTACCTGTATTTTATCTTTAGGAAAGACAAGGAAGACATAACAAAGCAATTATTTTAAATCAAGATATTCAGAGTTAGAAAACATTCAAATTGTTAAACAATCATTGTTATTTTGTTACACTATGTATGTGCATGTATACATGTACAAAGAGTACATATATATGGTCTTGACAGATCTATGTATATATGTATATGCATATACTCACCCATAAAATTAGATTAGGAGTATAGACCTGATACTGGTTTTTAAAAAGGGTATTACTTATTTCTACTTATTTACATTTCATTTTAATTTGAAAATTAATAGTATTTTCTAAGCTTAAAATATTTCTATTATAGCCAAGCTTATACTAATTTTTATATTAAATAAATATTCTGGTCATATCAATTGCTAATCTGCTTCCGTATATATACATATATATATAATTTCTGTGTTTATGAACATTCTGTTTTACTTTACTTTTAACATTTTTTTCTTTGAGGTAGTTATATTCATATATTATGTATGATAATTAGACCCAAATGCCAAAAGTTTTCTGTATCTGTGTTGTATGTAAAATAAGTTCTGGAAATTTCTTCTGAGGATATTATCTAGTATTGATTAAAATATAAATCAGTATATCTTTTCAAACAATTTTAGCAATGATAATCAAAATTAAGCATGTATAATTTATGAAATGGTATAAATTTTTGCTGGGGGTTTATATATACCAATTCTAGAAAATTTACAGAGAAGAAAGACTTATAGTTTGAATATACTAACAGATAGTAACTTGTACATCTGAAATATCCAGCAATAAATATAAAGAGGAAGAAATTATTGTAGTTCACCTAAACATAATACAAACTTTGGAAAAAAAATTCTTGAATCAAAAAGTGTAATATTTTAAATGATGTTATTTTTGAAGAAGCATAAATTAGTTGTCTTTGTTTACTAAGGTATGTGTATGTTGCTTCTAGTTACTCTAAAGAGAACTCTTGATGATAAATTATTTCCACAGCATGGAAAATAATTAAATAATTTCATAGTCATTGTTATAATGGTGATTATTTTATCATGTTTATAATTTTTGTATATGTGAATTTGCAGAGTAAAGCATGCATGGTTTACATGTTGGTTTATTGCTACATGAAAAAATAGGAAATGAATATAATCATATGTGAGTAGAAGATTGTTTGGAAGAACACATCATACAGTGGTGGAAACACAAGAACTGCTTCTATGTTCTGCATTTGAATTTGTAATGTTATTTAAAATGAACATTTAAACAACAGAGAGGGAGGTGTTTATAAAGGCAACCTGTTTGTTCCTTCATCCATCCTTGCCTTTCAAGGTTTTGGGAGCGCTGGCTGTTGTATTCACCTTTGTTTTCCTACTGGCTATTATGAATGGTTTTTGTGAATGATCATCCAAAGAACATGCAATTTAGAGACTAGTGCAGCAGAGATTCTTAAAACATTAAAACAAAGCATATTGGATCACCTGAGGAAAGAAGCTAGACTCTGGGCGATGGGATTGGAGGTAGGTGCCAAAGATAATATCTAGGTCGACAAACATTTGAGTAAAGAAAATAGTCCTTGAAAATTAATATAACCCAGAAACATTTAAAGATGATTACTATTCATAGTGGAAATGCCTTATTTGTGGGTGCTGATAATAGTTGTGAGTAGTTGTTGGATGAGAGTCTTTAGGAACAGATTGTGTTACCCTTAATTAATTTCTGAGAAAGAGATAGTGGAATTTTTAAATTCTTTCTGCAGTGGTTGAATCTGTCAGAAGGATTTCAAGTAAATATTTATAGTTACAATAGTCTATAAGATTATTCAAATTAGCAAGGGAAGCATTTGATATAAAGGTGATCTGATCAAGTCGTCTCTCTCGCTAGTCAAATTTACTGGTCCAGCGTTCCCTATGCCTGACCAGCGTAAATTTACCCTAAATTATTATGTTCAGATGCCTGATTTGTATCTAACCTTTGCTAAATTGTACATTGTACTTTTCAGGTGATCATGAGGCTAAAAAGACATTTGCAGATAATCTCAGAACTGCTGACATTTTCAGAAACTCTAACCATTCAGCTGTACACTGCAGGTAAGAAGTTAGTAAATAAAGAAGTTCTGCTTAAAGAAGTTCTGTTTTGGAATGAGGCCCTTTGCCTAGGCTCAGGAAAATAATTAATATTGGTACAGATATTGTTCTTGGGGACCTTGAAATTATCAGCTGTGCCTGCACATTGATGAATTAGTGAATTAGAGATATTACACCAAAGTAAAGGGGTTGGTAGATATTATACCAAATTAGATATTACAGCAAAGTAAAGGGATTATTATATGTATTCCTTCATTTAGTTTACTTATAGAATCTTATAATGAAATTGACCAGGTGTCCAAAAATTAGAAATCGTGAAATGGGGAAGTTGTGAAATGGGGAAATCAGATATTTTGTGTTGTGATAATGATAAAAGTTATAGAACCAATAAAAAGGTGTTGATACTAAAAAGTGGTAGTGTCATGTTTGATGTAAAATAGGCCAGCTACAAATGATGAAATGTTTATAAGTAGAGTTTTTTTTTTTAAACAAAGTTCAGCATGGCTCTCTACTTTCCCTGCTTATTAAACTGTTCCATTGGAATGTTGTATATCTCGCCCTGCAATGTTTTCCTTTTTCCCCTGCCAGGAGATGAAAGTTCCAAGAAGGTACACTTTTGCCATCTTTATTTTTAATACCAAGAATGGTACCACCAGTGAATGATACTCTGCTGTATTCATCACTGACAGACTCTTCACTCCCAGGAATAACCCTTGGAAATACAATTGTAAGGCAGTTGAGTACACATTTAATGGGGTAGGATGCGATGGGATAGGGTAGGAATGGTTAGAGGGACTTTGGTTAGACAGGAATTATACACCCTGATTTTCTTAAGCTTGGTGACTTAAAAAGTTACTGAGCACTGCTATCAGTTTAGGTGGTAGTTATTGCTCTATAACAGTAACTGAAGCAATCATTGTGTTATATCCGTGTATTCAGTGGGTCAATACTGCTGACAGCATCCAGAATGCTTGTGAGATCAACTGGGAAATCTCAGATGGCTGAGGGTGATTCAAAAATCTGGATGATTTGATGCATCTGGAGGCTTCTTTAGTCACATCTTTGGTATATGGTTTGGAATTACTTGAAATCTGATTCAGTTGAGTCTTTCAATTAGAGTAACTGCATACACTGTTTCCCAGAGGAAAGTATTCAGAGAGAGCCTTGTGAAAAGCTGTGGCTTTTATGATTCTCAGAAGTCATGCACCATTACTTCTGCCACATTTTATTGGCTAAAAATGTCATGTGGCCAACACAAACTCTAAAATTACTGTAGCACAGCATTTAGGACCTCATGAAAGAGGGCACAGTAGTTAAATGATAAACCTGTGAAGATTCCTAGTAGGTGTTTTTTAAATTTTGTGGTCCTTCCATGCAGTGTTTCCATCATAACCTGTATCTATCCCTATGAGGTCAGTTTCTAAATTGATATTCAGAATTCTGCATTTCCACGTAGTCTAAATTTCTAGCACATGCTTTTTAACAACCAGAAAATGGATTGCTTGCTATAGGATAAAGTTTTCTTTATTTTTTTTAATTTGGTGAGTTTTGGAGAAGACTAAGCAAGAATAGAAGACATATATGCCATTAAGTCAATTTGGGGAATACAAAAGGGAGTTGAGCCCAGGTGGAATAGGCTGATAGCTTAATGTACAAAGTTGCAGAAATGCTAAAGCTATGTAACTGTCTAAAATAATGAGTGGGAACTGTTGTTAAAGAAATGAATAATATTCTGACAAATGGAGAATTCAAAGCTCTGAATGCATTCAAACCCCATTGCATCAGCAGTTGCTTTTCATTTTTACTTCTTTTCCTACTATTCCCCTTTTAGTTTGCTGCTCATATCTAGATAGAATGATGATGACTTGGGGGTTGTCTACATAACAGTTTTGTTGGCCAGCTGGAATAATGTTTAAGACCTGTAGCTTATTTCCAGGTATCATTGTAAGGTCTCTATCTTTTTAGTATGGTTAGTATTTTTCTAATAAAATAAATTGAACTAGGTTTGTTCTTTTCATTGTAATGTTTAGCTATTTGAATTCTAGGCACTTCATGTAATATTTAGGCATTGTCTGTTATGTTGCCTATACAGAAATTCATGTAGACTGCATGAAATAACACTGAATACATAGTTAAAACCAAATATATATTTGAAAAGAGATGAGTGAAAATGTTGAAAAAATCTGTTTATCCATTTTAGCAAGGGTATTAGAAGAAATAACCCCTATATTTAACTTTCTTATTGTTAGGAAATTCTGGAAAGAATTGTGTACCACTTGCTATTTCTTCATAATATATTGAATTTCACATTTCATTTTATGCAAAATGTTAATTAACCCTTAGAGATCTCATAGGGTGTGCTTCTCACCTTTTTTACACTCTCCCTCTGTTTCCTCTCAGATGTTGACTACATAGGAAACTGATATCATTGCTTCTGCCATCTCTTTCACCAAAAGTAAAATACAGTCTTCCCAAGGCTTGGAGAGTCCTCCTTTTTCTGTGTTGGAGTAGGCACTTCTTGAAGATAAGAAAAACTGGACTGAAAAATGAAAAAGCTCACATTGATAAAGTGACCCAAAGTGTATCATCATGAAGAATTATAACTAGGCATGTTGACTGCTTTCATTTTTGTCATTGAACTAAATTCCAGGAGCTTGAATGGTGGAGACATTACACAAAGAAGCTCAGGGTGATGGAATTGAGGGTTCTATCTCAATGAGTCCATAAGTATGAAGTGCATATATTTTTAATTCTCACTTATTATAGGATAAATTTTTAAAGCTGAATCATAAAAAAAGCATTTTTTCAATAAATTTAGAAGATGTAATTTTTAAAGTATAATATATTCACTTCTGAAGTATCTTTTCTTCCTCCTAATTCCACTCCTCAGTGTTAACTGCTATTAATGGGGTTTTGTGTGCATTCTTTTGGGGTACGTTCATAAAAATTATGCATGTAGTTTTTTTGAAGGACCATAATTTTATTTTCCCTTTTAACACTCTCTTGAGCCCCTTGTTCTAATTTGGTTATATAACTTTAACATCTCTTGGTAAAAGAGATGGAAATTTATTGATTATACATTCTTTATATTTGCTACGAATTTTCTCTGCAACGAACATGCTTATATGTACATCAATTTGAATTTGTCCGACTACTTTATTGGAATAATTCCTGTGACTTGAAACTGCTGGGGCATAGGATGTGCAGAATTTGCATTTTGAGTGAAAATTCAGAATTCCCTCTTAATATAAAGCCTTTCTCATCAATTCTCTTCACCAGTTCCCTATTTCCTATAACTGTACAAATGTATGTATCGGTATTTTTAATCTTTGACAATGTAATATTGCAAACAATGTCAAGCTTGGTCATTGCATCATTAATAGCCCATTGTATTTCACGTTTCTCTTATGTTCTCATTTTTCTTGTAATGTTTTCATTTGTCTTGAAGTAATAGTTAATGTTGTTACTGATTTCTAAGGGCTCATTTACAATGAATGATGTTAGTCTTTTGATTTTCATTCATTGAACATAAAATAAGCTGTATTTTTTTTTTACCATTCTTTCTGTTTTATTTTTGGTTGTACAGAAGTTATGTATTCATATATAATCATTTTGTGTTGTATGGCTTTTGAGTTTTGTATACTTAAAAACATTTATATCAGTTGCATACATATGTTTGTGCTGTATTTTTTGTCATTTTTTAATGTATGAGTCATAACTTTGGTTCTAAAGCATTAAATTTCAAACTTACCTTCACTTGAGTAGTTACCTCTTATTTTAAGTTCTGCCATAATTTCCATATGTTATTGCTTATACTTTTGTTAATTTGTATGCCTAATCTGCGCTTGATACTTTTTAATTACCGATGATTTATGCTATCTTGTCTATTCCATTGAGTTCTATTTCATTTCTCTTCTTTTTCAGAATATTCCCTGTCTGTACTCAAATTTTTTCTCTAATTGATGCTTACAATAATTTTTCAAGTTGGAAAAGCAGTTTTAATTTCATTTGCTTCAAATTTAATAGATTAATTAGGAGAGAAATAGTATTTTTAAAATTGAGTCTTCCTATCCAACTACCAGGTATGTTTTTCTGTTTTTAATACAGTTTTTCTAATGCACTACTGCTACTACAGTTTTACTGGGTATTTTTTGTTTTCAAAATTCATTCTCGATCATTTCAGGGTCTTAATTTAGTGATCCTTCTGTATTTGTTTTCCCTTAATTTATTTTCTTGTAATACAGAAGCCATTTTTGTACACATTACTTTTCAAGCAACATTTCCTTTAATTTCTAAAATTATCCTTTTTTTATTTTTGTCTAGCACAGTTTATCATCTTTTGTTGTCTTGATAAAGTACATTAGTAGGTATTTCTAGAATATGTAGAAGTAGAAAGTGTCTTTGTTCATTTGCCAGTTATTGCTAACCTCATTAATTTGGGGTTTGTTTTAGAAAAAAATTTTGGTCACATTTTACAGGTTAAATAAAATGTAAATTTAGATACACTAAAATGAACTAAATTTGTTAATTTTTAAATATACTCTCCCATTGTAATTTTATTTGGAATTTCTGAAGGGATATTCCTAAATAAGTGTAGCATTATTTTGTTCTGATTTTGTCAAAGTTTTATATCTAATTTACTAGTGCTTCTGAATCGATTTTTCGTACTTTTGGATATCTAGAAAGAGATTATTTTTCTTTTGAAACAATCTTTGACTTACAAAATTATTAAGTGTACCATTGATTCTGCAGTTTCCCCTTCATTTAACATCTTTCAAAAGCATGACACAAGTTTCTAAACTGGGAAATTAATATTAATGTATTGCTGTTAATTTAATAATTAACAGATCCACATACCTTATTGACATTTCCAGTATTAATGTCTTTTCTTTGGGCCCAGTAGTCATTTGAGGTTATCACATTGCATATAGCTGTCATGTTGTCCTTAGGCTCCTTTTTTGGGAAAGTTACCAGGTCTTTTCTTCATTCATGATTTTGACATATATTGACGAACCTATAGAATACCCTTCACTGTTGGTTTTTCTGTTTATTTTGTTGTTGTTAGATTGAGGTGTTAAACATTTATATAGCATACTATAGATATGATGTTGTATCCTCAATCATCAGGCAGTACATTGATAGATCAAATTACTAATACCTTGAGACTACATGTTTCAGTGTCATTGTTTCTTACCTGTAGTAATTGTCCATTCTCCCTTATAAATAGAGGTATGACTTAGGGATATTTACTTGGGTTATAGGTTAAAATTCATTCCTGTATCGTTTTGCTTTTGCTCAGGTTGTCCCACATTTGGCCTTGCAGTATTCCTTTATTCCGTTATCTGTGTCCTTTAAACAATTTGATAAGCATAAGTACATCCAGGCTGTGATTATCCAGTTTTATTTAGGTCATTTTTATCTTTTAATCTAGGAGATATTTCCCCATATTTGTATTTGGATAATTTTTTCTTTTTAATTTTACCATTATAATTATTTCATATTAATGAGACCATATAGTATTTGTCTTGTATCTGGCTTATTTCACTCAACATCATGCCAACAAGATTGATCCACATTGTTGCATGCCTCACGACTTCAATCCTTCTTACAGCTCATAATATTTCATTGTATGTGTGTACCACAGTTTATCTGTTCTTCAGTTGATGGACACTTTGGGTGTTTCCATCTGTTGGCAGTTGTGGATAAACTTGCAAATCTCTACTCATGTCCTTAATTTCAGTTCTTCTGTGTATATACCATTCCATTTGGTAGTTTTTTGTCTGTCTTTTAACCTACAACAATTCTTGCTCTTTAATTTTTTTCTTGGCATTTGTTTATTGAGGGAAATCAGTTTAATTTCTCTGTACAGCTTTTAGATTTCAATATTCAGGACATGGTAGATCATACCACTGTGGTTGTGTTTTAACATTTTTTTCAATTTTCTGTGGTCGTTACATACAGATGCCTTATCAGACTGGTTTTATAATTCATTCAGTTAGTTATAGGAATATTTTTATTGCATCACATCATAATTCATTTCTTAACACTTGACTGCGTAACGTCAGTTTTTTTGTTTATTTTTGTAAAGTTGAAAATCATTTACTATATGATGTTTGCCATCAACTTAAACCATAAAAATTATTATTTCATTAGTGGTTGCACATTTATTCTAAATAAATAAATTTATTCTATCATTTACTATATGATGTTTGCCATCAACTTAAACCATAAAAATTGGCCTATTATTTCATTAGTGGTTTTACATTTATTCTAAATAAATAAATTTATTCTAAGTTAGTATAGGTACTTAATTTAAATTAGTATAGGTACTTAATTAAACTTCATCAAGTATTTAAAATTCCAGTTCAAAAGAAAATGCAAATAGAATGCATGAGCTTTCCCTTTACTTCTTAATCGTTACAGATGAATTATTCATCTGAATTCACATCTATCTGGACACTGCATTCTAAAGACAGAATGCAAAGATACTTACATTTGCCTTGCTAATACAATGCTGCTAATATTTCAGTTATGACAAAATTTACATATAAAGGATAAATCATTTTAATTCTGTTCAAGTTAATTCCAATGTGTTTTACATTTATACAATTCACTTGTACAGCTTGGAATCTGGTTGTTTTTCTTTTACATTTTTAATTAAATATAACATACAAACAAAAAGAAAAAGCAATGATTTTCAAAGTACATGGTTAAGTTCTTTATATTTGGTTTTACAACATTTGTTTTTATCTCATTCATACATATGTAGTAAATTTGGTTTTTTGCCTTTTTGTTTTTTTCCCTTTTATTTCAAGAAATTCATCTCCATTAGTTTCACTATTGTATTTGAAGATGCATAATATTTTTCTGTAATTTAGTTTATGACTTATAAAATAATCTTAAATGTGTATTTCCCTTTTAAAAAATTTTGTGGAAGTGATGTTTTTCACATTTTTGTTGTAGGTATTTGTAGTCAAAGTGTTTGACTGTTGCGGAGCTCGAACGATATTAAGGAATGATAAGAAAGAAAGAGACAGACGGGTTCAGGGGGTCTGAAGCTTAGTCATAACAGACAACAGACAACTTTATTCTTAACTAGTTCCTGCTTATATAGTGCAGGGTTTAGGTGACTAAAAGCATGCATACATTTCGTGATAAAACAGAGTTTCTACTTATCAGTATATTATTCCCTACATACAAGAGATAGCTAACAAGACCTTGGGGCTTAAGAAAAAATAAACATTCTCTCCCTCTCAGACTGTCCTCCAATAAAGAAGATAACAGTCTCCACAGGTTATTGCCGATGCCACTCCGAAGCCAGTTGCGCCCAATAAATTCTGCACGTTTTCCATTAACCCTGGCTCCTACATTTGACTATGTCAATAGTTTGTTCTTAAACAAGTGACAGTTTCTGTGTTAACATTTTACATACCTTGGTTTAACTTTGTAAGTCCCATGGGAGAGATAATTTAATTTTATAATTTTTCTAGATATGTTTCAGTGTTCTCTTATGTGGTGATATAGGCACAGGTTTTAATGTTAAGGTGAGGTCTGATAGTATTATTAATGAGATCCACTCTGTCACAAGAATTCAACTAGAAGGTTTTTGTCTGTTTAAAGATGGCATTTTATTTATGGGACTATACAAATACCAGGGTATTCTGGTTCCTTAGGGACATCCCTAAGCAGAATCCAATCATTTACATGTGCAGTCAATATGGCATTAGTGCTCTAGCTGTACCTCTGCAAAAGGAAATATACATAGGATGTTTTTCAGAGTTGATTTACTAAAATTGGCACTGATGCTTGACACCGTATAATTTTGACCTTAATATTCAGCATTATAAATAAATTGGTTATTTTTGAGTCAATTTAAAATATGATTCCCATTTTTAAATAATGTCATTTAAAAAAAATCTTTGCACTTGTTAATTTGGAAGAACAAATATGTCAATTGCCAGGAAAACTCTCTAATAGAATAAAGAATATTCTAATAGAAGTAGGGGAAGTTAGTTAGCTATCGCAGATTTTCAAGCTATATAATTTGAAACATGCCAGTGGCATGTGATTACACTGACAAATACAACAGATAATCCAGAATTTTATCTAGTTGCATGAGAGAACAGGAAGTGTGGTAAAATTAACATCTGGAATTAGTGGGGAAAATTGTTAGCTAAACGGAAAAATAGTTTGATCTATTCCCCATCAAAGAGCAAGAAGGATTTAATATGAATCAGAAGTTTAAGTAAAAGCCAAAATACAAACTAGGAAAAGATATTTATAATGTATCAAATAAGAAATCATAAATCACTAAGGAAGAAAATTCTTCCCTAAAATAGCAAAGAGAAATACCAATAATCCTATAGTAAAAAGGCTTGAACAAATAATTCATGGAAAAAATAAAAGTTGCTCTTAACGATATGAAAAGATTATTTGATTTGCTTTATTGAGAGTTTGAAAAGATAGTGAAGATGCTATTAATTTTTGAACTACTAGATTAGCAGAACCCCAGATGCCTCTCAAAGATGTCTTTCTGCAAATTAAAGGGAATCAGGCATATTCACACTTTGATAATGGGAATGTAAAATGGCCACATCTCTGTGGATGGGGATTTAGTGTCTAGTGAACTTACATGAACTTTGGCGAGCCTATGATGCGCCTTGTAGTTAGATGCAACTGTAACAAAGATTGATGTACATTTGTATTTACTATGGAAGCATTTCTGGGATGTCAGATAATTGAAAAATAGGGTAGAGCTGATTGCTGTAACTGCAGTAAACTGCCTTTGTTTTGAATGCTTGACTGTTGGCTGAAACAGTGACGGACTTTCAGTAAAGTTTTTTAATTAGAACATTGGATGAGAAGTACATACAAATAAAACAAAGGGAGAAGTTTGGATTCAGGTTATTACTCAAGGGAACCAGTAATTTTTGTCATCATAGAATAGATATATTCTTGTAAATTGTCCTAGTTATGAAAGTAGCATTTTCTAAATTTTTGTAGTAATGAATCAAGTTTAATCTAGTAGAGCAGTGAGTTTCTAATAGAAGTTTTTAGCTCCTTGTTATTTTCCTGTAAAATGACTCGACGTAGATCTTGCAGAATTTGGTCAAGATTCTAACTTCCTGAGAGTCCATATTATACAGATTTTGAAATCAGAAGATAGGTAGGTCATCTGTAGTTAGCCTTGTGGCCAGGTTGATTGAATCTCCATTACAAAAAAATTTTAGTTAAGCTAACAACTTAGGATCTTTGTAGAATTCCTGGCTTTATAAATCTGCCCAGTAAGCTGGTGATATTTGATTGGTGTGTGGAATTCATAAGTGATAGATTGCTTCATTGCATGATTAGAAAATGTCATGATGGGTGTTTAAATTAATGTAGGTGTTCAAGAAGATGGTTGGAGCCAAGAATTGGTGATGTCCATGTGGATGGGTGAATGTGAGATGTCCAAGTAGATGGGTGAATAGATCTGGAAGTGCATCCTGGAAGGAATTAAGAAATGGAAATAATGTACTTATAAGAATATAGTATTATAAGACTGAATGAATTGATGTATCTCATCCATTGACCCATTGAACGTCAGTGGTGTTTTATTCATCGAGTCTCAGAGACTTAAAAGGCTGACAATGATATCATTAGGGATTCTTTGTTTATGGCACTCATTCATAAGCAGAATGTCCCAGACTCAGAAATACTTCAGGTTTCTGCCGTCTAACCCAGGTTTTGTTCAGTGTGACTGGGGGACAGAGTATGGAAGTCGTACAATAGCTCTTAAATGTTTTTATCTCCTAGTGACACGTTATGTTCAGCCAAACAGATTACATAGTTACTGAGGTTTAGGAAGCATATTTTTCCTGTATTTGAAAGGAGAGGAGAATGGACATGTTAAGCACCAGTAATGGCTACTATAGGTCACTTTTCTGGTCCCGTATAATGGGTTAACTTTATATACATGCATAAACTTTACCTTTTTAACAATGAGAGCAATAGATAGCCTCATCAGTATTTCTGGTCTTATGTTAAGGGATCCCTTCATTAAATTGTTTGTTTACATTACTCTATATATCAGATCTGTATGTGCTTACTCTTAGCCCAGAGTTCTATGAACTTAAAAGAGTTACCTGCATCCCACTTCCCTGTCTACAGTGACAGTGCAGGGTCAAGCCAGCCATTAACAAAACTCCAAGCTGGAAAGGGTGGGCAGCCATTAGTCCATAGAAATTTTGAAATTTCACTGTGACGATATTGTGAGGGCCCCTTGTCTAGGGGATGGATAATATTTTATTAGGCCTTGAGGATGCTTGCTTATCTTGTTCTCTCTTGTCCCTGCTTTCTTTCTGGGAAACTTGCTCAATTCTATTATTCTACTTGTTTACTTTTGAAATACTGAGTGTGGAATATATCTTTATGGGGAGCTGTGGAGCTTTTTCTTCTAATTGAGAGTTTGAGGCCATCATAATGAGCTATTACATAAGGTAAACTACCTTGGAGAGCCATCAGACTGGACCCAGAGGGAATTTGTTGTAAATGAGAAGTAGCATTTTTAAATTTAAGTCTCTCAGATTTTCAAGTGGTGATTTATGACTGACTACTAAAGATAGATGAAACATGCAAGAATTTAAGGATTGGTGGATGAATACATAAAATAACTGGTTAAACCTTGGTTGTAGGAATAGATAAATGGAAGGAAGGATTGATGGATGGATGATGGAAGAATGCAAGATTGGTGGGTGAAGTAATATAATGGATAGGTTCATAAAGCTTATGTGTACTTTAAGAATAGATGAGTGAATGCATTCATTGAATATTTGGAAAGATGGTTTGTAAGAATGCTTTATGGAATTTAGGATCCAAAAATGGATAGGTGAATGATTGGATGGATAGAATAATGTAAAAAGGAACAAAAACTAGAATATGAGTGGAAGGTTGAATGCATGAGAGCCTGAATGTTTTGAAAACATAGGATGTTAGTTGGATGTATGTATGAATATACAGATTGATGGAGTGGAGTGAAACTAGATGGTGAGGTGCCTGGGTGTTAGAATTTGAATGGATTCTGAAATGGAACCTTGTGTGTATGGATCATATAAAAAATTGATGGGTATTTAATATGGGTGCAAGTTGTATGGATCAGTGCTTAGGTTCAGGTATCTATGTATGAATAAACATTCCATGCATAAATAATGCATGTTTGATATCTTTAGGGTAGTGTATTAGCTAGGGTTCTTTAGAGAAACAGAATCAGCAGGAAATATCCATAGATATAAAATTTATAAAAGTGTCTCATGTATGTGTGGGAATATAGAGTCCAAAATCCGTAGGCTGTGAAGCTGACGACTCCCATGAATGATCTGGACAAATGCCACAAGAGAGGCTTGCTGACGGAAGTAGGAAGAGACTGTTTTCTTCTGAATCCTCTTTAAAAGCCTCCCAGTGATTAGATTAAACATTACTCATTGCAGAAGACACTCCCCTTGGCTGATTACAAATGCAATCAGCTGTGGATTCAGCCGACATGATAATGATTTAATTCTATGAAATGTATTCATAGCAACAGACAGGCCAACACTTGCCCAACCAGACAAACAGGCACCACCACTTGCCAAGCTGACACACGAACCTGACCATGACAGGTAGTTTGATTGATTGAATAAGGGATAATATGGGAATTTGATCCATAGAATAGACTAATAACATTCACAACTGAAATAAAATAATTGTTGAATAAAATAATTCAACTATTAGTATAACACTACATATATGTTAATGCAATTATACTAGTTCAGTGATTTATAATAAGCTGAAATAATAGTTGAACAAAACAAAGGTGCGCAAATTAGTGAATGAGCTGCATTCTTGCCATAGGCTAATTCCTTACTAAGTGAGAAAAGTTTAATGTTTGTATTTTCAGATTAAATGTAGTGGCAGTAGACTATCAAAAGCGAACAAAAACCAGCTATGGTGAGGTCAAAAAGTAGTTTATTCTAATCATATTTTATGATTCAGTAATTTGGAGACTCTTAGAAGATTGATCAATGAGCCGCCTTCATCTTATGTACCTTATGCTGATTTCATGGTATATTTCACAGTTTCCTCATATTTTCCACAGTTTTAACTGAGGTGTTTAAGAAGTGAGATCTATTAGATGCTTCACTGCCTGATAGTTCCATGTTCACCTAAATTATTCTTGGTTAACATTTCTGTGGACTTCATTCTTCGAAAGAGCTGGTAAGAATCAGTAGCACAGCTGTGCTGTTTAGTTTTTGACCAGTTTGACGTTGAATCCAGTTTATCTGTAATATTTTAAATCCAAATTTAAAATAAACATCCAGTACTGTCATAAAACATCCAGTACTGTCAATAATGGAACTAATATCAGTTAGATGCAAAGGGCTCTTAATGTTTAATTTTGGTGCAGTGTTTAAACATAGGTTATGTAATTTTTGATTTGCTACTGCCGTCTACTCTCACCGTAGATTGCTATCTGGGCAGTTATCATAAATCTCTGTGTCACTATATTTAAAATTCTGTGGTAGGCAGTAATTTATTTTTTTGTAATAAATGCATCAATGCTAAGTTTATAGAGGGAAATAGAGAAATCACAGTGGTAGAAGATGAGAGAGAAAGTGGTATTAAAAGATGGTACAAAGTCAAGTAACTAAGGGGTAGGATTGGCTTCAAATAACATGGGTTGTAGTTGAAATTTTTTTTTTTTTTTTTTGCATGGACAGATACCGGGAATCATACCCGGGTTTCTGGTATGGCAGGCAAGCACTCTGCCACTGTGCCACCATCGCTCTCCCAGAAGTTGAATTTTACTTAAAGTATGTGATAGTAGAGTATTTCTAATATCAGTAAGTAAGGTGAGCAAACAGGACCTGAGGAGTATTCCGGTATTAAGGTAGTGGAAGTTATCATGGTTTTATTTGATTACTGAACTAAGATTCAAGCATTCTCCTTTTTTTTTTTTTTTCTTACAAGCACCTTTTATAGTAAGGACTAAGGAGATCTTGATAGAAGGTAAGAGCATTAAGGCCTGTATTCTTATTTTTAAGATATATTATTTGCTATGTGGCTGGATTAACCTCTTGCTGGGATAATTCACAGTAAATCTCTTTCATTAAACATATTGTCTATCCTATATGATTGCTTTGAGGTGACAATTTTACCCTGGATTTTAGAGTTGTATTTTGTTAGGAAGTAATATTTAATGAAATTAGGAGTTGAAATACAAGTAGTTTTCTTCTAGTAAAAACTAAAAAGTTGCACAAGGAGCATACAAGATAGCAGAGAGAATAGATATGTGGAAATGTGATGATGGGTTTTAGTTTGGAGAAAGAAATCCATGAAATACTATGCAATATACAGAATATATTATAAATGTTCCTTTGTCCCATGTCTTTATTGTTTTTTTACCCCTGAACGGTGTATAAATTAGCACTCAAAAGGTACACAAGAAATGCTTGTTCAGAGAGGAAATGGTGATTGAATGGCATGAAGATAATTTGGAATAGGAGATGGGTACTCATTTCATAGTAAATGGTCAGAGGAAGGAAAATGATGGCTTCTTCATTTTCTACATAAGTGTAACTCGTTTTTGTTGCTCAGAGTTTATTTAGCATTAGGATCATGGGAGTTGTTTTCTCTGTTTTCTTCAAATACTTGATTTGAAGATGATACCCATTTGTCATGGGCATAGCTATGTGATATTTGATACTCTGCTGTGTATTTTAATTTGCAGTCTATCCCTCTGTACTCTCCCAGGTAGTAAACTTGTGGACAAGAGGATCACACACGCCTTCTACAGTGGTTCCATCCACAAAATCACACAAATGCTATCGTTATTCCTCCCTTCTAGGATCTTATTGCATTTTTGTATCTCAAAGGGCATAATTTTTATGTGAGTAACCCCAGGAAGAGATGTCTTGCTTTTTTGCAAGTAATAATTGCTTTAAATGCTGTTGAGACCTTAAATGGCCTTCTCTGGAACTCTCTGGTTGTTGTTTATTCATCTCCTCTGGTGTTGTATTTACCTCATTGTACTTTATGTCTTATTTTTACGAATGAGAGTGAGAGTTCTGAGTACTAAATGGAATGAATATAACCCCATGGATACCTTGCTCATGCCCCAGATGATAGCCGGGGTTTCTCAGTTACATACCTCTCATATGTCAGCTTTGGTACCATTTGCAAAATACTTTATTTCTTATTTGAATTATGAGCCCACATTTTGCAGAGAGGTACCAAATATAATCCTCTTAAGCATTTGTGTTGCCATCACTGGTCCGTCTCTGGTTGCCATTTTCATTGGATTTAGAAGTCTCGGTCTCAAGCAGAAACTGGGAAAAGCTGTAGTTTCCGTATTTCTGTATGCCCAAACATGACTTGGATTCCCCATCACAGTTGTGGCCGTGTAAAAGAGAGGAATACCCCTCCTCTGACATTTTGAGTCATGGTGATGCCATCATGTACAGAACATGCTCCCATTATTTTCTTGATATCACTGGTATTTTTCTGGAGTAAAAAATTCAAGGCATGAAGGATATTCCTTCCTATATTACCCTGATCTTCATTTGTTTTCTGCTTAACTCAAGTGGGATAAAAGTAGAGGCCTGTGTTTATTTGAAGTTTTAATTGTATACTTCTGGAAGATAAACTACAGTGCCACTTATGGAATTAATAACTATATTGCCCAGCCTATTTCATCAGAGGCTTGTGAGGGGGTATCACATATTACTACCTTTATAGTACAGTGATGGCAATAAAAATATTATCAAAAATTTCAAGATCATATTGTTATATCTTTCCTTTAAAGTCATTTACTTTTACTAACAAAATATTTAATGGTTTAAAAATTACAGAAATATGTACATAAATGATGTCTTCTTTTTCATCTTGTTCTGCTCATGTCAGCTAGATGCTGAGATGGAACTTGTATTTCTCTTGCAATATTCACTTATTTTACTCACCAAAAATCCTTTTGTATTTTCAAAGTAAAAATATTTCCGTGTTGAACATTTTCCAAGTTCAAAATGATCTTTAGGGTATAAAATATCAATGTCCCTATTCTAAACATTTAGGTTACATATGACTTACAGTTTTTTATAGTCTATGCCAGGAATTAACAAACTTTTGTCTGTAAAGGGCCAGACTTGACAGATAATGCTGTCAAAGAAGCTCAACTGTGCCATTGTATTATGAAAGCAGCCATAGCCAAATATGTTAGGAAATAAGTATGTATGTATTCTAAGAAGACTGTATTTACAAAAAAAGAAAATGTGATGGGCTGGAGTTAGACACTGTGTGGTAGTTTACCAACCTCTGGCCTAAAGCATAGATCTTTCAATATTCTGAGGAAAGTCAATAGATGTAGGAAACCAAGAGAGAGAATGTCTTTCCTGCCCATGCCCTTTTTTGATAATATCTTCATGCCGTTTTTTAGTCATCAGTGTTATAAAGTAGGAAGTTAAGTAACAAATGGGAAAATTTTTTATTTCCTTTTTTTTTTTTTTTACTTTTAATTTCCTTTTCAGTTATACTGGACCTAGTACATTGAAGCAGGGACACCAAGAATGGGTCATTAAACAATTTAAAGCGAAATGCTCATTCATCTACTACCTTCATCCCTGCTTGCTAGTGGTGACAAGAGTTGGCCACTTGTGTTATTGTGGCCAGTATCTTTCCTAAGTTTATAAAAGTTTTCATGGAATTCATTTTTAAAAGCATGCAATCATTATGGTACATATTGCTTTGCAACTTGTATTTTTAGAATATACTGTGGACATATGTCTATATTAAATAGTCCTTGTGTACAGATTTTTCTTTGGATGTAACGTATACATAATGAGTTTATCTGTTCCCCTATTTTGGGAAGTTTGGATTAACTTATTTGTGTATTAATTTTCACTGTATATAATTTTGTAATGTATATCATTATGTAGCTATAATCTCTTGGGGTGCTAGTAATATAGCATAGATTTCTAGGTTTGGCGTTGTTGGATTGTCACTTACACATACTTTTGATTTCAGTAGATATTGTGAAATTGCCCTTGAAAACAATTCTTTGGCCAGCACAGAGCAATGCTATATGGCAATGCTGATTTTTCATTAAAAATGATTTGTGCATTAGATATTACAAATCCTTTATAATTTTAGCCAACCTAATAGGTGAAAATAGTGTTTGAACTTAGTCTACTTTTAACAGTAAATGGCCATAGCTAAAAAGACCATGGTTTATAATAAAAAAAGTAATATTCCGTTTTCCTCCCTTCACAAGTGCTGCCCTGTGGTCAGAGGCAAAACCATTCATCTTTTCTAAATTTATGACTTTTGGGAAGTTCATGAACTTTTCTGTATTTTTTTTAAATAGACTTTTCTCATTTTAAGAATCACATAAAGAACCCCTGTATACTTTTCACCTAGATTCACCCTTTATTCTACGTTGTTGTGCATGCTTGCCCTCTCTTGCTCTCTCCTCTCCCTCCCTCTCCCACTCTCCTCTCTTTTCTTCCTCTGCATCCTGCTTCTACTTATTATTTCCGTCTCCTCCTCCTCTCTCAATCTCTCTCTCTCTCATATTATGAACGATTTCTGAGTAAGTTATAGATATCATAATACCCTCTTAACCCAAATTAAGTCACCATGCATTTTCTAAGAGCTTGGTTATCCTCTTATATTAAACTTGGTATAATTTTCAAAATCATGAGGTGTACAAGCAGTTCAACATTATTGTATACATTCAGAATTTATCAGTTCTAGTTATGTCCTTTCCAGCATTTTTCTTTGGTCCTGGATCAACTAAAAGATCATCCTATATTGGATTAAGTGTTTTACCTCTTTAATCTCAATTTCTGAAAACGGTTGTTTACTCGTTCTTTGCCATTGAGTGCATTGGTATTCTTGAAAAGTGACAGTAAATTGCTTTTAGAAGATACCTTAAAATTTGAATTTTCTGATGTTTCCTAATGATTAGATTTATGTTATGAATTTTTGACAGGAATATGTTATAATTGATCTGTATCTCTCAGTGAGTATTATCAGGAGGGAAGTGATGCCAATTTTTCCCATTATTGGTAACACTGACTTTGATCACTTGGGTCAGTTGGTGTCTATCAGGTTTCTTCACTCAAAAGTTATCATTCTTTTTAAATTAAATATTCTGTAGGGAGATCATTTGAAACCATATAGATGTACTGTTTGCCATCAAATGTTTATACTATAGTTTTAGTATTCGCAGATGATTCTTACTTGAATCGATACAGGTTTTCTTTTTTTTAAACGCTGTTATTAGTTATATATTAGTTGATGTTCTACTGTTTTAAGAAATAGTTTGTATATCATGGCATGTCAGGAGTGTTCAAAGTATTCCTTTTCTGAAAAGACTGAGTTCATGAGTGAGGTTGAGACCCACAGGAAAAAGCAGGAAGAAGCTTATATAAAGGTCTAAGGAGTTTATGTCTAAGCTATGATGTTGAGTGCAGGTGGTACAATAACTTTTAAGGAGGTGTTTGATGGAAATACAGAGAGACAAGACACTGTTTTCTTTAATAAGTTCCTATTATGGAATATTATAATGCTTTCATAATTGACAGGGTGTTCAACAGCTCTCTTGAACAGGTTGTGAGGCATTTCAATGGAATCTGGGTTCATATTCGCTCTACATGCATATTCTAAAAAGATGCTTAATCACCAGTTTTTGCTCCCTATTTTTGTTTGTTGTTGTATTCTAAATTTGCACAATCTTTTAAGAGTTTCCGAGTTTTATGGCGAAGTAACTGCTTGTAGAGTGGTATCTGTAGATAAACACACTCAAACTTCCTGAGCTTTATTTCATGTTTCACCTTTAACTGCCCCCTACCGTCTGGTAATGTTTGTGTATAGAATTAATACCGCATGCAGTGGCTGTATTTGATGAAGTTACAAATGTATTAACTAAATGGGTGTTCAAAAATCGGCAAACAAATTAGTAGTGAAGAAAATAGTCATGCAATAGAGAAATAATCAGATAAAGTATTTAGGGACTTGGGAAGTTTAATACCTTTTTAAAAATATAGAATGTCCAACTTTCACATGCTATATAATAAGCGAGCCTTGGAAAATTTGAAATCTGCCTGAGTAAAGTACTTCTTTTTCTCCGTGAGGCCACATATTTCAGATGTTTTTTTAGGATTGATATTAAAATTTTTTATTACTAAAGGAAGGAAGAATTCATACATTAAGCCTCCATGTACCAAACCCTTAAGACTTCCATGAAGAGAAGGTAGTTAAATAAATAAAGGGAATCACAGTGGGAATGCAGATTACTATTAAATTATTTTCTGGATTGTAATAAGAATTGTTTTGGAGAGTATTTATTGATGTAAGAAGAGATGTATAGTAAGACCAAATAGGTATTTATCCTCATTCTCATTTCAAATCAGAGTGGAAACTATATCCTCTTACCCTGGAGAGAAGGTAGGGGGCAATTATGGTTGGGTCTTTCTCTCAAAGAAAGGTGTTTTCAAGTTTAACAGTCTGTGAATTTGAAATGAGGATGTAGAGAGAATAAAAGTGCTCTTTACATGTATGTCTATATAATGCATAAGAATTACCTCTAGGATAACCTCTTGACTGTGTTTGAAATCTCTTAGCCACTGAAACTAGATTTTGTCTCATTTCTCTCTTCCCCTTTTGGTCAAGAAGGCTTTCTTAATCCCTTGATGCTGTGTCCCATCTCATCCTGGGATTTCTGTCCCATGTTGCCAGGGAGAATTAGACCCCCGGGAGTCATGCCCCACATAGTGGGAAGGGCAGTGAGTTCACCTGCCAAGTTAGCTTAGAGAGAGAGGCCATGTCTGAGCAACAGGAGAGGTTCTCTGGGGGTAACTCTTGCATATAATTGTAAGTAGGCTTAGCTTGTCCTTTGTAAGAATAAGTTTCATAGGGGTGAATCCCAGCCTATTGATTTGGTTGTCCCACTGCTAGTGAATATATCAGGAATTCCCTAGAGGGGGAATTTATTTTAATATTTCCTCCTTTCTCCCTAGTCCCCCAAGGGTACTTTGCAAATACTTCTTTATTCACTGCCCAAATTACTCTGAGATATATTGGGACAACACACTGACCTGGACAAACCAATGAAATCTCATGCCCTATTCAAGATTCCATGTAATTATGGTGTTCAACTAAACCGACCATACAAGTTAAATTAGGTAATGTGCTACCACACATCTAAATTTTGCACCAAATAAACATCTCTCCCTTTGATCTCACATAGAAGTTGAAGTTTTAAAATATGGAGAGTAACCTCCTTTACCCTCTATTCTGCTCTACCTTAGTCCTATCCAAATCAGCTTCCTTCATATCTCTAGTCAAAGTCTGATCCCTTTTTCAACTTTTAAACAGTTCATGTATGGGGTACTGCTGACTTTCATAGCTTCAGGGCTCTAACTCTAATCTCAGGTGTCATATAAATACCCAAAGTTTCTGAGAATGAGCAGTTTATATACAACAGCTCAAAATTATTTAAAAATAACAGTTAAGACTCCTGAATATATGTGACTGCTGTGAGAGCCTACAACCTAGGACCCTTTACAGTAGGCCCCAACCTGATAACCCATGCTCTTGACTTCAGTTAACTGAGATAGTCCATTTGAGTGAGGCATGATAATATAAGTCTTTTTGCTTCTGACATTTCATTCAGCATGCAGTCCTTAACTTTCATTCACCTACATATATGCCTCACAACTTCATTCCTTGTCTTGCAGCTGCTCAGTACTCCATTGTATGTATACACCATATTTCCCCCTTCCACTCCTCAGTTGTTGTACCCTTAAGCTACCTCTATTCATTGTGAATCATGAACCCTGTGCCAAAAACATCAGTGTGCAAATGTCTGTCCGTGACCTCACACTCAGTTCCTCCAGGTATATACTGAGCAAAATTATAGGATCATATGACAACCCTACCTCTAGCCTCCTGTGGAACCACCACACTACTGTGCAAGGGGCTGCACCTCTCAGTTTCCCTACCAGCGGTAAATATGTACATCTCTTTCTCTGCATTTTCTCTAGCATTTTTTTTCTCTCTGTTCATTTATAATGTGAACAGTTTTATTCACATATCGAGGATGCTTGTTTTTAAGGTTGAAAAGGGAAAGTTGGCGTTTGGGAGAATTTGGTGCTTGGAATATCACTTTTATCAATATTTGTCTGTGATTTATGGGAATGGGGAAGGATGAGACCTAGAGATGGAGTGTATATGACAGTAGGAATAGTCTAAAGACTGTGCCTTGGTATTGAATAAATGGGGAGGATCCATTAATAGATATTGGCAAGAGTAATCAGAGTTTATGAATGAAAATCAAGGGATTGTGATATCCCTGAATGCAAATGAAGATTTTATAACATGGTTTTATGTCACTAACAATGAAGTTAGCAAATTGTGTTCCATCATCCGTTTGTTTAACAGACTGGAAATACTGAGCTCCTTTTGACAAGGGTATGTTTCTGTTATTACTTTACAGTGCCTGGATTGTGGCAGATATTTAATTTAATAATTTTGCTGACTAAACTACTTGATGAGGTTGCATACACACGTGCAATTTTAATAATGTGTGAGCCACTTAAAGGGTGAGAAAAGTAAGGGTATGATACTGCTGTTTGAGGATGTTTTGGGTGAGTTTTATCACTTGACTGAGGAAGTAGTAGATGCAACACAGTTATCAGATACACCACAGTATCCTGTGTTGGAATGTGCAAATCCAGATTTTATATCGGGGAATTGAGAATCTTCTAGATTAGACTTTTTGTGATGAAAATTAGGGATTGGTTTATGAGTCCTCACTGATAGTTGGGTGTGGTAAAATGCAGCTCTTTTGTTTCTTGATGTGTACAACCTTTTCAATGGCATATGCCATTGGTTTCTTCGGTTTCACTGCGTTCTCTCAAACAATAATCCAAAGAGGAAGCTTTATGGCTGGTGGATTTTTTACTCTGGGAAAATGAACTTATTTTATAGGATTGTTCTTTTTTATGTGCTTTCAGTCCCTAGTGAAGATTAATTTCCTATATATACAACACCTCTATTTTTAAAACTTTCTTAGAAGAGCTGTTCTTGGGAGAGTAAAGGCTGTGGATGTATCACTGTTAAGATGTTCACCTGTAGAATGTAGTGACAGTTTAATGGCTTTTCAGTTATGAGAGGGAAGACTATAGTACAGTATATGAACATGACTACAGTGAGACCATTATAAAATATGCTACTATATTTTGTTGCTATCTTTGAGCTTTCTAACTTTTTATAAGTTCTTCCTGTATCTGTGTATCATACAGACATAATAAATGCAATGGGTGTTTGTCAATAGTATGATAGTTATATTCATCTTTGTGGCATAGTTAACTTGTTTAGTATTTGAATTCCTCGAGTGCTGAAGAAATGTCTACTGACTAATGACAGATGGGGGAGAATATATGTCTTTCAAATAAGAGACCAAAAGAGACAAGAAAGAAGAGGGATTTAAGTAAGCCTTTCCCATTACTCTTACATTAGTAAAGTCAAGAGGAGAAGGACCACTCACCCTTAGGGAGACTGTAGAAAAGTACCAAATTGTTAGAGGACTGTTGATTTCTAGGACATTGAAACATTAGGTGAATAGGACATGGTATTTCCTCTTGCTTTCCTTCAGCTGTTTTGATTAAGTTTAGCTATTTTTCACTCTGAGATTTCTTCTGGCTTTATTATCTTTGGAATAATTTCAGTTTCAGTTTGGTGTTGTGTCATAGTCATCAAAGCTATGTTAAATTGTCTCTGATTCATTGTTTTCTTCATTCATAATATTACATAGAATTCCCATCTGCAGCTTAATTTCTCTAAATGAAGAAGTACTCATTTGGAGAGAGCATCTGAGTGGATCCATGCTAAAATGGTAAGTTTGGGACCCTTGTTGAATGGTACTCAGACCTAAAGTATCACAAGATTGGTTAATGTGCCTTGATGTAAATAATTGCATATATTTAGTCTTAATTGCTTTGGTTTCCTACTTCAAGCTCTTAGAATGTTGTTTTTATCTTTTTATCAATGGACATACCAATTTTGATTCATTTTATGGCTTACGTTCTCTTTATCCAAAAATAAATATAACGAGCTCCTGCTTGACAGGGATACTTTTCTTGTATTGTCTTTTCTTATGCTGCAATGTTGAAGTAAGAATTTCATTACTGTTTGTGAAATAAACATATGTGTGAAGGTGTGAATCAGAGCGAGGTCAAGAATAATAAGAGAGAGTATATAAAAATAAAGAAAAGAGTTATATATTCAGATAAACATGCAATGTTATTTCAGTAATTTGTAAACTACCCAATTTGACAGTGTTGAAAAGAGAAGAGCATAAAATTCGTTGAGATTTTCTTAGGAAAAGTCTTAGAACACAGTGTTTTATTTTGTTTAAATAAGTGATGACTAAGAATCACAGTATGTTTGAATTTGGGAAATTAGAGAAGGATTTATTTCTGGGGTCTTGCTTCTATTTTTGTCCCATTTGACTGCTGTATTATTCTCATTTTGCCATGGCTCTCCCTTTGCTAACTTATTTTTTTTATCTGTGCAGGTAGAATAAAGGGCCACCACTGATGGCAGTCTTGTTCTGTCTTCAGACTTATTTAATGCAAATTAAATAAACTTTTTTGGACTAAGAAACTTTTCTCTGTTGTGCAAGAAAATACAAGGGCATAGATGCTATGCCGTTTGCTACTAATTTTGCTTGATACTACTTGAGAAAATGGATTTCCTAAAGGTTTTGAATGTTGTTTCTTAGTTGAGATTTTTACCTTTGCTACTATTTTTTTTTCCGAATTGGGCATATTTTCTTCCATAATACTTCATCTTATGATTTTTCTTAGCCTTGGGTATAATACTCCACTTTAAATAAAAATATTTTTTACTTAAACAGTAAAATATTTATTTTTGCTAAACCCCTTCCTGTAGAGTGGAACTATTCTTTTCTAGGGTTACATTTTCATCCTGAGATGACTCCTTCAATTGAGGATTGCTTAACTTTGAAACAGGGCTAGGTTAAAAAAACATGATTGTGGAAAATGAGAGGAATTTTCGTTAGTAAGTAAGTTTGGATGATCAGTTTTTTCACTGTTTCTTTTTAAAAGATATCTAATAGAATGGATTTCTAATTTTATTCCACTTTGATCTGAGAATATATTCTTTATCATTTGAATGATTCTATATAAATTGAATGATTTTACCCTTTATTAAGAATTGGTTTTGGTCTACTATATTACTTACCTTGGTGAATGTAACATTGCATTTGGAAAATTGTATATTCATTCTGAAGTTGTTGGCTTTAGGGTTTCATACATTTATAAATTCATAAAACACTTATGAAAGTGTTACTTTCTTGTATGTTTTCACAAATGTTTAGTCTCATTCTACAAATGATTCAGTGAGTAGAGTTAAAAATCTTCAACTGTGATTGGGGATTTGTCTGTCACTCCATTTATTTCTATCAGGTTTGTTTCATGTTATTTGAAACTCTGTCATTAGTTACACGCATTTTTTGCTTGGTACGTTTTTCTGCTAAATTGACCCTTTATGTCATGAAATGTGTTTCTTTACCTCGATTACTACTCTGTTTTGAAGTCTGTATCTGGAATGAATGTTGTCACTCTAGCCTTCTTATGCTCACTATAGAGTGTATCTTTTTTTCATCCCTTTTCTTTCAACTTGTTTCTTTTAAGTGTTACCCCTTTTAGCATGTAGTTGGAATATGTTTTAATCCTTTCTCAGTTGGAATTGTATTCACATTTAATGTAATTATTAAATAGATTATTTAAATTTATCATTTTTACTTTTTGGGTTTTTTGTTTGTTTCTAGTTTATCATTCCTCTGTTTCTTCTTCCCTGCCTTCTTTTTGAATGTTTTGTTTTTTCTTTCATCTTAATTTACCACGTCTTTAACTCTATTTGCTGTTTCAGTTGTTACTATATGATCCTCTCATGTTTTTCCTTCTAGTTGGTCCAGAATATAGGAGGCTAGAGGGCTTAAATACTTTTTTTATCATCACAATTGACTTTTTTCCTTCTTTTTTTGTGAACAATAACATATATACAAAAAAAGCTATAAATTTCAAAGCACAGCACCACAATTAGTTGTAGAACATATTTCAGACTTTGACATGGGTTACAATTTCACAATTTTAGGTTTCTACTTCTAGCTGCTCTAAAATACTGGAGACTAAAAGAGATATCAATGTAATGATTTAGCATTCATATTCATTTGTTAAGTCCTGTTTTCTATGTATAATTCCACCATCACCTTTGATCTTTCCATACCTCTCTTTGGGATTGTTTGGGCTACGGCAATTCTTAAATTTTGCTATTGGAAGGGTCTGTCACTAATATGGAGTAGGGAGATGGAACTATCTGATGTTCAGGACTCATACATAAAAAAATCATTGTATATAGTTAAATGGTTAATTTTGTTTTCATGATATTTACAGTGAAAGAATAAGTGAGTGAGTGGGTGACTGTTAAAAAAAAGATGAAAGATAAAAAGATTGGGGATAATTGATGATAGAAATTTAATTTCATTTAATCGAAAACATCATTATGGTCAAAACAGAAATGTGGTATATTTTTTGAATCATGCTGTGGTATAGACAGTTGATATGAGTTCTTTTAATACAGACTTGATCTAGCTCTTGAAAATACTGTCTTTTTATTAATTTTTATTAATGTCCAAGATAACTTGGATATAAGGTACCTCACAACCTGTGAATTTGGAGATTAGTCGAATCTTCCACTTGTGTCTGATTTGAATGGTGTTTTTTTAAGCTGTACTGTCTTTCACTCATTAATTCTCATGACAGTCGTGGCAGGGAAGGGAAAGTATTGTAGGTCTTGTAATAATCTCCCTCACCAAAAACATAGTCACTGTCCTCTAATCTTAGGAGAAATTCACAAACACTATTCCAGTGGATGTGTATGATAAGGTACTGTGGAAGAAAGAAGTGAGCGGTTTCAAGAAATACCTTGACTGGTATCCTAATGTCTTGTGTTAATGGTTATTCTCAAATTCTGCCCTATTCTGCTTTTATATATTTATTTTTATCTAATCTTATCTGCTTTCCTTCCTTCCTGTCTTCCTATCTACTATCTAGCTTTATTTCTATCTGTCTACTTATCTGTTTGTCTGCAGTCTGTCTACCTACCTACTACTTATCTGTTTGTCTGCACTCTGTCTACCTACCTACCTATATACACTTATATATCTATAATTTATCTATGCCTGGAGCATAAGAGATGAAAGAACATAGCAATAGAGAACCAAGGGAGTTAACTCTTGTGAGACATTGGTTGTAGGTGGTGATGTATAGAAGGAGAGAACAGGAGGAAAGCTTGAAGACTGAGGAACACTTGCAGAGGGTCCTACCTATCACAAACTCTGGCCCTGTTACTATGTTTGCATACAGAAACTCAAATGTAGCTACCTCCATCCTGTCAGCTTGACATGATAAGACTTAGAGAGTGAATATGAGGACTCTGCTCTTTTATCTTCGTACCCTTTCCATGCTTTCAAGCTCAGTTTTAATTATATAGAATTATCACTCCAGCCTTTACTATATTAGACCATGGATTGACAATTTTTCTGTAAAGGGCCAAATATTTTCAGATTTGCAGGCCCTGTGGTCTCTCTAGCATGTAATCTACTCTGCTGTGATAGTGCAAAAGCAACCGTAAACAATGTGTAAATGAATACACATGGCTGTGTTTCAGTAAAACTTTATTTACAAAAGCAACCTGTAATATAATCCCTGAATTAGAGAACCAGCTAATTCAGATCATGACAAATAATCATATTAACTCAGCCACATGATAAATTAATTCTGTTTTAACATGTGCAGAACTATCCAGCAGGGAAAAGGTCATATTTGCTGCATTTGAAGGCAGACAGTCGTGTATGCTTAGTGAATATTGATTTCAACTGTTCTTAAGGTAAAAATAAGTAAATGTAAAACATGATATATGCAGCTGAAGCCTATCACCTGACATCTGGTTGATATAATAGCTATGTGTATTTTACTTTTTTGCTTTGAGCATCAGGTCAAGATGGCATTGAATAAATGTGGGTTGGAATACATTGCTTTTTTTTTTTTTTGGCAGGGGTAGGCAAAGGGAAGTGAACCAGGTCTCTTTGGCATGGCAGGCCAGAATTCTGCCTGCTGAGCCACCACAGCCTGCCCTGAATACAATGTATTAACTCACTCTCCATTGTTATTTATGATACACAAAGGATATCTAGAATAATTGCATCATATAGTACCCAAGGAGAGTAGTTAGTAGAATTTAATGACATTTTGATTTTCCTCAGTATTTTGACATTCCTCATAATGTTTGTGTACATTTGCAATGCAGTTTTTTCTTATTACCCTAATTTCTGATGGTGCAGCCTCCTCATTCATTGTAATCTCTGGTTTCCATGTGCAAACCAGGTGGCATAGTATGCTTTAGGGTTATGAATTCCTGTGTGAATTCAGGGGCTTTCTTTTCTCACAGTCAAGGCAAAAGATGCTCTTTTGAGTGAAAATCATATATTCATATATGGTCATATATTGTGAGAAATCTAAACTAAAAAAGAGACAAAATCACTGTTTTGAATGGTCCCATTATGAGCAAGTGGAAGTGAGTGTCCATTTATTCATTTTAGTGACCCCACAATTTTGATAGTTTTGTAGTCTACCAATCTTGCATTCATTAAACGTTTAATTATATAGACAGCTCTCAATATCTGATTCCTTGTTTAAGTGGTATTTCTTTGATTTAATGCATGTTAGCGCACAAACAGTCTCAAAATATGAGAGTGGAATTGGCACATAAGCAATATGCTTAGTGATGTGCACCAGGCTTTTTCAGTTTCATTGTAACGTTTACAAATTTATTTTTACTTTTCATATAGTAAAATCCCCTTTGTAATGTACAATTTTAACTTTTGAACAAGGACATAGAATCATATGCTCACTACCACAACACGAAACAGAATAGTTCTAACCCCTACCCTTCTCCAAAGTCTCTTGTGCTATTCCATTATAGTCAACCCTTTCTCTTACGCTAAAACCCCTTGTGAATTGTCCCTATGGATTTGTCTTTACCACAATGTCGTATAAATCGAATCAAACAATACATAGCCTCTGAGGTCTGACTTCTTTCATCTAGCAAACTGCATCTGAGATCCTGGTCCATGTTGTGTATACCAATAATTTTTTTTCTTTTTAGTAGTTGCATATCATTCCATTGTATGGATGTATATAGTTCATTTATTCACTTATTGAAGGATATTTGGAACATTTCCAATTTGGGTAATTACTGATTAAGATGTCATAAACATTAGTCGAAAGATTATTTGTGAACATGAATTTACTTTTTTTTAGGATAAATGCCTATGGGTAGGTATGCTTGCTGGGTTTTAAGTCAAGTACATGCACACTAAGCATATTTTGTAAGAAATTGCCAAATGTTTCTAGAGTAGCTGTATCCTATATTCTCACCAGCAATGCATGAGAGTTCCAGTTGCTCTGCATCCTCATAAGCATTTGGCATTTTCAGTACTTTTTTTCTTTAACCATTCTCATAAGTGGGGTATCCTATTTATTGTGGTTTTAATTGGCATTTTGTTAATGGCTAATGATGTTGAACCGCTTCTCATGTGTTTATTTGCCTTCCATATATGCTCTTTGGTGAAGTGTCTGTTCAGTTCTTATGCCAAGGGTTTCTTGCAGAGCAAAATATTTTTTTTTAATTTGATGAGGTCTAATTTATTTACTTTTATTTTCTTTCATGAAGAATGCTTTTGTGAGCAAGTTGTTGAATTTATATGGGTAAAATTGTTTGTAGTGTTCTATTATTTTAATTTTATGGGATAATATCTGTCATAGATATGCCGCCTTTATATTCCTACTATTATAAATGTGCGTCTCCTTTGTGGGGGGTGGGGTAGGGGTAGGGGAGGGTCAGGTTAGGTACATATCTAGGAGTTTGTTGTTTTCCATAGAACCAAATAGTGTTTTCCTGGATTTTTCTCTATGTTTCTTTCTGTTTTTAATTTCATTAAACTCTGCTTTTTATTAATTCCTTACTTCTTCTGTTCCTTTGGTTTTCTTTTGCTCTTTTTCTAGTGCTTTAGTTTTGAAGTTTAGATTGTTGGTTTGATTCTTTTATAAAGATTTTAATTTTATTAATATTCCCCTGTGCATCTATAACTGCCTCCTAAAGATTTTTTCCTTAAACTGTTCAATTTTAAATAGTATCAAACTAACAGAAGAGTTATAAAACCAATACAGAGAATTCCAGTAAAGCCTCCAGATACCCATATGTACCAATTTTAATACATTTTCTGTATCATTCTGCCCATCATCCATCTGTCTTTCTGTCTACCTGTTTATATATCAATTTTCTAAACATTTGAGAAGAGCTTGTATACATAAGCTCCTTGAACACATAATGCATCCTGATATAATTCTTAAGAATGAGGATATTCACTTATGTAACCATATTAAGTAAACATAACAAATTCATACATTTTAACGTTGATATAAAATTTTCTATCTATATTCCACTTTTCTCATATGTGAAAATATTGTCCTTCTGGATCTTTTCCTTTATTAGATCCAGTCCAGATCATGTATTGCATTTTATTGTTATTGTCTCTTTAGTTGCTCTTGAAAGACTCCTAAGCATATCATTCAGTGCCTCCTAAAAAATTTTAACATTTTTTATTGTGAAATATAGCATATACATAAAAAAGCAGTACATTTCTAAGTACATTGCAACAAGTAGTTATAGAACATATTTCAGAGTTTGATATGGGTTAAAGTTCCACAAGTTTGATACATTTTATTTCCATATTCATTTAGTTCATGATATTTCTAATTTCCCATGAGACTTTCTCTTTTAAGCAATTGGTTGTTTGAAGTGTGTCTTCAGTTATTTGTGGGATTTCCCGGTTATATTTCTGTTTTTCATTTCTGTTTTAATTTTATCATTGTCAGAAAATACATTTGTATGATTCCAATTCTTTTAAATTTATTAAGGCATTTTAATGACTTCGGATCTATCCTGAGGAATGTTCCTTGTGCATTTAAAATCTATTGTGTGGAATGTTCTACGAATTTCGTTTAGATCTAGTTGTTTTAGGGTGTTGTTAAGTTCTTTAAACTTGATAATTTTCTGTCTACTCATTCTATTCATTACTAAAGAGCAGAATTGGAGTCTCCATCTATAATTGAAGATTTTCGGTTCTGTATATTTTGCTCCCTGCATTTTAAAGCTCTGTTGTTACATAGCCTACACATTTAGGAGTGTTGTATCTTCTTGTTGAATTGACTTATGTAATGTCTTATGTTATCCCTGAAAATTTTCCTTACTCTGATCTACATTTATGGGTGTTAATATTGCCACTCCAGCTCTCTTTTGATTTTTATTTGAAATTATATGCCTGTCTATATTCCTTCATTTTTATCTGCATCATTACATTTAAAGTGGTTTTCTTGTAAAAGCATATTGTTGGTTCTTGTTTTTTGTATTTGGTAAGCAGTTCTGTTTTGTTTTTCAGGTTCTTTTCAGAATACAGATCAGGAGACATTAGAGGAAAAGAAATACTTGAAACTCACTATTCATTCATGGCACTTTGAGTTCCCCAATTCCCTACTAGCGTTTATCCCTCTGTCAGTTTATCCGTGCATTCCTTCTAGGAGTCTTACTGCATTCAGTAATCGAGGCAATATAGTTTGCATTCTCTCCATTCCTTTTTTTTTTTTTTTTTTAGCATGGACAGGCACCGGAAATCGAACCCGGAGCTCCGCCATGGCAGGCGAGAACGCTACCTGCTGAGCCACCATAGCCTGCCCTGTTCTCTCCATAACCCTTTTGTGTCTTAACCCTCTGATATCCTTTTCCATTTTGATTCTTTTTTCGTGTATCTTTTGAGAACTCCCATCTGCTTTTCCATCATTTCCTATGTTCTGTTCTTTAAGGGTCTAATCTGTTAATTTTAGAATATAGGCCTCACAGTACTCCTGTTAAATGTGCCTTTTGTTTTTCACATCACAGGGCATTTTCATCAAGCCTTTTTGGGGTGGAATACAACTTTGGAATGTCTCATTCAAGAGACCGTTGTGTCAGTTATTTGCTCAGCTTGGTAGAGAAGATTATGAATATTTGCCGGGTAAGGAATTTAGGGAGGAAACAAGTGAAGAAATGAAAGTGACAAAAGATCAAATGACTGTGATGCTTATGGCAAGGATTGGAAATGTTGGGTTGTCTGTGTGATAAATAAATGTGCCTTATTTTTAACGGATTTCATGCATTTTCTGATTTGTTTTATTTTCTTTGTGGTATTTTGCTGCAGGTCAATAGGCTAGAACAAGTTACAGTACTTCAGGGAAAAGAGGTGAGCAGCTAACCTGGTGCTTTTGAAGTTTTATGTGTTTTGTGGCCAGTGACATAAAAAGATTGAAGGTCTTTGAAGCTCTTTCATTCAGAGGTTCAAAGGAAAAATGCTTTTTTGAGGTGCCTGCCTCACCTGGGTCAACTAATCCGAATTGTTCCTTCATTCCTTTAACCAAAAAATCTTTGAAGTAAACTGAATCATTTTGTGGAATCATTGATATATTACCATTTACACCATCTTATATTGCATGAAATAATCTTCTAGTAATATTCAAGTGTGCTAAAATATTGGCTTATTTTTAGTGTTAAATTACTGGCACATTCAGAATATTTCTACTCATTTTTATTATATTCATACTGTATATTATTTTTGCTACCTTATTTACTTTTTGAAATTTTAGTTGATTAAAGGTTTTTTTTTTGATTTCTTAGATTTTATCTAAGTTTATAAAGCAACCATGAACTCTTATGTCTATCTGTGTGATAGACATAAGAGTTCTATTATTTAGATAGCAAACAAAATTAATGTTCACTATGCATTACAGTACCTTGACCTTCAGAGAATGAGCCTGGCTATAGAAATGCTTATTTGTCAGGGGGGTGCTTGTCTTGATCAATGATGAGTATAATTGTCTGAGGATGCTGAGGGACTCATTCCAGATGTCAATCTGAGGTCCAGATGAGTGACCCTTTAATAGGACAAATAAGACTCTTAGAGCCTGGCTCTATCTTACCTCTATTTCGTTTGCCTATTGGTGACAACATAATACCGTATGAGTGTGCCTTTTCCTTCTCTCAGAGCAGGGCAGTGGCATCTTAACATACAGTGCAGTATGCATCTTTAGACCTGCTAATTGATTTCAGACTTGCTTCATTGTTCTTGTTTTGAACAGAGTGGTAGAGTTGTAGATAGATGTATATAGGAGATATATTCTGGAGTAATGAGTGAGGAAGCAACAAAAAGTGAATTAGGAAGGGGTCAAGAAATTATGTACACTGGAAGTCTTAGATAAAAATAGGAAACACTGCATGCCTGTATTAAATCATGACAGTGGTACTTTGTTACTTTTACTATTGAGTATTTTCTGAGACTGTTTCTTTGCTTTTCTTTCTGTTATGTTTTGCTGAGTTAGCATGAGGTCCTCCACTTCAGAGGATAGGGGTGAGTAGATGCACCTGGCTTCTTTGAAATCCATGCATCATGTGCTCTGTGCCAGGTCATGAAGGTCTCTGGTTGCGTCTTTCAGAGGCTTACAGGAAAATATTTTTATGGTGTGTTCTTTAGTTTGGTGATTGTCTCTAAATCATTTCTGAATCATTACTATTTATTTTATTTTTTCTGATATTTGCATGGAGAGACAATTATAGAATTTTGTGGAATTGTATGTTTTTGCTTCATATTGCAGAGAAATATCCTTTTGTGAAATTCAATAATATCATTATATTATTGAGGTTTCTCAAACAATTAAATTCTTAATGGTTTGAGAATGTTGATGCCATGATTATTGTGGTCAGATTATTACATACATACATACCCTTAGAACTAAAAACTGAATTTACCAAGTTGCAGGATACATGGTCAATTTACAAAGATCCATTGTGTTACTATATACTAACAGTGAACAACTGGAATTCAAAATAAATACCTTTTCTGGTAGCACAAAAAGTAAATTACTTCAGTGTAAATCAGATAAAGCTATGTATGAGATCTGTGTGAAGAAAATTGCAAAATGTGGGTGAAAGTGTAGACATATAGAGATATTATATGTTCATGTATCAGGAGGCTCAATATGGTTAAAGTGTCAGTTCTCTCCAATTTTAATTTTAGATTCAGTGAAATCCAAAGCAAAATTCTTACAAGCTCCCTTGAATATGACAGCAAAATGATTCTAAAATTCATACGAAAGGCAAGGGAACTAGAATAGCATTAAAAAGTCTTAAGAAAAATCAAGTCAGAAAACTCATACCACCTTATTTTAAGGCGTATTATAAAGATATCTTAAACAAAATAATGTATTGGCATTGTCACATAGGTCAAGCAAGATCTTGATATCTGTGGGAAATTTTGGTAGTAAGGCATGTGGGTGCTTTCTGGATTTCTAGGAATATTTGTTTATAGATCTGTGTTTTGTTTACTTGCTGTTTTGGGTTGGTGTGAGTTTATTGAGTTGTGCACTTTGTGTATACACATTTTGGTATGTATATTATACTTCAATAGAAAGTTAAAAGATACTCTGTCAATCTAATCTAGATACTAGTTAATAAGAAATATTGTCCAGTTGATTGTGTGTTATTTGGACCTGGTGACTGATGTCCTCAGAATAGTCAGAAATGTTCTCTTTTTAAAACAAGCATTAATACAAGCATAATACAAATCATAAGGGAATAGTTTATTTATGTATTCATATATTTACATATTCATTTATTTGAATTCTTTTAATTATCAATTTTTTCTCTTTTATGAAAATGTGCTGAACAATTTAGAATAATAAATATTGTGGTACATTTTGGCATTAGTCTTTTTTTTAAGTTTTAAACAGTAAATTCTATTTTTTAGTGTACAGTTCTGAGAGTTTAATGTGTGTAGATGCACATAAACATAACCATAATCAGGATATAGCTCTGTCGCATCACCCTATAAAATTCCTCTTTGCTTTTCTTTCACAGTCAAAACCTTCACTCTTAAAGCCTGGTAATCCCTGATCTTATTTTGATCCATATGTTTTTGCATTTTTGAGACTGTTATGTAAATGACATATAGTGTATGACTTTTTTGTGTGTGCTGTATGGTGGGGTTACATTTCATTATTTTTCTATATGAATATCCCATTATTGCAGCACCATTTTGTTGAAGTTTTTGTTTGTTTGGGAATTGAACCCAGGTCTCTTGCATGTCAGTATATGACTTTCGAAACTTTTTATTCAGCATTATTTCCTTGAGATGCGTCCAAATTGTAGCTTGTATCAATAGCTTGTTTCTTTTCATTGTTGAATAATATTTCATTCTATGCATTCCCTGTCATTTATATCCATTTCATCCTTTGAATATTATTGTGTTATTTCCGGTAAAGCTTCTATGAATAAGTTTTCTCTAAGGCTGGTGTCATCAAACGTTTTTCTTGATAGATCAGATAAGACATATTTTAGGCCTGTGGTCCATGTGATTTCTATTGCAATCTACTCAGCTTTACTGTAGAATGAATGGGTGTGGCTATGTTTGCATGAAACAACAAAAAAGAGGATGGCTTCTGGGATGTAGTCTACCAACCCTTGATATAGGGTATAAATACTCAAGGTGGATTGTTGTGCTGTATGCTGAGTATGTGTTTCATTTAAAAGAAATTACCAAGGTATTTTCCTAGGTAGTTGTACTATGTTACATTCCCCCAGGAACCATTGAGATATCCTGATGCTCAACACCTTTGTCAGCACTTAGATAAACATTATTTTTTTTTAGTCATTCTAATGATTGTGTGCATTACATCCTTTCATGGGCTTATTTGCCATTTATATATCTTTTTTGATAACTTTCTTCATATATTTTGCCAATTTTCTAATTGGATTACTGTTTTCTTATTTTGAATTTAGAGAATTTTTAATATACTGAAGACAGAAATCTGTTGTGTTTGTTATGTGATTTGCAGATATTTTTCACACTGTGACTTGTCATTTCATCCACTAGACATCCTCCTTCTCAGATCAAAGATTATTAATTTTTATAAAATCCAATTAATGTTTTTCTTTTATGATTCATGGTTTAGGTGGCATATTTAAGAACTCTTCACCTACCCCAGGTAAAAAAGATTTTCTCCTGTTATTTCTCAAATAATTTAATGGCTCATTTAGATTTATAATTCATTTCTAGTTAATTTTTGTATAAGGTGTGAGGATTAGGTTGAGGTACATCTTTTTGCATAGGCATGACCAATTGTTCCCAAACCGTTTATTTCTCCATTTAATTGCTTTTGCATCTTTGTGAAAAACCAAGTGGCCATTATTCTGTGGATGTGTTTCTGGACTCCCTGTTCTGTCCCATTTACCTGTGTTTCTCTCTTTGTGGATTCTATGATGTCTTAATTATTTTTATAGTAGTTTTAATATCAACTAATGTGGCTTTCAATTTCATAATTTTTTCAAATTGTCTTAGTTATTCCTTTGCTTTCATACATTTTAAAATCAGTTTGTTATAGCTGCCAAAAATTCTGCCACAAACTTGTTATTGTATTACATTTTTAGAAAAATTGGGAATAGTAAATGTATTGATTATATCAACTCTTAAGTTCATAAGCTCAGGTTTTTCTCTTTATTTAGGTGATCTTTGATTTCTTTCATTACCATTTTTTAGTTTTCCATATACAAACGATTGTGTTTTTTTAAATTTGTTTCAATTATATGTTGATAGTATATAGAAATACTGTTGATTTTTGGATAATCATTTATCCTGTGACAATCTTAAATTTGCCTAGGATTGTAGCAATTTTTAATTAGTTTTTTTGTTTGTTATTTGTAGTTCCTCTCTTTCCTCTTTTCTGCCTTCCAGTGGGTTACAAGAACAAATTTGAATATTCCATTTTGATTTATCTATAGTATATAGATAACTATTTTTCTTTCATCTAAGAGTGTCGTTATTTCACCTCCGTTTCTGTAGGATATTTTCTCTGAATACAGAATTTTGATTTGATAGTTATTTTCTTTTGCTTCCTGAAAATTATTTTGTGTCCTCCTTCTGGTGTCTCTGGTTTCTTATGAAAAAATGTGGAGCCACTAGCACCTGGTAGGGTGAGGGAGTGTTAACTGCAATGGCCTGTATTAGTGGAGGGCAGGCTTGTTCTTCAGATAACTGGTAGGGAGAGGAGGAGGTACTGCCTCATTAGTTCAAGGTATGAGTGAAGACAGCTCTGCTCAAGGTCTCCTCTGCTGGAGTGTTATTGTGAAGAGGGGTCCTGTGGTCTTCACCCAGATTAGGGCAGGAATAAGTAAAGTTCATTCCTACAGGGTTTTGCATTATGTAGGTCTTTGACTAGAAAAGGCATGGTTTTTCTATAGCCTTTTTTTTTTTTTTAAATCTCCCCCTTCCATTGTTGTGGCCTACTTTAGCTACCAGACTAGGACATATAAGAGACTTACAAAAGATAAAGAAAGGAAAATGAGGAATGCACTTCTGGGTGGTTCCTTAAGCCTCACGGACCCTAGTCAATCTTTCAGCTTGTTTTAGCATTTCAGAGACTATACATCAGTTGCTATACATTTTTTCCCAAGGTTTGTGTTTGTATTTTATGGGAGGAATAAGAAGGAATGGACTTATTCCCTCTTGTGTGGAACCAGAAGTTCTTCCATCAATCATTTTAGTTCTTCATTTTCTTTCCAGTTCATTTATATTCATGTACTTCATACAAAAGATATAGTTTCTAATTATTTATATGAATAATAACTATTCAATATGATTTAGTAACAACATAGATGAGTATAAAATAAAAACAGGAGTTTTTCAGTCTACTCTACAGGTAGTTTTCCTAGAATGAAAATTTTTCACAATTTGCTAGATCCCAGTTAACAAATTGTCTTTTGCTATTACCCAGATTTTGTATTTGTGTACAAGCACTCAACTAGTTGAAACTTTGCTAGATGTTTGAAATTGAGATTTTAAAAAATACAATATTTGAAACAATATCAATGTCCATATTAATAGGTCAGAATCAGTGTCTTTGGATGGATGTAGTGGATACATAATTGTCAGTGCCTCAAGTTTATTTTATATTTCAATAATATTTGTCTTATCATAAGAAGCAAGTCTTCGTATACTGACCTCACATTAATTTCTATCTGGACATACTACAAATTCAGCGACAGTTTTCCTTGGAATAGGTAATATTCCATTCTTAGATTTCTGGGTTTTTAAAAATTTTTTGATATCAAGAAGTGGTCTCACATTAGTATCTTTCCAGATTATCATTATAACATTAATATTTGGGAATGCTGACACATATTTGATGTCCATTTTGTATGATATCCATCATTTCAAAATTTGGGGCATGATGACACCTTAAAATGTTCTATACTCCAAAATATCTTACTAAGTAACCCATATTAAATACTCAAATGTATAATTTATTATAAAACAAAACACGTCCTCTTTTAATCTACTGTTTCTATTATCTTTGCCAATGAGAATGGACAGTGTGAATTACTCTAGTAAATTAAAAAATATATTTCTCTTGATTTTTGTTATCATTTTTCAATCAGAATTATGGGTTTTTCATCTTTAGGGTTGGCAAAACTTATTTAGCAAAGTTTGGTAAATAACTGAGTATTAAAAAAATCAGGTTAAATATGAGCAAATAGTGATGTACATGAGATATGATGGATGTATGAGATTTGTTTTGGGCCTAACCGTTTGCTCTTTCTTAGAGAATGTTCCCTGTGCCTTTGAGAAAAATGTGTATTCTGAAGATTTTGAGTGATGTGTTCTATACGTGTCAATTAGGTCTAATTGGTTTACAGAGTTGTTCAATTCCTCTATTTCTTTTTTGGTCTTCTATCTAGTTGTTATATCCATTTTTGAAAGTAGGTATTGAAGTCTCCAGCTAATTATATAAAACTGCCTGTTTGTCTGTTCAATTCTGTCAGTGCTTGTTTCGTGTATTTGCGTCTCTGTTGTTAGATGTGTATATGTTTATAATTATTACAATTTCTTAAGAATTAATCCTTTTATTAATATGTAATATCCTCCTTCGTCTCTTGTAACATTTTTTACAAGTCTTAAAGTCTATTTTTCCTGATCTTATTTTAGCAACTTATGCTCATCTTTGGGCATTGTTGGCATGGAAGATCTTTTTCCATGCATTTGCTTTCAAGAATTTGTGTCCTTTAATCTAAGTGGACATAGGTGGAACATAATTTTCCATGCCTCCAATTGTTTCCTTGTAATTGGAGAGTTTAATTCATTTATATTTTATGTAAATACTTACACAGAAAAACTTGCTTCTGCCATTTTGCTGTTTTCTATATGTCTCATAGTGTTTGTTCCTGACTTCCTCCATTATTGTCTTCTTTTTTGTTAAACACATATTGTCTAGTTTACCATTTTAATTTCCTTTTGTTTCTTTTACTATATATGTTATTTTCTTAGTGGTTGCCCTAGAGATTACAATTAACATCTTACTTTTTAACAACCTAGTGTAGAGTAACAGCAATGTAATTTCAATAGTAAATAAAAACTTTACAACTATATATCTTTGTTTCTTCCTCTTTATGCTGTTATTGCCACAGATTCCAGCTTAATTAATTGTGTGCCCATCAAAATAGATTTATAATTGTTTTTTAATGCAGTTGTCTCTTTTTTTTTTTGGCATGGACAGGCCTCAGGAATCGAACCCAGGTCCCCTGCATGGCAGGTGAGAATTCTGACACTGATCCACCATTGCACTACCCTGCAGTTGTTGTCTTTTAAATCATAGAAAAAAAGTGTAGTTACAAACAAAAATATATCAGTATTGGCTTTTATTCTTAATTTCATGTTTACCTTTGCCAAAGTTATTTATTCCTTCATCTGAATTTTATTAACTGTCCAGTTTTTTTTTTCATTTCACCCTGAAAGGCTTTTTTTTTTTTTTTAGCATTTTCTTGTAGACCAGGTCTGCTGGCAACAAACTCAGTTTTTATATATCTGAGAATGTCTTAATTTTTCCCTCATTTTTGGAGGACACTTTCACCAGACTAGACTTCTTGAGAAATTTTCTGTTTCAGTACTTTGAAAATGCCATCCACCTGCCTTCTGGATACAATGGTTTCTGATGAGAAATCAGCTATTAATCTTATTGAGGATTTCGTTTACGGGATGAATTGCTTCTGTCTTGCTTCTTTCAAGATTCTGTCTTTTGACAATTTGATTATGACATGTCTTGATGTGAATTTCTTTAAATTTATCCTACTTGGAGTTCATTGGACTTCTGAATATGTAGAGATTATCAGATTTGGTCAGTTTTGGCCCTCCTTTCTTGAAATGTGCTTTCTGTCCCTCTGTCCCCTCCTTTTTTCTTAGATATCCCATTCTATGTATATTAGTACACTTGATGCTGTGCCATGGTCTTTTAGATTATCTTCATTCCTTTTTTCTCTGTTCCTTGAACTGGATAATTTCAATCTATTTTCAAATTTGATGATTTTATATACTGCCAGTCAAATCTGCAGTTCAGCCATTCGTGAATTTTCCATTTCAGTTACTGTATTTTTCAACTGCAGAATTTTTATTTGATTAGGTTTTTATAATTTCTGTCTCTTTTTTGATATCCCTTATTTGGTGAGCTATTATTTCATGAGTTCCTATAGTTTAAAAAAACTGGTTGCCTTTAGCATTTTGATCATATTTAAAATGGGTGATTTAAAGTAGTTTTCCAGTTAAGACCAATGTCTGGGTTCCTCAGTGACAATTTATATTGTTTACTTTTCCCCTTGTGTAAGGAACATGCTTTCTTATTTCTTTGCATGCCTTACAATTTTTTTTGCAAGCTGGACATTTTGAATATTATAATATGTAGGAGCTAGGAAAATCAGTTAATCCCTCTCCCCTGAATTTATTGTTCCTGCTTATTATCATAATTGTTTGCTTAATGACTTTATTGAGCTACTTTTATAAAGTTTGTATTTTTTGTCATGTGTATCCACTCTCATCTCCATTTCATTAGAGTAGTGGTCAGCTTATGATTGTACAGAGATTTACAAAAACCTGGAACCAGAAAATCTCCCGATTTCTGCAGACAGGCTCTGTGTATATGTAGTGACACACCTTCAGTACTCACCCAAGCAGGTTAGAACTCTACTTTAGTCTTCACTTCCTGGTTCCCCAGTTCCTTGCCACCCAGAGGATAGAGCTTAGGGCTTTTTATTGTCTTTACTGAGCTTGCTTAGAGTCCTACTCTTGTGTGTGGCCTTCTATACTCTAAGGAATGCACTGGATTTTTCAAAGCTCCCATTCCCCAAATCATCTCATTCCCCAGCCTTTTTTATCAAGCTTTTTTAATTTTATTGTTTGCCTCAGTATCCATTGCTATCCGTTTTCTCAGGCAGCATGAACTAAAAAAATTGCCTGTAAATGTTTTCAACAAATGCTACCCCCCTTACTCCCTACTACTAGCTACTTCAATATTGTACAAGTTCTGAATTAAAGAAGATAAAATGAAGCCTTTTGAGTTCCTATTTCAGGGAGCTACCCGACAGATCAAAATAAAAATTCAGTTCTATGTGAATGAAGTCTTTTCTGCTCATTCTAATACCAGTTTCTGGAATGGATGTTGTTATTTTCAAGACTACTGGGGAAGGAAATGGGACCAGGGTCAGTTAAAACACCAGAAAGCTGTCTTAATCCTAGATTTGGCTGGGTTGGAAAAAAAAATGTTTGCTTGTTTGTTTGTTTCCTTGATTAAGAGGATTCTGCTAGCTTCAAGATTTTTGTTATTTTGCAGAGTACTCAAAAAGTTGATTTGGACTATTTATGTCAGTTTTTTTTTTCTTTTATGCTGGGATTTATATTTGGAGTTCCCAACTTTAACATTTTATTTGACATAATTTCTCATGTTTTTTATTTGCGTTTTGCTATTGACTGACGCTGAGTAAATTATCATGTGCTTGTTTACATTTATATATCATCTTTATAAAAACGTTAATTCAGAATTTTTTTTCAATTTTAATTGGGTTTTCTTACTGATTTTAAGAGTTTATATATATTCTGGATGCAGATCTCTTATCAGAGATATGATTTCTAACTTTTTTCTCCCATTCTATGGATTGTTCTTTCTCTTTATTGATGGTGTCTGTTGAAATGCAAAAGCTTTAAATTTTGATGAAATAAAATTGATATTATTTGTCCCTTTTAATCTGTAGATAAACTTAAGTTTCCCATTGTGACAATATTAAATCATCTAATTTATGAGATTATACTTTCTATGAAATAAGGATGATTTAAATTTTTCTCTTTGTTAATGTTGTGAGACTTTTACTGTAAACTTAATGGTAGCTGTAGGTTTTACCTAAATGTTTTCTATCAGAATGACAAAGTCTGCCTACTCCTTTTTTTTTTTTTTTGGGTAATTTTATAATGAATGGCATTTGGAGATTGTCAAATGCTATTTATTTATTTATTTGACATGAACATGTGTATAGTAATGGGCATGTGGGAGTAAATTTACCCAAATAAGTACAAAAATTTGACACTGAAAGCCACTAAACATTTTTGAAAGAAATAAAAGAAAACCTAAACAAAAGTAAAGACATCAGATGGCTTAATATTAGGAAAGGGTTTGTTTTCTTAATTTTTTCTTCAGATTGTTCATTGCTAGTGTGTAGAAAAACAATTTTTTTTGCTTGCTAATTTTGATCCCTTCCCCATTGTTAATAAGCTTTGAACCACTTTATTAAGTCTTAATAATTTTGTATGGATTACTTTGAATTTCTTTATATAGGGACATGTCATATGAAAATAGTTTTACTTCTTTCCAATTTGGATACCTTTTATTTCTTTTTCTAATTGTTCTGGCTAGATTGATAGTATTGACTAGCTGTGGTAAAAGTGGCATCCTTGTCTTGTTCCTGATCTTAGGGAAATGCTTTATGTCTTTCACCATTAAGTATAAATGTTAGTTGTGAGTTTGTCACAAATGCCTTTTATCTTGTTGAGAAGTTCCATTCTATCCCTACTTTTCTTAGTGTTTAGATGAAGAAAGGGTGCTAGATTTTGTCCGATGCCTTTACTGAATCTATTGAGATAATTATGTGTTCTCCCCCCTTCATTCTATTTATCTAGTACACCACATTGATTTTCATATGTTGAAACACCTTTGCATGCTTGGAATAAACCCACTTGGTCAACGGGTATCCTCTTTGTAACATGTTGTTAGATTTTGTTTTCTAAGATGTTGTTAAGGACTTTTGCATTTGTATTCATAAGGGCACATGGTCTGTAATTATCTTTTTTTGTGATGCTTTACCATATAAGAGTGATACTGGCTTCATAGAATGAATTAGGTGGTGCTTCCGGTTCATTTGAGAAGGATTGGTATAAATTCCTCTCTTAAAAATTTTTGGTAGAATACACTAGTGGAGCTTCCTTGTTCTGAACTTTTCTTTGGTGAAACATTGACTATTGATTCAGTCTCTGTACCAGTTATATGTTGAGGTTTCCTGTTTCTTCTTGAGTCAGTTAAGTGAATTTGTGTTTCTCTAAGAATTTTTGCATCTAGTCTAGATTACCTAACTTAATATAATTGTTCACATTATTCTCATAACTCCTTTTATTTCTGTAAGGTCAATAATGATTTTCAGTACTTTCCCTTCTAATTTTAGAAGGAAAACTCATCTTTTTTTATTTGTCTAGGTGAAGTTTTGCCAGTTTTATTGATTATCCTTCAAAGTACCAACTTCTTGTTTTGTTTATTGTGTCAGCTGTATTTCTATTCTTAATGTCACTTACCTCTAAACTTAATTATTGCCTTTCTTCTACTCACTTTGAGTTTACTTGGCTCTTGTTTTTATTTCCTCAAGATAGGAAGGTAGGTTATTAACTTGAAATCTTGTTATTTTTTACTTGAGTAAAGTAACTTTATTTTTTATCTGAAGCATGCTATATAAAGGTGATCACTTTCAAAGTAAAAATAAGAATGGCCAGAATAATTTTACAAAAACTTTTCTAGAAATAACATAGTTCTATTACATTTGTAGCATATGCCTAAAAGAAAAGTAAAGAAATATTAACCTAGTGCTCAGAATCTAACAATATATGTATTCCAGGGGTAGGGGTCAAGATAAAGGCATAGTTTACACAAGATTTAGAAACAAAAACAGGTTCTTTGAGAGCTTTCTCGCCCCTTAAATGTTTCACACTGCCCCCAAATTCAATTATGGAAGCACAAATTATCTCAAACTCAGTTTCACTTTAATATGTAGTAAACAGTTCATATACTCAAGTTTTATTAAGTTGCTTATAGAAACTTAAAGTCAGGAGCGTGACTTAGGATCTGTACTTTTTATGTCAAGTGCTTTAAGCAGTTGAGGGCTTCCTGTATTTTTCCACACTCTTTTAGTTCTTTTCCACACATTATAAGAGTCTCATAGCCTCCACTGTCCTATCCTGGGGAGAATTAACGGAAGGTTTACCAAACAAAGGCTTGCGGTCACCAGCTGAGGCCTCCTGAGCTAAAGCATCAGGCTTAGATGTAGCTAACCAACTGGACCTATTTTCTGAAGACAGGATTTCTCTGGAAGTATCCTCTTCTGTGTACTCTGAGGCTTCTCTGCTGCCTTCCTCTGTTCTTTCTTCCAGATAATCTCCAGTATCATTTGCTTCCCTGCTGTTAAGTCTTTCCTCCATATCCTCCACATGATCTAAAACCACATTAATAAGAGACCTCCTAGAAACCAGAGATCTTCTAGAGTTTATAGACTTATGAAATCTTATTTTTAATATGTTCATAAATGTAAATTTCCCTCTGGGCACTGCCTTTATTACATTCATAATTTTTTATATATTGTATGTTTGTTTTTATTCATCTTATTTTCTAGTTATCCCTATCGTTCCTTCTTTAACCCTTGGTTGTTTGAGTCTCCTATTTAGTTTCCACATATTTGTAAATTTTCCAGTTTTTCTTTTGTTGTTAGTTCTAATTTCTTTCTGTTGTGTTCAGAGCATTTACATCTTATAATTTCAATATTTTTAAATGCATTGCGATTTTCTTGTGCACTAACATAGTCTTTCTTGGAAAACCATCTGTGTGTACTTGAAAAGTCTGTGTTTTCTGTCATTGTTGGGTGAAAGTTTCTATATATGTCTGTTAGATACTATTTATAGTGTTGTTCAGTCTTCAGTTTTCTTATTGGTCTTTTCTTTAAATATTCGATCCATTATTGAAAGCATTGCATTGAAATCTCCAACTCTTACTGTAGAACTATCTGTTTCTCTCTTTGAATATCGTCAGTGTTTTTTTCAAATAACTTGGGGCCCTGTCATTAGGTGCATATATGTTTATACTTGTTAAATATTCTTGTATAATTGACCCTCTCATCTCTATATAATTTCTTTCTTTGTCTCTTATAAAAGTTTTTGACATAATGTCTATATTGTATATTATTAATATAACCACCCAAACTCATTCTGGTCACTATTTGCATGAAATGTTTTTCAGTTCTTTCAAAAACTAAAAAACTGTTTGTACTTATGGATCTAAGATGTATCTCCTATGAATAGCATATAGTCATATCATGTTTCTATATCCATTCTTCTAATCTCTACCTTTTGATTGGATAGTTTAATCCATTTATATTTTAGACAGTTACTGGTAGGGGAAGATTTATTTCTGCCAGTTGATAATTATTTTTGTCTTATGCCTTTTTTTGCCCTCATTTCCTCCATTAGTGATATCCTTTTTTTGTTTTGATGACCTATTTCAATGAGCCATTTGAATCACTTCTTTTGAGTCATTTTTTCAGATATTTTATTTATGGCTTCTATGCTGATTACATTTATTGTCCTAAATCTGTTGCGACTTAGTTTGTGTTGATTCCAACTTGACTTCAATAGCCTACACACACTCTGGCCATATATTGTTTTCCTGATTTCCTTGAATTCTTTGCCCATATTTTCCTTTACTTCATTGATCCTATTTAAGAGAGTTGTTCTAAGATCTTCAATTAGTAACCCCATAGATTGAGCTTCCTTTGGAATATTTTCCATCAAGTTCTTTTTTACCTGTATCTGGATCATATTTGTTATTTCCTTGTATGTTTTGTAATTTTTGTTGAGAACTAGACATTTTCAGTATTAATGGAAATCTTATCCTTCCATTCCTCAGTCTGCAAGATTAAGAACAAACAAAGAATGAACAAAGACAAAAAATAGGAAAGAAAAACAGACCCCCCAAAAACAAAAAAGGAGGGGGGGAAGCATGCACTTCTCTGTATTTGACTTTGACAGTTTTATATATTACCGCTCAGGTATTTTGCAGAATATCCTTAAATTTGGGTTTTTCTGAATTGGGTGGAGAAAAAGTTGCTGACCTAGGTAATTTTGGCAATGACAGGTATCTGTAACGCTAATGGAAAGATTGTACTTAGGACTGTACTATAGTTGGTAAAGTTCTTTGCCATGTGGGCATGGGTTAAAGCTTATTAAACTATTATAAACACATACTGAAATTTAACAATTAAGTCAATGGAAGATGATGGGGGCCCTTTTTTGGTGTTAGAATAAGAGGGTGCATAAAAACAAGGGGGAAGGACTAGAATTATCCACATGGTATTGGATTAGAATTGGAGAAATCAGTATTAACTCATGCTTAGCTTACAGAAGATACAGATGGATGCATATGGGAATATTCATGCATAGGGGCGCACTCTTGGGTTGGTGTGCACACATATAATCCCTTGTTCTGCCAACTTAGGGGACCTATAAGCGAGAGAAATGAGGTTTTTATAGTGAAATGATTGATTCTTATTGACCTACCCATACTTCAGTTCTACTGGAGATCTCTTGCCACATTACTTTGAATGTTGTTCATTTACCATTTTCTTATGTAATAATTTCCGCAAAGCAAGTTTTGAATCATACTATGGATTCACATAACCTGAAAGAAAATAATATGGCTCTAAACTTTTATCACACTGTAAGTAGGGACACTTGCATTTTTGAGTTTGATGCCTGCATTAATACCTTATGATTCCTCCTACTTAGAGTAATGTAAAGAACTTGGAAGTCATTACTGTCTTTCTTACTACAAAAAAAAATAAAATAAAATAAAAAACAATGACTTCCTTTGGACTTCTCAGAGAAATGAGGTTGCTTGCAAACTGCTATCCCAGAATCTGGAGAGACAGGTACTAACTAGCCAGAGAGATATAGCACTTCAATTTTGCTTATTTGTAGTATACACCACTAGATGCTAAAGCTGTTAGGAACACATACTTATTTTGATGAGTTTCTGGAAGTTGAGTATGAACTAGTCTAAGAGCGAGAAACTCCTGACAACCACAGTCGCTGGGGAGGCCCTCAAATTTTAGGGACTTGAACTCCAGGAATTCCATGGCTTTGGCCAAAGAGAAAAGTAGCCATTGTGTAAGCTTCCCAGGTTCTTTTCACTACCTAAGTACTTTAAAGATAAGTGCCATTTCCCCACTTCCTGTTCTCAGATGCACTTCACTGGAAGTTTGCTTTATGCACGCAAGTCAGTGCCCATAGTGAGTGGAATACTTGCACCGCAGAACTAGGAATTAAACATTTCTTAGATTTAAAATTCATCTAAGAACACGTGTTCACTTTTTTGTTGTTGTTAATTTAAATTTGTTGATAAAATTTTATCATTTTTTATTTCTTCAGTGGATGTCTCATGCTCCATGTTTCAGTGTCCCAATAATACCCCAGTTAATCCCTGAAGCATTATTTCTTTGTTTTTTTGATGACTATAGTTCATTTCTAATTGCATAAATATGTTACTTCAATATTGAAGTCAAAGCCATGGTTAATCATAAGATAAATTAACATTCGGTATGTTTACTTGGAATGCAGAGGCTGATAGGAACATGGTGGATTTCATCATCCAAACAAGTTTAAACTTGATAAATTGATCACTAAAGGCATTTATTTTTGTTTTATTTTTATTTTTTTATTGTATAGTGTAACATATATCCAAAACAAAGAAATAAAAAAATTTGTTTTCAAAGCACTCTTCAAAAAGTGGTTACAGGATAGATCCCAGAGTTTGTCATGGGCTGCTGTACGATCCTCTCATATTTTTCCTTCTAGCTGCTCCAGAATATAGGAGGCTAGAGGGCTTAATTTCGTTTTTATCATCACAATCGATTTTTCCTACTTTTTTTGTAAACAAGAATGTATAATAAAGCTATAAATTTCAAAGCACAACACCACAATTAGTTGTAGAACATATTTCAGACTTTGACATGGGTTACAATTTCACAGTTTTAGGTTTCTACTTCTAGCTGCCCTAAAATATTGGAGATATTTTACAAGAGATATCAATGTAATGATTCAGCATTCATATTCATTTATTAAGTCCTGTCTTCTATGTATAATTCCACCATCACCTTTGATCTTTCCATACCTCTATTTGGGATTGTTTGGGCTATGGTAATTCTAAATTTTTGCTATTGGAAGGGTCTGTCACTAATATGGGGTAGGGAGATGGAACTATCTGATAATCAGGAGAGGCTGTGCTAGGTTTCAGGACTTATCTGAACCAGGGACCCATCTGGGGATTGTGGGTTTCTGGAAAGTTACTCTCGTGCTTGGAACCATTGCGGAATCTTACATATTGCCCTAGGTGTTCTTTAGGACTGGCTGGAATGGTCCTGGTTAGGGGTTGGCAGGTTATGAAAGGTAGGAAGGTCTACCTGAAGCTTGCATAAGAGCAACCTCCAGAGTAGCCTCTCAACTCTGTTTGAACTCTCTCTGCCACTGTAAAGGCATTAATTTTGTGGAGCATTTATCCCTTGAAGTGCAGAGAATTGTAGAGAAAGAATGCTTTTGGTGCAGGAGGCTATATATACCTTAAATGCACGTGTACCTAAATAAGCACATACAACATTCATGCATGCATACATAGAAGCATATACATATATGTACTTACTTAAGTATATACTCATGTGTATTAATGGTAGAAGTAAATGAAATGTAGATGTAGTATGTGAACCATTGGGAAAATTGTAATCCTGTGTATTTTTCTCAAGTATGCGTTTCACTTCTCAGTGATAGTTGCCACTGAATGAATGACATTATTTTCTGGTGGTCATTGCTTTCTGTCCAAGTCCATTTATTGGTGATTACATCCAAAATCTTTACTTCAGTGTTGAATTCTAATATGTTGTTAGGAAAATGCGTATTAACATCAAGTATGCTTCTATGAAGTCACAGAAAGGCAAAGGGGATGTGGCATATTTTAACATCCATACTTAGTAAAAATAGAGAGATTGAGGGTTGAAGGCTTGAGACCTGATAATTATATAATAGCAATGTTTTTGTGCAGGTGGAAGCCCCTTGAATGTCTAGCATGTTTACCTGCATATACACAGGTATCATTTTTTTGCAGGCATACTTAATTTACTTTTTATTAATACCTAGGATGCAAGGAAATCACTGGAAGAGCTGTGGCCGGTTCTTCAGAAACCAGTGTATTGCTCATGAAGGCAGGTGTTTTATCCTGTGTGTTGTTTTGTTTTTCTTAGCATGAGGTACTGATACTGAATTCTAAGAATTTGTACACCTGCAGGGAATTCTTATCATAATACAAATGGCCTATTGATAGTCATTCCTTTCGTATCATAACTTTTCCCCATGCCCCATGACTTGTAAACTGATAATGTAGTGTGGGAAATGCTTTAAGCAATGGGCTGCCCAAATGCCCAGCTGAGAGTTTAAAAGTTCCATAGTCTATAATGTGAATGCATCAATGATCACACCCAAAATACATCCATTGGAAAGATGGACAAAGTGTGTGAGATATCTCTTCCATCTCATTTCATTGAACTGAGCTCCTGCGTGTTGTCTTATTCAAAGAACATATGAATGTATTAGCATTTCCATATATCCCCTTCATGCTCCTAATTTGCTTGAAAATTTCAATTTCCTACAGTCCTGAAGTCAGTAGCAAATTTTCACACATCTGTGAATAGTAGACCCTGTGGTTGAATGGATGCTTTATGAGGGCAAGAATTCCAACAAATACATAGATTCTGTATGTTGGCGTATGTGGAATTTTGGTGGGAACATTGTGACATTTCATGGAAAGTCCTGACATTTTATTTCGTGACTTGATTTAGCTCTGATCTCTAGGAAAACAAAAACCCATGGTGTTAGGTTTAGAGTCTAAGGCCGTTGGAATTAGACATGTTTTCCCAGAGTTTTCATTTGGTGAGGAAATATGAGTGCATCTCTACACCAAATACCTTTTAAAAAATCTGTTTCATCCATGAATATCAGTGACCATAGCTGTGTGGAATTGGCTTAACACAGCACCACAACTGAAATAAAGAATTTAACTTCATCTAAGGGTTCTTGTGGGGTAATTGCCTCAAAATAAATGTTACTGATGAAAACTTGGTTGTGTGACTTTACCTTTGTTCTGCTCTCAAAGTAATAAAGCCAATATGAAAGTGTCAGGTACTTGAGATTACACACTTCCAGTGAAAGACTTGGCAAACACAATCCAACCTACAAAGTGACCTTGTAGCGTAGATTTTTGTATTGGTCTTGTGAGGTGGTGTGAACTTTGTCTTCTGAACAAATGTTTGTTCAGAAGCCAGAAGTGGCTTCTCTAGATGGATCTTTGGCTCTGTGGCCTTGTGTCATGATGTGCCCCAATTAATCCCTAAAGTGTTATTTCATTGTGGCTTTTGCTTTCTGGCCAAGAGTAGTTCATTTCTGATTGTGTCTAAAAATCACCAATGTTGAAGTCAAACCTGTGCTGAGTCTCAATGTAGATTAGCAGTAGATGTCCTTCCTTACAGTGCAAGGACTGATGAGGAAGGGAAATGTGTCATACTTCATTTTCTTAACTTGGTCAAATTCTACAAATTAATTTTTGAATCTAGTCAGTTTATATAGCATGTTCCTGTAGTGGGAATCTAGGGAATTTTTGAAAAAGAATGTTTTGTAGCAGGAGATTACACCCTACATACATGTATACCTAGATGTACACATTCAATATACGTACATCTGTTTATTTGTAAATAAGTACATTCATACATCATGCATAAGTATGAAATACTTTATAGTAGAAGAAGCAAATGAATTATACATGTAGCATATAAATTTGTGGAATAATGTGTGTTTCTCTTTGTGCCAGTGGTTCTACATACACATAAGAAAACGTGCTTGTTTTCTCTACACTTCTCAGTTGGAGTTACCAACAAGTAAATTCCCTTCTGATGGGAAGATTCTGCATTTAATTGGACATCCAGAAATGAAAGGATGTCTCTGACAGTAGCATGGCCCAGAGACTTCTGGAAGCCAGCAGATCATTCAGGGCAGTAGCATTTTGCTGAATGAATGTTCTCCTATGGAATACATGGCCAATGGGAAATTATTTCATGTTGTGTCAACGGCATGCTGATATCCAATCCATGTGTCTCCTGTCTCTTCTCCATACTCAATGGCATGAATCTGTAAATGCCAGGGTACTGAAATCCTAGAGTTTATAGACAGTCTAAATCCACAGCTTGCAGATTAAAACTCCAGGGAATAGGAATATGCTTGGATTGTTGATGACACCCAAATATACATTCCCTGGAAAAGCTGAACAAAATGACTGAGAAAACCCTACCATCTCCTCTCTTTGAACTGATGTTTTGTATCATGTCTTAATGTAAGTAATATGTGAGTGACAGAAAATATCCACATATTCCCTTCTATGCTCACATACAGTGGCTGTAAATTTGAATATCTCCAGTAATTCAGGGACTCAAAAAATTTAACCTTCTGCTTGGACTTGATGAGGAGATCCCTTGATTGAATGGATCCTTGGTGAGGGCAGTATTCAAAGAAAATACACAAATTCTGTGAATTAGTGGGTGACATTTTGGTAGAGAAATTGTGATACTGTAGCTTAAATTTGTGCAAGCATTTTAGACATTCATTTAGCACACAACTCACTGTCTTAAAGAGAGGGTCTTTTGGGCCATTAATTAAAGCCTAAATTCCAGCATTTAGCAAAGATTCCTGTTTTGGAAGGTAATTTGTCTACCAGTGATGATTGGGTTTATTTAATTGGAACTAGGGAGGTGGATTTTGTAAATCAATTTTACACATTCCCTGTATCCAGTAAAAAGGACTTGTCCCATGTTACTTAATTATTTATGTCCAAATGAAATGAAAGTGCTGTGTGGGCTTCTGGACAACTGAAGAAGTAAACAGGAACAGTGTTCCTGAAATGGTTAGATATTGTTACAGGTGATTTGCCATTTTTTTTTTTCTGTAAGCTGTCATAGGATCTCTATGGTTTTCTGTGGGAATGATACATTCTTCATAGTAGTGTTTGGAATGGAATGTTCTGGTGTCTTTGGGTACAAACATTTTGGAAAATTGCCTTAATTTACTTATAGTGTATTTTTCACAGAATTGAGCCTGACCTTTCCCTTAATTGGGTATTGAAGTGATCCATTGGCCCTCATTCACTCCCATAAAACTTTTAGAAGCCCTGAAATAAAATTGCTGATTGCTGAATTGTGGAACTTTGAACATACTTTATTTCCTAAGTAAAGGTGTTTCTCAGAAAATGCCACCAGTTCACTTGCATCCCTATCCTCAGTGCATTTCAGTGGAAGTTTGATTCATCCAATCCTCTGTTGCCCATAGCTGTGCAGAATTGATAATTATGATAGCAAAAATTGAGTGCAGAAATTAAATTCTAAGAATTGATGTGTGTAATTGTCTGTTGTTATTGTTAGTTCCATGGTTGATTTTGTTGATGATTATATTAGGTGTGGTTTAGGTGAGATTTAGTTTAGGTGGTATCTGGCCACGTAATGCTTAAGAGGTTTGTTCCTTTGTATTTTCCATCTGCAAAATCAATTGATATGTGGGTTGACTCCCCTCAGCATATGAGTCCTGGGTAGAATTTATATATGATTGTATACATTGGGTTCTTGTGTGCAGGCACAATGATGGTACTAATGATGAATTTAGCTTTGTCATCTTTTGCTCCTCTGCTGTCAATACATGGAAGCCCTTTTGTTGTGAAACTGCCAGATATTTGGGAACTGCTCCATTTCCTGTAAGAGACCTAACGTACCATTCTGTATAAAAGTTCATTTGATACAGGGTTCACTATTGGTCTAGTGATGGCATGTTAGCTTCATTGTTGTGAACAAATATGTGTATTGAATGAAGTATAGATTGTTAGATGATACCTGATCAGAAGGGCAGGGGTGCTAGTGGATGGCTCTACTTATGCCTGAGATGTTATTTTCTGGTGGTCACTAATTTTTGAATAAGTTTGTGTACGTGTATACAGTCATGTATACAGTCATGTATACAGTGGCTGAAAGTGGCATATATCCATATTCACACTTGGTCAAATTGGACAGATTGAGGGCTGAAGGCATTGATTTTAGGAGCACATTTCCTGGGTGGAGACCTCAGAATTGTATACCAGGAAGGATTTTGCATGTACCCTGGTAAGCATGTCTACCTACATACATAGAACATATCTACTGTCATACCGAAGTACCGACATTCATACATAACATAAATTTCTATGGAAATTTGGCGTTTTTCTTTTACCTGTAATCCTGTGTATGATTTTCAAGTATGCATTTTTTTTCTTTATACTTCAGGGGAACTTGGGAGAAAATCCTTGTGGATGACAAGAAAACTCTCCATTTGTGTAATACCCAAATATGAAAGGGAATCCATGGACAAAATGTGAAGATTCTTCAGAAGCCAGTACATTATTATTGCTTAATTACTGATATTCTCCCAGGAATACATACAACTACAGAGAGCTCTTGTCATATCATAACAGATCTGCTAAGATTTACTCTTTGAGAGTCTTGGTCTTCTCCATACTCAATGACGTGGCACTTGATGATCCAATATGAGAAAATGTTTAAAGCTATCTGCTGTCTGAATGCCAAGTTTGGAGATATAAAATTCAGTAGTTGGTGAATGTTTGTATATTAATGACACCCAAGATGCATTCCTTGGAAAGCTGTGCAAACTGAATGAGAAATCTCTACTCTCTCATCTCATCGAAGTGAGGTACAGCATAGCATGTTCTTTCATTCCAAGGCATATATGAATGAGAGACAGTTGCCTTTTGTTCTTATGTGCTCCCACTTAATACTTGAATATTTCAGTTGCCTTCAGTCCTTCCATCACAAGAAGAAAGATACATTTTCACATGGCCATGGATGGTAGGTCTCTTGGTGTCATAGTTCTGAGGGCAAACCTTCCCAAGCAAGTTCTGTATATTGGTGCTTGTGGATCAGGCAGGGATATTGTCAGATCAGTGTACAAAAGGCACAGGCGTTTTAGACCTTTACAGAGAATCCTTAGCCACTTATGTCTAGGAGAAGGAAAGCTGGTCCATGGTATCAAGATTAGAGTCTAAGGCAACAGAATTAGGAATATTTTCCTAGAATATTTTATTGTTGTGGACATTTGAGGGCCAATTGTGACTGAGTAGATTGAAATGGAACTAATTATATAGATGGTTGAAAAACTCTTTGGGGCACTCCAGAATCCAGTGATGGTATGGAGCATTTTGCTGTTATATCAATATCATAATAGGGTCGAATAAAAATTCAATTTGACTTGTTGACCAGAAGAATAAAGCAGGGAGAAGTACTAAAGAAAAATGGATGCTGTTATAGGGGATTTATCTGCTGGGATTTCTCAGATTTTCACAGAGTTTCTATGGGTTTCATAATTAGGTATACGTAGTTTTGCCTGAAATGGAAAGTTCCATGAGCATGTGTGGATGCATTTGGTTAGACTGTCTTGATTTACTGATATATATTCCATAGTAGTAATCATGAGCTTTCCGTTATTGGAATGCGAAGTGAAATTGGCCCTCTATTGATGCTTAACAGTATGTTAGAAAAATGTAATCTAAAACTCTGTCTTCATCTTGCCCTTGTTCACAGTATGTTTCTTAAGTGAAGGTATTATTTTTAATAATATCCCATTTCACACACATCTCTTTACCAAATGTACTTCAGAAGATGAGTCCAAAGATATGACTACAGGGTTGAATTCAAATGCCTGCCGAGTGAAAGTTTATATTAATGATAGGTGTGCTTCTTTGGAATACATTGCTGGGTGTCGAGAGAAATGTGGTGTATTTCATCATCCCAATGTGCTCATATTCTGGATATTGATGGCGGAAGTCACAGATATTTCCATAGTTGGAGTCTAGGAAAATGTAGAGAAAGTGCTTTTGTAGCAAGAGGAAACACCTGTATACCTAATTGTGCATTTTTACACACAATGTGTGTGTCTTATCTTACCTTATTTTACCTAAGATAAGACACTTATAGGTACGTACACACACACATAATTCCTCATCAGTGTACGCTGTAGTTGAAGTTAACGCAACGTTGTTTTAGTTCTGTTAGACTGTCAAACTGAATATACCAGAAATGAGTTGGCTTTTAACAGTGGGAATTTATTGGTTAAAGCTTACAATTTCTGAGGTCATGAAAATGTCCAAATCAAGGCATCATCAAAATGATGCTTTCTTCCTGAAGACAGACTACTGATGATCTGAACTCCTTTGTTAGGTAGCAGGTGCATGGTGGTCTTCTATCCTCTCCCTTCTTTTCTAGGTCCCTTTGCTTCTAGCTTCTGGATTAAGTGACTTCCTCTCTGGTTCTGTGGGCTTTCTCTCTCAGATTCTGTATCTTTTTCTCTGTCTCTCTTTCTCTCAGTATTCACTCTGTTTATAAAAGATTCCAGTAAGAGAATTAAGACCCACCTGGGCATATCTCAACCAAAATAACCTAATCAAAAGGTCCCACCTATAGCAGGTTCATCCTTACAGGAAGTGATTAACTTGGGGAACAATTTTCCAGTATTCATAAAGCCTCAAAACCACCACAAATGTATATGCAGCACATAACCAGTGGAAAAGTTGGCATTGCAGGTTTTGTTGTATGTTTCTGAAGCATGTGTTTGTTTTCTCTGCCTTTCTCAGTTGGAGTTGCCAATAAATGAATGCCATTTTGATGTGAAGATTCCCCACTTCTCTTAATACATGTAGACTTTTGGAAGTCCTAGTGAGCAGCGTGTGGATCAGAGACTTCTGGAAACTGGTAGATCACTTGGTATGGTAAGTGTGTTGTTTTGTTCAGGAGTACAAAGAACTAAAGGAAACTGTTTCTTTTAATGTTACTAATGGCATGTTGGGATCCAGTCCCTGTGTGCCTTTCCTTTTTTCTCTGCTCAATGGCGTGAGTCTTGACATTCCAGGCTACTGAGAACTTTGGGCTTAAGGGCTCTCCACACACCTATCCACTGTTTTAAAATAAACACCAAGGTCTAGCAATTTTTTTAGATTGATGAAGCCACCCAAATATGTATTCCTTAAAGAAGCTAAACAAAACAAGTCTAAAAATCCCTTCTGTCTCTTCTCCCTGCCTGGAGACACTACACATTTTCTCAGTCCAAGGAACATAAGAGGGACACCATCCATGAGTTACCTATTTTGCCCACACACAATACTTGGAAATTTGCATGTCTCTGTCTGTTCGGACATTAGAAATATTCGGTTTACACATGGCCATGATGAGAAAAACTCATGCAATTGACCCTTGTTTGAAGATGTTATTCCTAGGAAATGCAAGGGTTCCTAGATTTTGTGGGTGCAGATTTTGGAGGGAATGTGTAATACCATGGTTTGAGTCTGTGTAGGTCACTTAATCCTCATATACTCTTCAGCTATCCATCTCTTGAAGAAGTACAGCAGGTTGGTAATATAGTAAGAGCCTAAGGCAAGTGCTTAGTAACCTTTACCTAGAGTTCCTCATTTTGAAGGTGATTTCTGTGGCAGTAGTGATTGTGATGATTGAATGGGGACCAGGGATTTTGATGTTTTGAAATCTCTTGCAAGCTTTGCCAGAATGTCTTAAAACTTGTTCTACCTTGTAACTTTGAGTAGCAACATCAAAATGAGATGAAAATGCTGTGGTGGCTGCTGGGCCAGATGAAGAAGAAACTGGCAGTTGCTTATCAAATGATTGGATGTTGTTAAAACTGGCTTATTGGCTGGTTTCTTCAAGTTGTTTTGGGTTTCCTACAGGGTCCTGTGGTAATAGAAACACATTCTAGACATCAGTGTGTTCTCACATGTTGGTGTCTAGAATAGAATGTTCAAATGTGCTTTGGTATGAGCGTTTTGGCAGATTGTCATGGATAACTTACAATATGTATTTCACAGATTTTAGCATTAAGTTTCCATTCAAATGGGTATTGAAGCAATCCATTTGCTCTCCAATTTGCCCTCACCAAACTTTTAGAAAGCCTGTAATGGAATCATGGGACTTTGAACATTCCTAAATAAAGGTTTTTCTTAAAAAATACCCCCATTTCACCTGTATCCTTCAGTGGCCATGTGATTTATCTCATCCTCTAGTGCCCATAGCTATATGGAAATGATGATTTATGGTACAAAGAATTGAGTGCAGATTTTAATTCCATCCAAGAGTCCCTCTATGTGGCTGCCTTCATTGATGTTAACTTATCATGATTGATTTTTTTGTGGTGATATATTTCACGTAGTTTAGTTTCAATTTATCAATATCTTGCCAACGTATACATGTTAGGTGTGAGCCTTTGTATTTTCTGTATGCAAGATGCAGTAGTGTAAGACATGTTTCCCCCTTAGCCCATGAGAAATCACATACGAGCTTGTATTTGTGTGTCTTTTTTTAAGGTTCTTTTGTCCAGACATGAAGATGGTACAGGTTAAGAATTTAGCTGCGTTGTTACATTTCTCTGCTGGAAAACATTTTGTTTTTAAAATGCAATATATTTGGGAATTGTCCCATTTCAGTAAGAGTCATAACATGCATCATTCTGTATATATAATTAACCCTTAAAACAGGGTTCTGCATTGACTTAGTTGAAGGCATTTTATCTTCATTGTGGTGAATAAGCCTTGTTTCAAATGAGATGTGAGATATGTTGAAGGATGTTTGTTCTATAGTCTAAAGTTCTAGGATTTCCCATTTTATGCCTAAAATTTGATTTTCTGTCAATTATTGCTTTCTGACCACTTCATTCATAACTATATGTGCCCGTGACTACAACATTTAATTCTACTAAATTTTTAGGAAGAATGTGTACTAACATTAGGTGTGCTTACATGTGTATCAGTGGCTGAAAGACTATTTCTGCTTCAGAACTTTAATGAGCTAGACAGAGGAAGATTTGAGGCATCAGTTTCAAGGAGCATAAGTCAAGTTGTGAGATCTATTAATTGTATACCAATTTTTGTACAAGTGGAGGAAGCATAAGTGTTATATAACATTTCCACCTGCATGAGTGCAATATATATATGTCTTTTTTTGCATGGGCAGGCACCGGGAATTGAACCCAGGTCTCCGGCTGCCTGCTGAGCCACCGTGGCCTGCCTGTGAGTGCAATATTTTTATTGGCTTATCTAAGTATATACATAAATTCATAGCTTGTGGAAGGAAATGAAATGTAGATGCAGGATGGGAGACTGTGGAAGTTCCACATTTATTTTATTCCTCATCATCTTGAATGTGCACTTGTTTTTTATACACTTCTTAGGTGTAATTGTCAGGCAATGAATGCTGAATGAATGGGAAAGCAATCCAAAATATGCTTACCTGAGAATGTAAGTGAATCCCTGGAAGATCTGTAGCCAAGAGTCTTCAGAATCTTATACATCACTCATGATGGTAGGCATTTTTTTTCCTAATGTGCTGATATTCTCTTAAGAATAAATACACTTATAAGGACCTTTTGCTTATCATATTGCAAATGGCCTGATGAGATTCACTCCTTGTGTGTCTTTGGTCATCTCTATAATTGTTGACTTGGCACTGATAATTTAGTGTAAAGAAATGTTTAAAGACAAGTGCTGTCTGAATGCCAGGCCTGTAGTTCTAAATTCCCGTAGTCTATGAATGTGCTTGGATCGATGATGACACCTAAAATGCATTCCTTGGAAGCTGAACAAAATGAGTGAGAACTCTATACCGTCTCATCTCATCGAACTGAGGTCCAGCACATTGCTTCATTCCAACACAGTGTAAATAAGGGAGAGTTTCATGTGTTCTCTTTCATACTCCCACTGAGTGCTTCAACATTTCAAATGTCTTCAGCCTCAGTCACTTGATAGATGTATTTTCACAGGGAATGAATAGTAGGTCCCCGGGTGTGATGGGTGATCTCTAAGGAGAAGCCTCCCCACAGGTACACAAGTTCTTTGCATTCATACTTGTGAATCTGGTGGAGATATTGTGACATAATTGACAAAATATGCAGGCATTTTAGTCCTTTATAAAAAGTGCTTTGATGCTTTAGTCAAGAGGTAGATCAGTAGATATAGGGTGTCAGGATTAGAGTATGAAGCTTTGAAATTAGGATTGTTTTCTTTTCATTTGGTGGGGAAATGTGAGTGCCCGTAGTGATTGTGTAGATTGAATTGGAACTGGTGATATGGACTGTTGAAAACTTATTTCAAACCCTTCAGAATCCTTTGAAAGGGGTTCTATCCTTTTACTTCAGTATAGACATTGCAATAAAATCAAACTTCTTTGGGCATTGTGGGGTAAGTAAGAAGAAAAAAATGAGAAGTGCTCAAGAAATGATGAATATTATTATAAGAATCCATATAAGAAATATGCAGACATGCATACATCCATTCCTTTATGCACACATACATATAGAATACATTCAGAAAGAGAAGATGTAAATGATTTGTAGATGTATCATATAAAGCTGTTGGAAAAAGGTTATTGCACTGGTATCCTGTGAGCCTTTGTGGATTTTTCTATTGTGTGTTTCTTTTCTATTCACTTCATAGTTGGAGTTGCCAACAGATGAAAACCATTTGGTTGGAAAGATTTTACATTTACTTGAACACCCTGAGATACCAGAAAATCCCAGGAAACAATGTGGCCCTGTGTCTTCTGGAATCTGGTAAATTGCTCATGACAGTAAGATTTTTTGACAAATGTACTGCAAGTCTCTAAGGAAATACATAGATGCAAAAGAAGCAATCCCTTGTCATGACACTAAAGTCTATGCCCACATCCACTGTCTTATCTCTTATCCGTAACCAATGGTATGGATGTGGATTCTCAGAAATGGATATATTTATACTCTTGACATCTCCACACTCTAACCTGCCACTGAAAACTTCTAGACTATAACAATGTGCTTGGATCGATGATGACACACAAATATGCATTCCTTGGAAAAGCTGAACAAAATGAGTGAGAAATCCTTACCGTCTCAACTCATCAAACTGAGGTCCAGCATGTTGACTCTTTCCAAGTTAATAGATATGAATAAGGGACACACACATCCCATGGAATCTCTGGCACAAATTTAGCTCTTGTCATTGTGGATGTCTCTAGTCTTCTAGGCACTAGAAAGTTTCAGTATGACATAGAGCCCTAATGAGGATACCCCTTGCTGCTTGGATTTCGATGAGGTCCATCTTCTAGTAAATACTTAGATTCTGTGATTTTGTTGGTGGATTTGTAAAGGCAGTGTATAGCACCAAAACTTGAGTCTGTGAGGCATTTGAGACCTTCACATAGGTCACTGCTATCATGTCTGTGGGATGGAGAATAGTTCTTTGAGTCATTGATTAGAGCCTAGGGTTAAGCATCTAGCACTGATTTCCTAGTTGATGCCATTTGGTGGAGAATTCCAGTGTTATTGGTGTTTGGGTTGTGTAAATGGCAATCAGTGATGGAGAGGATAAGTGATTTAGAAGGTTTCTGTGAATTTAGTTAATAGGTGTCATACTTTGATGCTCAGTTCTCAATATAAAAATGATATGAAAATGTCATGGTCACATTGGCCAGATTAAGAAGGAGACAGGACCAGGTGCTCTGGAAATGATTATATATCTTGAGTAGCTGTTTAATGGCTGGATTTTCCTTATACATTTCTGTTCATCTGGAGGTGTATAGAGGGGTACCTTGAATGAAATGGCATACAAACATTTGGTTAGATTGGCATTAATTTGCATATGGTATATATTCCACAGTACTAAGCACGATCATTCCCTTCATAGGTCATTGAAGAGATCCTCTGGTCCTACATTGCCATGTACCAATATTTCATTAGCCTTAGGCTGAAGTCTTTTCTGACTCTTGCCACTTTGTTCACACTAGGGTTCCCAAGAAGGTGTGCTTTTTTTTTCTCAAGAAGGCATGTTTTTTTTTTTGTTGTTGTTGTTGTTTTTTCAAAAAGGCCCCCTATCATCCTTCAAAGTCCTCTCTCTCATGCATTTAGGTGTAAGTTTGATGTATCTATTTGCATTGGTGCCAAGAGCTATTTGCAGTGTGCACAACAGAGTACCAGGCGTTAAACCTGATTTTAAATTCATCCGGGACTTCTATGTGGTAGCCTGTTTTCCTTTCAATTATTGTTGTTATTGGTGATATATTTCATGTAGATTAGGAAAGATCTAGGAATAACTTGCCAACATAGGCTTGAGAGGTTGACTCCTTCCTGTGTTCTGTAACCAAGTCCCAGTGATGTTTGTTTTGCCTCCCTTCAGCAATAAATCATCTCTGTTGGAATGATGATTTATGTTATGGAAGGATTCTTGTGTGCCGGCTTTAGTGTGATACTGATGAAAATTGTTTCCTTAAGCCTCACTATACTGAAGCTTACTGCTTGTGAAACTGCCACATATTTGGGAGCTGCCTCATTTACAGTAAGAGATCTAGCATGCATCATTTTATATACAAATGATTCAATCCCTCCAGATCCTTCTTTGCCCTGCAGGGACTTTAAGTGTGTGTTTTAGATTAGTTTTGGCTTTGTTAGATGACCACTCCCTACAGGGTGGTCTCATGTTGCAGATTTGCCTCAATGCATCCCTGAAATGCTCTGTAGCTTCTGACCAACTGTGGCTCACTTATGATTGCATCCAAAGACATAACTATAGCCTTGAATTAAAAAAAAATCATGGTAAATGAGAATGTATGTTACTGATACATTGATACATTTCCTGGACTATTCTGGCCCGACATCAAGGGGAATGTAGAGTAGTTCATCATTTGAATTTGGTCAGTCTTTGGAGATTGATGGTTGAAGGCATAGATTCAGTGTTTCCATGGTTGGTTTCTTCTTGAATGTAGATAAAGAATGCTTGTGCAGCAAAAAACAACACCTTAAATACCTGTGTACCTAAATATGCACATAAAAATACATTTGTAGTTGCATACATACACACATAATTCCTTAATAGCATACATAAATAGTAGAAGTTAATGCAATGTATATGCGGCACATAACCTGTGGAAAATTGGCATTGCTGGTTTTGCATGTTTGTTTCTGAAGCATGTGTTTGTTTCTCTTCTTATCTCAGTGCCAGTTGCCAGTGAATGAATGCCTTTGGGATGTGAATACCATCCCTGTATCTTAACAAATGTAGATTACTGGGAGTCCCTGTAAGCTTCGAGGAAGCTGGTAGATGGCCTGGCGGTAAGCATGTTGTTTTATTTCCTAAACATCCAGTTATTCTCCTCAGGAGTACATAGACCTAAAGGAAACCTTTTTTTTTTTTTTTTTTTTTTTTTTAAAGACAGAGAGAAGGAAGGAAGGATAGAAGGAAGGAAGGAAGGAAGAAAGGGAAACATCTTTAAACATTTTCTGGTTTTTATTGTATTCTGTTTCTCTGTTTTTGTTACATGGGCTGGGGCCGGGAATCGAACCGAGGTCCTCCGGCATAGCAGGCAAGCACTTTGCCCGCTGAGCCACCGCGGCCCGCCAGAAACCTTTTATTTTAATGTCACTAATGGTTTACTGGGATCCATTCTCTGAGTGCCTTGCCCTTTCTTTCTGCTCGATGGTCTAATTCTCGGTATTCCAAGGTACTGAGCATTTTGGGCTTAAGGGCACTCCACATGCCAGTCTGCAGCTTTAAAACACTAAAGTATAAGAATGTGCTTGAATCAATGAACCACCCAAATATGCATTCCTTAGAGAAGTTGAAAAAATGCCGCTGTCTCATTAACTTACTAGGCAGTCCTGCACTTTTTCTGAGTCCAAGGAGTATAATAGTGAGGGGCAATATCTGTGAAATTTCCTTTCATTCCCAGACAGAGTAGCTGGAAATTTGGATGTCTCAAACAAACAGGACACTAAAAACTTTTGATTTTACAGAATGCCATGATAAGGGAAAGTCTTCTTGAATTGGCCCTTTGATGATGGCCTTTTTCCCAGCAAATGTAGAGATCTCTAGATTGGAGAGTGTGGATTTGTGAAGAAATGTGTGACACAACAATTTAAGTCCATACAGGTCACTTAATCTTAATTCACCCTTCAGCTACCCATCTCTAGAAGTGCAGCAAGTTAGTAATGTCATAATGAGAGCCTAAGGGAAGCTGTTTGTAATCTTTTCCTAGGTTTCCTTATTTGGTGAGGTAAGTTGTGTGCCAGAGCTGATTGGGTTGATTGAACAGGCACCAGGATTCAGATGTTTTGATACCTCTTGAAAGCATTATAAGAATGCTATAAAAACTGTCCTACTTTGTAACTTGAGTAGTGACATCAAAATAAATGAAAATGCCATAGTGACTGCTGGGCCAGTTGAAGAAAAAACTGGCAGTTGCTTATCAAATGATTGGTAGTCCTTACAAGTGCCTCAATGGCTTGTTTCTCCACAAGTTGTCATAGGTTTCCTATGTGAATGATAGGTTCCACACATTGGAGTCTAGAATGGAATGTTTCACTGTCTTTGGTTACAAGCATTTTGTTAGATTGTCCTGGCATACCTGCAGTGTGTATTCCACAGATTTCGGCATGATGTTTCCCTTCACTGTGTAATGAAGCAATCCATTGGCTCTCAATTCTATTAGACTTAGAAAATTTGTGACAAAGTAGTTTCTAAAGTATGTGCTTTTGAACTCTTTCTTAACTAAGTGAAAGCATTTCTTAAGAAGTGCTCCCATTGCACGTGCATCCCTGTTGGGCCATGCCCTTCAGTAGAGGTTTGATTTATCTAATGTTCTTTTCCCATAGCTATGCAGAGCCAACAATTTATGGAATGAAGAATTGAAGGCAGATTTTAAGTTCATCCAAAATTCTCTGTATGTATTTGCCTTTGTTGTTGTTATTGTTGTCAGCTTATCATGATATATTTCAAGTGTTTTTGGTGCCCTCTAGGAATATCTTGCCATATATGTGTGGGAGGTGCACACCTTTGTATTTTCCATAAATAAGATGTGAAGATGTATGCCTTTTCCACCTCAGTTAATGGGAACCTGCATAGGAATTTGGGTTAGGGTTTATATGTTAGGGTTTTTGTGTCCAGAAATGAAAGTGATACAGATGCAGAGTGTGACAGTGTTGTTAAGTCTCTCTGTGATCAGTATGTGGAAATTTTCTTTTTTGAAAATGCCATATATTGGAGGAATGCCTCATTTCAGTAAGGCATAGCATGCACCATTCTACATATATATTTACTGCATGAAAAAGGGTTCAGTATTGGCCTAGTTAAGAACATTTTATTCTCATTGTCATAAACAAGCTCATATCTCAAATGAGGTAGTTTAGATGGATTTCTAGTTTGATTGTCTAAGGTTCTGGGATTCCCCATTCAATACTTGAGTACTTGAGCTTTGATACTTCACTGGATGTTGCTGTCTGGCCTAGTTCTTTCATTCCTAGTGTGTCCAAAGTCATAAACACAACTTTTAATTCTAGTCTTATTTTAGGAAGAATATATGTTAACTCTAGATGTACTTCCCTCGAGTTAAGCAGTGGCAGAAGGGCAAGAGTTAAGTGGCATGTTTCTGCATCCAAAATTGGTCAGAAGACAGATTGAAGATTGGAAGTATTGATTTCAAGAGGTATGATTCCAGCTTGGAGATCTGATAATTATACATCAGAAATGTTTTTGTGCATGTGGAAGGACCTTAAATATAACACGCCTAACTTACACAAGTGCAACGCATTTACGGACATATCTAAGTATACACATCCATGCATAGCTGGTAGAAGGAAATGAAAAAATACATGCAGGATGAGAAAATATGGAAATTCTACATTCATTCCATTCCTTGTCATCCTATTATATTCATTGTACCTTTGTTTTCTGTATAATTGGCAGGGAATGAATGCCATGTGAGCAGAAAACAATTCACCTGTGTTTAACACCTGCTGGGGATGTAAAGAATTCTCTGGAAGGTCTGTGGTCAAGACTCTTGAACATCGCTCAAGGTGGTATGTATTATTCTTTTCCTAATGCACTGATATTCTCCCAAGAATAAGTACGCCTTCAGGGATTTCTTATTTGTCATATCATAAATGGCATCCTGGGCGGGCCGCGGTGGCTCAGCGGGCAAAGTGCTTGCCTGCTATGCCGGAGGACCTCGGTTCGATTCCCGGCCCCAGCCCATGTAACAAAAAACGGAAAAACAAAATACAATAAAACAAGAAAATGTTTAAAAATGTTTCCCTTTCTTCCTTCCTTCCTTCCTTCTATCCTTCCTTCCTTCTCTCTGTCTTTCCTTTAAAAAAAAAAAAAAAAAATAAATGGCATCCTGAGGTTGGTTCTTGAATGTCTTTAGACTTCTCTATGATCAGTGATGGTGCCCTGATAATCCACCATGAAGAACTGTTTAAAGACAACTGCTGTCTGAATGCCAAAACCAAAGTTCAAACTCCAGAATCTGTGAATGTGCTTGGATCGATGATGACACCCAAAATGCATTCCTTGGAAGCTGAACAAAATGAGTGAGAACTCTATACCGTCTCATCTCATCTTACTGAGGTCCAGCACTTGCATTGTTATAAAGCATATGTGAGAGAGGGATAACATCCATGTGTTCCCTTTCATGCTCCACTCAGTGCTTGAATATTGCAGATATGTCTAGCCCTCATGCACTAGAAAAATGCATTTTTCACAGATATGAATAGTAGATCCTTTTTTGTGACACGTGCTCTGTGCTGGTTGCCTCCCTTCAGCCATGCAGTTTCTGTGCATTGGTACTTGTTGAGCTAGTGGGGATATTGTGACATTATTACCTAGAAAGTGTTTGCATTTAAGTCATTTAGAGAGAACACTTAGTTGCTGAAGTCTAGGAGAAGGAAATGAGGTCCTGGATGTCAGGATTATAGTGTCACTAAGGTTGCTAGTATCAGGAATATTTTCCTAGTTATTTTTTTTCAGTCAGGAATTGTGAGTGTTCATGGAGAATGGGCAGATTGAGTTTGTAGTAGGGATATGGATGGTTGAAAACCTCATTTGAGCCCTCCAGAATGCACTGAAGCATTTTGCTTCAGTATCGACCTCACAATAAAATCAGTTTTTTAGGGAGATTATGGGATAAGAAGAAGAGAAGACGTATTCAAGAAATAATGTATGTTTTCATAGTTAGTTGAGCAGCAGGAGTTTCTACAGATTTCCGCAGAGTTTCTATGCTTTCTATGGCTTGAATCATTATGCATAGTTGTGCCTAGAATGGAAAATTTTTAGTGTCTATGTGAGCAAGCTTTTGGTGGATTGTCTTGCTTTTATTCTGGCCTATATTCTGGAGAAGTAACCATGACTTTTCCGTTATTGAAACTGATTTGATTCATTTGTCCTGCATTGCGACCCCCTGGTCTTTAAGAAATGTCAAGCTAAAAGATTTGTGTTGACCTTGTTCCTTTTCACAGTAGAGTTACTAAGTAAAGGTGTTTTTCTAGTAATGTATCATTTCACACACATCTCTACATCAAATGCACGTCACAGAGATGTTTCTTACTTCCATGCAGCCCTGTCCCAACTGCTATGGGATCCACTTATCGAAATCCCACAAATGGAATCTGGAATTAACAGTCACTCAAGAATTGTTGTGAGGTAGTTCCCTTCTCTTTTGTTTTGTCTGTAACATATTGTTGATGATAATTTGCATAGGACATATGGTACAAATAGTAACATTTTCCCAAGATTCATATTACACGATGGCTCCTTTGTATTATCCATATACAAGTACTGATGGCATTTCTATTGACTACCTCATCTCATGACAATCTATGTTGCTACAAAGATTTGCGTATACTTGAGAATTTTTCTGTGCGAGCATCAGAAGGAGAGTGATTAAAGTTGATTGCATGACTTTACCTTTTCTCTGCTGCCGGGATATTAAATCCCATTAAATTTGATAATATCAGGTACTTGGGAATTGCCCCTTTTCCAGTAAGATGCTTATCGTGGACTACTCATACATTTTACTATGTCATATTGCTTTGGTTATTGACCCCGTAAGGAGGTTTTGTCTGGGTTTTGTGAAATAGCATCTCTGGGATCTGGCATCACAATTTCAGATGCACATCTCTTCTCCTTGGCCCAATGTCCCAGCAGGGTCTCCACTGATACCTGGGACTGTCATTTCCTTGAGGCTGTTAGGTTCTAGCCAGGCAGTTCATTTCTGGTGGATCCAAAGATGTTACTTGTGTGTTAAAATAAAATCTAGCATGTGTCACAGTGTAGATTAAGAACAGGTGTTTTTTTTTTTTTTTTGTAGTGCATAGCTTTAGGGGAAGAAGATATAGTATATATAATTATTGAAACCAGGAAAAACGAGACAAAATGTAGCATAGGGTGGACCTATGGTGGCTCACTGGCAGAATTCTCACCTGCCATGTGGGAGACCTGGGTTCAGTTCCCGGTGCCTACCCATATTAAAAAATACATATATTATATATATATATATACACCTTATTTTTAAGAATAAAATAAAAAATATGTATATTTTAAAATCTTGTATAGCATATAAGATTATTGAAACCAGGGAAAACCAGACAAATTAATGGTTGAAGACATATAGTTTGTGTAGCAGATTTCTGAATTTGTAGTCCAAGGAATTGAACAGTGAAGCAAATATTCTTGTTTGAGGAGGAGCACCTGAAATGAACATATAACAAAAAGGACCCATGCAACAAACATGTGTATGTGCATACCATGCCTTTCTACATACATGCATATATAATATTAGCACCTAATCGGAGATATAAATGATTTGGAGACTTAGGATGTAAGAGAGTGGAAAAATTGGGGAGAGGGTGTTTGATCCTTTGCACATTTCTCAATTGTGTTTTTGTTTTCTGCTCACTTGTCAGGTGGAGGTGCCAATGAATGAAAGCCATTTGGATGGAAAGATTCGATATTTATTTTAACACTTGAAGATGTCAAAAAGTCCTTGGAAACAATGTATTCCAGAAACTGGTGGGTTGCTCATGGCAATAAGATTTTTTTGTCTAAGTGTAATGCAAGTCATCAGAGGAATATATATAGACATAAAAGAAACAATACCTGGGACTGACGTATTTGCACTCCTAACATCTCAACACCCTAGCCTGCCACTGAAAACTTCTAGTCTGTTAACAATGTGCTTGGATCGATGATGACATACAAATATGCATTCCTTGGAAAAGCTGAACAAAATGAGTGAGAAATCCCTACCGTCTCCACTCATCGAACTGAGGTCCAGCACATTGTCTCATTCCAAGTTAATACAGATGAGTGACGGACACACATATTTCATGGGGTCCTTGTCCTACTCACACCTAGCTGTTATCATTGTAGATGTCTCTAGGCTTCAGACACTAGAAAGACTCAGTTTTATACATAGCCCTAGTGACGATAGCTCTTGCTTCTGGGGTCCTCGATGAGGTCCATCTTCCAGTAGATACTCAGGCTCTTATGATTCATTTGAGGGGATTTGTTAAAGAAATTCATAACCCTATAGCTTAAATATGTTCAGGCATTTGAGACCTTCATGTAGTTAGCCATCTACTATCCTTCTCTAGGGTCCAGAAAGTAGTTCTTTGCATCACTGATTAGTGCTTGAGTTCAGGCATTTAACAGTGATTTCTTGGATTATGTCATTTGTTGAAGGCCAGTGGTATTTGGGTTGATAAATGGGAATCAGTGATGGGGATATTTACAAATCTTTGATAAGCATTCCGAAGAATCCGCTGAAAAGGTGTCATATCTTTTTACTTACATATTGAAATCAAAATGAAATGTAAGTGCTGTATACTGCTGACTTTATGATGAAGGGAACAGGAACAGTAGCTCCTAAAATGATTAGATGTCTTTAGAAATTGTATAATAGCTGGATTTTATTCACATTGCCATAGGATTTTTTGTACTTCATTTGGTAAAGAAGTGTATAGAGGTGGTGCTGGAATGGCCAAGTTCCACTGCCACAATAGGCAATTGATTAATGGCTTTGGTTTGCATATGGTGTATATTCCCTAGTTAGTAAGCATGATTCTTCTCTTCATAGATCATCAAAGAAATTCTCTTGTCTTATACTGTCATGTACCAATATTTTAGCAATCTTTGGTTGAAAGTTTTTCCTGAATCTTTCCTGAAAAGATAACTCCCTTTTCACACTAGGATTCCCAAAGTGATTTTTTTTCATGCACTCCAGTGAAGTTTTTATTTTTCCCTGTATATAGGTGCCAAGAATGACTTGGAATGTGCACATCAAAACTCCAGGCAATAAACCTGATTTTGAATACAACCAAGATGCTCTGTGTAGTAGTTGCCTTTTTTCCTTTCAGTTATTGTTGTCAATGTTCTGATACATTCCTTGGCCATTAGGAGACATCTAGCAATATCTTGCTAGCATAAACTTGAGAGATTGACTCCTTTATTCTGTACCAAAGTCCTGGTGATGTTTGTTTTGCCTTCTTTCAGCTTATGAGGTGCCCTGCAAGAAATGATTTGTGTTCAAGAAGGATTCTTGTGACAAACTATTTTTAGAAATGCTGAGCAAGAAGTCTGTGTACACTTTGCCCTCATTCACAGTAGGCTTCCTAAGTAGGTAGTAGGTTTCATAGTCATCTCTACATCAAATGTACTTCAGAGGAGGTTTGATTCTTTCATGCAGCATGTTTTACCCCTGTGTGGAATCCATAGCACACAATTGAAGAAAAGAAATGGGAAATGTATGCTCATCTAGGCATTTGCCTTATTTTTGTTTTGTTGGCAGTTTTTCTTGTTTGACTTAGTTGACGATGTTTTTCATGTGCCATAGGGGATAAATAGTAAGAACTTCCCGAATTTGATATGAGAAGTTACCTCCTTTGTGTATTCCATATATAAATCCTGATGACAGAAATGACATTTGACTTTACTCCTTCATCTCATGAAATCCAGTGTTGTGATAATGATGATACATATATGTGGAATTTTCTAGGCAAGTATCAATTAGGAGGAGAGTGAGTAAAGTTGGTTGCATGAGTTTACCTTTGCTGTGCTGTCAGGTATGGAATCCTGTTGAGTTTGAAAGTACCAGGCGCTTGGAAACTGCCCCATTCCCAGTAAGAGACTTAATCATGAACCACTCCAACAAATTTACTATTTCTTATCATTTTGGCTATTTTCTCTGTAAGGAGATCTTAACTGGGTTGTTGTGAAATAGCACGTTTGGGATCAGATATTGCATCTTCAGATGGACACCTTTGTTCCTTAGCCCATGTCCCAACTAAGCCTCCATTGATCACTGAAATGTTATTTACTTTTGGCTGTTACTGTCTGGACAATTGCAGCTCATTTTTGGTGGACGTTACTTGAATGTTGGAGTGAAATATAGGGTGAGTCACGTTGTCGGTTAAGAATAGTGTGTTTTTTTGCAGTGCATGGCTGATAGGGCAGGGAAAGATGACTCATAGCTTCTTCAAATGCGGGAAAAACCTGACAGATTATTTGTTGAAGATGTTTAGTTTGTGTAGCAGTTACCAAATTTGAAATCCACAGAATTGTAAAGAAAAAGAATGCTTTTGTCATAGGAGACAGCAGTTTAGACATATATCAAAATGACCCCATACTAGAAACATGTATACATACATGCATCCATGTTTTCCTACATACATACATACATAATGTATATAATGTAAATAGTTTGTAGGTGTAACATGTAAGGAAGTAGGATGATGCATGTTGCACTGCATACTGTTAATACTTTGCCCATTTCTCAATTGTCCTTCTATTTTCTGCTTATTGGCCAGGTGGAGATGCCAACTAATGAAAGACATTTTTGGATGGAATTTTCTACATTTATTTTAACACTGGAGATGCAAGACAGTCCCTGGAAGCAGTTTGGCCCTCAGTCTTCTGGAATCTGGTTGTTCACTCAAGGGAGTAAGAGTTTTTATTTCTTTAATATTCTGTCAGCTTCCTAAGGAATATTTAGAATTAAAAGAAAGTATTTCATATCATGTAAATACTATGCCCACTTGTGCTCACTAGAGGAGCATTCTCTAATGTAGAATCTTTCCTCTAATGTAGAATCAATGGTATGGATGTGGCTATGCAGGGAACAAACATATTTGTCCTCCTGAGTTCTCCACACTCCAGCATGTTGTCTCATTCCCTGTTAATATATATGAGTGAAAGATACACATTCCGTGGGTTCAGTGTCCTGATCATACTCATTTCTTGTCATTGTGCATGTTTCCAGCTTCCGGGCACTAGGAAGATTGTTTTATGCATAACCATCATGAGGACTTTCTTCTTGGATCCTGGGTGAGGTCCATCTTCCAGTAAATACTCAGGCTCTGTGATTTGGTTGGTGGAGAGTTGTTAGGGGAATTTATAATACCAGAGCTGTAGTCTGTGCAAGCATTTGAGACCTTCACCTAACCTTCTGCTACCCATCTCTAGAGAATGAAGAGTAGATATTTTGAGTCATTGATCTGTGCCTAAGGTCAGGCATTTAGCAGTGATTTCCTAGTTTATGTCATTGGTGAGAATTATGAATGCCAATGGCATTTTGATCAGTGAATAGGTTTCTGTAATGTGGATGATTTATGAGCTTCATGTGACAAAGCATTTGATATCTTGCCACTTCCTGTACATACTAGGGTGCAAAGAGGATGTGGTTTGTTTGTTTGTTTGTTTGTTTATTCACAGTAACCTCTCGCTTATGTATTCCAGTGGAGTTTTTTATTTTTCCAGGCACGTTGGTGCAAAGACAGATTTGAAATATGTACATCAAAGTTCCAGGTAATAAACCTGACTTTGAATTCAACTGAGATGTTCTGTGTGGTAATTGTCTTTTTTTTTCTTTCAGTTACTTTTGTCAATCTTAATGCCAATATATTTATTATGTTTTAGGAGAGAGCTAGCAATACCTTGCCAACATAGGATTGAGAAGTTGACCTCTTCCTTCATTCTCTATGAAAGTCCTGACGATGTATGTTTTGCCTTCCTTCGGCTTGTGAGGTACTCTGTGGGACCAATGATTTTTGTTCAAGAGGAGTTTTGTTTGCTGGTCTGAGTGTGATAGTGATGAAAATTAAATGCATGACTTTGTTGTGTTTCTTCCATGCTCATGACATTGTTGACTTTTACTTGTGAAACTACCAGATATTTGAGAATTGCTCCATTTCCAGTAAAAGACTCATCCTGGACCATTTAGTATACAAATGAAACAATCTCTCAGGACTCCTTATTGACCCTGTGAACTGTTGGTGACTGTTATCCTGTACAAGTACAGGATAGGTTGCTTAGGATTAGGTTGGCTTCATTAGATGGACCCCCCCCCCCCCCCCCCGCTTAGTGGCCCTGTGTCAAGGCCACTTATCCCTCAAACATTCTTCACTAATCTTTGTTCCCTTCCAGCCATGTCTGATTCATTTCTGGTTGCATTCAAAGGCCTTACCACAATGTTGAAATCAAATACATCAGGAGTGAGAATGAATGTTATGATAGGTATCCTTCCCTGGAGCACACAGGGTGAGAATCGAGGAAAATGTGTAGTACTTCAACATCCCAATTTTGTAAAACTCTGGAGATTGAGGATTGAAGGCATAGATTTTCTGCAGAAGATTTCTGTAGGTGGAGTCCATCAATGTGTAGAGAAAGAATACTTTTCCAACAGGAGGAAACACCTTGGAGTTTGCATACCTAATTGTGCATATAAAACATAAGTGCATACATACACTCATAATTCATCACAACCTACATTAATAGTTGAAGTTAATGCAATGTAGATATATCACATAGACACTGGAAAAATTGGTGTTGCAGGTTTTGCCTGTGATCCTGTGTAGGTTCTGAAATGTGTATTTCTTTTCTCTTTCCTACTCAGTTTAGCTGTCAATGATTGCCATTGCTATATGAAGATTCTCCACTTATCTTAACAACATGTAGATACATGATTAAAAGTCCCTGTAAGCAATGAGGACCAGTAACCTCTGGAAGCTGGTAGATGACTTTAGTGGTAAGCATTTTGTTTTGCTTTCTAAATGCCTAGATATTCTCCTCAGAAATACATAGACCTAAAGGAAACTTTTAATCTTAATGTCACTAACAGTGTGCTCAGATACACTCCTGAGTGCCTTGCCTCTACTCTCTGCTCAATGTCATGACACTGTCAAGAGTGTTGAGGACGTTGGGTTGAAGAGCTCTCTGTACTCCATTCGGCAGCTTTAAAACACCAGGGTCTATGAATATGCTTGAATGAGAGAAGCCACCTGAATATATTTCCTTGGAAAGCTGAACCAAATAAGTCTAACATCCCTATGATTTCTCTCCTTGTAAGCAGGTCCTGCACATTGTCTCAGTCCAAGGAACATAAGAGTGAAGGTCAGTATCCATGAGCTGCCTTTCTTGCACACACATAGTGTTGATAAATGAGGATGTCTCCATCAGTCCAGGCATTATAATACCTACAAATGAAGAAGCTATTACTGAATTTGGAGGATGTGGATTTGGGGGGTGACACCACAGTTTGAGTTGATCTCCAGGAGTAGGGCAGCAGGTTGGTAATGTTTTGATGAGGCTCTAAGCCAGTCTGTTAGTAATCTTTTCCTAGGTTTTCCCATTGGTGAGGTAATTTGAGATGAACAGGAACCAGGGAATTGGATGTTTTGAAACTGATTACATCCATTGCCAAAATGCCATCAAAGCTGTCCTACCTTGTAACTTTAAGGAGATACATGAAAATGCTATGGTGGCTGTTGGGGAGTTGAATTAAAAATTAGCAGTTGTGTATGAAATAATTGAATGTCATTACAAGTGGCTGATCAGCTGGTTTCTCCATAAGTTGTGATAGGTTTTCCATGGGTTTCTATGGGAATGATAGTTACCACACAATGTTGTCTAGAATGGAATTTTTCAGTGTCCCTGTGTTCTAGCAAACTAGAACAGATTAGGTACCGGAGAGTGGGATGCTACTGTGGTTTGCAAATGCCAGATATGTTTGAACGGTGTTTTGGATGGCTAAGGGGAAGACTTTGGAGGAACTGTGAAGAGATTGATGACGAAGTACTGGAGGGTTTGAAGAGACTGTTGATAGAAATGTGGACTCTAAAGATACCTCTGATGAGGCCTTAGACAGAAATGAGGCACGTGTTATTGCAAACTGGAAGGAAGGCGATCCTTGTTTTAAAATGGCAGATAATCTGGCAAAATTGACTAGTGGCTTTGGCTGGAAGGCAGATTTTAAAAGCCATGAACTTGGATATTTAGCAGAAGAGATTTCCAAATTAAGTGTCGAAAGTGCAGCCTGGTTGCTCCTCACAGCTTATAGTGAAATATGAAAGGAAAGAGATAAGCTGAGAACTGAACTCTTGAGTAAAAAGAAACCAGAAATTGAGATCCTGGAAAATTCTGGGCAGCCAGAGACCTTTGGAGATAAAGAAGGAAAACACCTCTACGGGAGCTTGATGAAGCAAGAGGCCTGGAGAGAAAGCTAGCAGACCAGAACACCCTGGTTATGAGTGTTTTATCAGATTGCCTTGGTTTACTCAGCCTGTTATTGCACAGAATTTATCATGAGGTTCCCTTCACTGGGTATTGAAGGAATCCATTGGGTTTCCGTTTACTCCTGCCAAACTTTTATAAAACCTGTGACAAAAGTGTTTTCTGAATCATGGGACTTGGAACTCTTTGTTTCCTAAGTAAAGGTATTTCACAATGTTCCCCCTTCACCTGCATCCCTACCAGGTCATGACCTTCAGTGAAGTTTGATTTATCTAACCATCTATAGACTATAGCTATACGGAATCAATGATTTATGGAACCAAGAATAGAAGGCAGGTTTCAAGTTCATCCAAGAGTCCCTTATGGAGTTGCCTTTGTTATTGTTGTTATTAACTTTTCATGGCTCATTTTGTTGATAGTAGATTAATTGTGGTTAAGGAGCCTGCTAGTAATTTCTTACCAAGATATGTATATGAGATGCATGCCACCATATTTTGCATAATAAGTTGTGGGGATAGATGTTCCTTAGCTTCGAGAACCCGTGGAGGAATTCAGGTTTGGGTTTATATCTTAAGGTTCTTGTCTCCCAACATGCAGATGGTACAGATGAGGAGTTTAGCTGTGTTGTGACTTTTCTCTGTAGTAAATACACGGGAAATCTTTTGTTGTACAATGTCATATATTTTGGATTGCATGATTGCAGTAAGAGACATAGGTACCATTCTGGATATATATTTACTATTTGTAACTAACTAGATTCCATTATAACCTAGCTAAGGGTATTTTATTGTCATTTTGTGATCAAGCACCTGTCTTGAATGAGGTGTAAGATAGGTTAGACAGACTTTCTGTTTTGTCATCTCAGGTGCAGGGATACCCCATGCTAAGTCTGATATTTGACTTTCAACTGGTGATTGCTTGCTGACCTACTTCATCTTCATAGGTATATCCAAAGTCATTACTACAGTGTTTAAATCTAATCTAATTGTAGGCAGAATGTGTGTTTACTTTAGATGTACTTCCACATAGAGCAGTGACTATAAGGGCTGTGTGTCATGTTTTTGCACCAAATATTGTCAAACTAGACAGATTGAAGATTGAAGTCATCGATTTGAAGGACCATGATACCATCTTTGCTATCCAATAATTTTTCACCAGGAATGTTTTTGTTCAGGGGGAAGAACATTATATATGACCTACCTAACAGCACTAGTACAGCATGTTTACAGGCATATCCAACTATACACATATGTGCATAACTTGTAGAAGGAAATGAAAAATACATGCAGGATAGGCAACTGTGGAAGTTCTGCAATCATTCCATTCCTCATCAACCTGAGTGTTGTATTAATTGGACATTTGTTTTCTGATCCCTTCTTAGGTATAATTGGCAGGCCATGAATACCCTGTAAATGAAAAATATTTTCCAACTGCTTGATATCTGCTCAAGAACTAAGGGTTTCTCTAGAAGATCTTGGTGAAGACTCTGCATAATCTTGACATCGCTTATGGCGGTACATTTTCTTTGTTTTCCTTATATGCTAATTTCTCCCAGGGATACATACACTGACAGGAACCTCTTACTTGTCATATCAGAAATGGCATACTGAGATTCACTTCTTGAGTGACTTTGGTCTTCTCTATAATCAATGACCTGGCACTGATAATCTAGCGTGAAGAACTATTTAAAGATATCTGCTGTCTGAGTACAAACCTGGAGTTTTTAAATTCCATACTCTGAATCTGTGCGGATCGATGATGACACCCAAAATGCATTCCTTGGAAGCTGAACAAAATGAGTGAGAACTCTATACCGTCTCATCTCATCGAACTGAGGTCCAGCACATTGCTTCTCTTCAAGCCCCACATAAGGGATGAAGAGTTTCTGGTCTCTTTCATGCTCCCATTAAGTGCTTCAATGTTTCAAATATCTCCAGGCCTTGAACACTAGATAGATTCATTTTTCACAGGCATGATTAGTAGGTCCCTGGGTCTGATGGGTGGTCTCTGCAGACAAGACTCCCTACAAGTACGCATGTTGTATGCTTTGATGCTTGTGGATCTGGTGAGATATTGTGATATATAATGATTTGCAAATTTTAGACATTTGCAAAGACCATTTACCTCCTGAAATCTAGAATGGTGCAGGCATTTTAGACATTTGCAAAGACACTTTACCTCCTGAAATCTAGAAGAAAAGCAGGCCCAAGGTGTCAGGATGAGAGTGTCACTTGGAAACACTCTCCAAGTGTTGGAAAAAAGTGTTTTGTCTTGTTTTCGTTTTTTTGTTTGGTGAGAAAATGTGTGTACCTGCTTGTGTTGGGTAGCTTGTATTTGAATTAGGGTTATGGATGTTTGAAAACCTTTTTCAATTCCTCCAGAATCCATTGATGGGTATTAAAATCACAATGATGTTAGTCTTCTATAAGCTTGTGGGGCATATAAGAAGAAAACTGGGAGAAGTCCTTAAGAAAGGATGTATGTTGTCATAAGTGGTTCAATGGCTAGAGTACCTCCAGATTTTCATAGAATTTCATTTGGTTTGCATCATTATTCATCATTATGCCTAGAATGGAATGTTTAAGCATTTTGGTGGATTGTCTTACTTTACATCTGGAGTATATTCCAGAGAAGTAATCATGACCTTTTCCTTATGGGAATTAAAGTGATTGGTCCTCCATTGTGACCCAGCAATTTTTTTATAAACAATAAGCTAAAAGTTCTCTTCACAGTTGGTTTCTTAGGTACAGATTTTCTTTTAGTAGAAGGCCCATTTCACACTCATCTCTATGTCAAGTTCACTTCAAAAGATGTTTGAAGGGCGAGTAACAGTGACTTAGTGGCAGAGTTCTCGCCTGCCATGCCAGAGATTTGGGTTTAATTCTTGGAGCCTGCCCTTGCCAAAAAAAAAAAGGTGTTTGATTCTTCCATCCAGCTCTGTCCTGAACTTTTGTGGAATCCATAGATTAGAGTCTCACATATGAAATTGGAAATTTCTAAGTTCATCCAAGGGTTGTTGTGGGGTATTTGCCTTCTCTTTGTTTTGTTGGTTAATCTATTGTTGTTGCTTTTGTTGGCAACACTTGTCACACATCATAGGGGACAAATAGTACTAACTTCACAAATAGATATGGAAAAAGTTGACTCCTTTGTATTTTCTATTGGATGACTTGATAACATATGCCTTGACTCTCTCATCTCATGACAACCCATGTTGGTATAAGGATTGCATTTATACATGTAAATTTTTTTATGTAAGTATCAGGAAGAAAGTGATTAAAGTTGGTTGCATGAGTTTACCCTTGTTTGTTGTATTGTCAGGATTTGGAAGCCCATTGAATTTGAAAATATCTGGTACTTGAGAATTGCCTTATTTCCAGTAAGAGAGTTATCGTGATAACTCCTACAAATTTATTATGTCATATCATTTTGACTGTTGGCCCTGTGAGAAGGTGTTGACTAGGTTGCTGTGAAGAAGCATGTGTCAGGGATCAGGCGTGGCATCTTCAGATGGACATGTCTGTTCTTTGCCCAATGACCTTGCTGTGCCTCCATCGATCCCTAAAAGATATTTCCTTGTGGCTGTTACTTTGTAACTCAGTGCAGTTCATATTCATAGGTTCCAAAGATATTACTTAAATGTTGATGTCCTAATCAGGTTGAGTGGCAATGTAGATTATGAGTAGGTGTATTTCCTGTAGTCCAAGGCTGATAGGAGAGGGAAATAAGGCATTGTTGAAAGCTGGGAACACCATATAAATTAATGGTTGAAGATATTCAGTTTGTATATTAGGTATTTGAATATGAGTTCTAAGGAATTGTCTAATTAAATAATGCTTTTGTGGTAGGAAGTGGCACCTTAAAAAGATATATACCAAAACAACCCATACAACAAAGATGCATACCTGCATACATCCATGCCTTCATGCATACATATGTATACTGTGCATACCTAAAAAAAAAAATAGGTAAATGAGTTCTAGGAATAGCATGCTAGAAAGTGGAAAAATTGTTGTGCTGCTTGCCTTTGATCCTTTGCTCTTTTCTGAATCGTGCATTTGTTTTCTGCTCACTTCTCAGGTGGAGATGCCAGTGAATGAAAGCCATTTGCATAGAAAGCTTTTGCATTTATTTTAACACCTGGAGGAACAGGAAAATCACTAGAAGCAGTGTGGCCCTGAGTCTTCAGGAATCCAGTAGGTTGCTGATGGCATTACGAAATTTTTTTCTGGCTAAACATACTGCTAATCAACTAAGGAACACATATACTTTAGAACTATTTCTTATCATGTCAATAATGCCATGCTAGATCCACTCCTGATTGTCTTGCCTCTCATCCATAATTTATGGAATGGATCTGGATACTCAGTGGACCGAGATATTTGCTCTGCTGATATCTCCACACCCTAGCCTGCCACTGAAAACTTTAGACAGTAACAATGTGCTTGGATCAATGATGACACACATATGCATTCCTTAGAAAAACTGAGCAAAATCCCTGCTGTCTCCTCTCATCAAACTGAGGCCTAGCACATTGTCTCATTACATGGTAATAGATGAGTGAGGGACACACACATTCAATGGGTATGTATCCTACTCACAGCCAAATCTTGTCATCGTGGATGTCTCCACGCTGCTGGGCACTAGAGAGAGGCACTAGAGAGATTCATTTTTACACAAAGTTGTAATGATGATATACCTGGCTTCTGGATTGTTGGGTGAGGTCTTTCATTCCAATAAATACTGAAGTTCTATAATGTGGTTGGTAGGGATTTTAAGGGAAATTTTTACACCATAGATTGAATCTGAGAAGCCTATGGAGAGTTTCATGTAGCCCTGTGCTATCCATGACTATTGGACAGATATTAGGTCTTTGAGTTATTAATAAGAGCCTGAGGTCATGCATTTTACAATGTTTTCCTATTTTATGTCATCTGGTGATGAATTTGTGTTCCAGTGGTGTTTGGGTTGATAAATGAAATCTCCAATATGAATGCTTACTATCCATTGAAAAGTGTTCTGAGAATCCATTGAAAAGGTGTCATACCTTGTTTCTCAAATATCAACATCAAAATAACATAGAATTACTATAGGTACTGGTGTCCGTGTGAAGAAGGAAAGAGGGACAGTTGCTCCTAAAATAATTAAATGACTTTAATAGAGTTGTTTGATGACTGGATTTTCCTCATGTTGCCATAGGTTTTGTATGCACTGCTATTGGAATAGGAGATGTATAAAGGTTGTCCTGAAATAGAATGGCCATGCATGCAAGCATATGGTTAGTTGGCTTTTCTTTCCATATGGTGTATATTATTACAAAGTAGTAAGTATGGCCCTTGCCTCTATAGGTCATTGAAGAGATCCCCTGGTCTTAAATTACCAGGTACCAGTATTTTAGCAACCTTAAGTTGGACGTCTTTCCTGCATCTTGCCATTCCTATTCAAATTAATCACGAAAGGCCCCATATCATCACATGGCTTTCTCCCTTTCATGCATTTTGGTTGAATTTTTATTTTCCTTTTCACATAGCTGATAGGTGTTTGAAATGCACACCTCAAAGTACCAGGCATTAAACCCAATTTTGAGTTCATCATATACACTCTTTGTAGTAATTGCCTTTTTACTTTCAATTATTTTTGTCATTGTTATTGCTGTTAACTTCACATGCATTAGGACAGATCTGGCAATACCTAGCTAACAAATGCTCAAAAAGTTGACTCCTTTGTACATTCTGTATACAAATTCCAATGATGTTTGTTTTGCCTCCCTTCAGTTCACAGTGTGGCCTGTGGAAATGATTTGTGTTCAAATAGGGTTCTTGCTCTCTGATCTGAGCATGATACTGATGAACATTTAGATGCACATTTTTACTTTGCTGTACTCTCATGACATTGTTGCCCTTTGCTTGTGAAACTGCCAGATATTTGGAGATTTCCCCATTTCCAGTCAGAGACTTAATCTGAACCATTTTTTATACAAATGAACTAATCTGTCAGGAACCCTGTAAGGTGTTGGTATCTTGGTAATACTGTATGATCACGTTCTTAGGATTAGGTTTGACTTAGATGGACACTCTTTTTTCAAAGACTTGATGTGAAGGAGTGCCCCATTCATCCTTCAGACATTCTTCACCAGTTTTCATTCCCTTTTGACCAAGTGTGGTTCATTTCTGATTGTGTCCAAAGGCATTACCACAGCATTGAATTTACATGTATGATGAAAAAGAATATATGTTATTGATAAGTGTGCTTTCCTGGATTACATGGGATGGGTATCACACGGAATATGGAGTTCTTCAGTATCCTAACTTGGTCAGTGTCTGATGGTTCATGGTTGAAGGCATATTTGATATTCTATAGTACATTTCTCCAGGTGCAGTCCAATGACATAAAGAATGTTTTTGGACCTTGGATCCTTGCATACCTAAACGTAAACCTAAAACATGCACATATAGGTACATACATACACATATAATTCATAACTGATCTACTTTAATATTTGAGGTTAATGCAATATAGATGCAGCAAGTAAACATTGCAGAATTTTGTGTTGCTGATTTTGCATGTGATCCTGTGCAGATTCTCAAGTAAATGTTTTTCTCTGTTCTTCCCAATTGTCATTGCAATGGATGACTGCCATAGGGATGTGAAGATTTTCTGCATGTAGATGGGCAGGAGTCCCTGTAAGTGGCAAGGACCAGAGACTTCTGGACACAGGTAAATGGCTTGGCAGTAGGGATTTTCTTTTATTTGCTAAATGTTCATATATTCTTCTCAGGAGTACATAGATCTAGATGAAACATTTTCTTTTAATGTCAATAAGAACATGCCAATATACATTCCCTAAGTGTTTGCCTTTTCTCTGCTTAATGGCGTGACTGTTGATAGTCCTAGGTGCCAGATTTTGATCAAAGAGTTCGCTGCACCTGATCCTGCAGCTTTAAAACACAAGGGTCTAGGAATATGCTTGAATTGAAGTCACCCCCAAATATGCATTCCTTGTCTGAAATCCTTTCTATCTCTCTGTGTACACAGTTCTTTGTCTCAGTCCTGGGAACATAAGGGGAAGGGGCAACATCCATGAGTTGTCTTTCTTGCCCACATACAGTGTTTGTAAATTTGGATGTCTTCATCCATCTGGGCATAAAAGGAATTGGTTTTGACATGACATGATGAGAAAAACTCTCATGGAATTAACCCTTTGAAGAACTGTTATTCCCAATAAATGCAGAGGTTCCTAAATTTACTGGGTGTGGATTTTGGAGGAAATGTGTGAATCTATGCAGGTTACATAATCCCCATATACTCTTCAGCTACCCATTTCTAGAAGAAGTGCAGCAGGTTGGTAATGTCATTATGAGAGCCTGTGGCAAGGTGTTAGTAATGTTTTCCTAGGTTTCCTCATTCGGTGGGGTAATTTGTGTGCCAGTGGTTTTGAGATGATTGAATGGGAGCCAATAATTCATATGTTTTGAAACCTTGTACTAAGCTTTGCCAGAATACCATAAATGTACTCAACCTTGTTACTTTGCGTAGTAACATCAAAATGAAATGAAATTTGTACATTTAGTCACTATTATTATACACTCTAGGCATTCCTAGATTATACCATCTCAATCTTTAACATCTATCTTTCTTTCTGATTTCATTTATGCCCCCAGCCCTCCTCCCTCTATCATTCTCACATGTAGCTTCATTCAGTGTTTTAACATAATTGTATTGCAGTTAGGTAGTATTGTGCTGTCCATTTCTGAATTTTTATATTCAGTCCTGTTGCGCAGTCTGTATCCCTTCAGCTCTAATTACCCAATATCTTACCCTATTTCTATCTCTTGGTGGTCTCTGTTACCAATGAAATATTCCAAGTTTATTCACTAATGTCAGTTCATATCAGTGAGACCGTACAGTATTTGAAGGTTATTGTTACGCATTAAGTAGATATCACCTTGTTATTCAAGATGTAATGGAGAAGCTGGAGGGAACTGCCTGAAAATGTAGAGCTGTGTTCCAGTAGCCATGTTTCTTAAGGATGATTGAATACTGATACAGCTTTTGCAATGTGACTGTGTGATTGTGAAAACCTTGCGTCTGATGCTCCTTTTATCTGCCTTGTCAATAGATGAGTAGAACATATGGAATGAAAATAAATAATAGGGGGAACAAATGTTAAAATAAATTTCGTTTTAAATGCTAATGAAATCGAGGGGTAAGGGGTATGGTATGTATAATCTTTTTTTTTTCTGTTTTCATTTTATTTCTTTTTCTGTTGTCTTTTTTATTTCTTTTTCTGAATTGATGCAAATGTTCTAAGAAATGATGAATATGCAACTAAGTGATGACATTGCGAATTACTGATTATATATGTTAATGTTTTAGTTCATTTGTTAATTTTTTTTAAATTAATAAATAAATTTAAAAAAATGAAGTGAAATTGCTTTGTTGTTTTGGGCCAGTAATAGAAGTAACTGGAAGCATTTTATTAAATGATTGGGTGACATTGAAAGTGGTTGAATGTCTGATTCCTCTACAAATTGCCATCTGTTGCCTAAAGGTTTCTGGGGGAATGATAGTTCCCATACAGTGGTGTCTGGAATAGAATGTTCTAGTGTCCTTGGTTACAAGCATTTTGGCAGATTGCCTTGGTTTACTTACCTTGTTATTGTACAGAATTGAACATGAATTTTCCCTTCAGTGGATATTAAGGTGATCCTTTGACTCTCTATCTTATCCCACCAAACTTTTAGGAAACGTATGACAAATATGTTTTCTGAAGTATGTCCCTTTGATCTCTTTGTTTCCTGAGTAAAGACATTTCTCAAGAAATGTTCCCACTTCACCTGCTTCCCTATCAGGACATACTCATCCATGGAGTTTGATTTATCTAATCATCTATTGAACATAGTTATGCAGAACAGACGATTTATGGGACGAAGAATGTAAGGCAAATTTCAAGTTCATCCATGAGTCCCTGTGTGTAGTTTCCTTTGATGTTATTGTTTTATCATTGATGATTTTATTGATGATACATTTTATATGGTGTCGGGATCCTCTAGTAATGTCTTGCATAGATATTAGTGCATGCTATCAAACTTTCATGATTAAGACATGGAAGATGTACCTTCTCAGTTTATGAGATTCCATAGAGGAGTTCTGGTTAGGGTTTGTAGAGTTATTCTTTCCAGATGTGAAGATGTTATTAGCTGTGTCATTACATTCTCTCTGGTGATACACTGAAACTCTCTTGTTTCCAAATGCCTAATAATTGGGATTGCCAATTTCAGTTTCAGTTAAAGGAGTAGGAGGCACCGCTCTGCATACATAGTTAACCTTTATAATTTGGTTCCATTATAGCCTAGGTGAGGGCATATTGTTTTGGGACCAGTAATAGAAGTAACGAAGTATTTTATTAAATGATTGGGTGACACCGAAAGTGGCTGAATGTCTGATTCCTCTACGAATTGCCATCTGTTGCCTAAGGGTTTCTGTGGAAATGATAGTTCCCATACAGTGTTGTAGGCTCCTTGAAATTGATGCTTTCAATCTGTTCAGTTCAACCATGTTTTGTCTAGAAACATGCCAAATAACCCTTGCCTTTTAGCTACTGCTCTATATGGAAATACACAGACCTATAATTAGATTAGAAATAAACATTGTAGTAATGACTTGAGACACACTCAAAATGCAGCAGGTCAGTGAGCAGAAACAACAGAAAATCAAATCTCAGACACAGAATCGGCACAAGAACAACATATTTTTATGGGCATATCTAAATATAAATTTAGGTTCATAGCTGGTAAAAGGAAATGAACATTCTGAATGGGGAATTATGGAAATACTGTATTCATTGCATTTCTCATCATCCTGTGTATCATATTCACATGTGTATTTGTTTTCTGTACCCTTCATAGGTGGAATTGGCAGGTCGTGAATACCTGTGAATGGAAATCAATTCATCATATGTTCCTGATCAAGAAGTAAGGGATTCCTTGCAAGCTCTTGGCCAAGATTCTTCAGCATCTCGTACATCTCTCATGGCAATAGGCTTCCTACTTTCCTAAGGTACTGATATTCTCCCAAGAAAATGTACAGTGATTGGCACCTCTTACTTATATCACAAGGGACATGCTGCAGTTCACTCCTTGAATGCCTTTGGTCTTCCACGATCAGTGGAATTCCAGTGATAACCGGTGTGAAGAACTGTTTAAAGTGTGAAGAACTGCTCACCAAATGCAAATCTTGGAGTTTTAAAATTCTCTTGCTTTGAATGTGTGTGGATCGATGATGACTCCCAAAATGCATTCCTTGGAAAGCTGAACAAAATGAGTGAGAAATCTCTACCGTCTCATCTCGTCTTACTGAGGTCCAGCACATTGCTTCACTCCAATGCGTATGTGAGGAAGGGGCATTTTCCTAGTGTTCCCTTTCATGCATCTACTCAGTGCTTCAACATTTCAAATGTGTCCAGGTCTCAGTCACTAGACAGATTCATTTTTGAGAGGTAAGATTAGTAGATCTTGTGATGGGTGGTTATGAGCACAAGCCACCCTACAGGTACACATCTTGTATGCATTCATGCTGTCGGATCTGGTGTGGAATTGTGACATGATTGTATGGATGGTGCAGGCATTTTAGACGTTTACACAGGCCCCATAGCTCCTGAAGTCTGGGAGAAGGAAAGCATGTCCAAGGTGTCAAAATGAGAATGTCACTGAGATGCTAGTATTGGTAATATTTTCCCTGTTTTCTTTTTTTGTTTGTTTATTTGGTGATTAAAAGTGAATGTCTGCAGAGATTGTGTAGAATGAATTCACTGTCAGAGTATGGGTGTTTGGAAATCTACTATTTCGACCTCTCTGGAATCCATTGAATGTTATCAACATCACAATGCATCAGTCTTTTAAGGGGCATTTGTGCGGCAGATAAGAAAACTTGGAGAAATGCTCAAGAAAGGACATATGTCCTCCTAAGCTGTTCAATGGCTAGAGTTTCTACAGGTTTTCATAGGGTGTCTGTGGTTTGTATTATTTGCATTGTTATGCAGAGCTATGCCTGGAATGGAGTGTTCTTGTGTCTGTTTGTTCAAGCATCTTATTAGATTACCTTGCTTTACTTTGGCATATATGCCAGAGAAGTAATCATGGCCTTTACCTTATAGGAAATGAAGCAATTCATTGGTCCTGCATTGCAACCCTCCGTTTTTTTCACAACCTTCTAAAACTCTCATGACAACCTGTGCTTGTGTAAAAGTTTGTGCTTATATGTGTGTTTTTCTATGCAAATGTCAGGTGGAGAGTGATTAATGTTGGTTGTATGAGTTTACCTTTTCTCTGCTGTTAGGATATTGATGCCTAGTAATCTTCAAAGTATCAGGTACTTGGATTTGCCACATTTCAAATAAGAGTGTGATTGTGGACCACTCATACAAATTTACCACATCGTATCATTTTGGCTATTGTCCCTGTGTGGAGATGTTGAATGGATTGTGAAATGGTGTGTTTCTGGGAACAGGTGTGCCATCTTTAGATGGACTTCTCTGTTTCTTGCCCAATGTCCTGCCTGTGCATCACATACTACCCTGTGGCTGTTACCTTCCCACCAAGAACAATTCGTATCCTGTGGTTCAAAAAACATTACTTGAATGTTGAAGTCTTAGTCAAGGTGAGTCCCAATGTAAAGTAAAAGTAGGTATATTTCTAGCAGTTCATGGCTGATATGTGGAAAATGAGGCACATGCCATCATTGAAAGCTGGAAAAAACATATAAATTAATGGTTAAAGAAATTCAGATTGTTCAGTATGTATCTGAATTTAAAGTCTAAAGAATTGTACAAAAAAATGCTTTTGTGGTAGGAGGCAGCACTTTAAATAGATATATATCATAATGACCTCGATACAACAAACATGCATTCAGTCATACATGCATGCCTTCCTACAACCATATGTATATCATGTATACCTAAAGAGAACATGTAATGATTCATAGGTGCAGCATTAAAGGATGTAGAAAAATGGATATTGCATGGTTTCTGTTTGATCTTTTTCATGTTTCTCAATCATGTTGTTGTTTTCTGCTCACTTCTCAGGTCGATATGCCAATGAGTGAAAATTTGGATGGAAAGATTCTACATTTATTTTAAAATATAACATCTCTGGAACCAGTAAGGCCCTGAGTCTTCCAGAATCTGGTACGTCACTCATGGCAGTAAGACTTTTTTGCTATTGTAAAGCATGCTGTTAGCCACCTATGTTTTCACCTAAGGAATACATAGACATTGAAGAAACTATTTCCTATCATGTCACTAACGCCATGCCCAGATCCACTTTTGAGTGTCTTTGCTCTTTTCCTTGAATGGTATGGATGTGGATACTCAGGGGACCACCATATTTGTACTCCTAACACCTCAACACCCTGGCCTGTCACTGAAAACTTCAGACTGTAACAATGTGCTTGGATCGATGATGACATCAGTATATGCATTCCTTGGAAAAGCTGAACAAAATGAGTGAGAAATCCTACCGTCTCCACTCATCGAACTGAGGTCCTGCACATTATCTCATTCCAAGTTAATGTAGTTAAGAGAGGGACACACACGTACAATGTGGTCTCTGCCTATTCCATACAGCTATTGTCATTGTGAATATGTGAATATATTCAACTTCTGGCCACTAGAAAGATTCTGTTTTAGACATAGCCTTAGGGAGGATATCCCTTGCTTTTTAGATTATTCTTGAGGTCCACCATCCAATGAATACTCATGCTCTGTGATTTTGTTGGTCGGGATTTGCTAACGTAATTTATAATCCCAACTTTGACTCTGTCAGAATTGGGCCTTTCATTTGTTTCTCTCTTACCATGACTATTGGACAAAGAGCAGATTTTTTGTCATTGATTAGTGCCTAAGTTTAACAATGATATTCAGGTTTATGTCATTTGGTGAAGAATTTGACTGCCAATTATGTTTGCATTGATAAAAGGGAATCTGTGATGGGGATGCTTACAACCTTTTTTACACGCACTCCAAGGAATCCTTTTCAGGTGTTGTATTTTGTTACTCAAATACAGACATCAAAATGAGAAGGAAGGGCAGTGTACACTGCAGGTGGTGTGAGAAAGCAAACAGGACATTTGCTCCTGAAATCATTTAGTTGTCTTTAGTAGTTGTCTGATGGCTCATGTTATATAGGTTCTTCTCATGTTATATAGGTTTTCCTATGCACTTTGAATGGTAAAGGAGTTGTAGAAGCGATGGTGGAATGAAATGTCCACGGTCCATACGTACAAGCATTTGGTTAGATTACTTCGATTTGCATGTGATATATTCAACAGTAGTAAGTGTGATCCTATTCTTTATAGATCATCGAGGAGATACCCTGATCTTCCATTGTCACACACCCTATATTATGACAATGTTATGATGAAAGGCTTTCAGGAATCTTGCCACTTGTTCATGTTAGGGTTCCCAAAAGGATGTGTTTTCTTTTTTATTTCATGAAAGGCCCCATATCATTACTCACCCCCCTCTTTCGTGCACTGCATTTGAAGTTTGATTTCCCTGATGTAGGTGCTGATAGGTGATTTTAATGTGCACCTCAAAATACCAGGCATCAAACCAGATTGTGAATTCATCCCAGGCACCCTTTTAATCTTTCAGTTATTATTGTCACTGTTATTGGTGACATATTTGTTATTTTGTTATTGGAGGTATATTTCCTGTGTATTATGGGAGATCTTGCCAAAAATAGGCTTGAGAGGTTGACCCCTCTTTTGTCCTGTATACAAGTCCCAATGGTGTTTGTTTCCTCTCTTCAAGTTGAAGGTTCCCTGTGGGATTGATGATTTGTGTTCAAGAGTTCTTCTGTGCTGACCTGGGTGTGATGTTGAAAATTTAAATACCTGACTTTATTCTCTACACTCTGATGACATTCATGCCCTTTGCTTTTGAAACTACAAGACATATGGGAATTGCCCCATGTCCATCAAAAGACTTAGCCTGGACTGTTTTTGTACAAATGAATCAATCACTCAGGGTCCTTTTGATTCCATAAGATGTTGATGACTTTGTTATCTGTACAAGCTTGTGCTTTGGACTAGGATTGCCTTTGTTAGATGGACACTCTCTTTTCAGTGGTTTAGTGTTACAAAGGTGCCCCAATCCATCCCTCAGATGTTCTTCACTTGTCTTTGCTCCCTTCCAACCAAATCTGGTTCATTTCAAATTGCATGCAAGAAAGATATTACAGCAATGTTGAATTCAAATGTGTGATGTTTGAAAATGTATATTTTCAATGAGTGTGCTTTCCTGGAATACACTGGCTGAGTGTCAAGGGTAATGTGGAATACTTTAGCATAACAATTTGGTCAGATTCTGGAGATTGATGTTTAAAAGCATAGATTTTCTGCAGAAGGTTCCTGCAGGTGGAGTCCATGAATGTGTAGAGAAAGGATGCTCTTGCAACAGGAGTAATCACCTTCAATCTTTGAATACCTGAATGTGCACATAAATCATACACTTGTAGTTACACACATATACTCATAATTCATCTTTAACCTAAAATAATAGTTGAAGTTAGTGAATATATATGCAGAACATAAACAGTGGAAAATTTGGGATTGGTAGGTTTTGTGTGTGATCCTGTGTAGTTTCTGAAGTTTGTGTTTGTTTTCTCTATTCTTCTCAGTTGTATCTGTCAATTAATGTATGCCATTGGAATATGAAGCTTCTCAACCTATCATAAAACACGTAGATGATCATGAATTCCTATAAGTGGCAAGAAACAGCAATCTCTGGAAGCCAGTAGATGGCTTGGCAGTAAGTATTAGGTTTTCTTTGCTAAACACCCAGATATTCTCCTGAGTAGTAGATAGACCTAAAGCAATTTTTTTCTTTTAATGTCACTAATGGTATGCTGGGGTTTACTCCCTGAGTACCTTCTCTCTGCTAAGTGGCCTAGATCTTGATAGCCCTGGGTACTGAGACCTTTCGACTTAAGTGTTATCCACACACTAGTCTGTAAAATAAACACCAGGGTCTAAGAATGTTCTTGGATTGATGAAACGAACTACAAATGCTTTCCTTGGAGAACTGACCAAATTGAGTCTTAAGTCCTTTCTATCTGCTCTTCTTGCATGCAGGTCCTGTACTTTGTCTCAGTTCCAGGAACATAATTGGGAAGTACAACATTCATGAGTTGCCTTTCTTGCCCACACACAGTGTTTCTAAATTTGAAGGTATCCATCCATCCAGGAATTAGAAGGATTCAGTTTTACACATGGCCATGATAATGGGAACTCTTATGGAATTGGCCCTTAGTTGACTGTGTTATTCTCAGTAAATGCAGAGAACCTAGATTTTCTGGGTATGCATTTGGAAGGGAATGTGGGACACAACAGTTTGAAACTATGCAGGCACTTAATCTCCATATATCCTTCATCTAGCCATCTCTAGAAGTGCAGCATGTTGGTTATGTCATGATAAGAGCCTATGGCAAGGTGTTAGTAATCTTTTCCTTAGGTTTCCTTATTAGTAATGTAATCTGTATGCCAGTGGTGTTTGATATGATTGACTGGGAACCAGGAATTCAGATGTTTTGAAACCTGTTGCAAGCATGCCAGAATTCCGTCAAAGCTGTCCTACGTTGTAAGTTTGAGTAGTGACATCAAAATTAAATGAAAATGCTATGGTGGCTGCTGGACCAAAACAGAAGAAATTGGAAATTGCTAATGAAATGATTGGGTGTGTTTACAAGTGACTGAATGAATGGTTTCTCCACAAATTGTCGTAGGTTTTCACCAAATAATGGTGTCTAGAGTGGAATATTCCTGTGTTCTTGATTACAAGTTTTCTGTCAGATTGTTTTGGTTTACTTACCACATTATTGCACAGAATTCAGCATGAGGTTTTCCTTCACTGGGTATTGAAGCAATCCTTTGACTCCATTTGCTCCCACGAATCTTTTTGAAAACCTGTGACAAAAGTGTTTTATGGGTCATGTCCCTTTAAACTCTGTTTCCTAAGTCAGAGTGTTTCTCAAGAAATGCTCCCTTGTTATTTGCATCCCTGCTGGATCATGTACTTTGCCGGAAGTTAAATATATCCAATCCCTTATTGCCGATACCTATTTGGAATCTACGATTCATGAAACAAGAGTGGAAGACAGATTTCTTGTAGATCTGAGAGTTCCTCTGTTCAGTTGCCTTTGTTTACATTGTTCTTTAACTTATTATTGTTTAACTATTTAAAAAAATCATTGATGTTTTAATGCAATTTACTGAGAACATTCACACACCACATAGTCCATTCAAGCCTATAATCAATGGCTCATGGTATCATCACATTGTTGTGCAGTCATCCCCACAACCAACTTTAAAACATGTTTATTGGTCCAAAAATTAAAATAAAAAAATAAATAATTCAAAATATCTCCTTCCCCTTATTTGCATCCCTATTATTGACTGGTAGTATTGATGGAATATATTTGTTAGTGTTGATGAAAAATATTAAGATATTACTGTTAACTATAGTCTATAGTTTGCAATAGTTACATGTTTCCTCATATGCCAATTTATTATTAACTCTTTATAAACATGCTGTACGTTTATTTCTAGTTCCTGAAGGAACTTATATATGTTTTTAATGTTAATCACTGACATTGTCCACTATGAGGTTCACTGTGTTATACACTCCCATATTTTAACTTCTAGCTGCCCTTTTGGAGACATAACCTGACTCTATTTAACATCCCCTTTAAAGCACATTCACGTACAATTCAGTACTATTGCTTATACTCACAATCACATGCTACTGTCGCCTCTGTCCATCTCCAAACATTTATATTTACCTAGTTAATAACTTTGGACATACAAAGCAACTGTTCCCCATTCTCTGACACCATTTTATCTCCTGGAAACCAATATTCTAGATATTTTTACTATGAATTTATGTATTATAATTTGTTCATATTGTGAAATCAATATTTGTCATTTTTTGTCTGATTTATTTAACTCAATATAATGTCCTCAAGGTTCATCCATGTTGTTCCATGCTTTAAAACTTCATTCCTTCTTTCTACTGAGTATTCCATTGTATGTGTATACAACATTTTGTTTATCCATTCATCAGTTGATGAACACTTGAGTTGTTCCCATATTTTGGAAGTTGTATTGCCATTATGAACATCAGTGTGCAAGTATCTATTCATGTCTGTGCTTTCAGATCTTCTTAGTATATACCAAGTAGTGGGATTACTGAGTTATAAGGCAACTTTGTATTTATTTTTTTGAGGAACTGGCTCGCTGTCTTACACTGCAACTATACCATTTTACCATTTTACATTACCCCAGCAATGAATGTGTGTTCCTATTTCTCCACATCCTCTCCAACACTTGTAATTTCCTGTTTTTTAATAGTACCCATTCTAGTGGGTATGAGACGACCCCTCCCCTCATTGTGGTTTGATTTGCATTTACCTAATAGTGAGTGGAGATGAATAACTTTTCACGTGCTTTATAGTCGTTTTATATTTCTTCTTTGGAGAAATATCTATTCATGTCTTTTGCCCATTTTATAATTGGGTTGTCTGTCCTTATTGGTGAATTGTTGGATTTCTGTATTTATTCTGAATATCAAACTCTTATCAGGTATGTGGTTCCCAAATATTTCATACTGTTGACTTGGCTGCTTTTTCACCGTTTTGGAAAAGTTCTTTGAAGCATAAACGTATTCAGATTTGAGGAGATCTCATTTATCTATTTTTCTCTTGTTGCTTATGCTTTGGGTGTAAGGTCTAAAAAGCTACCTCCTATCAATATGTCTTGAAGTTGTTTCTGTATATTTTCTTCTAGGAGTATTATGGTACTGGCTCTTCTGTTTAGCTCTTTGATCCATTTTGAGTTAATTTTTGTATGAGGCATGTGGCCCACTTTACTTCTTTGGATATGGCTATCCAGTTTTCCCTACACCATTTATACAGGCGAGCCTATTTTTGTCCCAGTTTAGTGGATTTGGGAGCCTTGTCCAAAATCAGTAGACCATGGATCTGAGGATCTATTCCTGAACAATCAGTTCAATTCCATTGCTGTGCATCTTTATGCCAATACTGTGCTGTTTTGACCACTATGGCTTTATAATATGCTTTAAAGTCAGGAAGTGTGAATCCTTGAATCCTTTTTCAAGATGTTTTTGGCTGTTCAAGGCCCCTTTCCCTTCCAAATAGATTTATAAGTAGTTTTTTTTCCATTTCTGCAATATAGTTTGTTGATGTTTTGATTGCTAAGACACTGAACCTATAAATCAATTTGGGTAGAATTGACATCTTTTTCTTTTCTTTTTTTGGGGGGGCAATAAGTATTTTTATTAAAAAATAAGTTTTAGAAATGCCTTTATTTTACACATTTCAATGTAATATGTTTCCAATTTAAGCATTTATTTTATACCTGTGTTTGGTAAAAAAGTGTTATTGTAATTAGGATATCTGCTTTTTATTATGGCTGTGAAATAGAGTTATCATCTTTGAATGAATAGCTAAAGTATGAAAATGGAGATATATCATCATTAACAAAATTGATCAACAAGGTAAAATCCTAAATATAATTTGGAAAAAGATAACATTTTTATGTACACAGAAAAATGTTAGCACAATACATATTTTTACTGAAGATGTAGCATTATTCTAAATGTTAATTATCCATGTTTGAAAAGTAATACTTACATACTTATTTAAGAGAATGAAACAATTGCAGTAGTTTTGGTATGTATAGTTATTTTTGAGTATTATACAAGCTGTCTCTCTAAATACATATTTATGGCATTTTCAGTGCTTTTGTAATTTGACTAGCAAATATTAGCATCTAGGGGTCAGAAGAATCATCTGGCTTTCATTGGAAAGTGATGTGTAAAGAAATTTAAAAGAAATTTAGTAGGTGGGCATGTAAGTTGTTACAATTTCATCTGTGTAGCTCCTGGAAAATTCAGTGGTTTGGTTGATCTTCAATTGCCAAATTTAGCTCCCATCTTAGTGTGATGATTTTGAAAAATTACGTCATTAATAGGTTTATTTTGAACTAAGCTTTCTATTTTGAACTAAAGTAGCACTAAAAAAAAAGCCAGTTTAGTTCTTATCACTTCTTTCTTAATCACTATCAATAATATTTTAGTATTCAGTTATTGTTTCAGGTTAGCTTGTTCTATAACTAAGATGAATCAAAGGCAGACTTTTAGTTACTATGTGGAAAAAGTATGCAATTTGTCCTACCACTAAGTTTTCCTGAATGTGTTTAAAACATTTATAAATTTCATCTGCACGTCACTTTTTAGCTATTTCCTGTGAGTTGGTCTTTTAAGAGCTAACCTGAAAAGAACCAGAAAATCAAAAAGACATTTTACTAAATGACATTTAGCATTCTAATACAAGAACATGGAAAGCTCTCCATTTATTTAGGTCTTTGATGTCTTTTAGCAATGTTTTATAGTTTACTGAAAACAGGTCCTTTACATCTTTGGTTAAGTTTATTTGTATATATTTTATTCGTTTTGTTAATATGTGAATGGAATTTTTTTCTTGATTACCTCATTGGTTAGCTCACTACTTGTGAAAACACTACTGATTTTTGCCTGCTAATCTTGTATCCTACCACTTTGCTGAACTCATTTATTAGCTCAAGTAACTTAGTTACAGTTTTTGGGGAATTTTCTAAATTTAGGATCATGTCATTACAAATTCTGAGAGCTTTACTTCTTCTTTTCCAATTGAGATGCCTTTTATTTCTTTTCCTTGCCTAATTGCTCTAGCTAGAATCCCTCACATAGTTTGAATATCAGTGGTGATAGTGTGCATCCTTCTCTTGTTAACTATCTTAGAGAAAAAGCTTTAAGTCTCTCACCTGTGGAATACAATGTTACGTATGGGTTTTTCATAGATGCCCTTTATCATGTTGAGGAAATTTCCTTTGATTTCTACCTTTGGAAGTGTTTTTACCAAGAAAAGATGCTGAATTTTTTCAAATGTCCTTTATGTGTCAGTTGAGATGGTCATGTGGTTTTTCCTCTTTAATTATTTGTTAATTTGGTGTATTACATTAATTGATTTTCTTGTGTTGAACCAGCCTTTCATACCTGGGATAAGACCTACTTTATTGGGGTGTATAATTCTTTTACTATGTGTTATGGTCAGGTTCATGTGTCAACTTGTCAAGAACCTGTTTGTCTGGTTGGGCAAGTGCTGGCCTGGCTTTTGCTATGAGGATATTTCATAAAATTAAATCATGATCACGTCGGCTACATCCACAGCTGATTCATTTGTAATCAGCCAAGGGGAGTGTCTTCTTTAATGAGTGATGCTTAATCTAAACACTGGAAGCCTTTTAAGGAAGATTCAGAAGAGACAGATTCTCTTCCTGCTTTGGCTGGCGAGCCTCCTGTGGACTGCATCCAGTCCTCCATCAGAATCATCAGCTTCACAGCCTGCCCTACAGATTTTGGACTCAGTGTTCCCATGGTTATGTGAGACACTTGTATAAATTTTATATTTATGAAAATTTTCTGTTTATTCTGTTTCTCTAGAGAACCCAACTAATACACTATGCCATTGGATTTGATTTGCAGTTTTTTTCTGAGGATTTTTGCATTTATATTCTTAAGGAAATTGGTCTGTTGTTTTCTTTTCCTGTAGTATCTTTATCAGGCTTTGATATTAAGATGAGGTTGGCTTTAAAAATTAGCTAGGTAGTGTTGCCTCTTCTTCAGTGCTTTGGAAGAGCTTGAGCAGCAATGGTGTTAATTCTTCTTGGAATGTTTGGTAAAATTCCCCAGTGAAGCAATTTTCTCCTTTGCTTTCCTTTGTTGGGAGGGTTTTGAAGACTGATTAAATCTCTTTACTTATGATTGTTTGTTGAGATTTTCTATTTCATCTTGAGTCAGTATAGGTTGTTTCTAGGAAATTGTCCATTTCATCTAAGTTGTTTAGTTTGTTGACAAACATTGTTCATCATTTCCTCTTATGAGCCTTTTTATTTCTTTTGGGTCTTTGGTTATGACCCCCCCAGTCACATTTCTGATTGTATTTTATTTGTCTCTTCTCTCTTTGACTTTGCCAGTCTTACTAAGATTTGTCAATTTTATTCATCTTCTTAAAGAACCAACTTTCGGTTTTATTAATTCTCTTTTTATTAATTGAACTTTTGGTTCTCCATTTCTTTTATATTCACTCTAATCTTTATTATTTCTTTCATTCTGCATGCTGTATAGTTAGTTTGCTATTCTTTCTCTAGTTTCTCCAGCTGTTGGGTTAGGTCTTTGATTTTAGTTCTTTCTTCCTTTTTAATGTAGGCATTTAGGGCTGTAAATTTCCCTGCCAATATCTCCTTTGCTGCATCCTTTAAATTTGTTATGTTATATTTCTTGTTATGGTGTAAATATCTCAAGATATTCAATGATTTCTTCTACAATTTCTTCCTTGACCCCCTGATTGTTTGAGTGTATTGTTTAACCTCCATGTATTTGTGAAATATCCAGTTCTCTAGTTGTTATTGATTTCTAGCTTCGTTCTATTATGATACGAGAAAGTGATTTGTATAATTCCATTCTTTTAAAATTTATTAAGACCTGTTTGTACCCCAGTTTATTGTCTATCCTAGAGAATATTCAATGATCGCCTTAGAAGTATATATATCCTTCTGTTTTGGGGTACAATAATCTGTATGTGTCACTTAGGTGTATTTCATTTATCATATTATTTAGATTGTCTGTTTCCTTATCGATCATCTGTGTAAGTGTTATATCTCTTGAAGAGAGTGGTGTGTTGACATTTCCCACTATTGTAAAGATGTCTATTATGCCCTTCAGTTTTTGCCGATGTTTGCCTAATGTACTTTGGGGCACCTTGATTAGGTGCATAAATATGTATAATTGCTATTTCTTCCTGATCAATTTCCCCTTTTATTAATATCTAGTATCTTCTATCTTTTATAAAATGCTTACATTTAAATTCTATTTTTTATTATAGTTACCCCAACTTTCTTTTTTTGATTATTGCTTGCGTGGAATATCTTTTTCCATTTGTTCACTTTCAAGCTAATTGTATCTTTGAGACTAAAATGAGTCTCTTGTAAACAGCATATACATGGCTTGTATTTTTTTGTCTAAACTGCCAATCTGTGTCTTTTGATTGGGGAATTAGTCTATTAACATTCATTGTTATTACAATAAAAGCTATTCTTACTTCGACCATTTTATCCTTTTGCTTTTATTTGTCAGATTTATTGTTTTTCTTTTATCCTTTTAGTTACTCTTACTGATAGTCATCATTTCTATAATCTTTTCCAAGCCTCTCTCTCCTGTATTTTCTTTTCAGCTGGCAGAATTCCCTTTAGTATTTCTTGTAGGGCAGGTCTCTTGTTAGCAAATTCTCTCAGCTTTTACTTATCTGTGAATAAACAAAGACACTTATATTTGAAGGGCAGTTTTTCTGGATAATGAATTCTTGGCACACAATATTTCTCTCTTAGTATCTTAAATATGTCATACTAGTTCTCTCTCGCCTCTGTGATGCCTGATGAGTAGTCAGCACTTAGCCTTATGTAGTTTCCCTTGTATGTCGCGAATCACTTTTCTCTTGCTGCTTTCAAGATTCTCTCCTTTCCTTTGGCATTTGACGATCTGCTTAGTAATGTGTCTTGGAGTGGGTCTGTCTGGCTTTGTTCTATTTGAAGTAACTTGGGCTTCTCAATATTCATATTTATGTGTTTTATATAAGGGTTGAGAAATTTTTCTCTTATTATTTCCTCAAATATTCTTCCTGTCCCTTTATTCTCTTCTCCTTCTGGGACACCTGTGATTCATACATTTGTGTGCTTCATGTTGTGAGTTATTTCCCTGAGATCCAGTTCCAATTTTTCCTGCATTTCTTCTATTGTGTGTTCAGATTCAATTGCTCTGTCTTCTAGTTCGTGGATCCTTTTTTGTGCCTCTTCAAATATGCTGTTGTGTATCTCTAGCATCTTTTCAGTTATATCCACATTAGCTTTCATTTCTGTAAAAAGTTATTGTTATTTGACCAAATTCTTCCCTTTGCTTTCCTAATGTCTTCTTAATGCCCTTTATCTTTTTAACCATATCTTTGAAATTATTCAGGATATTTGTTTGTACATCTTTTATTAGTTGTTCTAAATTTTGTGTCTCCACCTGTTCTAGTTTGTGAGCTGCTGAAATGCAATATATCAGAAATGGAATTGCTTTTAAAAAGGGGAATTTAATAAGTTGCTAGTTTAAAGTTCTAAGGCCGAGAAAATTTCCCAAGAAAAACAAGTCTATAGAAATGTCCAATCAAAGGCATCCACCCAGGGAAAGATACCTTGGTTCAAGAAGGCTGATGAAGTTCAGGGTTTCTCTCTCAAGTGAGAAGGCACATGGTGAACACAGTCACAATTTCTCTCTTGGCTGGCAGGGCACATGGCTAGCACAGCATTGTCTGCTAGATTTCTCTCCTGGCTTTCTGTTTCATGAAGCTCCCTGGGAGGTGTTTTCCTTCTTCATCTCCAAAGGTCGTTGGATGTGGACTCTGCTGTGTAGTGCTGCAGCATTCTCTACTCTTTCCAAATCTCCTCCATTCTCCAAAATGTTTCCTTTTTTATAGGACTCCAGAAATTTATCAAGACCCACCCAAATGGGTGGGGACTTGTCATCACCTAATCCAGTTTAACAGCCACTCTTGATTAAATCACATCTCCAGGGAGATGATCTGATTCCAGTTTCAAACATACAGTGTTGAATATGGATTATTCTGCCTTTATGAAATGGGATTTTGATTAAAACTTGGCTTTTCTAGAGTCCATACATCCTTTCACACCAGCACACCACCTTTTTAATTAAATCATTTGTCTTGTCTATATCTTCTTGTTCCTTGATGTGTCTTCTAATTTTTTGCTGGCTCCTGGGCATCTGATTATCTTGATAAGATTATTTTGAAAGTTGGTTTACTTCTCTTGTCTAAGATTTAGTTGTTGCTTGGGTTCATATTGAAAGTCTCCTTTGAAACTTGGTTTGTAATATTTCCCAGTCAGGCCAGGGCCAGGGCCTCATGCTGGGGATGCACACCTTTTCCAAAGAATGAGTGTGGGCCATAAAGCACTGAACCTGCTGTCCTCAGATGTGGGGGATGGGCACTAGGAACCATGGTGGAGTCTCTGTGGGTATAATGGAGTTGCTGGTTCCCAGACTTCCACGTGAAAAGACTATAGGCTGTGGGACTGAGTGGTTAACTTCACCAGCCAGCAGTTGAATCAGGACTGCACTGTATCTTGCCAGCTGAGAAGAACCAGGCTGTTGCACAACTGCAGTTCACTCACCCCTATTTCTTAGTCATAGTTTCTATGTTTTTTCATCTAGCTCTTCCTTATACGTTGCAGTGGTCCTCCCCTTGTTTCTCTAGGCCCTGAACCATTGCATTGAACATGTGGCATTATATTTGTACCGATCATGGTAGACTAGACATTGAGAATTAGAGACATCAATTTAAGGGCACATACTCCAGCTCTGAGATCTAATTTTTTTTACACCAGGAATGCTTTTGTGCAGGTGATAAAACCTTAAAAATAACAGACCTACTAGCTTAAATACAGCATATTTAGGGGCATATCTATCGTCTGCAAACAGTGATAGTTTTACTTCTTCCTTTCCAATTTTGATGCCTTGTATTTCTTTTTCTTGTCTAATTGCTCTGGCTAGAACCTCCAACACAATGTTGAATAATAGTGGTGATAGTGGACATCCTTGTCTTGTTCCTGATCTTAGGGGGAAAGTTTTCAATTTTTCCCCATTGAGGATGATATCAGCTGTGGGTTTTTCATATATTCCCTCTATCATTTTAAGGAAGTTCCCTTGTATTCCTATCTTTTGAAGTGTTTTCAACAGGAAAGGATGTTGAATCTTGTCGAATGCCTTCTCTGCATCAATTGAGATGATCATGTGATTTTTCTGCTTTGATTTGTTGATATGGTGTATTACATTAATTGATTTTCTTATGTTGAACCATCCTTGCATACCTGGGATGAATCCTACTTGGTCATGATGTATAATTCTTTTAATGTGTTGTTGGATACGATTTGCTAGAATTTTATTGAGGATTTTTGCATCTGTATTCATTAGAGAGATTGGTCTGTAGTTTTCTTTTTTTGTAATATCTTTGCCTGGTTTTGGTATGAGGGTGATGTTGGCTTCATAGAATGAATTAGGTAGTTTTCCCTCCACTTCGATTTTTTTGAAGAGTTTGAAGAGAATTGGTACTAATTCTTTCTGGAACGTTTGGTAGAATTCACATGTGAAGCCATCTGGTCCTGGACTTTTCTTTTTAGGAAGCTTTTGAATGACTTATTCAATTTCTTTACTTGTGATTGGTTTGTTGAGGTCATCTATGTCTTCTTGAGTCAAAGTTGGTTGTTCATGTCTTTCCAGGAACCCGTCCATTTCCTCTAAATTGTTGTATTTATTAGCGTAAAGTTATTCATAGTATCCTGTTATTACCTCCTTTATTTCTGTGAGGTCAGTAGTTATGTCTCCTCTTCCATTTCTGATCTTATTTATTTGCATCCTCTCTCTTCTTCTTTTTGTCAATCTTGCTAAGGGCCCATCAATCTTATTGATTTTCTCATAGAACCAACTTCTGGCCTTAATGATTTTCTCTATTGTTTTCATGTTTTCAATTTCATTTATTTGTGCTCTAATCTTTGTTATTTCTTTCCTTTTGCTTGCTTTGGGGTTAGCTTGCTGTTCTTTCTCCAGTTCTTCCAAATGGATAGTTAATTCCTGAATTTTTGCCTTTTCTTCTTTTCTGATATAGGCATTTAGAGCAATAAATTTCCCTCTTAGCACTGCCTTTGCTGCGTCCCATAAGTTTTGATATGTTGTGTTTTCATTTTCATTCGCCTCGAGGCATTTGCTAATTTCTCTTGCAATTTCTTCTTTGACCCAGTCGTTGTTTAGGAGTGTGTTGTTGAGCCTCCATGTATTTGTGAATTTTCTGGCACTCTGCCTATTATTGATTTCCAACATCATTCCTTTATGGTCCGAGAAAGTGTTGTGTAAGATTTCAATCTTTTTAAATTTGTTGAGACTTGCTTTGTGACCCAGCATATGGTCTATCTTTGAGAATGATCCATGAGCACTTGAGAAAAAGGTGTATCCTGCTGTTGTGGGATGTAATGTCCTATAAATGTCTATTAAGTCTAGTTCATTTATAGTAATATTCAGATTCTCTATTTCTTTGTTGATCCTCTGTCTAGATGTTCTGTCCCTTGATGAGAGTGGTGAGTTGAAGTCTCCAACTATTATGGTATATGAGTCTATTTCCCTTTTCAGTGTTTGCAGTATATTCCTCACGTATTTTGGGGCATTCTGATTCGGTGCGTAAATATTTATGATTGTTATGTCTTCTTGTTTAATTGTTCCTTTTATTAGTATATAGTGTCCTTCTTTGTCTCTTTTAACTGTTTTACATTTGAAGTCTAATTTGTTGGATATTAGTATAGCCACTCCTGCTCTTTTCTGGTTGTTATTTGCATGAAATATCTTTTCCCAACCTTTCACTTTCAACCTATGTTTATCTTTGGGTCTAAGATGTGTTTCCTGTAGACAGCATATCGAAGGATCCGGTTTTTTAATCCATTCTGCCAATCTATGTCTTTTGATTGGGGAATTCAGTCCATTGACATTTAGTGTTATTACTGTTTGGATAATATTTTCCTCTAACATTTTGCCTTTTGTATTATATATATATCATATCTGATTTTTCTTCTTTCTACACTCTTTTCCATATCTCTCTCTTCTGTCTTTTTGTATCTGACTCTAGTGCTCCCTTTAGTATTTCTTGCAGAGCTGGTCTCTTGGTCACAAATTCTTTCAGTGACTTTTTGTCTGAGAATGTTTTAATTTCTCCCTCATTTTTGAAGGATAATTTTGCTGGATATAGGAGTCTTGGTTGGCAGTTTTTCTCTTTTAGTATTTTAAATATATCATCCCACTGTCTTCTAGCTTCCATGGTTTCTGCTGAGAAATCTACACAAAGTCTTATTGGGTTTCCCTTGTATGTAATGGATTGTTTTTCTCTTGCTGCTTTCAAGATCTTCTCTTTCTCTTTGACCTCTGACATTCTAACTAGTAAGTGTCTTGGAGAACGCCTATTTGGGTCTAATCTCTTTGGGGTGCGCTGCACTTCTTGGATCTGTAATTTTAGGTCTTTCATAAGAGTTGGGAAATTTTCAGTGATAATTTCTTCCATTAGTTTTTCTCCTCCTTTTCCCTTCTCTTCTCCTTCTGGGACACCCACAACACGTATATTTGTGCGGTTCATATTGTCCTTGAGTTCCCTGATACCCTGTTCAAATTTTTCCATTCTTTCCGTGATAGTTTCTGTTTCTTTTTGGAATTCAGATGTTCCATCCTCCAAATCACTAATTCTATCTTCTGTCTCTTTAAATCTATCATTGTAGCTATCCATTATTTTTTCTATGTTTGCTACTTTATCCTTCACTTCCATAAGTTCTGCGATTTGTTTTTTCAGTTTTTCTATTTCTTCTTTATGTTCAGCCCATGTCCTCTTCATGTCCTCCCTCAATTTATCGATTTCATTTTTGAAGAGGTTTTCCATTTCTGTTCGTATATTCAGCATTAGTTGTCTCAGCTCTTGTGTCTCATTTGAGCTATTGGTTTGTTCCTTTGACTGAGCCATATTCTCAATCTTTTGAGCGTGGACAGTTATCTTCTGCTGCTGGCGTCTGGGCATTTATTCAGATTTCTCTTGGTGTTGGACCCAGCAAGGTTGTAATATTTTTCTGTGAAATCTCTGGGTTCTGTTTTTCTTATCCTGCCCAGTAGGTGGCGCTCGTGGCACACGTTTGTCTGCGGGTCCCACCAGTAAAAGGTGCTGTGGGACCTTAAACTTTGGAAAACTCTCGCCGTCCTGGGGGTTCGCTAGCCGAAGCGGCTTGAGCCGGCCCGGGGTCCGAACACAGGGAGGGTGTCCGAACGCAGGGAGGGTTGCTGGTCGCCGCAGCCAGGGAAAGAGCCCGTCCGAATTTCCTAGTCGGCCCTGGGCAACAAGCATGGCGGAAGGGCGCCAGCGGCAGCGGCCTGCCCGAGAGAGTGCACGTTCCCCGGGAGTCACGGGGTCACCGTTCTCCGCGGCCTGGGGGTTTCCGATCCAATTCTCTCAGTTGGTCCGGGGGCTGCACGTGGTGTGGGCGCCAGTCGCCTTGGTTTCAGGGGACCACTTCTCCAATTCTCCCAGCCGGCCCGGGAAGGGGGAAGGGAGTAACTCCGGCCGCTTGCCACCCCGCCCGGTAAGGCCCGCGCGCCTCGGCGATCTCACCCGAGCTGCTTCTCTCAGCCAGCCAGCCGTTCCAGGATGGGATACACTGTCTTTTTTATCTCTGTTGTGGCTTTGGGCGCTTTCTGTATCGTTTCTACTCCCCTAGTAGGTGTCCTGGAGAAGAAACTAAGATCCGCGCGTCTTACTAAGCCGCCATCTTCCAGGGCTAGGGGCATATCTAAATATACACATAAATCCATACCTGAATAAGGAAATGTAATAAATATGCAGAATGGGAAAATGTATAAATTCTATGTCCAGTACATGCCTCATCATCCAGAGTATCATATTCAAATGTGCATTTATTTTTTGTACCCTTCTCAGGTGGAATTGGCAGGTCATGAATACATGTGAATGGAAAGCAATTCATACGTTTAATACCCACATGAGATGTAAGAGATTCCTTGGAAGATCTTGGCAAAGAATTTTGTGCATCACTCAAAGTGGTAGGCTTTCTTTTATTTTTGTACGGTATTGATATTCTACAAAGACTACATGCACCAGACAGGACATCTTACTGGTTATATGACAGAAGGCATGTTAAGATTCACTCCTTGAGTGTATTTGGTCTTTTCTTTTGATCAGTGATATGACACTGATAATCCCATGGAAAGAACTGTTTAAAAATATCTGCTGCCTGAACGCCAAAATGGGAGTTTCAGATCCCAAAATCTGAGTGTATGTGGATTGACAATGAAACCCAAAATGCATTCCTTGGAAAGCTGAACAGAATGAGTGAGAAATCTCTACTATTTCATCTCATCTTACTGAGGTCCAGCACATTGCTTCACTCCAATATATATGTGAGGGGTACAGTTTCCTGGTGTCTCTTTCATGCTTCCACTTAGTGCTACAACATTTTGAATGTGTCCAGACCACAGTCATTTAAAAGATTCATTTTCCACGCAGCATGAATAGTAGGTCCTTGGGTATAATTGTGGTCTCTGAGTACAGGCTTTCCCACAGTACACAGGTTCTGTGCATTCTGGATTGTGAATCTGGTACAGTATTGTGACATTATTGTACAGAAAATGCAGACATTTTAGTTGTTTACACAGGTCCCTTAACAGCTGAAGACGAGGGGAAAAGAAACAAGTCCAAGTTGTCAGGGTAAGGTGCAGATATTGGGAATATTTTCCCTGTTTCTTTATTTTAATTAGGTGAACAAATGTGACTGAGCATGGGGATTGGGTAGTTTGAATGTGCAGGAGAATTTTGGATGTTTGAAACCATTTTTTGACCCATCCAGAATCCATTCAGGATTATAGACATCACAGTGAAATCAGTCTTCAGTTGGTCTTGTAGAGCAGATAAGATGTAAACTGGAAGAAATGCTGAAGAAATGATGAACATAAGTGATGACATTCAATGGCTGAAGTTTCTAAGATTGCTATAGGGTTTCTGTAGTCTATGAGTTGTATCTTTATGCATATTGTGCCTGGTATGGAATGTTCTATGGAATGTCTTCAAGCATTTTGCTGGATTGACTTGCTTTGCATCCAGATACATAATCACGACCTTTCCTTTATGATGACTGAAGTGAGTCATTGGTCTGCCATTGTGATCCACCAATATTTTTTACAGATGCTAAGCTCAAAGTCTTGTGTGTACTTTGTACTGTTCAGAGTTTAGTTTCCTAGGCTCAGATGTCTTTTAAATAATGGCCTATTTTACAATCATCTCTGCATCAAATGTGCTTCAAATGTGTCCTACGCTAGGGTGGAATCCATGGATCACAGTTCCACAAATGAAGTCGGAAATTTAAGTTCTTTCAAGAATTCTGGGGTGGTTTCCTTCTTTTTGATTTTTTTTGGTAACTTGTCTTTGCTGACTTTGTGATACTGTTTATATAGCATAGGGGGAAAATAGTATTAACTTCCAAGGCAGATATGAGAAATTGGCTTCTTTGTATTTTCCATATGGAAGGCCTGATAACATTTGGCCTGACATGCTCATCACATGACAACCCATGCTGGTGTAAAGGTTTATTGTTATACATGTTGACTTTTCTATGCAAGTATCAGTTAGGAGAGTGATTAAAGTTGGTTGCATGAGATTAACTTTGCTCTGCTGTCAGGATATGCAAACCCATTGAATTTGAAATTACCACATACTTAGGAATTGTCCCATTTACAGTAAGAAACTCTTCATGAACAACTACAAATTTACCATATTTTATCATTTTGACTATTGGCTCTGTGAGGAGGTGTTCACTAAGTTGTTGTGAAATAGCACCTGTCTGTGATCAGATGTGGCATCTTCAGTTAAGCACCCTACTTCTTGGACTAGTGTCCTGACTGTGTATTCATTGTTGTCTGAAATGTTATTTCCTTGTGGCTGTTACTTTCTGTTCAAGTGCAGTTCATATCCTTCAAGCTGCACTACATGAATGTTGAGGTCCTAATCAGGGTGAGTAAAAATGTTGATTGAGAGAAAGTGTTTTCTTGCAGTTCATGACTGGTAAGGGTGGGAAATGAGCATATACCACATTAAAAGCTGGAAAAAACCAGACAAATTAATGGTTGAAAAAATTTTTTGTGTAGTAGATATCTGAATATGGGGTCTAAGGAAATGTATAATTAAATAATGCTTTTATTGTAGGCGGGGGCACCTTAAAAAGATGTTTACCAAATGGCACCATGCAACAAAGATGCATACAAGCATGCATCCGTAATTTCCTATACTCATGTATATTATGCATACCTAAAGAGAAGATGTAAATGAGTGGTAAGCGCAGCATGTAAGGAGGTGGAAAGATGGTTGTTGTCCTGCTTGTCTTTGCCCCTTTTTGAGTTTCTCAATTGCATTTGTTTTCTCACTTTGCAAGTGGAGCTGCCAATGAATGAAAACCTTTTCGATGGAAAGAGTCTGGATTTATTTTAGCAACCAGAGGTGTAAGAAGTCCCTGGAAACATTTTGGCCCTGCGTCTTTCAGAATCTGGTAGGTTGCTCATGGCATTAAGAATTTTTTTTTTTTTTTTTTTTGGCTAAATGTACTGATGGTCTCCTAAGGAATACATAGACTTTTAAAAAAACCTCTTATTATAGAACCAATTCCTTGCCTACATAGATTCTTAAGTGTCTTCCCTGTTATCCATAATCAATGGTATGGATGTGGATATTCAAAGGACTGACATTTTTGCACTCCTGACATCTCATACCCCAGCCTGCCACTTAAAACTTCTAGATTGTAACGATATTCTTGGAACGACGATGACACAAAAATAAGCATTCCTTGGAAAAGCTGAACAAAATGAGTGAGAAATCCCTACTGTTACCTTCCGTTGAACTGAGATCCAGCAAATTGTGTCATTCCAAGTTAATATAAATAAGCAAGTGGCACATAGGTTCCAGGTGTGCTTATTCTGCACACAAGCAATTCTTGTCATTGTAAGTGTCTCCAGGCTTTCAGGCACTAGACAGATTCCATTTTGCAAGAAGACTTTCTTCTTGATTCCTGGATGAGGTTTTATTTTCAAGTCAATACTCAGGCTCTATGATTTGGTTTGTGGGGATTTGGTAAAGGAATTTTTACCAATATAGGTTGAGTTTCTGCAGCCTGTTGAGACCTTTACATAGCGCTATGCTATCAATTTCAAGGAGCATGATTCAGGCTTTGAGGTCCAATAATTGTACGCCAGGAATGTTTCCATACAGGTAAAGAACCTTAAGTATTACATGCCTATTAGCACACGAATAACATATTTATGAACATATCTTAGTATAAATATGAGTGTATAGCTGATAGAATGAAATGAAATGAATATCCTGAATGGGGAAATGTAGAAATATTGTATCCGTTGCATTCTTCATCATCCTAAGTATCATATTCACATGTACATTTGTTTTTTGCACCCTTCGTGGGTTGGAATTGGCAGGTTATGAATGCCTGTTAATGGCAATCAGTTCACCATTTGTTTAACACGTGCTCAAGATGCAAGGCATTTCTTGCAAGCTCTTGGCCAAGATTCTTCAACATCTTGTACATCTCTCATGGCAGTAGGCTTCCTTTATTTCCCTAAGGTACTGATGTTCTCCCAAGAAAATGTACACTGATAGGCACCTCTTACTTATATCACCAGTGATATACTGAGATTAACTCCTTGCATACCTTTGGTCTTCAATGGAATGCCACTGATAACCAATGTGAAGAATTGTTTAAAATGTGAAGAACTGCTGACCGAATGCCAGTCCTGGAGTTTTAAAATTATGAATGTGTATGGATCGATGATGACTCTCAAAATGCATTCCTTGGAAAGCTGAACAAAATGAGTGAGAAATCTTTACCGTCTCATCTCATCTTACTGAGGTCCAGCACATTGCTTCACTCCAATATGTATGTGAGGAAGGGACATTTTCCTAGCATTCCCTTTCACACATCCACTCAGTGTTTCAACATTTCAGATGTATCCAGGTCTCAGTCACTAGAAAGATTCAGTTTTGACAGGTAGGAATAGTAGATCCTTAGGTGTAGTGGGTAGTCTCTGAGCGCAAGCCTCCCTACAAGTACACATGTTGTGTTCATTTGTGCTGTTGGATCTGGTATGGAATTGTGACATGATGGTATGGAAGGTGCAGGCATTTTAGACGTTTACACAGGCCCCTTAGCTCCTGAAGTCTAGGAGAAGGAAAGCATGTCCAAGGTGTCAGTTTGAGAGTGTCACCAAGGTTTTAGTATTGGGAATATTTTTCCTGTTTTGTTTTGTTTTTCACTTAGTAAGAAAATGTGAGTGCCTGCTGGCATTTGGTAGATTGAACTAGAAGTAGGACTATGAATGTTTGAAAAACTTTTTTGATCCCTCTAGAATCCATTGAAAGTTATTGACATCACAATGAAATCAGTCTTCTATGGGTCTTGTGGGGCAGATTAGAAGGAAACTTGGATAAGTGCTCAAGCAAGGATGTATAGCCTCATAACCTGTTCAATGGCTGGAGTTTCTACAGATTTTCTTAGAGTTTCTACAGTTTTTATTGGTTACATCATTATGTATAGTTATACTTGGAAGGAAAGTTATCCTGGCTATGTATTTAAGCATGTTGCTGGATTGCCTTGCTTTACTTCTGGCATATATTACAGAGGAGTAATCCTGACCTTTCCGTTATGGGAGCTGAGGTGATTCATTGGTCCTCTGTTGTGACACGTCACTTTTTTTTCCTAATGTCTCTTAAAATCTTGTGTGCCCCTTGTGCTGTTCACAGTAGGTTAGGCACAGATTTTTTTTATTAATGGCCCATTTCACACTCATCTCTACATCAAATGCATTTCAAAAGTGTTTTGATTCTTCCTTGCAACTCTGTTATACACCTGTTTGGAATACACTGAGCAGAGTCCAATAAATGAAATCTGGAATTTAAGTTCATCCAGAGAGTTGTGGGATATTTACCTTTGTTTTGTTGGTAACTTATCATTGTTCATTTTTTAGCAATATGTTACACTCAGTATCTGGGACAAATAGTAGTGTCCTCCTAAGATAGATGTGAGAAGTAGGCTCCTTTGTATTTTCCATATGGATGTCCTGATAACATTTGGCTTGAATCCCTTATCTTATGACAACCCATGTTGGTGTAAAGGTTTGTGCTCAGAGGTTTGGATTTTTCTAAGCAAGTATCAGGAAGAGAGTGATAAATGTTGGTTGTGTGAGTTTACCTTTTCTCTTCTGTCAGGGTATTGATGCCTACTGATTTTCAAAGTACCAGGTACTTGGGATTTGCCCCATTTCCAGTGAGAGAGTGATCATGGATAACTTCAACTAATTTACCATATCTTATTGTTTTGCCTGTTGTCCCTGTTAGGAGATATTGAATGGGTTGTGAAATGGCACATTCTAGGATCAGCTGTGGCATCTTCAGATGGTCATCTGTGTTCTTTGGCCCAGTCTCCTGGCTATATTATTTCCTTGTGAACGTTACTTTCCAGCACTTCTTTCTAGCCAAGTGCAATTCATATTGTGTGGTTACAAAGGCATTACTTTAATGTTGAGGGTCCTGGTCAGAGTGACTCACAATATAGATTATGATAGGAGAGGTAAATGAGGCACATGCCATTGTTGAAAGCTGGGAAAATCAGACAAATTAATGCCTGAAATTTTTTTTCTCTGTGTAGTTGGTATCTGAATTTACAGTATAAAGAATTGTAGAAGAAAAAGAATGCTTTTGTTGTAGAAGGCATCACCTTAAATGTGTACCAGAATGGTTTCAGAAAAAAACATACATGCATGCATACATACATAGTGCCTTTCTACACGCATATGTATATTGTGTATACCTAAATAGAATGTGTAAATGATTGGCATGTAAGGAAGTAGAAAAATAGACATTGCACATTTCCCTTTGATCCTTCTCACATTTCTCAATCATGTGCTTGCTTTCTGCTCACTTCTCAGGTGGAGAGGCTATGAATGAAAGCTACTTGAATGCAATAATTCTACTTTTATTATTTTATTGTATTTTAACACACGGATGTTCAAGAATCCCTGAAAGTGGTGTGGCCTGGAGTCATAGAATCTGGTAGGTTGCCCATGGCAGTAAGAGAAATTTTTGTGGTTCTTATTAATCATATTGCTCATCACTAAGGAATACATAGTCTTTAAAGAAACTATTTCTTATCATGTCATTAATGCCATGCCCAGACTCACTCTTGAGTGTCTTGCCTCTTTTCCTAAAATGGTTAGATGTGGATACTCAGTGGACTGACATATTTGCACTCCTGACATCTCCACACCCCAGCCTGCTTTTGAAAGCTTCTAGACTTTAACAATGTGCTTGGATCGATGATGACACACAAATATGCATTCCTTGGAAAAGCTGAACAAAATGAGTGAAAAATCCCTACCGTCTCCACTCATCAAACTGAGGTCCAGCACATTGTCTCATTCCAAGTTAATATAGATGAGAGAGGGACACATACAATTTGGTCTCTATCCTACTCACATTCAGCTGTTGTCATTGTGTCATCTCCAGCTTCTGGGCACTAGAAAGTTTCTGTTATAGATATAGCCTTTGTAAGGATATTCCCTGCTTTTTGCATCTAGATGAGGTCCCCAGTGAATACTCAGGCTCTGTGATTTGATTGGTGGGAATTTGGTAAGGGAGTTTATAATCTCAAATTTAATTCTGTGCCTGCAATGGGCCCTTCATGTAGCCCTCTTCTACCCATGCATAATGGTTGGAGAGCAGTTTGGGAATCACTGATTAGTTCTTGAATCAGGCATTCAGCAGTGATATTCCTGTTTTTGTTATTTGTAAGGGATTTTGGCAGTGGTGTTTGGGTTAGTATTTTGAAATCCGTGATGGGGATGCTTAAATTTTACAAGCATTGTAGAGAACCCTTTTCAGATGTTATATCTTGTTACTCAAATATCGGTATCAAAATGATACGGAAGTACAGTGGGCTCTGCTGGCTGCATGAGAAAACAAACAGGACACTTGCTCCTGAAATGATGGTTATCTTTAATAGTTGTTTAATGGTTTGATTTTCTTCATGTTGCCATAGTTTTCCCATGCACTTAGAGTTGGTAGTGGAATGGAATGCCTAAGGTCCATACACACAAGCATTTGGCTAGATAACTTTGGTTTAATATGAACAATTCAACAGTAAGTGTAATCCTTCTTTTCATAGGTCATCAAGGAGGTCTTTGGATCGTCCATTGCCATGCACCTGTATTATAGCAACTTTAGGATGAAAGTCTTTCATTAATCTTTCTACTTGTTCATGCTAGGGTTCCCAAGAGGATGTGTTTCTTTTTTTATTACATGAAAGGCCCCATATCATCACTTACCTTCTCTCTCTTACACACTCCTTTGGAGGTTTAATTTTTCCATTCACTTTGATGTATACATCAAACAACCAGGCATTAAACTTGATTTTTTAATTCATCCCAGATGCTGTGTGTAGTAGCTAGCTGCCTTTTTTCATTTCAATTATTGTTATCAGTGTTATTGATGATATATTTCATGTGCATTGGAAGAGATCTAGCCAAAACTTACCAAAATAGGCTCAAGAGTTTGACTCCTTGTTCTGTAAACAAGTCCCGATGATGTTTGTTTTCCTTCCTTCAGCTCATGAGGTGCCCTGTGGGATGATAATGTGTACTCAAGAAGGGTTCTTAGGTGCTGGCCTGAGTGTGATATTGATGAAAATTTAGATGCCTGACTTTAGTTTCTCCATTCTGATGACATTTGTGCCTTTTGCTTGTGAAACTACAAGATATATGGGAATTGCCCCATATCCAGCAAGAGACTTAGCCTGGACCCTTTTTATACAAATGAATCAATCACTCAGGTTCCTCTTGACGCTACAAGATATTGATGACTTTGTTATCCTATATGAGCTCATGCTTAGGATTAGATTTGCCTTTGTTAGATGAACACTCCCTGCTCAGTGCTCTAATATCATGGACGTGCCCCAGTTCATCCCTCAAATATTCTTCACTTGTCTTTGCTCCTTTCCAACCAAGTCTGGTTCATTTTAAATTCATTGCAAAAAAGGTATTGCAACAATGTTGAACTCAAATGCATGATGTGTGAGAAAATGTTTTCGATAGGTGTGCTTTTCTGGAATACACTGGCTAAGTGTGAAGGGGAATGTGAAGTACTTTAACATTCCAATTTGGTCAAATTCTGGCAATTGGTGTTTGCAAGCATAGATTTTCTCCACAAGGTTTCTGCAGGTGGAGTCCATTGACATGTAGAGAAAGAATGTTTTCACAGTGGGAGTAATCACCTTCAATGCTTGCATACCCAAATGTGCATATAAATCATACACTTAGAGTTGAATACATGCACTCATAATTCAAAACCATCCTATAATAATAGTTCAAGTTATTTAATTTACATGCAGCACATTAGCAGTGGAAAATTTGAGGTTCTTGGGTTTTGCATGTGATTCTGTATAGATTCTGAAGTTTCTGTTTGTTTCCTTTGTTCTTCTCAGTTGTATCTATCAATGAATGTATGCTGTGGGATGTGAACATCTCTACTTATTATAATACATGTAGATTATCAGGAGTCCCTGTAAGTGGCAAGGAATAGCAGCCTCTGGAAGCTGGTAGATGGTTTGGTGGTAAGTATTTTGTTTTGCTTGCTATATGCCTAGATATTCTCCTGAGGAGTATGTAGACCTTAAGTAAACTTTTCTGTTTCTTTTTTTAAATACAATTTTATTATTTTTACATACCATAATTAATTGTTCAAATAATTAAATGATCCAAAGATACTTTGAATCAGTGGTTCAAAGTATCATATAGTTGTGCATTCATTACCATTTTTTGAACATTTTTATTACTTCAAAAACTATAAAAATAATGAAAATAAAAGTAAAAAAGAAGAACAGATGTCTTCTTTTTTATTCCCCCCATCTGTCCATACACTGGATAAAGAGAGTGTCAGTCACAAGATTTTAACAATTCCATGGTCCTACAGTTAAAGCTATATATTTATACAATTAACTTCAATAATTAAGTTACTGGATTATAATTCAATGGTTTCTGACATTTCCCTCTAGTTACTCCAGTGCACTAAACAATTGAAAAGGGTTATCTGTGTATTACATAAGAGTAACTTCCAGAATGACCTCTCAACTTTATTTGAAATCTCTCAGCCACTGAAACTTTATGTTGTTTCATGTCTCTTCGTCCTTTTGATCAAGAACTATTCCTCAGTGCCATGATGCCAGTTCCATACTCATCCCCAGGAGTCATATCCCATGTTGCCAGGGAGATTCCCCCGGGAGACTCCCCTGGGAGTGGTGTCATATTTGGGGGGTGGGGGGTGGAAGGTAGTGAGTTTACCTTTGGATTTGTCTTAGAGAGAGGCCTCATCTGAGCAACAGAAGTTCTCTGGGGGTGATTCTTAGGCATAATATAAGTCTTAATTTTTCATTTGTGTGATAAGTTTCATAAGGGCAAGTCCCAAGATCAAGGACTTTGCCTATTAAATTGGTAGTTCCCAGTGCTTATGAGGCTCGGGTCTTCCCCCAATGGGGAATTTTACTATTTCCACATTTTTCCCCAGTCCCTCAAGGGGACTTTTCAATTACTTATTTTCTGCTCAGATTACTCTGGAATGCAACAGGGCATCACACTAAACTTACAAGCAACAAAATCTCACTCCCTATTCAAGGTTCCATGTATTATGGTGTTCAAATAAACTGACTTGCATACACTTTTTCTTTTAATGTTATTTATGTTGTGCCAGGATTCATTCCCTAAATGCCTTGCTGTAATGGTTAGATTTTAGTGTCAACTTGGCAGAGTGATTATGTCCAGTTGCCTGGTCAGGCAAACACTGGCCTGACCATTGCTTCAAGTATATTTCATGGCTGGTTGATTAAATCATCAATCAGTTGATCACATCTCTGGCTGATTACTTCTGCAGTCAACTAAGGTGTGCCTCCCACAGAAGGATAATCCAATCAGGTAATTTAAGGAAGAAGAGAGACTCTTTCACTGCTTCTTCAGCCAGCAAGCCTCTCCTGTGGAATTCATCAAGACCCTTCATCAGAGCCACCATCTTCACAGCCTGCCCTATGGATTTTGGACTCTTCCTTTCCCATGGTTGTGTGAGACACTTTTGTAAATCTCATATTTACACATTTCTCCTGTTGGTTCTATTTCTCTAGAGAACCCTGACTAAACACAGCTTGCTGCCAGGAGTGATTCTTGAGAAACAGAATCTTGAAAATGGGTTTTTACAGTTGGTTTACTACTCTGGCTAAACTCAGAGGCACTAATGACTCTGTTTCTAATAATCAAGATGTCACTGATGGTCCATGGGGTGAGTTGGCAAATGAGATACTCAAAGTAAGGTGAGGTACAAAGTGTGATTCATGAGGAGGTACACTATACGGCAAAAGAACTGCATGTATTTTCTAATGCATATAGACAGGAATCGGGTATATGCGTGGGAATGGATATTAAGTGTGGGGGGTAGTAGTGAAAGGAATATAAAGTTGAATCAAGCTGAATTTATTGATATAGGGCCACTAGGCAGAGAGTCTGCCTTCAGTGTTGAGCTCTAGGGGTTAGAAAGGGCATTCACAGTTTGTTTGGATGGTTGCCTGAAACATGAATCCAAAGGTGGCCAACATTACCTGAGGTTGAAATGCCAGAACTGCCCTGGTATAATGTAGATGAGGGGATCCAGAGGCTTAGAGAGATTGGAATATTTGAGTGGATTTATCATGGAAGACCAGCTCACACAACCGAGGAATGTCCAGAAGGCACATCTTTCACCAGAACCTTGAGAAATAAATTCATGATACTAGCTCCATCATCCCTGAAGAGTTCTTTAGTCATCTTCTCTGAGGGTCAAATATTATTGTAGGAACTGCTGTCACTGAGCTGGAATCCTTACACACAATGGGGATAATCAGATCCCCAGTTGGCAGAAGCCATGTGATGACAGTTAAATCACCATAGACAAGGTGGGCATGGTCACCATAATGGACAGCAGACTCAAAACAGCTGTCCAAATAATAGGACTTGTGGAGACTTGTGGTGTTGACTAGTATATCATGGGGTACCTAGAAATAAAATAGATGAGCAGTCTACTAAATTCTTATTTGAGCTATATAAGCAGAAAAATTCTAGGTCAAGTGAACAGAAGTCTAACTTGAATTACAAAACCAGAGTCACGTTCTCTTAATCAATTCCCAAACTTGAGACAGTTTACAGACCCAGCTCTCCTGTTGGTTTCTCTAGATAACCCTGACTAGCATGCTTGCCTTTTCTTTCTGCTCCATGTCCTGGCTCTTGGTAGCCCTGGGTGCTGAGAACTTTGACCTTAAATGCTTGCCACAACCTAGTCTGCAGCTATAAAACAAACACCGGAGTGTGAGAATGTATTTGTGATTGAAGAAGTTACCCAAATATGCATTCCTCAGAGAACTGGAGAGATTGAGTCTAAAATTCTTTCTGTCCTTTCTCCTTGCATGCACCTGCACTTTATCTCCATCCCAGGAAGATAAGGGGGAGGGACAAAACCCAGGCATTGCCTTTCTTGCCCACACATTGCTTATAAATTTGGATGTCTCTATCTGTCCAGGCACTAGAAGGATTCAGTTTTACACATGGCCATATTGATGGAAGCTCATATGGAATTAACCCTTTGATGAGTGCATTATTCCCAGTAAATGCAGAGAACCTAGATTTTCTAGGTGCACATTCGAAAGGGAATTTGTGACACGACAGTTTGAGTCCATGCAGACACTTAATCCCCATAAATCCTTCAGCTGCCCATTTCTAGGAGAAGTGGAGCAGGTTGGTAATGTCATGATGAGAACTTAAGAAATGCTATTAGTAATCTTTTCCTAGGTTTTCTCATTGGTGATAAAATTTGCGTGCCAGTGGTGTTTGAGATGATTGATTAGGAACCAGGGATTCAGATGTTCTGAATCCTGTTGCAAACATGCCAGAATGCTATCAAAGCTGTCCTACCTTGTAAGTTTGTGTAGCAACATCAAAATAAAAAGAAAATGCTATGATGGCTGCTGGGACAAAAGAAGAAGAAACTTGCAGTTGCTTATGAAATTATTGGGTGTGTTTACAAGTGGCTGAACAGCTGGTTTCTCCACAAGTTGTCATAGGTTTCCTATGGGTTTCCACGGGGATGATAGGTCCCAAATAATGATGTCTGAAATGGAATATTCCTGTATCCTTGGTTATGAGCTTTTTGTCAGATTGCCTTGGTTTACTTATCATGTTATTGCACAGAATTCAGCCTGAAGTTTTCCTTTACTGGGTATTGAAGCAATCCTTTGACTCTCCATTTGCTCCCACCAAACTTTTAGAAAACCTATGACAAAAGTGTTTTCTGGATCATGGTTCTTTGAACTCTGTTTCCTAGTCAAGGCATTTCTCAACAAATGCTCCCATATTATCTGCATCCCTATCAGGTCATATACTTTCGTGAGCGTTTGATTCATCAAATCCTTATTGCAATAGCTGTGTTGAATTGATGATTCATGGAACCAAGAATGGAAGGTAGGTTTCAAGTTCATCCAGGAGTCCCTGGGGATACAATTGCCTTGTTGTGAAATTATCATGGATGGTTTGGTTGATGATATATTTCAGGTGATATAGGGGCGCTCTAGTAATTTCTTGAAAGATGTATGTGTGAGGTACATGACCCTGTAGATTCCAGGCAAGGCATGTATGTGTATGGCTGTCATCTCCTCAATTAATGGGAAACCTTGGAGGAAGTTGGATTGGGGTTTATATGTTAAGAGTTCCTGTTTCCAGACATGAGTGGATATGGGTAGGAGTTTAGTTGTATTGTTACATTTCTCTGTGGTCAGCACATGGAATTGTTTTGTTTTAAAATGTCAAATGTTTGGGGATTACACCATTGCATTAAGAGAGACATGTATGCAATGTTCTGCATGCATTGTTAATATTTGAAATGAGCTTAGTTAAGGGCATTTTATTCTCATCTTGTGACCAAGCCCTAGCTCAAATAAGATGTGAGACTGGTTAATTCAACTTCCTGTGTTATCTGGCATTCCCCATCCTATGCCTGAATTTTTATTTTGTGACCTACTTCATTCATTTCCAAATGTGCCCAAAGTCATACTAATATGTTTAATCCTAACTATTTTTATGAAAAGGTACATTTATTTTTATGTGTGCCTCCATGTAGAACAGTAGCTAAAAGGCAAGAGCTATGTCGCATGTTTCTGCACCAAACTTGGTTGAACTAGACTGATTCAGGATGAGAGGCATCATTTACAAGAAACATGATTCCAGCTTTGAGATCCAATATGTGTACACGAGGAATTTTTTTTTGCAGGTGGAAAAACATTTTTGGTACAAGTACAGCATAATTATGGGCATATCTAAGTATACATATATGTGCATAGCTAGTAGAAAGAAAAGAAATGAAGATGCAGGTTGGGCAGTTATGGAGATTCTGCATTCATTCCATTCCTTGTCATCCTTAGCATCATATTCACATGTGCATTTGTTTTCTGTGCCCTTCTTAGGTGGAATTGGTGGGTCATGAATGCCATCTACCGTGGGTGCTATACCCACATAATATATGGGGTTCCTTGGAAGATTTCTGTCAAGAGTCTCCAGAATCTTGCTCATCATTCATGGTGGTATGTGCTTTTTTTTTTTACACTAACATATTCATATTATCCCAAGAAAATGAATTCAACAAGGATCTTTTACTGGTCATATCACAAATGGTATTCTGGGATCCACACCTTGAGTGTCTTTGATCAGCCCTCTGATCAAATACATGATACTGATAATCCATTGTGAACAACTGTTAAAAGGACATCTGCTGTCCAAATGCCAGACTTGGAGTTTTAACTTTCGATTTTCTGTGAATGTGCATGGATCGATGATGACACCCAAAATGCATTCCTTGGAAAGCTGAACAAAATGAGTGAGAAATCTCTACCGTCTCATCTCATCTTACTGAGGTCCAGCACATTGCTTCATTTGAACACATATGTGAGGGTGGGGCAGTTTCTTGGTTTTCACTTCCATGCTCCCACTTCAGTGCTTCAGCATTTCAGATGTTTTCAGGTCTTTGTCACTGGCATCAACATAAGATCCCTTGGTATGTAGGGTGATCTTTAAGGAGAAGCCTCCCTACAAGTACACATGTTGTGTGCATTGGCGCTTGTGGATCTCATGCGGTATCATGTGCAGCCATTTTAGTAATCTGTACAGTCTCCTTAACTGCTGAAGTCTAGGAGAAGGAAAAGAAATCAGGATGAGAGTGTCACTAAGGTGTTGTTACCGAGAATATTTTCCCTGTTTTCTTTTGTTTTTATTCATTTGGTGAGGAAATGTGAGTCCTGCGGATAATAGGTATATTGAATTCAAAGTAGTTTTCTGGATGTTAGAAAACTTTTTTGACCCCCTCCAGAATCCACTGAGGGTAATGACATTGCAAATGAAGTCAGTCTTCTATGTGTCTTGTGGGGCCATTTAGAAGAAAACAGGGAATAGCGCTCAAGATAGGATGTATTTGACATATAAATGGTTTAATAGCTAGAGTTTCTACAGATTTTGTAGGATTTCCATGGGTCATATCATTATGCAAAGTTGTGCATGTATGCAGTGTTCTAGTATCTGTGTATTCAAATATTTTGGTAGATTGACTTGCTTTCCTTCTGGCCTCTATTCCAGAGAAGTAATCACATCATTTCCCTTATGGGAACTGAAGTGATTCGTTTGTCCTCCATTGTAACCCACCATTTTTTTTTTTATACATACTAAGCTAGAAGTTTTGTGTGCACCTTGTTCTGATGACTATAGGTGTACTATGTGAAAGGTTTCTTTTTTTTACTGATGGCCCATTTCATACTCATCTCTATATCAAATGCACTTAGGAGATGTTTGTTTCTTCAGTGCAGCTCTAGCCTACACCTGTGTGCAATACACTGGTCACAGCCCCACAAATGACATTAGAAATTTAAGTTCATCTGAGAGATGTTGTAGGTTATTTACCTTATTTTTGTTTTGTCAGTAACGTATCATTGTTATTTTTGTTGGCAACTGTTTTCATACAGCATAGGCACAAATAGTAGGTAAGAACTTCCCAAGACAGATGTGAGAAGTTGACCCTTCTGTATTTTCCATATGGAAGTCCTGATTACATTTGCCTTGAAGCCCTCATCTCATGCAACTTGTATAGGTATATAGATTTCAGTCTATATTTGCATTTTTCCATGAAAGTTTCAGGAGGAGAGTGATTAACATTCATTGTTTGAGGTTACTGTGGTTAGCTCTCAGGATATTGTAGTGCATTGAATTTGAAAGTACCATTGTTCTGTTTCTAGTAAAAGTCTGGCCATGGACATTCCTACAGGTTTACCATATCTTATGGTTTTGTTATAGGCCTTGTGAGAAGGGGTTGACTGGATTTTTGTGAAATAGCACATGTCTGGGATAAGGTGTGGCATCTTCAAATGGGCACCTTTGCTCCTTGGCCCAATGCCCCCACTGTGCCTCCATAGATTGCTGAAATATAATTTCGTTGTGGCTTTTGCCACAAGCTCAAGTGCAGTTCATATCCCATTTTCAAAGGCAATACTTGACTTTTGAAGTCATATTCATGATAAGTTGCAATGTAGATTACAAGCAGGTGTATTTCTTGCAGATTATCTCTCATAGTAGTGAAAAATAGGGCCTATACCATCATGGAAACCTGAGAAACCCAGAGAAAAATTGTTGAAGAAATTCAGTTTATGTAGAAGGTATATGAATTAGGAATCCAAGGAATTATGCAGTAAAAAGGATGCTTTTTTTGTAGGGATCAGGACATTAAATAGACTTATTGTAGAACACCCTCATTCGACAAACATGTCTACATGCATACATCCATGTCTTCCTACATACATAGATTTCTTGTGCATATCAAAAGAGAAGATTTAAATGAAACTGGGTGTGTAGCATTTAAGGAAGTGGAAAAATGGATATTGTGCTGGTTGCCTTTGATCCTCTGTGCATTTTTCAATCTTGCATTTGTTTTCTTCTCACTTCTCAGATGGAGATGCCAGCAAATGAAATCCTTTTGGATGGGGAGATTGTGGATTTATTTTAACACCAGAAGGTGCGAGAAGGTCCCTGGATCAGTGTATCCATGAATCTTTCTGAATCTGGTATGTTTTTTATGGCAGTAAGAGTTTTTGTGTGGCTAAATGTACTGCTTGAATAACTAAGGAATACATAGATTTTAAAGAAACTATTTATGTCACTAATGCCATCCCCAGATCCACTCTTGAATATCTTGTCTTTTATCCATATCAATTATATGGATGTGGATACTCAGAAAAGGATATTTATACTCTTGACCTCTCCAAACCCTAGCTTGCCACTTAACATTTCAAGACTGTAACAATGTGCTTGGATCGATGATGACACCAATATGTGCATTCCTTGGAAAAGCTGAACAAAATGAGTGAGAAACCCCTACCGTCTCCACTCATCGAACTGAGGTCCAGCATATTGTCTCATTCCAAGTCGATATAGATGAGCAAGTGACACACATGTTTCACGGGGTCAGAATCATGTTCACAGAAAGCTCTTGTCATTATGGATGTTTCCAGGCTTCTAGGCACTGGAAAGATTCAATTTTGTACATAACCCTAGTGAGGGTATCCCTTGCTTCTTGGACACCCTGATTGGATTCATCTTTTTTTTTTTTTAAAGACAGAGAAGGAAGGAAGGATAGAAGGAAGGAAGGGAGGAAGAAAGGGAAACATCTTTTTTTAAACATTTTCTTATTTTATTATATTTTGTTTGTTTGTTTGTTTTTTACATGGGCTGGGGCCGGGAATCGAACCGGGGTCCTCCGGCATGGCAGGCAAGCACTCTTGCCCGCTGAGCCACCGCGGCCCGCCCTGGATTCATCTTTTAATAAATAATCAGGATGTGATTTGCTTGGTAGTGATTTATTAAGGAAATGTATAACTCTATAGCGTGATTCTGTGCCTGCATTTCGGCCCTTCATATAGCCTTCTTTTACCCATGTCTTAGTCTTCGAGTCATTGATTAGAGTGTAAGGTCAGGCATTTAGCATGGATTTCCTGGTTCCTGTCATTTGGTGAAGAATATGAAGGGCTTAGTGTGTGGGTTGATAAATGGGAATCCATGGTGGGGATGCTTACAAACCCTTTACAAGCATTCTGAGCAGCCATTGAAAAGGGGTCATACCTTACTACTCAAATATCGATATCAAGATGATATGATAGTTTTGTGGGTACTGGTGGTCATATGAAGAACAAAGCAGGGAAGGTAGTGAGATAAGATGTCATTAGAATTTGTTTAATGGCTGATTTTCTTCACTTTGCTGTAGGTTTTCTAAGTACTTCTATTGGTAAATTAGTATACAGAAGCTGTGATGGAAAGTAATAATAAATGTCCACGCATACAGTCATTCGGTTATATGGCCTTTGTTTGCTTATGGTATATATTCCATAGCAGTAAGCGTGATCCTTCTCTGCCTAGGTCATTGCAGGAGGATCCTCTGGACTTACATTGACATACCCCAATATTTTAGCTACCTTATGCTGAAAATCTTCCTTGAATTTTGCTACTCCCTGTGAACACTAGTTTTCCCAAGAGGATTTGATTTTTTCACAGAAGTTATGTCATCACTCCCCTTCTCTCTCTCTCAGTCACTCAGATGGATGTCTGTTTTAGCCATGCACATAGGTGCCACTTGGGATTTGGATTGCGTACATCAAGATACCAGACATTAAACTGATTCTAAATTTATCCTAAACACTCTTTATGGTTTTTGCCTTTTTATCTCAAGTATTATTGTTAATGGTATTGGTAATGTAGTTCTCATGGATTAGGAGAGATCCAGCCATAACTTGCCAAATAGGCATACAAAGTTGACTCCTTCCTTCATTCTGTGCACAGATCTGATGTTTGTTTTGCTTCCCTTCTGCTCATGATGTACTTTCTGTGATTGGAAATTTGTGCTCAATAAGTGTTCTTGCATGCAGGCTTAGTGTGATACTGCTGAAAATTTAGATGTGACTTTGTTTCCTTCACTCTAGTGACATTATCGTCTTTTGCTTTTGAAACTGCCAGATATTTGTGCATTACCCATTTCCTGCCGTAGACTTAGCATGGATCATTTTGCTTACAAATGAACCTATTCCTGAGGATTCCTTCTTGACCTTGTGAAGTTTTGACATAGTTATCCTGTTATGATTGCATGCTTAGGATTAGGTTTGACTTTGTCAGATGAACACTCCCTGCTTAGTGGTCTAGTCTCACATAGGTTCACCAAAGCACCCCTGAAACATTTTTCACTGGTCTTTGTTTCTTGTTAACCATGCCTGGTTCATTTCTGATTGTGTCCAGAAACATTACTACCACATTGAGTTAAAATATTTGATGTGTGAAGATGTATGTCATCTATAGGTATGCTTTTCTGTAATACACTGTTTGATCTTTAAGGAGAATATGGAATACTTCAGCATCAAAATTTTGTTGAATTATGGAGATTGATGGTTTGAAGTCTTAGATTTCTGCAGAATGTTTCCATAGTAGAGTGCTTTGAAATAGAAAAAGAAGGCTTCGCAGAAGTAGGACAAACCTTCCATACTTACATACCTAGATGTGTACATAAAGCATACACTTAACATTTACATATAGATATGCATTGTTCATCACCATCCTATATTAATAGATGAAGTTACTGCAATGTAGATATGGTGCATAACCATATAACCTGGGGAAAATTTGGCCTTGCAGGTTTGCATGTGATTCTGTGTAGTTTCTGAAGCATGTGTTTGTTTTTCTGTCCTTCTAAGTGTAGTTGCCAAGTAATGAATGCTGTTGGGATGTGAAGAGTCTTCACTTCTCTTATGCATGTTGATGATCAGCATTCCTTGTAAGCAGCGAAGACCAGAGACCTCTGGAAGCTGGCAGATGGCCTTGTGGTAACATTTTTATTTTGCTTACTAATCTGGTTCATGACCTCAAGATTTTTTTTTTTTTGGCTAAACATACTGCTTGTCACCAAAAGAATACATTGACTTAAATGAAGCTATCCTTATTATATCATTAACACTACACAAAGATCCACTATGATTACTTTTCCCCTAATCTATAATCAGTGGTATGACTGTGGATACTCAGAAATGGATATATTTATGCTCTTGACCTCTCCACTCTAGTCTGCCACTTAAAATTTCAGGGCTGTAACAATGTGCTTGGATCGATGATGACACCAATACATGCATTCCTTGGAAAAGCTGAACAAAATGAGTGAGAAATCCCTACCGTCTCCACTCATCAAACTGAGGTCCAGCACATTGTCTCATTTCAAGTTAATACACATGGGCAAGGGACATGCACGTTTCATGGGTACAATTTCATGTGCACACCCAACTGTTGTCACTGTGGATGTCTCCAAGCTTCCATGCCTGGGAAAGATTCAGTTTTATACATAGTCCTAGTGAAGATATCCCTTGCTTCTTAGATCCTCATTGAGGTCCATCTTCCCAGTAAATACTCAGGCTCCGTGATTTGGTTGCTGGGGATTTGTTAAGGGAATTTATAATACCATAGTTTAAGTCTCTCCAAGCATTTGAAACCTTTATGTATTTCTCTGCTATTCACATCTAGGTGACAGAGAGCAGTTCTTTGTGTCATTTTAGAGCCTAAGGATAGGCAGTTAGCACCAATTTCTTGGCTTATGTCTTTTTGTGAGGAATATGAGTGCCAATGATATTTGGGTTGATAAATGGGGATGTATGATGGGGTTGCTTAAAAACACTTTACAACCACTCTGAGAATCCATTGAAAAGGTATCATACCTTGCTACTCAAATATCAACATCAGAATAAGATGGAAGTGTTTTGAGTACAACTGGTCACATGAATAAGGAAACTGGGACAGTTCCTCAAATGATTGGTTGTGTTTAGAAGTTATTTCATGGCTGCATTTTCCTCACCTTGCTATAGGTTTGTATGTACATCTTGGTAAAGGAAATGTATAGAGTCTGTCCAGGAATGTAATGGCTAACATCTACATGTACAAACATTTGGTCAGATGGCTTTAGTCTGCATATGGTATATATTCCACAATGTGATCCTTCTCTTCATAGGTCATCAAAGAGATACCCTGTTCTTTTGTCTCCAGGTGCCAATATTTTAGCCACCTTAGTCTGAAAGTCTTCTCTGAATCTTGCCACTCACTGTTCACCACTTGCCTTCCCTCTCACTCTCATGTACTCAGCTTATTTTGATTTATCCATGCTATAGGTGCCAAGAAGCATTTGAAATGCACACCTCAAAGTTCCACTTATTAAACCTGATTTTGAATTCATCCCAAGCACTCAGCCTAGTTCTTGCCTTTTTTCCTTTCAGCTATTGTTGTTAATGTTTTTGGTGATCTATTTCATGTGCATTAGGAGAAATCTAGCCATAACTTGCCAACATAAGCTCAAGAGATTCAGGCCTTCATACATTTTGTATACAGGTCCCAGTGATACTTGTTTTGCCTCACTTTGGCTCATGGGTTTCCTGGTATAACTGATAATTTGTGTTCAAGAAGGTTTCTAGTGTGCTGGTTGGAGTGCGATAGTAATGAAAATTTATGACGTATGACTTCGTATTTGTTCCACTCTTAAATGACATTGTTACCCTTTGCTCAAGAGACTACCAGATATTTGCGAATTGCTCCATTTCCAGTAAGGGACCTAACATGGTCCATTTTGGATACAACATAACTTGTTGACCCTGCAAGTTTTTGGTGACTTCGTCATCCTATACTAGCATATGCTTAGTGTTAGCTTAAGCTCCATTAGAAGGACATTCCTAGTTCAGTAATCTGCTGTCATGGAGGTGTCCAATTCATCCTTGAAACATTCTTCTCTGATCTTTGTTCCTTCCAACCAAGTCTGGGTCATTTCTGATTTTGGTGAAAGGTGTTCATGTGCATGATAAGCAAGAGCATTTGTTATTAATAAGTGTACTTTCTTAGAATGCCCTAGCTGAACCTCAAGGGGAATGTGGAACACTTCAATATCCCACTTTGGTGAAACTCTGGAGATCTTTGTTTGAAGACAGATTTTATGCAGAATATTTTTGCAGCTGGAGTAATCATCTTGCCATACTTTTTGAATTTTAACATTTTTATTCTATAGTACAACATATATACAAAGCAAAGAAAGAAAAAAGCATTAGTTTTCAAAGCACTCTTCAGCAAATAGTTACAAGACAGTTCCCAGAATTTGTCATGGGCTGCTATATAAATCCTTGCATATGTTTTTCCTTCTAGCTACTCCAGAACATAGGAGGTTAGAAAGCATATATATTTTCTAATCATCACAATCGACTCCTTTTCTTCTTTTTTTTTGTGAAAAACAACATATATACCAAAAAGCAATGAATTTCAAAACACAGCACCACCATTAGTTGTAGAACATATTTCAGGGTTTGACGTGGGTTACAATTCCACATTTTTAGGTTTTTAATTCTAATAGCTGTTCTAAGATACCGCAGACTAAAAGAGATAGCAATTTAATGATTCAGCATTCATATTCATTTATTAAATCCTCTCTTCACTGTTTAACTTCACCACCACCCTTGATCTTTCCATCCCTCTCTTTAGGGGTGTTTGGGCTATGGTCATTCTCAATTTTTCATATTGGAAGGGTCTGTCACTAATATGGGGTAGGGAGATGGAACTATTTGATGTTCTGAAGAGGCTGGGCCCTCTAGGTTTCAGGGCTTATCTGGACCAGGGAACCATCTGGAGGTTGTAGATTTCTGGAAAGTTATTCTAGTGCATGGAACCCTTGTGGAATTTTATATCTTGCCTTAGGTGTTCTCTAGGGTTGGCTGGAATGGTCCTGGTTGAGGTTTGGCAGGTTATGATAGGTAGCAGTGTCAAACTGAAGCTTGCATAAGAGCAAGCTCTGAGTAGCCTCTCAACTCTATTTGAGCTCTGCCACTGATAGTTATTAGTTCCACTTCTTTCTCCCTTTTAATCAGGATAGAAATGTTGATCCCATGGTCTCAGGGCTGTATTCATCCCTGGGAGTCATCTCCTGTGGCGCCAAGGAGACTTTCACCCCTGGATGTCATGTCCCACGTAGGTGGGGGAGGGCAATGATTTCACTAGCAGAGTTGGGCTTGGAGAGAGTGAGCTTGCCATACTTTTTTACCTAAATGTGTACATAAAACATACACAAATAATTCATCATCACCTACATTAATAGTTGAATTTAATGCAAGGTAGATGCCCCACATTACCAGTGGGAAATTTGATGTTGTAGGTTTGCATTTGATTCTTTTGCTTCTGAAGCATGTTTTTCCTTAATGTGTCCTTCTCAATTGTAGTTGCCAATGAATGCCATTTGGATGCAAAGATTCTGCCTTCATCTTAGTACATGTGGATGATCGGGAGCCCCTGTAATAATGGTGAGAAACAGAGACCTCTGGAAGCCAGTAGATGGCCAGGGGGTAAGCGTTTTGTTTTGCTTGCTAAACACCCCAATATTTTCCTCAGGAGTACATAGACCTCAAGGAATCTTCTTCTTTTAACTTCACTAGTGGCATGCCGGAGGCTACTCGCTGAGGCTTTGCCTTTCTTTCTGCTCAATTCCATGATTCTGGATATTCCAGGGTAATAGAACTTGAGACTCACATCCTCTCCACATGCCAGTCTGCAGCTTTAAAACACCAGGGTTTACAAATGTGCTGGACCAAATACCCACTCTAAATATGTGTTCCTTTGAGAAGCAGAAATAATGAGTTTAAAATTCCTTCCATCTCCTCCTCTTGCACGTAAGTCTTGCACATTGTCTCAGTCCAAGAATTTAAGAGTCATAGGAAATATGCATGGGTTCCCTTTCTTTCCCAGACATAGTGCTTATAATTTTGAATGTCCTTTGAAATCTGGCACAAGAAAGATTCAGTTGTACACATGGACATGATGGGGTAAACTCTTACTGCATTGGCCCTTTGAGAGTGTTATTACCTGCAGATGCAGAGGTTCCTAGATTTGGTGGGTGCAATTTTGGAGGGAATGTGTGACATCACAGTTTGAGTCTATGCAGTTCACTTATTCCCCATAAATCCTTCACCTTTCCATGAGCCTAAGGGGAGCTATTAGTAATGTTTCCCTAGCTTTCCTCATTTGGTGAGGTAAAGTTTGTGACAGGGGTGAATGAGATGACTGAAGTGGATCAGGGATTCAGGTGTTTTAAAATCTGTTGCAAACTGAAAGAATGCTGTAAAAGCTGCCCTAGCTGTAACCTTGAATAACATCAAATACCATGAAAATGCTGTTATAACTGCTGGACTTGATGAAGAAACCAGAAGTTGATTATGAAATTATTGTGTTTCATTATAAGTACATGAACAGCTGGTATCTCCACAGTTCGTTATAAGTTTCCTATTGGTTTCTATGGAGCTGATAGTTCCCACACAGTGGTGTCTAGAATGGAAATGTCCATGGCTACAAGCATTTTGTCAGAATACCTTGGTTTACTTACCATGTTACTGCACAGAATTTAGCATGAGATTACCCTTTACTAGGAATTGAAGCAACCCATTGGATTTCCTTTTGGTCCCTCTAAATTTTTCAAAAAACGGTAACAAAAGTGTTATCTGAATTGTGGCCCTTTGAACTCTGTTTCCTTAGTAAAAGTGTTTCTCAAGAAATGCTCCTGCTTCACATGCATTCCTATTGGGCCATATCTTCCTTCTGAGAAAGTTTGATTTACATAATCCTATATTGTGATAACTGTGTGGAATCGTCGATAGATGGAACCAAGATTGGAAGACAGGTTTCAATCCAGAAGTCCCTTAATGCAGTTTCTTTTGTTGTTGTTATCATGGATGATTTTGTTGATATGTTTCATGTGGTATAGGAGCCCTCTAGTAATTTCTTGTGAAGAGATGTGTGTGGGGTACATGCTACCATACATTCAACAGGCAAATCATGTAGATTTATGGTTGTCTTGTCCTCAGCTGATGAGAACCCATGGAGGGATTCAGGTTTGGGTTTATATGTCAGAATTCTTCTTTCCAGGTATAAAGATTATACAGATAAGAAGTTTAGTTGTGTTGTTATGTTTCTCTCTGGTCAATATGTGGAAATTCTATGGTTTGAAATGCCAAATATTTGGGTATTGCTTCACTTCAGTAAGAGACATAGCATGTATTATTCTGGATACATGGTTACCATTTGAAATGGGATTCTGTGTTGGCCTATTTGAGGGCATTTATTTTCATTGTGTGACCCAAGCCCTGGTGTCAAATGAGGTGTGAGGTTTTATCTGGGATTCCCTATCCTATGCCTGACTTTCTGCTGATTGTTATTTGCTGACCTACTTAATTCATTTCTATATGTGTCCAAAGCTGTTGCTACAATGTTTAATCCTAACCTATTTTTAAGAAAAATGTATGTTGACATTAGATTTGCTTCCATGCAGAACAGTGACTGAAAGAAGAGGCTATGTGGCATGTTTCCATTCCAAAACTGATCGAACTAGATAAATTTAGGAGCAGTTACAAGAAGCATGATTCCAACTTTATGATTAAATAAGTGTACACCAGGAATGATTGCACAGTGGAAGAACCTTAAATATATCAGGCCTACTGGCACAAGAACAACGATTTATGGGCATATCTAGGTATACACATGCGTGAATAGCTGGTAGAAGGAAAAGAAATGAAGATACAGGATGGGCAGTTGTGGAACTTTTACATTCATTCTATCTCATCATCCTGAGTATAGTATTCACATGTACATTTGTTTTCTGTACCCTTCTTAGGTGGAATTAGCAGGTCACAAATGCTGTGTGAAAAGAAAACAATCCACCATGAGTTTAATACCCTTGATATATAAGGGGTTCCCTGGAAGTTCTCAGCCAAGAGTCTCCAGAATCCTGTACATCATTCATGGTGGTAGGTGTTTCTCTTCCCTAGAATATTCATATTCTCCAAAGAAAAGAAAACTCGACAGGGACCTCTTATCGGTTGTAATACAAATGGGCATGCTGGGGTTCAACCCTTGATGATTTTTTATCTTCTCTCTGGTCAATGAAATGACACTGATAATCCAGTGTGAACAACGGTTAAATGGACATTTGCTGTCCGAATGCCAAACCTGTTTGAATTGTCATTTTCTGAGAATGTGTGTGGATTGATGATGACACCTAAAGTGCATTCCTTGGAAAGCTGAACAAAATGAGTGAGAAATCTCTACCATCTCATCTCATCTTACTGACGTCCAGCACGTTGCTTTATCCAAGCACATGTGAGGGATGGGCAGTTTCCTGTTTTCCCTTTTCATGCTTCCATTCAGTGCTGTAACATTTCAAATGTTCCCAGTCCTCAGTCACTAGAATAATTCATATTTCATAGGCATAAATATAAGGTCGCTTGGTGTGAATGGTGTTCTCAAAGTGAAAGCCTCCCTAAAAGCACACACATTGTGTACATCCATGCTTGTGGATCTGGTGCAGTATTGTAACATCATTGTATGGAAGATGCAGACATTTTAGTTATTTACACAGGCCCCGTAGCTGCCGAAGTCAAGGAGAAGGAAAGCAGATCCAAGGTGTCAGAATGAGAGTGTCACTAAAGTGCTATTATTGGGAATATTTTCTGTTTTCTTCTGTTTTTATTCATTTGTGCGTAATGGGTATATTGAATTTGTAGCAGCATTGTGAATGTTAGAAAAAAAATTTTTGACCCCTCCAGAATCCACTGGAGCTATTGGCATTGCAATGTAATCAGTCTTCTCTGGGGCTTGTCGGACAGATAAGAACAAAACAGGGAAAAGTGTAGAAAGGATGTATGTTGTCATAATTGGTTCAATAGCTGGAGTCTACAGGTTTTCATAGGATTCACTGCAAACCACTAGTTTTTTTTGTTTTTTTTTTTACAAATACTAAGCTAGAAGTCATCTGTGCATCTTGCTGTCTTCACAGTGGGTCACAGTGGGTGCACTAGGTGAAAGATATATATTTTTTATTGATGACCCATTTCGCACTCATTTCTACATCAGAAGTACTTCAGAAGATGTTTGGTTCTTCAGTGCAATTCTGTCCTACACATGTAGAATCCACTGATCACAGATATGGAAATGAAATCAGGAATTTAAGTTCATCCAAAGAGGAGTTGTTGCTTTGTCAGTAACTTATTGTTGATTTTTTGACAATATTTTTCATATGGCATAGGGAACAAATAGTAACAACTTCCCAAAGTAGATGTGAGAAGTTGACCACTTTTTATTTTCCATATGGAAGTCCTAGTAACATTTGACTTGAAGCCCTCATCTCATGACAACTAATGTAGATGTAAAGGTTTGTGTTTACTCATCTGGGTATTTTATACAAGTATCAGAAGGAGAGTGATTAATGACATTCCTTGTGTGAGTTTACTTTTGGTCTGCTATCAGGATACAATTGTTCTGCTGCCCATTGAATGTGAAAATACCAGGTAGATAGGAATTGTTCCATTTCTAGTAAAAGACCTATAGTGGTCTATACCTACAAATTTACCATGTCTTATCATTTGGCTGTTGGTCCTTAGGAGGTGTTGACTGAGTTGTTGTTGAGTAGTGCATTTTGGGGATCAGGTGTAGCATCTTCAAATGAACACTTTTGCCACTTGGCCCTGTGTCCTTCCATTGATCACTGAAATGTAATTTCCTTGTGGCTGTTACTTTCTGGTCAAGTAAAGTTCATATCCAGTAGTTCCAAAGACATTATGTGAATGTTGAAGTCCTAAACAAGGTAAGTGAAAATATAGATTAAAAATAGGTGTATTTCTTGCAGTTCTTGGCTTATAGGAGAGGGAAATAAGGCATATACCATAATGGAAACCTGGGTTAATTGTTGAAGAAATTCAGTTTGTATAGAAGGTGTCCAAATTAGGAGTCATGGAATTGTACAATAAAATGAATGCTTTTGTAGTTGGAGACAGCATATTAAATAAAAATATTCCAAAATGCCCCCATTCAACAAACCTGCATACATCCATGCCTTTCTATACACATAGCTATATTGTGCATACCTAAAGAGAAGACATAAATGAGAAGTAGGTGCAACAATATAGGGAAGTGGAAAAATTATTGTTGTGCTGGTGCTTTTGATCCATTGTACATTTCTCAATCGTTCATTTGTTTTCTGCTAACTTTTCAGTTGGAGATGCCAATGAATGAAAGCCACTTGGATGGAAAGATTCTACATTTATTTTAACACCTGGAGGTGTGGGAGAATCCCTGGAAGCACTGTGGCCATGAGTCTTTGGAATTTGGTACATTACTTATAGCAGTAAAATTATGTGGCTAAATATAATGCTGGTCACCTAAGGAAAACATAGACTTTAAAGAAACTCTTATCATTCACTAATGCCATGCCCAGATCCACTCTTAAAAAAGTCTTGCCTCTTATTCATAATCAATCATATGGATGTGGATACTCAAAAATGGATATATTTTCACTCTTGACCTCTCCATACAGCCTGTCACTTAAATTTCAAGACAATTACAATGTGCTTGGATCGATGATGACACCAAATATATGCATTCCTTGGAAAAGCTGAACAAAATGAGTGAGAAATCCCTACCGTCTCCACTCATCATACTGAGGTCCAGCACATTGGCTCATTCCAAGTTAATATATATGAGTAAGGGACACACACGTTCTATGGGTTCATAATCATGCTCACACCAAACTCTTGTCATTGTAGATGTCCCCAGGATTCCAGACACCAGAAAAATTGTTTTACACATTACCTTAGTGAGGGTGTCCCTTGCTTCTTGGATCCCTGATTGGGTCCATCTTCTAATAAATAATCAGGCTCTGTGATTTGCTTGGTAGGGATTTGTTAAAGGAATGTATAACCCAATAGCTTGTTTCTGTGCCTGCATCTTGGCCCATCACGTAGCTTTCTGCTACCCATGTATATTGGACAGAGAGGAATTCTTCAAGTCATTGATTAGAGTGTAAGGTTAGTTATTTAGCAGTTATTTGCTGAGAAATATGATCTGCTTGGTGTGTCAGTTGATAAATGGAATTACCTGATGGTGATGCTTGCAAATCCTTTATAGGCATTCTGAGAAGCCATTGAAAAGGTGTTGTACTTTGCTACTCAAATATCAACATCAAAATGTTGGCATTGCTGGTTGAATAAAGAAGAAGCAAGAACAGTTGCTCCTGAGATGATTAGATGTTTTTAGAATTTCTTTAATGGCTGATTTTTTTCATGTTAAGTAGGTTTTCTAAGTACTTTTATTGATAAATAGAAATAGCTGTGATGGAATTTAGTGACAAACATCCATGTATACACACGTTTGGTTAGATGGCCTTTGTTTTCTTATGGTATATATTCCATAGCATTAAGTGTGGTCCTTCTCTTCATAGGTCATTGAAGGGATCCTCTGGTCTTACATTGACACTCCTCAGTATTTTAACCACCTTACACTGAAAGTCTTTCCTGAATTTTGCTATTCCCTGTGCACACTAGGTTTCCCAATAGGACTGGCTTATTTCACTATGTATCCTTACTTCTCTCATTTCTCTCAAGCACTCAGGTGGATGTTAGGCATAGATGCCTATTGGGATTGGGAATGTGCATGTCAAGATACCCTGTATTAAACCTGATTTTGAATTCATCCCAGATACTTTTTGTGGTAGTTGCCTTTTTCCCTTTTAATTATTGTTATTGATGTTATTTGGTGATACATTTCACATGAATTAGGAGAGATCTAGCCATAACTTGCCAGTGTAGTCTCACGAGGTCAAATCTTTCATTCTGTATACAAATCCTGATGATTGTTTTGCCTCCCTTCTGCTCATGAGGTGCCCTCTGTGATTGATAATTTGTTTTCTTTCTTTTTTTTTTTACATGGGCAGGCACTGGGAATCGAACCCGGGTCCTCTGGCATGGCAGGCAAGCATCCTTGCCTGCTGAGCCACCATGGCCTGCCCTGATAATTTGTTTTCAGTAAGTGTTCTTGCATGCAGACTTAGTATGATACTGTTAAAAATTTAAATGCGGGACTTTATGTTTCCTCTCCTCTCAGGACATTATCACCTTTTGTTTGTGAAACTGCCAGATATTTGTGAATTGCCCCATTTGCTGTTATAGCCTAAGCATGGATCATTTTGCTAAGGAATGAACTAGCCCCTGAGGGTTCCTTCTTGACCCTGTGAGGTTCTAACACTTTTATCTTGTTGTGCAAGTGGATATTTAGGATAGGTTTGACTTTGTTAGATGGTACTACCTGCTTAGTGATCAATTCTCATGAAGGTTCATCAATGTATCTCTGAAATATTTTTCACTGGTCTTTGTTTCTTGCTGACCAAGTCTGGTTCATTTCTGTTTGTGTCCAGAAGCATCACCACAACGTTGAGTTAAAATATCTGATGGGGGAAGATGTATGTTATCTATAGATGTGCTTTCCTGTAATACACTGTTTGATTCTCAAGGAGAATATGGAGTACTTCAGCATCAAAATTTGGTCGAACTATGGAGATTGATGGTTGAAGGTTTAGATTTTCTGAGAATGTTTCCATAGGTAGAATCCTTTGAAGAGTAGAAAAAGAAAGCTTTTGCAGCAGAAGGAAACACCTTCCATACTTGCATACCTAAATGTTCACCTAAGACATGCACTTAAATTTACATGTACACACACATTATTCATCATCAACCTATGTTAATAGATGAAGTTGCTGCAATGTAGATGGAGTATATAACCTGTGGAAAATTTTGCCTTGCAGATTTGCTTATGATTCTGTGTAGTTTCTGAAGCAAGTGTTTGTTTTCTCTGTCCTTCTCAGTTGTATATGCCAAGCAATGAATGCTGTTGGGACGTGAAGATTCCCCATTTATTTTAACATGTAAATGATCAGCAATCCCTATGGGTGACCTCTGTATGCCAGCAGATGGCCTGGTGGTAATCACTTGCATTTTGCTTACTGAACGCCTACCACAACCTGGTAGGTAGTTCATGACCATAAGATTTTTGTTGTTGTTGTTAAACATACTGCTTGTCATGTAAAGATAACATATACTTAAAAGAAACCGTTTCTTATATCATTAACACCACATCAAGATCCACTCTTTGATTGATTTGCTTGTAATACATAATCAAAGGTGTGGATGTGAATCCTCAGAAATGGATATATTTGTACTCTTCACCTCCCCACACTCCAGCCTGCCACTTACATTTTAGGACTGTAACAACGTGCTTGGATCAATGGTGACACCAATATATGCATTCCTTGGAAAAGCTGAACAAAAGAGTGAGAGATCCCTACTGTCTCCCACTCATCAAAAGGAGGTCCAGCATGTTGTCTCATTTCAAGTTAATACCCGCACACCCTGTTGTCATTATGGATGTCTCTAGGCTTCTATGTACTGGAAAGATTCAGTTTTATACATAGTCCTAGAGAGGATATCCCTTGCTTCTTGGATCCTCATTGAGGTCCATCTTCCCTGTAAATACTCAGGGTCTGTGATTTGGTTGCTGGGGATTTGTTAAAGGATTTATAACACCATAGTTTAAGTCTCTATAAGCATTTGAGACCTCTACATATTTCTCTGCTACTCATGTCTAGGTGATGGAGAGAGCAGGTCTTTGTATCATTGATTAAAGCCTATGGGCTAGCATTTAAGCACTGATTTTTTGGCTTATGTTGTTTTCTAAGGAATATAAGTGCCAAGGGTATTTGAGTTGATAAATGGGAATCCATGATTAGGATGCTAACAAACTCTTTACAAGAATTCCAAGAATCCGTTAGTAAGGTATCATACCTTGCTACTCACATGTCAGTGTCAAAATGATAATGGAATACTATTGGGTACTGCTGACTGCTTGAACAAGGAAACAGGGACAGTTGAAATTATTAGATGTCTTTAGAAGCTACTTAATGCACATCTCTTGGTAAAGGAAGTATATAGAAATGGTCCTGGAATGGAATGCCAAAGTTCCATACATATAAGCTTTTGATTGGATGACTTGGGTTTGTATATGGTGCATATTTCACGGGGTAAGTGTGATCCTTCTCTTCATAGGTCATCGAAGAGATTCCCTGATCTTATATTGACATACACCATTATGTTATCAAATTGAAGTTAAAAGTCTTTCAAGAATATTATCTCTCCCTGTTCACACTAAGATTCCTCTGAGGATTTGTGTTTTTCATAAATGGCTACATATCATGCCTCCCCTCTTCTCTCTTTTTTTGTTTTTGGCATGAGCAGGCTCTAGGAATTGAACCCGTCCCCTCCTCTCTCTTAAGTACTCAGGTATAAGTTAGATATTTTCATGCATATAGGTGCCAGTAGACATTTGGAATATGCACATCAAAATGAATGATTCTGGATTAAACCTGATTCTGGATTCATTCATGGCACTTTTTATGGTAGCTGCCTTTTTTTCCTTTCAGATATTGTTGTCAATATTATTGCTGATATATTTTATGTGGATTAGGGAGATGTAACCATAACTTGCCAACATAGTCTTGCAAGGTTGACTCCTTCATGAGTTCTGTATGCAAGTTCTATTGATGTTTGTTTTGCCTCTTTTCAGCTCATGACTCCCTCTGGGATTGATGATTTGTACTCAGGAATGGTTCTTGTCCTGGCTTAGTGTGATACTGCTGAAAATTTAGATAAGTGACTTTGTTTCCTCCACTCCACAATCCTCTTACGAAAGTGCCAGATATTTGTGAATTTCCCCATATCCTATAACAGACTTAGCATTGACCATTTTGCTTACAAATGAACCAGTCCCTGAGGATTTTTTTCTTGAGTCAGTGAGGTTTTGACATCATTATCCTATATGAGTGTAGGTTTGACTTCATTAGTTGGATACTTCCTGCTCAGTGGCCTAGTGGCTTAGAGATGCACCATTTCAGCCCTGAAAACATTCCTCCCTGCTCTTTAAATAATATGTGTTATTGATATGGTGCTTTCCTTGAATGCACTTGCTTACATCAAAGGTACTTCAACATCCCAGTTTGATCAAACTATGGAGTTAGATGGTTGCAAGCTTATATTTTTTGAAGACTGTTTCCACAGGTGGAGTCCAATGAAATATAGATAAAGAATGGTTTTGCTGAAGGAGCAACACTTTCAGTAATTGCATACCTAGATATGCACATAAAACATAAACTTAAAGGTACATACATACATATATAATTCATTACCAACCTACATTAATAGTTGAAAATAATGCAATATGTATTCCCCATATAACCAGTAGAAAATTTTTCATTTTGGATTTTGTGTGGGATCCGTGGTAAGTTTCTAAAGCATGTGTTTGCTTTATATGTCCTTCACAGTTGTAGTTACCAATGAATCAATTCTATTGGAATGTGAAGAGTCTGCTTATCTTAATACATGTAGATGATTGGGAGTCCCTGTAAGCTGTGAGGTCCAGAGACATATAAATGCTGGTAATTCCTTGGTGCTTTTGGTTTTGCTTCCTCAGTGCCTAGATAGTCTCCTCAGGAATACGGAGGCATAAAGGATTTTTTTTTCTTTTCATGTCACTAATGGTGTCCCGGGAACCCTCCCTTAGTGCTCTAGGGGTACTCTAGGATTTATGAATGTGTTTAGATTGATTAAACCACCCAAACATATATGCATTGATAAAGGTGAACAAAATGAGTCTAAAATACCTCCTGTCTTTCTCCTTCTTCAGTGATAGGAGTCCAAGGACCATAACAGGGAGGGATAACATCATGTGGCCTTTTGCCTATACACAGTGCTTGTTAATTTGAATGTCTCCATCTGGGCACTAGAAAGATTCAGTTTTACAAGATGGCCACAAGAAGAGAAACTCTTACTGTATTAGCCCATGGATAAGGCCATTATTCTCAGCAAGTGCAGAGGTTCCTAGATTAGGCAAGTTTGGATTATGGAGGAACTGTGTGACACCACACTTTGAGTCTATGTAGTCACTTAATCACCATATTCCTTCAGCTACCCAAATCTAAGAGAAGTGTTGCAGGGTTGGTAATGTCATGATGATAGCCTAAGGTAAACTGTTAGTGATCTTTTATGAGATTCCTCATTTGGTGAGATAATATGTGTGTTGGTGATTTTTGAGATGATTATGGGACCAAGGGATTCAGATATTTTGAAACCTCTTACAAGCATTACCAGAATGCTGTAAATGCTGCCTTACTTTCTAACTTGAAAAGCCACATCAAAATATAATGTAAATTCTAAGGTTGGCTCTGGCCAGATGAAGAAGAAACTGACAGTTGCTTATGAAACGATTGGGTATCATTACAAGTGTCTGCATGACTGGTTTCTCCACAAATTGTCATATGTGTCTTATGGTGTTCTGTGGCAGTGATGGGTTCCATACAGTGGTATTTAGAATGGAATGTTTTAGTGTCCTTGGATATGAGCAGTTTGCCACAGTGCCTTGTTTTACTTACGGTGTCTCTTCCACAGAATTAGTATGAGGTTTCCATTCATTGGTTTTTGAAATAATCCATTGGGTCTCCATTCCCTCCCACCAAACTTTTAGAAATACAGTGATGTAATTAGTGTCTGCATCATGGGCATTTGAACTCTTTGTTTCCTAAGTAAAGGTTTCCCAAGAAATACTTCCATGACATATACATCTCTATTGGGCCATGCCCTTCAGTAGACGTTTGATTTATCTATCCTCTCTTGACCACAGCTGTGCTGATTAATGATTTATGGAACCAAGAATGGAAGGCAGGTTTCATTTTCATCCAAGCATCTCTGTATGTAGTTGCCTTTTGTTGTTGGTGTTGTTGTTAACTTATCATGGCTGATTTTGTTGATGATACATTTCACCTGGTTTTGGTACCCTTTAGTAAAATCTTGCTAAAATATGTCCGTAAGCTACATACCTTCGTATTTTCGATAGGCAGGATGGAGATGTATAGCTTGTCACCTCCTCAGCTCATGAAAAGCCATAGAGGAATTGAGTTTGGGTTTATATGTTAGTATTCTTGCTTCCAGACATGAAAATGTTACTGTTGAAGAGTTTAGCTACATTATGATTCTCACAGTGAGTACATGGAAATCCTTTTGTTTTGAAATGCTAAATATTTGGGGATTGCACTGTCTATATCTGTAAGAGACAAAGTACACACCAATCCATATACATTTTTGCGACTGGAAATAGGATTCTGTATTGGCCTAGTTGAGGACATTTTATTCTCATTGTTGTGATGAAGCCCCTGTCTTAAGTGCAGTGTGAGAAAGGTTAGATGGTCTTCCTATTTTGTTGTCTAAGGTCCTAGAATCCTCAATTCTTTGACTAGACTTTGATTCTCTGTGGTTCTTGATTTGTTACCTACTTCATTCATTTCTAGATGTGTCCAAAGTCATTACTAAAATGTTAATCCTGATCTAAATTTAGGAAGAACATGCATCAGCTTTGGCTTGTACTTCCATGTAGAAAAGCTCTGAAAGACAAGGGCTTTGTGGCATGTTTCTGCATGAAACATGATTGAACTAGACGATTTAGGATTGGTGGCTTTAATTACAAGGAACATGATTCCAGCATTGAGATCCAATAATTGTACACTAGGAATGTTTTTGTGAAGGCGGGAGAACTTTAATAATAACATGCCAGCCTACAAAAATACTTAGGGGCATATCTAAGTATGCACCTCTGTGTATAGCTAGTAGAAGGGAAAGAAATGAAGATGCAGGATGGACAACCACGTAAGTTTTGCTTCATTCCATTCCTCATCATACTGGGTATCATATTCATGTTTGCCTTTGTTTTTTATACTTCTTAGGTAGAATTTTGTAGTGTACAAACGAAATATGAATGGAAAGCAATTTGCCTTGTGTTTAATACCTGCTTGAGATGTAAGGGATTCCCTGGGAGAGATGTGGCCAAGAGTCCTCAGATTCTTGTACCTTGCACATGGTATTTGGCATTCTCCCCCAGTGTACTAATATTCTCTTACTTGTCATCACAAATGGCATGCTGAGAAGTCACTCTTTGAGTGTCTTTGGTCTTCTCTGTGATCAATGGAATAGCACTGATATCCAGTATGGAAAACTATTGAAAGACATCTGCTATTTGAATGTCAAACCTGGAGTTTTAAAATTTATAGTTTTTGATATGCTAGGGAGTCATAGCATATTCCATCACAAAAACCTGGGAAAATCAGACAAATTAATGATAAAGATGTTCAGTTTGTGTAGCAGGTATCTGAAATTTGAAATCAAAAGTATTGCACAGGAACTATGTGATGATATTGTGAATTGCTGAATGTATGTGTTGGGAATGTTTGTGTTTCGTTCTTGTAATTTTTTTTAATTAATAAAAAATTAAAAAAAAATAAGCCAAAAAAAAAAAAAAGTATTGCACAGGAAAAAGAATGCCTTTCTACTCAGAAGACAACCTTAAATACTCATATACCAAAATGGCCCATTCAAGACATGTATACATCCATGCCTCCATACATACAGATCTATATAAAGCTTAACTAAAGATAAGATGTAAATGATGGGTAGGTGTAGCATATAAGGCATTGGGAAAACTGCTATGCTTGTTGCCTTTGATCCTTTAAATGTTTCCCAATCAGGCATTTATTTTCTGCTCATTTCTCAGGTGGAGATGCCAACAAATGAAAGCCATTTGAATGGAAAGATTGCAAGAAAAGATGCTGTAAGCAGTGTGGACTGGAATCCAATAAGCTGCTCATGTAGTAAGATTTTATTTTGATGAGTGTACTGCTAAACTGCTAAGGAATACATAGACCTAAAAGAAACTGTTTCTTGTCATGTCACTAATGCCATGCCCAGATCAACTCCTTGAGTGACTTGCCACTTATCCATAATTGATGGTTTGGATATGGATGTTCAGTGGAACAGCACTTTTGCATTCCTGATATCTCCAAACCCCAGCTTGCCACTTAAAACTTCTATATTGTTACAATGTGCTTGGATCGATGATGACATACAAAAAAATGCATTCCTTGGAAAAGCTGAACAAAATGAGTGAGAAATCCCTACTGTCTCCACTCATCGAACTGAGGTCCAGCATGTTGTCTCATACCAAGTTAATATAAATGAAAGGATGACATACACATTCCATCGGTTCTTTGTTCTGCCCACACCAACCTCTTATTGTGAATGTCTCCAGTCTTTCAGATACTGGAAGGATTCAGTTTTATGCACAGTGCTGCTGAGCATTTCACTTGCTAATTAGTTTTTCTGGATGAGGTCTATCTTTCCAATAAATACTTAGGCTTTGTTATTTGGTTGGTGGGGATTGGTTAAGGAATTTATAACACCATAGTTTGAGTCTGTGCAGGCATTTGAGACCTTGATGTAGCATGTCTTTGAATCATTAATTAGAGCCTAAGGTCAAGCATTTAGCAATGGTTTCCTGGGTTATGTGATTTGGTCAGGAATTTGAATGTCAAAGTTAACTGGGTTGAATAAATGGGAATTAGTGTTGGGGATTTTTTTTAAATATATTTTTATTGGGAAATTACACACATAGAGTCTATCTACAGCATATAATCAATGGCTCACAATATCATCGCTTAGTTGTGTATTCATCACCATGATCGTTTTTAGAACATTTGCATCATTCCAGAAAAAGAAAGAAAAAGAAAAAATTTATACATCCCATATCCCTTACCCTTCCCTCTCATTGAACACTAGTATTTCAATCTACCCAATATTTTTGTTCCTTGTCCCCCCCTTATTATTTATCTATTTATTTTTGCTTATTTTTTTACTCATCTAACTATACCCTGGATTAAGGGAGCATCAGACACAAGGTTTTCACAATCACATGATCACATTGTAAAAGCTATATAGTTACAAAAAATCTTCTTCAAGAATTGAGTCTACTGGAATACAGTTCAACAGTTTCAGGTTTTTCCCTCTAGCCATCCCAATGTACCATAAACTAAAAAGGGATATCTATATAAAGCATAAGAATAACCTCCAGGATAACTTCTCTATTCTGTTTGAAATATTTCAGCCATTGAAACTTTATTTTGTTTCATTTCTCTCTTCCCCCTTTTACTCAAGAAGGCTTTCTTAATCCCATGATGCCAGGTCCTGGCTCATCCCAAGATTCCTGTCCACATTGCCAGGAGATTTACACCCCGGGAGTCACGTTCCACATGGGGATAGGGCAGTGAGTTCCCCTGCCAAGTTGGCTTAGAGAAAGAGACCACATCTAAGCAACAAAGAGTCTCTGAGGGTCACTCTTCAGAATAGTTATAAATAGGCTTTAGCCTATCCTTTACAGAAATGTTCCATATGGGCAAACCCCAAGATTGAGGACTCAGCCTATTGAATTGATTGTCCCCACAGCTTTCAAAAATATCAGGAATTCCCCAGATGGGGAACTTTAATATTTCTTCCTTTCTCCTCAGTCCCCCAAGGGGACTTTGCAAATACTTTTTATCCTTTGCCCAAATTACTCTGGAATATATCGGGGCATCACACTACTCTGTAGAAACCAACAAGATTTCATGCCCTATTCAAGAGTCCATGTAATTATACTATTCTGTTCAAGTAAACTGACTGCACAAGTTAAATTAGATAATGTGCTGCCCAAAATCTAAATTTTGTGCCAAATAAACATCTCTCCCCTTGGTCTCACACATAAGTTGAAGTTTTAAAATATGGATCATATCAAGTAATGGGGATCTTTACAAACCATAAACAAACATTCTGAGAATCTATTGAAAAGCTATCATACTTTGGTACCCATATAACTACATCAAAATGGTATGGAAGTGCTATGAGCACTGCTGTCCAGGTGAAGAAGGATACCATGATAGTTGCTCATGAAACGATTCAGAGTCTTCAGGAGTTATTTAATCACTGCATTTTTCTCACATTACTGTAGCTGTTTTATGATTTCTGTTGGTAAAGGATTTGTATAGCGGTGATCCTCAAATGAAATGGCCAATATCCATGCATAGGAGCATTTGGTTAGAAGGGCTTTGGTTTGCATATGGTGTATATTCCTCAGTGTTTGCTGGATCATTCTCTTCATAGGTCATCAAAGAGATCCCCTAGTCTCATTTTGCCAATATTTTAGCAACCTTAGGCTGAAAATCTTTCCTGAGTCTTGCCATACCCTGTTCACACTAGGGTTCCCAAGAGGATGTGTTATTTTCATGAAAGACCCCAAATCACCATTTGCCTCCCTCTCTCTCATCCATTAAGATGGAACTTTGATTTATCCATGCATGTAAGTTCCAAGGGGGATTTGGAAAGTACATGTGAAAATACCAGGCATTAAACTTATTTTTTAATTCATCCTACATGCTCTGTGTGGTAATTGCCTTTTTCCTTTCAGTTGCTGTCAATTTTATTAGTAATATATTTCATGTGGATTAGGATATCTAGTAATACCTTGCCAACATAGGTTTGAGAGGTTGACTCCTATGTATATTCTGGATACAAGTCCAGGCCATGTTTGTTTTGCCTCCCTTCAGCTCCTGAGTTTCCTTGTTGGATTGATGATTTATTTTCAAGAAAGTTTCTTGTGTGCTGGCCTGCATGTGATACTGATGAGAATTTAGATGCTTGACTTTGTGTCTTCCACTCTCATGACATTGTGCCCATTGCTTTAGAACTGCCATTTATTTTAGAATTACCCCATTTCTAGTAAGAGGCTTATCTGGGACCATTTTCTAGACAACTAAACCAAACTCTCAAGATTCCTTTTTGGCCCTGTGAGGTTTTGGTGACTATGTTATCCTGTCCAAGCATATGCTTACGGTTAGGTTTGTATTCACTAGATGGAGGTTCCCTGCTCAGTGGCCTACTGTCATGGAAGTGCCCCAGTTATTCCCTGAAACATTCTTCACTGTTCTTTGTTGCTTTCTGACAAGGTCTGATTCATTACTTAATGAGTCAAATGCATAATGAGTGAGAATGTATGATAAGTGTGCTTTCCTGGAATCCACTTGCTGAACATCAAGAGGAATGTGGAGTACTTCTACACTCTAATTTTGGTCAAACTCTGGAGATTGATGGGTGAAAGCATAGTTTTTCCTCATAATGTTTCCACCATTGGAGTGCAGGGATATAGAAAAAGGGTATTTTTGTATCATGAGGAAACAGCTTCAATTTTGCATGTGTACATGAAACATACACTTATGGAAACATTCTTATGCATAACTCACCATCTATGTACATTAGTAGTTGAAGTTAATGCAATGTATATGCAGCACATAACCTGTGGAAATTTTGGCATTGTACATTTTGTCTGTGATCCTATTTATAATTCTGAAATATGTTTTTGCTTTTTCTATCCTTCTCAGTTGGAGTTGGCAATGATTGAATGCCATTGGGATATGAAGACTCTCCACTTATTTTTACACATGTATGTGATCTGTCATCCCTGTAAATGATGAGGACCAGAGACCCCTGGAAGCTGCTAAATTCCTTGATGGTAAGCATTTTGTTTTTCTTGCTAAATGCTCAGATATTCTTTTAAGGTATACAGAGACCTAAAAGAATCTTATTTTTTTAATATCACTAAATGGTATGCTATGATTTACTCCTTGAGTGCCTTGTCTTCTCTCTATGTTCAATGTCCTGATCTTTAATGCTGATCAGGGTGCTGAGAACGTTGGGCTTAAGGGCTCTTTACTTTCCAGTTTGCAACTTTAAAACACCCTAAGGTCCATGAATGTACTTCTATCAGTGTAGTTCCCCAAATATGCATTCCAGAAAAGCTGAACAAAATGAGTCTAAAATCCCTACTGTCTCCTCCCCTTGAATAAGAAGTCTTGCTCTAACAGGGCAACCCTTTCCACTCATACACAGTTTTTGTGCTTTGGTGGATGTGGAGCTGGTAGGGATATTGTGGCACCATTATATGGAATATGTAGGCTTTTAATCTGTTACAGAGACCCCTTAGTTCAAGCCCTAGTTCAAACCCTCATATATCTGTTGATGGGCCTAAGATCACCATGTAATGTAAGTTCTAAGGAGCTTGTGATCAGATAAAGAAGCAACAAGGAGAAGTACTCAAGAAACATGAATTTCATTATAAACAGTTTATCTGCTAAAGTTTATGCAGAATTTCCTAAGTTTCTATGCTTTTTTGAGTTGTATCATTATCCATAGGTGTGCCCGGAATGGAAGGTTTTAGTGTCCATTTCTGCAAGCATTTTGACAGATTGTCTTGCTTTCCTTCTGGCATAGATTCCATAGTAATAATCATTGCATTACCCTTTCCTCCTTTGTCCTACCAATTTTTGGTGAACTCTAAGATGAAAGATTATTGTGCACCTTTCCGTATTCAAAAATATGTTTCCTAAGTAAGAGAGTTTTTGAGCAATAGCCAATTTCACATGCATCTCTACCTCAAGTACACTTCACAAGATTTTGATTCTTCCATGCACCTCTGTTCCATATCTCTACAGAATCTACTAATCCCAGTCTCATGAATGAAATCTGCCATTTAAATTTGTTCTACATTGTATGTTCATTACCTTATTTTTGTTTCTGATGTTAACTTATCATTGTTGATTTTTTTGAGATTATATTTCAAATTGCATAGGAGAGATATAGTAATAACTTATGTAAGAAGTTGGCTTTGTTGTATTTTCCATATACAAGTCCTGATATCATTTCACTTGACTCCTCATTTCTTTGTTGCTTGTATGGGTTGTTTTAGTTTGCTAGGCTGCCAAAAGCAGGTACCATAAAATGAATTGGCTTTTAGTAATTGGATTTATTAGTTTATAAGCCTACAATTCTGGAGCCATAAAACTGTCCTAATCAGCGCATCATCAAAATGATACTTTTCTTCCTGAAGACCAGCTGCTGGCAGTCCTTAACTCCCCTGACACATGGCAAGGCACATGACAGTCTGCTTTTCTCTCCCTTCTCCTCTGGGCCTTGCTCCTTCCAGCTTCTTGATTTCGTGGCTTTCTCTCTCTTTTGTCTAAATTTCATTCTCATTAAAACACCCCAGTAAGAAGATTAAGACCCACCCTTAATGAAGTGGGTTACATCTTAAAATCCTACTCATCAAAAGATTCTACTAACAATGGGTCCACACCCACAGAAATGGATTACCTTGAAGAATATAGTTTTCTGGAGTTGAAACAGCTTCAAACCATCTTGAGGGTATAATGATTTATGTTTGTATTTGAATGTTTTTCAATGAAAGTATGAGGATGAGTTTGATAAACAGTTGGTTACATGCATTAGCTTTGCTGATATCAATGAATAGATACCCATTTGTTGTGAAAATCCAGGTAATTGGGAATTGGTCATTTCCAGTAAGAGATTTGCCATGATCCACTCTTACCAATTTACTATGTCATAGTGTTTTTACTGTTGGATCTGTGAGGTGGTGGTGTTGATTGGCTTTCTGAAAAAGTACATACTATGATTGTTTATGTCTTCTTCAGATAAACAACTTATGCTTTGTGTTCTAGTGTCCCTGTGGTACCCCAATTAATCCCTAGTACATTATATCCTGTGACTTTTAATTTCTGACCAAATCCAGATCATTTCTGATGTGTCCAATGATATTACTTAAGTGTTGAACTCATATGCATGGTGAGTCACCATTTATATTAATTCTAGATATGTTCCTTCCTATGTAATGCTGATAGGGAAGGGAAATGTGACATATACCACTGTCAAAACCTGCGAAAACAAATTGATAGTGGAAGACATTCAGTTTGTGTAGCATGTTTGCAAAGTTGGAATTCAGGGAATTATGTATAAAGAATGCTTCTGTGGTAGGTGGATACCTTCAATTCATATATACCAAAATGCCCCAAAACAAGATTCATGCATACATACATAAATATATAATGCATACATAAAGAGAAGATGTAACAGATTTGTAGATGAAGCTTATAAAGTAGTGAGAAAGCAGTGTTGTACTTATTGGCCCTTGTTTTTAAATCATGAGTTCATGTTCTCATTTCTCAGTTGAAGTTTCCAGTGAATGGATGCCATTTGGATAGAAACATCCTACATATATTTTAATACCCAAAGGTGTAAGAAGTCCCTGAAAGCAGTGTGGCCTTGAGTTTTCCTGAATCTGGTAGGTCACAGTGTCTCTCTTGGCCTGCTTCAACTTCTCCTGATCTGTGTCTCTTCTAGATTTACTCTCCTTATAAGGATTCTAGCCACATGGATTGATGCCCACTATGATTCAGTTTTGTTGCACCTTAACTAATATCTTCAAAGGTTCCATGTGCAAGTGGGTTCATACCCACAATACCAAGGTTGGTTCTTGAACATTTCTTTTGTGGGGGCTTGATTTACTCCCCAACAACACATTTCTGAGGTAAATTTACAGCAATATCTGTGTCTTTTTTAATGTGTAAAGACCTGACCAACAATTTCCTGAAACATAAAGCACACTCAGACCATCTGTTTACACATTTTGTATTGCTACCAGAAATTCTTGGATAATATTTGCTTTGCTGGTGGCCAGAGACCAGCACAAAGGAATGTTGTTTTGAGTTATCATTTGGAAATATCCCGGAAGAGTAATAACTTAGTATATTTCAGTGAAAGTTCAGTCAGTAACCCCATGATTTTGTGTCTGACAAAATATGTGTGTATTTCTCATCTTTCCCCATTTTTATTCTCTTCATGCAGGTGGATGTATACCAGTCATAGGATTACATATTGAAGAATTATTTCTTCCCTTGTGCCATGACATGGATGACAGTTATCAGGAATAAGTTATCAACCATTCATCAAGGACTAGTGTTAACTTTCACAGTGGTAAGCATTTTGTCCAGAAAAATGCTGTCTTTCCTGTTAAGGATTCCATAATACTCAGTGATACTAAGAATCTGGTTTTCCCTGTCAGTTGTGGAGTTTCAACCAGTGATTGTAATGGTCATTGTCTCTGGTGAGTAATGTTGACCAATGTGTCTCTGGGTGACATCCTTTAGTGCTCAATGTCTATCACTTATAATAGGGTCAAGGTCCTCTTCTTAAAGTGCCTTGATCAATGATGTCTTCAATGTGGATCTCGTTGGAATCTAAACAATCTGAGTGATGCCTTTTTCCCGAGTTCCAGCACAGAGACTTACTCTAAGCAAATATATAGAGGGGATATTTGCATTTGGTCAGCTAAGTGGTAGCAACAGGGACTGCCCAATTTGTTGCTAACCTGACTGCATACGTTAGAGAAATTGAATTTTACTGAAGTTTATAAATATGTGATTTGAGATTAAAATAGCAACTCTTTGGATACTTGGCTGGCAGCATATAAACTATGTAGAAAAGAGACACTAGGCTGTCAATACTTGAGAGATGAAATCCTTGGCAAGTGATTATACCTACATTTGAACCATTGACTCATTTTTATTAGTTGTTTATAAATTCTGAGTGATAGCCATTCTTTTTTGGGGTTATTAAGGCATCAAAACCAAAAGAGATTATGAGTTCTTTTAATAGCCAGTTCTCAAAGATTAATAGGAAATTTAAGAGTGGTTTTGATGAATGCAGATGGCTTCTTAGTCTGTTTTGATTTCCTTGCTAACCCAGTCACTAATAGTAAAACAGATGTTTTTTCATGTCTAATGATGAGGCCATGTCATAGATATCTGAGTACTGAATCAAATAGAGGTTACATTAAACATTTTTAATTGTAAAAGTATTAAATTTCCAATTCTGGGTCTTATAAATCATTATACCAATGATCTCATTGGCTGCTATTCATATGCTCTGAATAGTTTCATATGATTCTAAGAAAAATGAATTTCTATGTTACACTTTTACAAGGAGTTAAAAAATTGTCCTTGTCATATAGGCAGTCAAGAGAAAATTCCTAAAAGACTTTTTTTTATCTCCTTATGATTTTCTGTTCCAATAGGAAGTTTTTGTTTCTCAACCTCTTTATCCTCTGTACTTTGTAGATTGGAATTCATATTGAAGGGAAGGAACATTTTGGTGCATGAAATTCTCATCTGCATGATTTCATCATATAATCAGCTCCCTTCTCTGAGAAGGAACATTTGATGTATGGAACTGTATATGGCATTCCTCTATAAATTGGTGATTCTTCATGGTATCACCTCCCAACACTGGAAAGTGCAAAACAATGTACTGAAGTGCAAATAATGAACTGCAAATAATGTACTGAAGTGCAAAATGTACTGAATAATGTACATCCATTTTAATATATTTATTATGCATGCTGTTTTCGCATTTTTTATTAGCAAAGGATATAACTAGTTTGGGGAAGAATCTGTTAATCCTAGGAGTGCAAGGCATTAATAATATGATAAGTCATCTGAAATTTCTGTTTTCTTAATTTACAAAATTTTGCTTTCTTTGTACTCTTGATGGTGCCTTATGTAGGATTAGGCATGAAGAGTGGTAGAGTGAGTGTTGTCTCCAGTGTGACAGATAGTAGTTTGAATCTACTGAGCATATGACTGAATCCACTGAGTATTCAATATTGTGGCCTGGTAGATGGGAAAGTTCCTAATCTTGATTAGATTTAGGGACAGGTGTGACTCTTCACATACTACCCGATATTCCTAGTTACATGTATATTCATTTCAGATGACGCTATCTTCCTAAGATGCTGTGGCCACACTGAGTGGAAATAGAGGCCTCATAACCCTGTTCAGCCTCTGAAAATTGCCAGGTTGCTGAGATCAAGCTAGATAAGAACTGAGATAGATTTTTAGTTTGTCTATTTCCCACTGTCACAATTTATCAGATATCTTGTCCACATTCATTATGTTTTCCTTATAGTTAACATATTTCTGAGGTTGAATTTAGAGAAATATCAGTGTCTTATTGTGAATGGAATGGACAACTGACCAACATTCTTGTGAAACTTTGAACACACTCACTATCTGTTATACATTTTATTTTGGTGGGAAGAAATTGTTATATAATATGTGACTGTCGGTGGCATGTAACAGACATGGTATGTTGTTTTGACTATCATCTGAAACATCCTAGTAGAGCAATACTTTAGTATATTTCAAAGGAAAGTACCTTTGATAATTATCTTAGTTTGCCAGGCTACTATGACAAATGCCACAAAATGTGTTGTCTTAATAACAGGAATTTATTGACTCACATTTCAGGGGCTAAAATTCCAAAATCAAGGTGTCAGAAAGGCCATACTTTCCCCCTAAAGCCTGTAGCACTCTGGTGCTAACTTACTGCAATCCTTGGGTTTTCTTAGCTGACATCTCTGCCTTATCGTCACATGACCATCTCACTTTCATATTTTCTGTTCTTCCAGTTTTTGCTGACTTCTGGCTTCTTCTCCTCCCAGCGGCCTTCTCTTTATAAGACCTCTAGTAATAAAGATTAAGACATCCTGATTCAGTTGGCCATGCCTTACCGAATAGCATCTTCAGAAAGTCCTTTTTACAAATGTGTTCACACCCCAAGGAACACATAAAGTACATTTCTCCCCTGGGGGTATATAATTCAGTCTATTATAGTGTAGTTTTGTGTATATCTGACCAATGCATGTGTATATTTCTTATCTTTTTTCTATTTTTGTTCTCTTCCCATGTGAATGTGGACCAAGCACAGATTTGCATGTGAAGAAGTTATGCCTTTCCTTGAGACATAACATTAGGAAGAGTATCAAGAATAAATCTTTTGTGTAGTCCTCAAGGTCCAGTTGAATTCTCACATTGGTAAGCATTTTGTCCTGAAAATATTGCCATTCCTCTTAGGTATTATATAATATTCATTGACAAAGGCCTCTGGCTGTGCTACTCAGCCTCAAGACTCAGAATTGATTGTACTCAGGCTCTAGTCCCTTTATCAACATGTGTAGATCACTGATGACTTAGAAATAGTCCCGAAGTCATCTGAACAAAATAAGTGACTTCTGTGAAACTGAGGTTCAGCACAGAGACCCACTCTACACAGTATACAGGCAGAGGGCATTCTATTTCATTGGCATTGGTATGAAAGGGACTACCCTATTTGTAGGTAACCTACCTCCCTACATTATAGAAATTGCATAGCACAGAGTTTTATACATATGTGATTTGAGATTACATTGTATCTTGTGGATGGTTGATTAGCAGGGCTCCTAAATAGGTAGTAAATAGACACTGGGGAACCAATGCATAAGTGACATGGTGCTCCAAGAAGAGTTGTACCTACACCTGCACACTTCGAAGATATTCTGAGGTGTTTGAGCCTGGAGAATCAGGATCAGTCTCTTGAGTGCTATCAGTTGGACAAAACCCAAAGGGGTATGGTTTTTTTTGCTTATTATATTTCTCTTTGATTAATGTCTTATTCAGGAATACTATCTGGGCAAATATCTTCTTGGTTGTTTCAGTTTACTTGCTAACCCTGGCACAAATATTAGAAAAGATTTTTTTTTTAATATCAACAAAGGGAGTAATTTTATACATGTTTGAGTACTGGTCTTTGTAGATGTTAGACTGAACATTTTAGTTGGGAATTAAACTTGCAAGTTTAAAATGGAAATTTTCATTTCATTGGCTAATATTGATATGTCCTCGTCGTGTTTCATCTGGGTTTAAAGGGAGATCCCAGTTGTAATGAATGATGCCAAGAGAGCATGCTGGGAAAAAGTTGACATAAGTTTTAGTAAAAATTATTTTCTATACTGTGAGGTTGCAAGGAGAAAGCGTGGAAGGTGATCAAGTGAATAGCTTTTTTTACTTCATTGTAACCTCTTATAACCTTACATTCCATTATGTGTATTTGTTTATAATCTTCCCTAATTTCTTTCTCTACCTTGTAGATAAGAAGTGACACTGGTGGGAAGAGTCGTTTTGTGGTATGGAATTCTCAACTAATTCTTCTCATGAATTGGTAATTATGTCATAGTGCAGGCTCTCATCTGTAGGGAGGAAAGAATGATGTATTTGCTGAAGTAAAAACCAGTTTATAATATATTCATTTTACCAATTTTTTGTATTTATTTTTTGTAACAAAATATATAAGTTAGTTCTTGGGAGAATATGATCATCTAAGCACTGTGAGATTTAGTATCATGGTGAATCATTTGAGGTGTTTGTTCTCTTAATTCCAGGATTTTTGCTTTTACTCTATCTTCCTGATGGTGCCTCATACGGGATTTATGCATGGAGAATGACGGAGATTGCGTCCCATGTTAGCATGAACGAGGGTGAGGTTAAATTTGTGTAAATAACTGTGTCTTCTTGTGAATGGAATAGAACCTAGCCAAAATTCTCCTGAAACTCTGTAAACACAGTTAGACTTTGTTAATACACATGTTTTATGGCTGGCCAAAATTGTTGGACAGTTATGGTCTACTAGTAGCCAGAGTCCAACATAAGGAAGGTTGATTTGAATATTATTGGAAGCATCCTAGTAAAGCAATATTTTAGTAAATTTGAAATGAAAGTATATTCAGTGACCCCACTGTTTTATGTGTGTCTGACCAGTGCATATATGTATTTCTTATATCTTTTCCCATTTTTACTCACTTCCTACAGGTTGACATGTACAGTTTACATATTGAATAGTCATTTCTTGCCTTTGATAAGTGATATGATCATAAGTCTGTCATCCAGTCCTCAAGGACCTGTGAGAATTCTCACATTGGTAAGCATTTTGTCCTGAAGGTATTGTCAATCCTCTTAAAGATTACATAATACTCCAATGACAATAAGCCTCTGGCTGTGCTGCTCATCCATGGGGACTCAGCTATTGATTGTGATAACTGGTATCAAGTGATGAGTTTCACTAATTATTTCTTTTATTAAAAGTTTGAAAATGAACTGTGGGCACTACATGTGGAATGTCTTCAATAGTATATTTCAATCTTCCTGCTAACCTTAGTTCAGGTATTGAAAAAGTTGTTCGGTTTTTGCCAAGTAAGTAATGGAGCAATTTCATACCCATACAAGTGTTTACAAGTAGATCCTGCATTAATCATTTTTAGTTTATAATTGGTTAACTTTCAAATTCATGTTTTTTTAATGTGGATTTCTTATGTCCTCACTTGGTTTAATATTGGTTTTGAGGAGATCCTAATTTTAAACTGTTTCCAAGGAGAGCATACCGGGAAACTTTGTGATGGAGATTTTAGAACAAGTGACTTTCTATACTGTTATTCCAAGGAGGAAGTTTTTTTATTATTATTCCAAGGAGTAATTTTTTCCAATATACAGGTAGCATAGTGACAATCTGTGGTGATTTTCTTGTAAACCTTGATCACTGAACATTCTGTTAGAAAGTTTTTGTTTCTCAACTTCCCTAATTTTGTCCTGTGTGTTGTAGATTGGAAGTGATGTTGAAAGTTAGGGAAAATTTGATGGCTGGAATTCTCACTGACACACTAGTGAATTGGCAATTATGTTATTGGCAGCAGCTTCCTTCTCTGGGAAGGATAAAACAGTGTACTTCAGAGGTAATATCCCAATTTTAAGTGATTTATTTTTCCAAGTTTAATTATTTTCTAGTGGTAAAGCATACATAACATGAAACTTGCCATTTTAACTATGTTGAAGTATACAATTCAATGGCATTAATTACATTCACAATTGTGTACAACCATCACCAGTATCTATTTCCATAATTTTTCATAACCCCAAACAGAAATTCTGAATCCATTAAGCAATAACTCCCCAATATCTTCTCCCCCTAGCTCTGATAATTTCTAGCCTCATTTCTATCCCTATGAATTTGACTTTTACAGATACTTCATTTAAATGGAAAAATAAAATACCTGTTCTTTTGTCTGCCTTATTTTACTCAACATAATATTTTCATGGTTCATCCATGTTGTAGCATGTACAGAACTTCAGTGCTTTTTATGGCTGAATAATATACCATTGTATATATACATGGCATTTTGTTTATGCATGCTTATGCACATTTGAAATGTTTCCACTTTTCAGATATTGTGAATGATACTGATGTGACTATTGACATACAAGTGCCTGAGTTGCTGTTTTCAGTTCTTTTGAGTATATGCCTAGGTATAGATTTGCTGGGTCATGTGGTAATTATGTGTTTAACTCTTTGGTGGAATCACTAAACTCTTTTCCACAGTCATTGTTCCATTTTTCATTCCCACCAACAATGCTGAGGGTTCCAGTTTCTCCACATCCTTACCAATACTTATTTACTGGCTTTTTGTGTGTGTGTATGTGTGTGTGTGTGTATGTGTGTGTGTGTGTGTGTGTGTGTGTGTGTGTGTGTGTGTGTGTGTGTATTATATGCATCTTGGTAGGTGTGCAGCAGTATCTATCTCATTGTGACTTTAGTTTACATTTCCTTGATGACCAATAACATTGAGCCTCTTTTCAGTGCCACTTGAATATCTTCTTTGGAGAAATATTATTCATGTCCTTTGCTCATTTTTAAATTGTTTTTGTTGTTGAGTTGTAGAAATGCTTTATATATTCTAGATATTAGCTCCTTATCAGAGATAAATGGTTTTCAAATGTTTTCTTCTGCTCTGTTGGTTGACTTTTCATTCTCTTGGCATTGTAATTTGATGCACAAAGTGTTTTAATTTTATTGAAGTACTTTATACATATTTTTCTTTATTGTGAATTTCATTTAAAAATCCTTGATAAGCTCATGTACAAGAAAGATTTGTCATTATATTTCTTCTAAAAATTTTATAGCTTTAGCTCTTAAATTTAAGTGTTTGATCCATTATCTGTTAATTTTTATATATGGTTTCTGGTAAATGTCCAACTTCATTCTTTTGCATGTGGATACCCATTTTCCTAGAACTGTTTGGTGAAAGGCACACTGGGAGCTAGTGATAATCTGTTGAGTATTCAAGTCTTCTGTTGCCTTCATTTCCAAAATTGTGTACTTTATCTGTCTTCCTGATAACATTTCATACAAAATTTAGGCATGAAGAGTAATGTAGAGGATGTTCCTTATTACTGTGACTGTATGTAGTTTGGATCTACTGAGGGTGGTGTGTGACCGAAGGCCTTGAGTCCTCAGCATTGTGGCCTGGTGAGCATCAGTCTGATGGGAGATGGGTAAATTTCTCATGGTGAGAGGGATAAAGTTTGGCTGGGCCCCTCTTTATGCTTCCTGACTTCCTAGTCATGTCCAAAGCTATTACTCATAGACACATCATTACTGAATTGCTTTGGCCACATTGAAAGGATCAGATGTGGAAAAATCCTATGCAGTATCTGCAAATTACCAGGTTTCTCAACTCTAGCTGGGAGAGATTGTTAGGCAGTTTCTTTTTTTCTCCAAGTATGACATTTTTGTGGTATTTTTTTTTTTTTTTAACGTGGGCAGGTCCCGGGAATCAAACCTGGGTGACTGGCATGGCAGGTGAGAATTCTGCCACTGAGCCACCATCGCACTGCCCTGTGGTATTCTTTTCTACAATCCTATAATATACCTTGCAGGTAACATAATTCCAAGATTTAGTTTACACAGGTAAGTATGCTTTGTTGTGAATGGAATGGACACCTATGCAATATTCTCCTGGAATGTTAGGCTTGCTTGTTAACAATTTTTGGTTGGCAGATATTATTGGACAATACTCTGATGGAGGATGGAGGTTAACATTATGAATGTTGTTTTGAATATTATTGGAAACATCCTATTAGAGCAATATTTAGTCACCTTCATATGCAAGTAGATTAGTGAACTTTTCCTCATGCCTGGTTGACCAAAGATTTATATTTCTCATTTTTAAATATTTTTGCTCTTTCTTACAGGTTGGCATGTCCCTATGACTGGGTTCTATGAGAGAGGTATTTCTTGCCCTTGAGCCATGACATGAAGGAGAATTTCAAGAATAAATCTGCCATTCAGTCCTCAGTGGCCACTGAAAATTCTCATGTTGGTAAGCATTTCGTCCTGAAAATACTATCAGTCCTCTTAGGGATTAAATAATACTACAATGACAATAAAAATTTTGTTTTGCTAGCCAGCTATGGGACCTCAGTCATTCATTTTTATATAAAAGAGTGTGTCCCCAGGTGATGAATCCTGAGTGCTCAGTGTCTGTCACTTATCTCAGGATAAAGGTCCTCTTGATACACATGCCTAGATCAATGTTGACTACAATAATTGATCTCATCGGAAAATCTGAACAAAATGTGTGATAAAATTACTTTTTTGAAACTAAGGTCCAACACCAAGACCTACTTGGACAAAATATTTGGAGAAGTGATTTGAGTTTGGTCAGTTATGTAATACCAACATTGTCTGAGGTATTGAAAGCCATCACATTTGCATGTTAGAGGAATGGGCTTATACATAAGTATACAAATATCTCATTTTTGCATAAATTACATTTGAATGCTTTTACTGAATTCAGACATTGGAGAACCAGCATAGGAAAATGAGGTACACTAAAAGTAGTTTTACTTATGTTTGAAATTTTCACTTGTTTTTCTTAGGTGTCAGAATCTGCTCAATGATAATTAGTCTTTTGAAATCCTTTAGTTGGTCAAAATCCAAAGTGCTTGTATGTTTTTATAAATCATTTCTTTTATGGCAGACAATTACATGAAATATGAAAAGTTGGGAACTATGTTTCTAAGTGAGAAAGAATGTTCTGTTTTCTTTCTCACTTAGTTATAAGGGCAAGAAAAGTTTTTCTTTTTTTCTATCAACTGAATGTCCAATTTCATAGACATTTAAATGATGGCTACAATTAGATGCTGTATTCAACATTTTTAGGAGTAAGGTGGTTAAATGTCTAGTTCATTTATTTTTTTACATTTATTTCATTGGCTACTGTTCATATGTCTTCATTGCATTGCATATAGGTTTAAAGGGCAATCCTAGTTGTAATGCACGATGTCCTGGAGGGCAGGCTAGGAACTTTGTGACCAAGATCTTAGGAAAAATGACTTTCTATTCTATGCTTTTCCAAGAATGAGCATATTTGTTCTTGTCTTAAGACATTCAAGTGAATATTTATAATACATGTAAGCCCTTATCACTTACTGTACAATTAAGAATATTTTCTTTCTTAGCTTTCCTATGTTTTCCTCTGTGTTTTGTAGATTGGAAGTGATATTTGATGAAAGTGACATTTGATGAATGGAATTTTCACTGGTACTCCAAAGAATTACTGATTTTGTCATGCATACCAGTTCACTTCTACAGAGATAATATCCCAATTTTTAATATTTATTTTACCAAGGTTTATTATATTTTATAATAGAGAATTTAATTAGTTTTGGAAAGGGTCTGTTATTCCAAGCAGTATGAAACATTATTAAACTGGAGAACCATCTGAGGCTTATGTTCCCTTCATTGAAGGCTTTTGCTATTTTTCTGCTTTACTGATATAGTCTCATACAGAATTTAGGAATGGAGAGTGATGGAGAGGGCCACCATTTCTTGCTACCGTGGCAGAGAATAATCTGGGTCCCCTGAGGAGAGTGGGTATCCAAATCTACTCATTTGAACAGTGTGGCCTAGTAAGCATTAGCTTGACAGGGATGGGGAGGTTCTTCATGGTGAGTGGGTTCAAGGTTTGGCTAATCCCCCCACATACTCCCTGATTGTCCTAGTCATTTGTCTATAGTTATTGCACATGAATGTTTCCTGCCTTAATTTCTATGATCACACATTGTGGAAACAGATGTGGTGCAATCTGTACTGCCTCTACAAATGGACAAATACTGAGCTAAGAAGTTAAAGTGCTAGGAGATACTTTAGATGGTATTCATTGCCCCCCCCCAATGAAATCTTTCTGTGGCTTCCTGATTTGCAATCTGTTTTGTCATCTTTGAGGGTAACATAATTCTGAGGTTTAATTTACATAGATAACTATGACTTGTGTTAATCAATTATCTGCCCTTTTCCAAAGTAAAAATTAAACTTCTTGGATCTGTATGGCAAGCAGAAAGTTACAACTTGGAGTTAGGCACCTAGGCTTAACTCCCACTGAGACAAGAAGATAGGATCTAAGTTCTTCAGGTTAACATTTATAAGAAATGATTAGGGCCCTTAAGGAAAACATTCCTGAGTAAAACTGGCAAGATATTTTTTTAGCTTTTTAAAAAGATTTATATACATCTTGAAGGGACAAAAAAAAGGATTTATGATTTTCTCAAGGAAATACTCCAAGAAACAGGAGTAGGGAAAATATCTCTTTCTTTTTTACCACAGATAATTTTTTTTTTGTTTTTCTTCTGAGATTTGTATTTATCCTTTTACCACATATATAAACTCTGAAACTATCTTGTCACTAAAGTAAATGGGATAAAATACATTTATATTTTTATATATTCTATATTTACCAATAATATTAGGGCAAGACAGATAAAATGCCAAGCATGAAGTTTACACTATTAAATTCTAATTTAGAATAATGTTTAGATTATGACAAGTTTTTATGTGTACAATCCATATGCAAAGCTATTGTGTATGAAGCAGACACTTTAGTTTTTCTATGTACATGGATCACTCATAATACGTATAGAAATGACTTTTAGAATTGAAATAATTAAATTTCCAGGCCATTATTTTTTGTGTAATCTTATTGAATAGTTAGTTGTTAGAGCTTGATGAAGAATATATTTTATTTTGAAGAAAACTTCATATTTTGACCAGCCATTAAATTTTCTCTTTAGTAAGTAATCCCAAGTAATTAATGAAAAATATTGAAAAATGTTATTTTCTGATGTCTAAACTTTCCAGTTGTTTTGAAGTGCTGTTGTACTTAAATACTTTAGAATAAGAGAATTTTGTTACTGTCTTTTGTTTTTAATTCACAGAATGTGATAAATGTCCTCTAGAAATGGCTATGGAAATGGAATTGCTAGACATTTGATGTGCTTGCTAGGATTGTTGGGTGGCTATGAAAAGTCAGTGACAAGAAAAATATTTTATTCTACTTCATCCATATTTGGGAACAAACCACATTCTAGCCAGTGTTTTATGTATATATATATTCTTCATTTCTGTCTGAAGAATAAAAATGGTCTTCCTTATTTACAAAAACAAGTTTTTTAGATGCTTGGATATATTTAGGTAGGGTACCTTTAGGTAGATGCTTGGATACGTTACAAATTCTATAATGATTTTTTCCTTAATATATATTAAGTAAATATTGTCAAAAGAAGAAGGGAACAAAATTTTTGACAGCTGGTTTCTGATATTTTCTTTGACATTCAATCTGCTGTGATATGTTGATTTAAAGAATGTTTAGAAAACCTTAAGACTTCACAGGTCCTCTAGAGTGTCTAACCTCCTTCCCTCCAAGAATTGATGGTTTAGTGTTTTAAGCTCCAGGAGTCAGGCCTGACCAGGGCAAAGCTGCCTCAGTATGGATATTCAGTTGGCTGAGGTGTATCTCATCTATGCTTTATTTTTCATTGTGATTCTTGATCAGGGAGTAGTAAAGAGGTTTACTGAAGATAAATGTTCCTGATACTGACAATATCAGTATCAGAAATACTACTCTGACCACCCCATTAGAGTCACTTCACTGTCCTAGCCATGAGTGCATGAAGCCTGTATAGAAAACATTTTTTTTTTTTTGGTTTTGTTTGGCAAGATACTACTAGTATACAAACCACTTTTCTGAGCAGCAAGACATTCATTGTCAGTCACATCTAGTATTTAACAAGTTAATTAGCAACTTTATGATGTCTAATGTCTCTCTTCTAATAATTTACTTAGTCAATATGACAGCTTAACTAATGTCCTAAAGTAAATTAAAAACTGCCAAGGATTGGCACTGAGAAAATACATAATTTGAAATATATGGGGCAGAGAATGCAGTTTTAGGTTAAAAATAGGTGTAAGAGAGAAGGCCATAGAAGCCAAAAGGATGCTGATACTGCAGAGTCATAGCTGTGGTTTAGGAATTCAGCACATACAACTAATGATCAATGGACTCCAAGTTAAACCTCTAATTTGGGAATAGCAAGAACTAAATCTCCAGCTTCCTGCTGCCTCCTTTTTGCTATTTTGTATGTATGTCTCATCTTTTGTCTTTATTCCTTCCAGGTGACAATAGATCTAAAAGAGAAGGGGAATTTTTGAATGTTCTTGCCTTAACTCTCAGATATCAGCTCCAGAGAGCAAGCTGACACCCGTTACTTGTCAGTTGGTGGTTCTGCATTCCTACCCTGGTCTCTTGGACACCTTTCAGGTATGTCTATATGTTTACGGGAAAAAGGCCTAGGTTAGATAGGAGTTGATATATCTTGCACTACTTTAGCTTGATAACATTTAGTTATAGCTAATTTGCATTAAGAACTCATACCAGAACCAGATGAGAGTGGGTTTAGTAATTCAGAAATACAGCAGTGGGGTCTTAATAGGCTTTCCTGATTTGAGGTTTTCCCTCAAAAATTCCATGGTAAAAATAAATCTGCCTCTCTGAGACCATTTATGAGATTACTCCTTGGTTCCTTATTTTCCAATTCCTTTTTTGTGGTTTCTAGGTATACAATAAGTTCTCAGTAAACTTTTTTGAGGACAGATATATGAATGTGTCATTTTTGTTAATTTGGTGAATAACCTAACTAATTAAGCAGCAAAAGATAAATAAACAAGTAAGAGCTACTATTTTCAGTGGAATCCAGGTGATCCAGATAGTTTCGAAAATGCTCAATAGAGAAAAGCCCTAACAGAATGTACTGATAGTTAAGAAAGAATAGCAAAGATATAGTTAGGAAAGAATAACCAAGAATGAATGCTCACCTTCAGCTACATTGCCTTACTTCATTGGAAGTTGAGTTTCTTATATTTTTCCCTTCATAGAATGTCTTTCTGGGAACTCTTCTGCAAATGAATGATGCCTATAAATTCTTGAAACAAAATTCCTCAGACAAAGCACCTCTTTACCTAACTATTGTCCAAGAGCCACCCTCTGAAGGTATGGTTTTACTGAGATTAGTCCTTGTCTTCTGGGAAAAGCCATGTCTGGGTAGAAAATGAAATGTTAATTTTCTGAAGGTTGATGACTTTTTTTTGGTATGGTTGACTAACACCAAGTTCCAAATTCTTTGATGAATTAAGAATATAGCTTTTCTTACATACCTATGAGAAAGTATGTAGGCTTTTCCACATCTCAGTACTTTTACTGTTAATATGAAGGATCTGTTTAACCTTTTCCTATTTTACAACTTAGCTCTTTCATTGCTGGAAAATATAATGAAAAATATAAATCCATTACATTGCCAGAGAATTGTTATTGGCTTGAGATACAGTGGGTTTTCACTAACTATTAGACTAGAAGACTGACAGATAGTTTTGTTTGAAATAATTCATGCAATGAATGAGTGCCCTGAAGCTTTAATGTGCCAAATACAGAGGGAAGGAAAGAGACACAACATCTGAGGTTGTTGAAGATGTACATCATTTTTAGCCCTGCAAAAGGAGAAAAAGTGTACCAGTGTCTGTCATCCTTTATGTTAGGAAGTTTCAGACATTTTTCTAGCCATGACACAGACATAGCTGCTGGAACTATGGGTTTCTCTTTGTACTATTGTAGATCTGTTGTAACACATGCAGGGTTTTATAGGAGATGTTTCTTAATTTTGCCAATTCTCCTGCTATTGTCCTTGCAGGTGGTCTCCACATGAAAGAGGTGAATTTTTTACAGTTGATGCCATTACTTCTACCACCAGCTTCACCAAAACAATGATACAGTCTTCCTTGTGCTTGGAGACTTCTCTCTTTCCTGTGTTGCAGTGGACACCTCCTGCAGATAAGAAATGCTTAACTGAGAAATGCTCATGTTGGGATATCATCGATGAGACTTTAATTTGGGCATGGTGACTGTTTCCCTTGCTGCCGCTTGACTCAATCCCAGGAGCCTCAGTAGAGGAAACATTATTGCACAAGAAGCTCAAAATGGTGGAATTGCAATCTCAGTGCTCCCATAAATATACATTTATATTTTTATAATTTTCACTTGCTACTTGGTAAATTTTAAAAATAGAATATTTGAAAACTCTGCATCATATTTTCAAAAATTCAAAGCATAGTTAAAATATAAATTAAGTGCTCCCCCTCTCTCAATTCTATTCCCAGTGGTTTTCTTCTACTAAGGGAATTGTGTGCATTCTTTTAGTGAGTATCTGCACACAAATAACACACAAAAGCTTTTTTTTGGGGGGTGATCTGGAAGTGGGGCCATATTGTATGCATTCTTCTGCAAATTGCCTCTTTCACCTAACAGTCTTTAATGGCCTTTTACTATTTCTGTAATACACATTTATGCCATTTGTAGAATGACTATGACTGTTTTGTAGATAAATATAATTAAATGTCTTAAGCATTTCTCATTCATAGATATTTATATTAGCACCAAATTTTTGTACAGTCAGCCTCCCGATATATAAATTAATTTGCACTGGTCTATTATCCTATAATAAATAGATGAGATTAAGGATATGCACATTTCAAATTTTAAAAATTATTGCAGAATGTCCTTTAAAATCTGGTAATAACTTTATCCTCAAATAGCAATGAATGAGATTGCCAAATATCCCACAAACTTACAAGTAATGGATTTTATAAATATTTTAAAACTTTGCCAATGTGATAGCCCAAACTATTGTCTTAAATTATGTTTCTTTTGTTTTTAATGCATTTGATCAGTTTTCATAGGTTTACTGGCCACCTGTATTTTTAAATTTCTTTTCTATGTCCAAATTTGGGGTGGGGGAATATTTTAATCTCTTCTTGATTTTAAAGAGCTCATTTATTATTTGGGAAATAAGCTTTGGATTGTCAAGCATTACAGATATTTTTTATCCACTTCTCAAACTTTGTTTTTTGTTATAAGAATGTTTATAAATGTTACATGTTCAAGTATAACCATGTTTGCTTTTATGGCTTCTCAATTTCATGACATTTTTGAAAAAATATTTATACTGAGCCCATAAAACTCTTCACCTGTGCTGACTTCTAATTCTTTTGTGTTATTTTAAATTCAAATTCTTAACTCATGAGGAATGAGTTTGTTTTGGAATATTAAAGTTGTCAAGTATTTACCATTATTTGCCATTATTTGCCAATGATTGTCCATTTATCTGTAATGCCATCTTGCACATGTGCTGTATTCTCATCTGTGACTGGCTCCATTTTTGTTCTGTGGATCTGTGTGTCTCTTCTTTGCCTTCTGTCACATGTCTTCTCGTTGGAAGAAATTACAGTTTAGACTGCAATTTCATCAACTTTAATAAACTAATTTGGGGGGGGGATTGGTATTTAATAATATTGTCTTCTTCTCCAAGGACAAGGTATGTTTCTCTTTTTCTTCAATAATTTTAATTACTGTTATTTCTTTAACTTGCAATGGAATTTTCTTATTAATTTTTTTGTATTTGACAGTTTCATGGTGTTTTTTTGGTTTGTTTTGGAAGTTAAGTGGTTACAGTTATCTTACTGTCTCTAGTTGCTTTTCAGATGACTATTTTTTCAAAGAATACAAGTAAATTCTTGCAAATACTGATGATTTTGAGTCTTCCCTTCCAATCAGCCCTTATATGGTTATATTGATAAAGTGCACTTAATGATACTTTCAGAGCACTTGATTGTGGAAGTATTATCTACCCTTGATTTAATCAGGTTTTAATGGGAATGTTTCCTGGATTTGACCAGTACACTGTTGATGTCTGTTACCCAAAAAGGCCAACACAAGGAGCTGTGATAAGCAAAGCTGAGTTTCTTACTGCAGCAAGGGAAAACACCACGTTGATAGGGATTTAATAGTATTCAAATGAGGGAAACTAGGGCTATGGGGTCTGGACTGAAGTAATTTAAGGTGGGTTTTTCAAGATAAAGAACTGGTTAGGAATGGACAAAATTTGTGATGCCTGGGCACTGTGAGATGAGGATCTTGATATGAGTCTTGTTTTGTCAAATTGTTGTCTGATAAGTGACTTGTTTGCTTGTGTGAGCAAGGAGTTATCAGTGATAGAAGAACTGTTTGCCTGGATAGTAAAATGTGTATTTATTGGTTATGGTTATATCTTGCTGGGAAGGACTCTTTGGGGATGCTTTCAAAGCTTAGTCCCAACAAATAAGTTATTTTTATGTGGTGGTCGCAGTCATCAAAGTTAGAAGCTTATTTTAAATTTGTGATGCTTTTTTCATGTTAGGAAAATCTCCTACCCTTTATATTTTTCTAAGGAATTTTAATCAAAACTAGATGGTGGGTATAATTAAATGTGTTTTGCGTAAACAACCAATTTATTATTCTTCTTTTGCGCTTTTATCATTGTGAAATTATTCATTTTCAGTTATTGAAACTTTTATCCCTTGAATATACCCTATTTGGTTTTTAAAAAAAGTTTTACTCTTTTAGATTCCTATTGAATTATGGGTATTTTAGTTTGATTTGGAATTTTTGAAAGTATACTGCTAAGTGATCTGCAGTTTCCTTTTTTATGCTATTTTGTCATGTTTTTGTACCAGATTTTCTGTTTGAGTTAAAATGATTTTGAGGATTTTCTTTTTTCTCTATTCTAGAATTGGTTAAAAAGGTCTCACCGTACTTTGAATGGTGTACATAAACACATCATCTGAATTCTGTTTTTGATGGCTTGCAGTGAAAGTGAGGCTAACTGCCTAGAAAACTTTCTCACTTTCTTCTATGATTATTGCTTGATTTTTTGTTTGTTTGTTTCATATGTATTTTGTATTTTTTGTTGTGTATTTTTTATTTGTACCTTATTTTTTTGTATTTTATATGTTCTACAATAGTTCCATATTCTTTCTATGTTCCTTTGGGGTTTTATTCCTATTAAATTCTTAAAACTTCTGTGTAATCCATTTATTTTCACTTTTCTTGATTATGAAAGTACTTTTAGCTTGGATGCTTGATCAAAGCACAGATTTTCTCTATTTTACATTATTTAAAACTTTTTGTTAAGAACATACAGAGTGTAAGGAGAAAGTAACAGTGGACACGCACATACTAGGATCCCAGATGCCACAGTTGTCAGTATCTTGACATATTTGCTTCATGTTACTTTTAAAGTTTTCTCAAATATGTTAGAGAAATCATCCCTTCTGTTTCCTCCTCTGAAATCTTCTGAAAAAAGTTTTTTTAAAGATAATATGTTAACGAAATACAGAATTTACAAAAGGATATTCAATGACAGGTAATTTGCCTTCTCAATTCTGTCCTCCCTGGCCACCCATTTTCCCATCCCTAGAGGCAACTAGTGTTACCAGTTTATTTTTCCTTTCACATGTGTGCATGCAGGCGTACACACATATACAGCTAAATGTGTGTGTTTGTGTATAGGTAATTACATATATATGCTTTTAGGCAGTTCTATAACTTTCTTTTACATACTCATGTGATATAGAAATACTTAATATTTCTAGATGATTTTCATATCCATACATTAGTAGTCTCCTTATTATTTGTAATGTTTTATATTTGTATATAGGTAAAATTTAGATAGAGTTAAAGATAGAGTTATTTTAGTATATAAATCTTAATTGTATAATTCGATGTGTTTTCTTAAAGTATTTTCGTATAACTATGCCCTTATTCAAGAGATTGAATCTTGAGAACCTGCCTTCCTCCTTCCTAATTTCCACATGCGACAATATTCTGATTTCTATCACCATTGATTATTTTGCCCACTCTTGAAATTAATATAAATGGAATTAACATAGCATGTATCTGGTTTCTTCTGTTCATCATAATTACATTGAGATTCATCCATATCATTCCCTATATCACTAGGTTTTAAAATTATCTTTTTAATAGCAAAGTAGTATTCCATTGAATGGATTTACTATATTTTATTTATCCATTCTCCTGTTGATGGACACCTGGGTTGTTTCCAGTTTTTAGCTGTTTTTAATGTCTTATCAGATCTATTATGTAATTACTTATAAATGAAATTTCTACATCATAAATTAGATGTTTTGTTTAACTTTATATGAAATTACTAGTCTTCTAAAGAGGTAAAATTTTTCGCAATCCAAACTAGCATTTTTGGAATTTTCAATTATTATATATTACTGCCAACATTTGAAATGATCAGTTTTTAAAATCATATCCATTTAAGTGGATGTGAGGTATATCTCATTGTGACTTCAGTTTGCAAGTTATGCACTTAAGAAATTAAGCAGTTATTCATGTGATTATTGGCCAGTTTCAAATCTTCTTTGGTAAACTTTCTCTTTAAAATTTTTCCAACTTTTAACTTTGTGTTTTGAAATAATTTTAGAATTACAAGAAAGTTTCAGAAATATTACAGGTTCCTGTATCTCCTTTACTCAGCTTTTCCAATATTAATACCATATAACCATTATGATAACATTATGACATGTAAGAATTTTTGAAACAAGAAAATTAACATTGATATAATACTATTAACTGATATGAAGACCCTATTTAAATTTTGCCACTTGTCCAACTGATGTCCTGTTTTTCTAGTTCAGGATCCAATTCACTATCCCATATTGCATTATTTGTCATGTTTCCTTTGTTACTGCCAATCTTGGAGAATTCTTCAGTCTTTTCTTATGTTAAATAAGCTTGACACACTTGAAGGATACTAAACAATGTTTTTGTATGATATTCCTCAATTTAGATTTGTCTGATATTTTCTCATAATTAGATGCAGGCTATGTGCTTTTGATAAAAATACCAGATCAATAAAATCATGCTCTTTACAGTGGATCCTGTCAGGAGTACATAATGTTGATATGTTTTATTACTGTTGGTGTTAAATATGATCACATGCTTTAGATGGTGTCTTGCCAGGTTTCTCTATTGTGGAGTTATGTATCTCTTTGTAATTAATAAGCACTTTGTGAGGAGATACTTTGAGACTATACAAATATTTTCTTTCTCACCAAATACTCACTCATTCATTTTAGCATCCATTGATGATTCTTGCTGGCAGCAATTTTTCTATGGTGTTTGCCTAGTGATGGTTTTCTATTTCTATGACACTTTCTGTATTTATTCACTAGAATTCTACTATAAGAAAGAACTATCCCTTTCTCCCCATTTATTTTGTATTTACTTACATCAGTATGAACTTAGGAGTATTTATTTTTTTCATTGGGTTAACATACTATTCAATCACTTTTATTTCTCAAATTGTTCTGGCTTTCACCATTGGGATGTCCTTTAAATTGGCATGTGTATTCTTTGGCTATGCCCCCATAATTTTTTTGAGTGACTCCTTAATTTTTGACTCCACAAGATGTGCCAGGCTTATCTTGTATTTTCCTTTCCCAAGCCTGGGACCCTTTCTTCAAGGAGTTTTGTTTTTTGTTTGTTGGTGCTTTTTGTTTTTGAAAAATTGTGTTTTGAAACAAGATGAGTGTTAGGTATGCTCATTGCTACTGATGTATTGTTGTTTCTAGGCCTTGCCAATGGAGAGAGTTGGGAAATATGTGTAGGTTTATTCTCATACACATACATGTGTTCACATATATGTTTATTTCTGTCTGTTCATTTTATATACTAAAGGTTATGCATTAATACAGATATTTTGGATTACAGTCAAATGCCACAGGGCTTATTTTAGCCATCCCTCTTTTCTTATGTATAACTCCTTTCTCCAGTTGTGAATTATCTGCAGTGTTTTATTTCCCCAATCCCATGTACATGTAGAATAGTTTCAGAAACACTAACCCATACTCCTATGAAAAGCAAAATCACTAACTTGAGTACAATATTTAAATATGGTTCTTTATTTCTTCAGCCTTTAGCCTTATAGTAACCAGTCAGCATACTGTTTTCCAAATTACTTGTTAGTTGTTTTTCTCTTCCTACACCCTACAGTATGGTTATCTTACTCATTTGTAATAAAATCAGACATTTTTATTGCTGCTTGTATTTCTTTTTAGGTGTATCTACAACATGGTTGATTTCAATTACTTGCTTGGTTTTAAGAATCAGAGTTCTGAGAAGTATCATGCCATCCTCAATCCTACTACTCTATTCTCATTCCTCCCCTGGAGGTAACTTGTCTCAGTAACTTCTTTCTCTTTTCTGTGTTTCTTATTCATAAATGAGGAGATACACATATATTTTATCATATGCACTTTTTCTTACATGAATGGTAGCATTCTGTTGATACTGTAGATTTGCAGTTTTCTTTTTCCACTCAGGGTACCTCCTTATATATTCAAAGAGATTTGCCTCATTCTTTTTTTACTTGGTACTTAACCCTGTGAATATACCACAGTTCATTCAACCATTCTGCTGTAAGAGAACCGTTTCTAATACTTTCAAATTGTAAACACTTTTTAATTGGGTTGTTTATTTACGGTTCTTTATGTTTTGGAGATACACATTTCTTGTTCAATATATGTATTGCAAATAGTTCTCCCAGTGAAGTAGTTTGTCTTCTCTTTTTTTCTTTCCTTACTTTTTTAATGTCTATATGATCCAAACTGTTAATAGCCTGAGTTTTCTAATAGCCTGAATCCCTAGTTACTGTTATTCACATATTTATTTTTGCTTTTGTAAAAAAAAACAATTGGGGGTGAAATTCATATAACCTTAAAATTAGCCATTTAAAAATGTTTATTCAGTGACATTTAGAACATTTGCAATATTGTGTTACTATTCCTCTGTCTAGTTTCAATACCATTTTCATCACCCTAAAAGAAAACCCCTTACTCAGTAAGCAACCATTTTCCCACCCCCCCTATGTTTTTATTTTTATGACCTCTTTTATTAAGCAGGCACTTTCATTTTGATGATGTGTATCAATTTTACTTTTCTTTTTTTAGTGCTTATTTTGAATGCAAATATTGGCTTACCCCACATTTGTGAATATATTTTTCTGTGATTTCTTTTAGAAAATTATTTTTTTAGCTTTTATATATGTGTATGATTCATCTCAAATCACTTTTTACATATGATGTGATAAAGGGTGAAATTCAGTTACGCATTTTTCCAGTTGTTCCAGAACCATTTCTGGAAAAAAAAAAGGGTTTCTTTTTTCTGTTGATTTATATCATTGCCTTTGTTGAAAGTAAATTGACTATATGTGTCTATTTTGAACATTCTTCTGCTCTGTTGATCTATTTTTCTCCTTTTATGCCATTCTTTTTTTAACCGAAGCTTCATAGTAAACTTTGAAGTAAAAGTAGTGTAAGTACTTCAACTTTGTTCTATGTAGATTTTTTTTCTTTTTTCTTTTTTTTTAAACTATTCTAGGTCCTTTTATTTTCACTTACCTTTTAAAATAAACTCATCAGTTCCCTGTAAATGAAACCCTGCTCTGATAGTGGTTGTTATTACATTGAACCAATAGATCAGTTTAGGGAGAATTGACATCTTAACAAGATGGAGTCTTCTGATCCATGCAAAAGATTTCTCCAGACCTTAGATCATCTTTAATTTATCACAGAACTCTTTCTTAGTTCCCAATATAGAAACAAGCATGATTAAATTCATTCCTTTGATTTGTGGTTTTTGATACTACTGTAAATGAAGATTTAAAAATTTTTATCTTCCAGATTTTCTTGCTATTATAGAAAAATGCAACTGTTTTTGCTATATTGAGCTTCTGTCCTGGGGCCCTACAAAGCTAGCATTAGTTCATGTAGTTCTCTTGTGCTTGTTCCTTATGATTTTCTCCGTAAGCAATTGTATCATCTCTTAATAAAGTTTTATTACTTCCTTTTGAATCACTATGACTTCCCCCCCTTTTTCTTGCATTATTGAATTACCTAGGGACTACAGTACAATACTGGATAGAGTAGTGTAAGTGGATATCCTTGCTTTTTCTTAATCTTAGGAGAAAAGCATCCAGTTTCTCACTATTAAGGTTTAGCTGTATGTTTTTTGTAGATGCCGTTTACCAGATTGAGCACATTTTCTTCTAGTCCTAGTTTGCTGATTTTTTTAATAATAAATGGGTATTATATTTATTGAAGGCTTTGTCTATAATATTGAGATAAGCATGTTTTCTTCCTTTATTCTCTAATTATGGCAAATTACATTGATTAATTTTTTAATTATTAACCCAACATTTCATTCCTGAGAAAAACTCCACTTGGTTATTATCTCCTTTTTATAGGCATGTCTTTATTCAATTTCCTCGCAGTTATTTAAGGATTTTTGCATCTGTGTTCCTAATGACTGTTAACCTGTGATTTTCTTTTCTTTAACATTTTTGTCAGATTTCGGTGTCAAGGTTTTAATAGCTTCATAAAATGAATTGAGCGATGTTCCATCTTCCTCTGTTTGCTAGTATTTTTACAGGAATGTTTTTTAGAATCCATTAGTGATCTGGGCTTGGAATTTCCTTTGTGATAGATTTTTAATTTAATAACAAGGATTTTTCAGTTTCTGTTTCATCTAATGCTAGTTTTAGTAAGTGTGTTTAAAGGAGTTAGTCTGTTTCATTAGATTTGTCAAATTCATTGGTCTTCATAAGATTTCCTTTTTATCCTTATGCTGTCTATAAGATCTGTAGAAGATATAACCTTTTGGGTGGCTAATAAAAGGAATATCATTTTCCCTAGATCACTTTCCAGGTTTCTTCCATTTTTTAATTTCGTTAAAAAGAGCCAACATTTGCTTTGCTAATCATCTTTATTGCTGGCTTCTTTTCTGTGTTATTGATTTCTGATCTTATCTGTATTTCCTTCTTTCTTCATACCTTGTTTACATTTGTTTTATTTTTTCTTTGTATCTTGGTTTTAATATGTTCTTCTTGCAGTAGCTTCTTTTTGTAAATATTTTTATTGACATAAAAATAACAGTCCATATATGACATACAGTCCATATATGGTATACAATCAGTGGCTCACAATATTATCATTTAGTCATGTATTCATCACCATGATCATTTTTAGAACATTTGTATCACTCCAGAAAAAGACATAAAAGGAAAAAGAAAAAACTTGAACATCTCATATCCCTTACCCCACCCTCTCATTGACCACTATTATTTCAATCTATCCAATTTATTTTACCCCTTCTCCATTATTTATTTATTTTCATTCATATTTTTTTACTCATCTGTTCATACCCTGGATCAAACCAGACACAGGTTTTCACAATCGCACAGCCACATTGTAAAAGCTATATCATTATACATTTGTCTTAAGAATCAAGGCTGTTGGAACACAGCAGACTGGTTTCAGTATTTCCCTCCAGCCACTCCAGTACACTGCGGTAGTTTCTTAAAATTTAAACTTAGATTATTGATTATAGACCTTTCTTCTTTTCCAATTTAAGCATTCAAAGCATTAAATTTCTCTCCAAGCAGTATGTTAACTGGATACAACAAATTTTAACATGTTATTTTCATTATCATTCAGTTCAAATCTTTCCTTCTTTCCTTGGGATTTCTTTTGGCCTATTATTTATAAATGGCTTCATTAATTTTCAAATAGCATAAGCTTTTCTCATTAACTTGTTAGTGATTTATATTTTAACTTTGTTCTTGTTAAAGGAGTATTCTGTATTATTTCAGTTTTCTTTATTATTTTAATCTTAAGTTATGGTCTAGCATACGGTCTAACTTAGTGAAAGTTCCACATGTACTTGACATTAATGTGTTTGGCAGTTATGGACTATAGTCATCTATAAGTGTCAGTTATTTCAAGGTATTTGATAGTGTTCAAATTTTCTATATGTATAGCCAATTTTTTCTTCTGTCAGCTGCCAAGAGAATAGTGTTAAAATTTTTTACTTGTGATTATGAATTTCTTTCTTTTTCAGTTGCTCTTCATTCATTTGAAGATTGCATGAATTTGCTCTTTTCCATTTATTTTGTCTTGGAGTTTCCTTTGTCTAATATTGGAACAGTAATACTAGCTTTCTTGTATTTTCTGTGTCCCTGGTTTATGTTTTCCCATCCTTTTGTTTTCAATCTGTTTGTGTCTTTATATTTGAAGTGTTTCTATTTTAGACCTCATATAGTTGGGTCTTATGTTTTGATCCAGTTTGATAATCAGAACCTTTCAATTGGAGTCTTAAGTCTATTATATTAAATATAATTATTTGTATGATTGAATTTATGCCTACTATCTTGCTATTTTTTTCGATTTGTCCCATCTAGGTTGTTCCTGTATCCTAACTTTGCTTCATATTTTGGGGTTAATTGAATCATTTTTTAGTATACTGTATTTTAGCTACTTCTGTGGGTTTTTGTTTAGAGGATTCTGTATGGATTATAACATGAAACTTTAATTGATAACGATCCACTTAGAGTTAATATCGTGTACTTCATGTAAAATGTAAAAAACTTGAGGCAGTTTTGTCCTGTCATTGTTATTTTACATCTATGTATGGTATACAATCACTACAGTATTTCCTTTCTATACTTAGTCGTCTTTTAAGTTAAGAGAATATAATAGAGATTTTTGTGATTACGCACATATTACCATTTCTACCTTTTGTTTTTTTTTCCTTTTACCACCTTTGTCTCTTTCCCTTCAGCCTGAAGAACTTCCCTTAGTATTCCTTGTAGTAGAGTAGTGATGAAAATGATTATCTCATCTTTCTTTTGTCAAAAAGTACATTTTACCTTCATTTATGCAAATATAAAATTCTATGTTGACATTTTGTCATCTTTCATCACCTTCAACATGATGACCCATTGTTTTCTGGCCCTCATTGTTTCTGGTAAGAATTCAACCATCTTTATATCATCATTTACATGCATTTAATGTATTTCTTTTCCCCTATACCTGCTGTAATGTTTGTCTGTATTTTTACTTCTGGGTGTGGTTTTCTTTGTATACATCTTTGGTGTTCACTGAACATCTTGATGTATAGATTGATCTTCATGATAGTTAAGATATTTTCAGCCTTCATTTTTCTTGCACTATTTTTTTTCGTTTTTTGCCCTTCCTCTCCTTCTTTTACTCTTTTTTTTCCTTTCATTCTGGACTAAATTGAATTGTATATTAGGATGCTTTCTGTTGTTGCACAGAACAGTGATGCTCTGCTCATTTATTTAATCCTCTTTCCTCTGTGTTCTCCCAATTAGATGATTTCTGTTGAACTGTCTGAAGGCTAACAGACCATTTCTTCTGTTGTTTCCAATTTTGCTTTAATTTTTCATTTTAGTTCTTGTTCTTTTCCATACTAGAATTTCATTTGGTTCATTTTTATTACTTCTGTTTCTCTGCTTATAGCCTTCCTTATCTGTTCACTCATTAGGAGTTTCTTTTCTTTTAATTAATTGAACATATATTTAGTAGCTGTTTTAAAGTCCTTATCTCCTAGTCTTACATCAGAGCATCTTAGGATATGTTTCTATTTGCCATTCAAGTAATTGGAATCTCAGAAGAAGAAAAAAGAGTGAGGCAGAAAAAAGTATTTTTAGAAATATGTTGGTTAAAAGACTGTTTTTACCTTTTCTTTCAATATTGGAAACCTAGAATTATAATACGGGGCTATTGGAGTTTTAACGTATATGGATGTAACCTGTATTACAATAGGATGGATGAGGAACACAGGATGGGACAAGGATGAATGTAACTATACTGATACATAATTCTTCTATTTTCATGAATGGGTATTTTATTAATTTGAAGTAAACCATGATTATATAAAAGTACCTATTATAACCCTAGAACAATCACTGAAAAGTGTAGAGAATTATAGCTAAAAAGCTAATAGTTAAATTAAAATGTAATAGCAAAAACATACATTAGTAACTCAAGAATGTAGGAAAGGATGAAGAAAGAAACAAACAATACAGGGACAAATAGAAAATAAACAGCAAAATGGTAGACTTAAATCCAACCATATTAATAAATACTTTAGATTTTTATTTTTAATTGCCTTGATTGGTCAAGTGCTGGGTAAAATACTTTAAAGATCCTTTCTACTATGAAATTTTCTTCAAATTCCATGGACTTTGTGAAATTTTTGCTTTATAAAGTTTGTTGGTATGTTATTTATTCTTCATGGGTTCAAATCAGGTTTATCTTCTTGTGGATTGTACTTTTGATCAATTGAGAATAACCATTCATATTTTTCTCTTCTACGATTTGTTTAATCTCAGATGTCTCCTTTTTTGTAAAACATTTAGATATGTTATATTTTTAAAATTTTAATAGAAGTATTTTTGAAATTGACATCCCATTATTCTTATATAAAAGATTGGAGATTGTTTTTATTTACCTTTGTTATTTTATTTATATCCTTTATAATTCTTTAAAAATACTTTTCTCTACTTCATTTGATTTTGAACTTTTCTTATATAGCTTGTATTTCTCTCCTCCATTCCATTCATTTAGTACATATATTGCATGTGTTTTTTGATAAGTTTAGGTTACTTACATATCTTTAAATAATATGAAACCAATATCATTTTTTTATTTCTTCAACTTAATAGAGGTTTCTTTGTTTGAAAGAAGAAAAATAACTCATCAGTATGATTACCTTATTCATGTAATAAAATAACTAATGGTAATGATAATGAATGTTATTATTTATTGAGTGGTTCCATAAAAGTGGTAGAAATTCTGTGCTAAAATATGTGTAAACTTTGTATTTAAAAATGTTTTCCAATTATCCCATGAGATATGTAATATAATGTCATTAATTTTACATATAAAATACATGCTATATGTGCATGTGTGTGTTTGTGTATGTGCTTCTATATAATGAAGATAACCATACTATCTTACTCAAATTATTCTTTTTAGTATTAAGTGACTTTCAGTAAAGCAATTTGTAAAAAGTTTGGAACATAATATAGAAATGGTAGTCATCGTAGTAATTAATTTAGTCATTATTTTGAACCCTGATGTATCTTACTGGAGACATATGTGATTAACCAGTATACTTTAATGCTAGCCATACTCGAGACACATATGGTGGGCAGAATCTGGAATTTCAATCCTATGATCACATATTACATTTGCATGATTAGATTAAATTGCAAAATCTATCCAAGTGTATTAAATTACATCAGGTCATTGAATGTATTTCATAGTCACATTATGTTTTCCAGCCATAGAACTATAAAATCAGTCATTATATGATGAACAGAAGTTGGTGGTCACCTTTTCCATGGTAACACATTCATGTTATTCTTTATCTCTTTTTTTCCATTGGCAGTATTATTTTCTCGAGAATTGTTCAAGAAGCATTCATGAAATAATTCCTCAATCTTAGTATTATTGCCCTTTCTTTGCTTTTCCCTGGAATTATTTGGATCAGTCAGATCTCTTAGTACTAAGCAAAACACAAAGTACCTTAAGGGGAAAGTAAAGGGATTCATAAGCTTGATGAAGCCTGGCCTCAGACTCAGTGACATCCTGGATCTGTAAAGAAGCACTCTTTTGCTCCCTTCCATCTCTTAGTTCTACTTTTCTCTGTTTTAATTTATTCTGCAGTTATTTTTATCTCCAGTTGATGGCCAAAATGATCACTTGCAGCACTGGGGATTAAGTTCTTATATTTACAAATCTTAGTTAAAAGTAAACATTTCTCTCCTTGTTCATATAGAGTGGATGGGCTTGTGTCAGGAAACTAAATGTCTTAGTTTGCCAGGACTACTGTAAGAATTCCACAGACTAGTTGGCTTAAACAGTAAAATTTATTTTCAGGTCAGAAGTCTGAAATCAATGCATCAGTAGGGCCATTTTTTCTCTGGAGTCTATAACATTCTGGTGGTGGCTTGCCAGTTATCCACAGTTCAGTCTGTTTCTATCACATGACCATTTTTCTCTCCATCTCTCTCCTCTACATTGTGTCCAAATTTCCTCTGCTAATAAGGTTTTCAGTCATGTTGGAATAAGACCCACCTTGATTCAACTTGTCCTCACCTTAACAATGACATCTTCAAAGATTTGTTTTACCAATGGGTTCACTTTCATGGGACCAGGAGTGAGGACTTAAATATGTCTTCGTGGGGGGCATGATCCAATCCATAACATTAAGACAAGCACTGACCCAGGAATTGGAACTCTGGGTAGCCTTGGTCTTCAACCCAATAGAGGTGTGGAATCTCATGAATATCAGCTCCACTGGAGCATTATGGTCTGGAAGAGAATATCCCTGCAGAGACAGGAGAAGGAAATACACACAAGGCCAGGCCTATAAATAATTATCACCACCCACCACTTGCTTGCTAAGTATTCTAATGTCTTTATCCCGTATATGTCATGTTAATAAGTATCATCAGCTTACGTTGTCAAAGGATCCTGTCTACAATCAAGTAACATAAACCTTGTGGACAGCAGCAAGGATTCCCTCCTATAGTGAGTTCATTGGTCAGTTTGATCAGCAGTTTCTATTTTGCTTTTTTAGTAGAGCTCAGTCATCTAGGTGTCTTAGAATTTGCAGCATGACAATGGTAGCGAGTTCCTTCATTGTAGACTGTTGTGATTTAGACATTGATTTTATCAGCATTTCATGGAATTGCTGGATTTTTTTTTGGTTAGGTTTTAGGTTTCTAATTTGCATACAGGATTCCTTTGGAAGGCCAGGCTACAAGACCGTTTGATTGAGGCACCTTTTCTTATCATGGTATTTAAAATGGGACTCCACCTTTACAGAAAAGAAAATGATTCCTTCTGTCTTGACTTCAGGCTGCAGTTGAAGGGTGAGTGGTACAGCTGGAGGTATTGGAAAGGGTTTTCCCCATCTCACTATGAATGTTGCACATTTTCTAGCTTCTGACCATCTGATCCTCAGGCTTCTTATATTTTATCTGTAAGCAGAAAAGCCTTCTGCATGCAGCTTCAGGCTGTTCCTTATCTTCATAAGGGCAGCTTGGAGTGGCACTTAAAATGGCACTTATTCCTTTGTGGCAGCACAGGCAAAAAAATATATATATATATAGTGATGTATATGCATCTATCACACCTGTAACATCATGACATTTTTGGATAAAGACTGAAAACCAGGCCTTGAATATACAAAATGCTATTTTAGTGCTTTCATATGATCTCTTAATTGATAGTTTCCCATGATGCTGGTGGAGGTCTTTTCAGTGTTAATCACCATGATTCAGATCTACTATTTCACACTTACTTGAATTAGAAACACCCATCTTATTGAGGCATCACTTTTGCCATTAGTATGTACTCTATATTTTCCCCCAAGTGAAATAATCAGTTCAGTATCCCTTAAGCCAAGGAAAGTTTGAGTCCATAAATTGAGGAAGAACAAGCCCACCTAAAGTGGTTAAACAATGTAATTGAGGCTTTATGTGTCTCCATTTCCCAGCACTGCTTCCTCTCCCTTGGCTCTATTATTCAATCCTGGCTCACATTCTTCCTTCCAGTTTAGGCTAACTTGAGAAGTCCTTTATCAATCACACTGACTTGTGTACCAGTGCTTTCATGCTGTGTCTACATCTTTAGCAAAAGGATTGGGCAGCTTGGTTGAAAGCCCAAGCATGTCCACAAGGAATATGGTAGAACTTCCTCGAAGGAAAGAGTGAGGAAGGGAAAGTTTGCTAGATGCAGAAGTTATTGAAATTTACCTTTGATTTCTTTCCATTGAATTATGAGTGAGCCTTCTCCAACCCCATCCCCATCCCTGCCTTCCTCCCCTCTGTCAACTGCATGTCCATCACCTCAGCTGTACTCTTTTCAAGATGGTTGTATAAGGGAGTATATACAATTAGCATTTCTCCTAAAACATATTAAAATAAGCAAAAGAAACAAATTTGAGTAGGAAACTCCCATTTTGATATAGAAATAGGCTATTAGCCTGGAAGGGGATTATCCAGATAAGTGAAAATAGTGCCAATAAAGGAGAAGACTGGTGGCCATTGCAATCCTCTAATTGCAGTCACAGCTCAGATTTCTTCATTTAAGTCTCAGGCATATAAAAACATAAATACACCATCACCAACTCTCAACTTGAAGAAGCAATTGCTGGTGTCCTGGATAGGCCGCAGGGGAAACAGTAATATCTGCACATTTTATTTACAAAATTAAAAAAAAATTGGCAATCCTGGATATTTTCTGTCTTTGGTTCCTCATCTGAAATTTCTGCTTGAGAGAGGCATAGCTGGTGTGAGAAAGTAGGATATCTTAGGATGTCCCAAACTTTTCAGAGAAGGACTGACTTTCCTCTGCCCTGATGTAAAGAGTAGTCAGATTCATCATTAACAAAGTTAAAGGTATAAATCGAGGGGGAAAATGAGAAAAAAAAAACCCCACTGTTTTCTAAGTAAAACACTAAAAAGTTGCACTGTCAGTCTTAGAACCAGTTTGCAGTTTCATCCCCCTTTCATTTTCATTTATATTACTGTCAGTGCTTCTTTCATCTCTGATATGCTGTACATTCCTTGAGATTGTCTTTTTTATAATTCTGATATCAGTGCTTTACATTCTTTCTGATTCATGGCATGTATTTAATAAATTCAATTTCAATGCTTGGAATGTTTTATTGAATGAAGAATGGAAATTATATATATAGCCACATGTATGTGTATATATACATATATTAACTATATATAAAAATCTATACATAGATTAATGAATTGAAAAAATTTTATATATTATATATATATATCTTATTTTATATATACAAGCCATCTGTTCCTTCAATACTGTGAGTTTCATTGAGTGTGAACAAATGTGTAAAGGCCAAAGAACAGTGAAGGAAGCTTCTTAAAGGTAAGTATCAGAAATGCAGATGGTTGTGATATAGAGGGTAGGAGGGCAGTGACAGCTTCACAGCAGCTTTCAGCACTACACTGATTCCCATAAAGCATCCAGGAGTCATACGCATAATTTTCTATTTGGTACAATGCCTGGCACAGAGAAGATACTTCAGCAATGTTTACCTATTGAGTGAATCACCAAAAGCATGAATGACTGAATGAATGGACAAGAAGATTTGTTGCTACCTTTCGTGGGAAGTTTCTTGTAGTTATGACCTCCAAGAAAGAGAGACTCCTATCTGGAGTGAGTCCATAGCTAAAATTGTGAGGTCACAATGGATTTCTTTTTGTTTTTGTTTTTTATCCTACCATTAGTGAAGAAAATTACAAGCATAATACTAGATTGCTTCATTTGGCGTGTTCTCTTCACTTTTGTTGTTAGATTTATATTCTATATTGATTGAGCAAATAGATGCACAAGTAAATGTGATACCAACAATCCTATCATTACCATTTATTGAGGCTTTGTTATATGCCAGCCACATGCTACAAATGGCATCTGTCATATTTCTCATATACATCTACATGTGTACATCTACATGAGACTTAGACCCATTTAATTTTAGAGAAAATCTAATGCTTAGAGATAAAGCCAAGTGCCTCATGACATACATTGACCTAGTGGGAGAGTTGCTTACTTCTACAGCTTTTGCAGAATCCCCATACAATAAAAATGTAAGCTTACCCCCTCACACACTCTTTCCTACCTGCTTTCCTCTGCTTTTCATCCTACTCCTTTCTGGGAAGTGTCAGGCATAAAATTAATACAGTCCATTTCTGTGTGTTACAGCTGCACACTCAAAAATAAAAACCCCCAAAAATTTTAAAACAAAACTGAAATTAAAACAAAAATATGTTGGAGTTCTCTCTATGGGATTTGTGTTATTTTTGTAACTGAACTTTCAGTTTCAAAGTATTTCAAAATAAAAAGTATTTTAAAGATTAAAACTAAAAAAAAAAAATACAGAACAGCTTCTTGTATGTTATTAAGTAATCAAAGACAAGATGAAGGGTATGAAAGTAAGGGAATGTGTAATTTAATGAAATCATATGCAGGGAAGAAAAGTAATGGCGTGAAAACAATGGAAGAATTTTGAAGCTTTTTTTGGGGGTGGGGTGGGGGGTGTTGCATGGTCTGGTAATCGAACCCGGATCTCCGGCATGGAAGGCGAGCATTCTAATCACTGAACCACCCATGCACCTAACAGTGGAAGAATTTTAACACACTGTTTTGTAGCACCCAGTCTGTTCTATCCTCTATGGTTGCTGCTTTATATAATTCTGTATAATCTTTACACCAAACCTAAAAATAGGTATTATAGATGGAATTTCTTCCATGTAAAGTAAAAGAAAACCAAGGCAAATAATTTGTATGTAGCAATATATTTCTCTAACTCTGAACTTCTAGACACAAAGCCCATGTTCTAGGATAACACTCTGTGTAACAACAAGCAGTACATTTTCAATTCATCCCTTCACCCTAAAAAAAAATATTTGCAGAGCATGTAATATGAGGTAGAAACATTGTAGGTATGTGTGTGGGGAGGTGGGGGGCAGGGTACACCTGTGGGGAAAATAGTAGGGAGCACTGGTAATTATGTAAGTGAAATATTTTGCTAGTTAAAAAACTGCATACTCATTAAGGAAATGGATGCCATAGTAGACTCTCTGGGTTCAAATTCTCATTCACCTTGCTTTCCTGCTTGTCTCTGTTTTGTGGATCTTGACTGAAAGCTGTCTACATTTCATGCAATTATCTACTTGATCTAAAGTTCTTGGATAGATGCCATCCATACTCCTTTCCAAAGACTGTGCTTTTGAGGGGTTCCAAAGATTTCTCAGCCTGAAGTGTCGAGTAATGATTTCAGTATATTTTATTATGGCTCTCTGAAAGACACTCCAAGAATCACCTTCTTGGAATTTTACTTCTCTACCAGTTGCTAACAGTACCTGCTTGGATCCTTTCTATTGGAATTTGAGGGTTGTCTTTCTCTGGTGTCTCCCCCAGATTTTAGGTCAAGTATCCAGAATGTAGATGATGTAAGGATTGTTTAGGAGGATGTTGAGGAAAGGCTATTTGGACCTCTTAATAATAAGACTGAGTGAATTGCATGAGTCACTTGCAATATTTGGCCATGACAGCTTGCAATAACACAGAATCTAGGTGATGTAAGTAGAGATGATATTCCTAGACATGTGGGCTCCCAGAAGGAGTTGAACTCATTATCATTAAAGCAAATGGTAATACCATAGACCATGGGAGTTTAAGAGTCTCTGAGAATTCTGCCAATTTGAGCTTCAGATTTTTGAATATCCTTTCTATTTTCCTGAAGATGAGGGTTACTGTATGACTGGCAGAGCTTTGCAAAGCTCTTTAGTGACAGTCCCAGTAAAATATTTATGCCTGGTAGTATAGAGATAGTTTGGGAATACAAAATCAGGTAATATTTTGCTACCAGTAGAGTTGGAAATCTGCAACAAGATTTTAGTATAACCCTCAAATACTTATAATACTTAACAATTATAATACTATTCAAAACCAAATTCAGAAGGTGTCTATGAAATCCATTTGTAAGTGTTCAAAATGACCTCAAAATTTGTGCTGTTGTCCATGCCCCACCTCTACAGTTTTACCAAGATTATCCTAATGATGATCCACAATTTTAACAGATGAGATATATGCCACAAACACCCTCAACAATTTTAATATAAAGGTTCTCCACCAGTGTTATTAGATTTGAGAACAGTAGACAATTTGTCCTTGATGGACTATATAATTTTGTGTTAAATTATTGCAAGTTACTATTTGAGGTCCTCTCAAACAACCAAACAGTTATCCCTAGAGTTCCAGAGATTATCCTCATGTGGTTTACCTGTAGATTTTTCCCATTGTGTCTTTACTGACTTTGAAGCCAATTGCTGGCATTCTAACAGCCTCTTTGAACCTCTTGAAATATTTAGTCTCTTGGGGTATCCTGAGGACCAGGATCTTACTGAGATCTGCCAGCTGGGGCATCCTCTTTAGCCTCTATATTATCCACTTTTCACGATAGTTTCCTTTTATAATAGCCACCTCTTCGGAGAGCTTTAGATAACTCAAACATTATTTAATGTGCTAACCATTCTTGAGATTTCTGCTGAGATAAAGAACCCTATTCTTAAAACATTCAAAATCATGGACTATACTCAAAGCATATCTACTATCAGTGTGTGTAATAGATACATCCTCTTCTCTCTTTCTTAATGGATCAACTCTGGAAAGTGCAGTGAGTTTGGCCATCTGGGCAATTTGCCTTTGGAAACAGCGTATACCATCTGATATTCTCTTGTTTCTGTCTTAAACTATAGCCAATAAACAAAAAAAGATTAAATCTGGAAGTTCTAAAGGAGTTTCTAATGTATTCAAGGTGTAGATAATAGATGGTATTGGAAAAAAGACCAGTAGGTTTCAAAGTGTTGCAGTAATGAATAGAAATATGTGAGATGATGATGTGAGGTAAAGGAAATTCATAAGAGGTCAATCCTACCTACTGAGAAACATTATTTGTTTTCAGTAAATAACAAATATTATCAAGCATGAGGGAACATCAGATTTAAGGGAACCCCTGAAATCAAGCCAGTAGAAACCTCCACAAAATATAGCGGCTGTGACAATGGCCACTGGATCAGGAGAGAAATTTCGTAAGGTGCCGGTCTCTTATGATTCTCAGGTAGTTGTGTTAGAGCAGTATACACAAATGAGTAAATAATTTTATGATAATTAAGCAGGTCCAAAGTCAGAGAAATGGAGTGATTTCTGAAAAAAAATGAGAGTCCACTGCCTGCCATAGCCAATATGACCCAGAATCCTCTTAATGAACTCTTTCCTACTAGCTTATAAAAGTTTTGAATGGCTTTTAAGCTATAAGGAGTGAGGGATTCACCAACTTGGGCTAAATCATGCCCAAAGTAATGAATTTACTTTGACAAAATTCTTAAATTTTCTTTGGAAATTTTATGCCCTTTCTGAGCTAAAACAGAAAATAGATAGGTTGTGTCAGTCTTAGAGATCACTTCATCTTTAGAATGCAAATATGGTCCATCCACATATTAGATAAGAGTAGAATTACAGGTAAATTCAGGGTTCTTGAGGGCTTTGTGAAAAGTAGGAGGATACTTAGTAAGTCCTTGAGACATAACAATCCAAGTATGCTCTTGGCTTTCTAAGAAAAGACAAGCGGCTATTGACTCTTGATCCAAACGGAAGATGAAAAAAGAATATAAGGAGACAATTTTGGATGTGGTAGTACAGAGGAGAAGGAAATGCCTATTTTCTTTATGGCTCTGATACCCTCAACAAATCTATTTCTCTCACAACTAGGGTTTTGGACTTGGAAGGTAGAAGTGTTATAAAGACCAATTTATAAGGTACAAGGTTTTGTTCAGTCCTTCTTAATGTCCAGGTTTTAGAGAATTCTTTACAAGTTTGTGTAGCAGTGTATGGATAAATCTGAAACTTAATGGTTTTATCCTCAATTATCCTACCTATATTAGTAGAGATTTTGTCACAAAACTGTACAGCACTTCCTTGAGATATTTGATTTGGGCTTGCTTTTGATACAAAGGTCCTAGTAAATCAATATCAAATTAGCTAAGACCTCTTTATGAGTAGGGGAGTCTTCAGGGATTTCAATGGTGAGATCATCCAGAGAGCATTTAACCTGTGATTCCATTTGCAGTAAATCCTTCTCTTATCAGTTGGGTGGAAGGAGGAAAGAATATAATTTAAAGTCCAAGGCTTGCGTGCAGAGAAACCTACCACCTCAGTAGTTTGTTGTCTCTGAGAAAGAGGTAGTATAACAATGGTAAAAATTTTAAAGATCATCTTTAATATTTTAAGAAAATTTTCCTGGTGACTTTAAGGATAAAATTAGATGCTTGCTATCCACTGGAAATATCTTGATTGATCAGATTCATTTGTTTATTCTTCAAATTCTTCTAATGAAAGATAATTATTTTCCAATGTCCTTTATCGAGACTTCCTCATTCTAGGTTAAATGTTTAATGATAAACATTATTATTAAACATTACCATTTTTTAAACATTAAAAAAGACCATTCTAGTCTTTTTTTCTTGCCTATTAAGTCCTCTATTTGTGGCTTAAGTTCATATATTAATATAAGGAAAGATGTCTCTGGGCTTACATCTACTTCAAGATCTTCTGAATACTTGTCTAAAAGTGTTAAAGATCTATCTTTTATGTTGCCACTGGATATATCCTCTCTTGGATTGCAGAACTGAATTAGAATCCAATCTATTTTCATGGGAAAAACTTTAGGGATAACCTTCAAAAGATCTTGTCCAACATCAACAGATCTGGGAGCCCTGGATTATAACTTCCTAAAGCTTTTCCATAATTCTATGTATTTTTTTCCACATTCATATGTTTTTAAGTCCCAGATCTATACCAACTAGTTCATATTTTAGTGGAAACCTCAGGTGCAAAAAAAAAAGTGCATGTAGAAGACATAACTGGATGACCTCATTGGTAGCATGAAAGACCCCAAATCGGGCAGTGTGATGGTGGCTCAGTAGCAGAATTCTTGGCTGCCATGCAGGAGACCCGGGTTTGATTCCTACAAAAAAAGACCCCAAATTTCATAGGAAACCAAAAGGGATCTTAGAAAAACTGTAGATGATTTTTTTCTATACTGATCATAAGGTTCCTAAAAAGGCTTCCTTACTCCTAGGAGACAAAATAATCTCAGTATTTGAGGAGCTCAATAAAAATAAATTGGAGTTCAACCCAGGTTAAGACTGACTTACATCATTGCAGTCAAAGAGACTCCTAACCAGGGGCTAAAGGGATGCCTGAGGAGGACACTGTTTCTGTGTTGAGGAACTTGGACATAGGCTGCAAGAAGGAGTCTGTCTTGAGTGGATCTTGGTGTGATCTCCAAGACTGTTGAATGCTGGCTTCCTGAAAGCATCACCTAAATGTCTTTATCTTTTTTATTATTAATAGACATTTTTGGGCACAGGTCGATTTTCATAAAAATTAAGCAGGAAGTACAGTTCCCATATACAACCCCCTGACCACCCCCCAAGTTTCCCCTACTAACATCTTACATTGGTATGATACATTTGTAATAGTCAATGAATCAATATTGATACATGACTGTTATCTAAAGTCTATAGTTTATGTTAGTGTTCACTTTTTCCTGTGTTGTAGTTATGTGGGTTTTGACAAATGAATAATGTCATAATCTACCATTAAAGTATTCACAGAATAGTTTCACTGCCCTAAAAATGCTCTGTGTTCCACCTATTCATCCGTCTGGCAACCACTGATGATTTTACTGTCTCTAAAGTTTTGCCTTTTCTAGAATGTCATATTGTTGGAATCATACTGTGTATAGCTTTTTCAGGCTGGATTCTATCACTTAGCTATATGTATATAAAATTCTAAGCAGTATGTTGATAAGACAAAGCTGATTTATTCTCACTAGTAAGAAAGAGCATTCCCCAAAAGATCTTAGTAGCATCTTAAAGACAGAAGGGCAAAGTTTGAATACTTATGAGACTTTGAAGTCTCATTTAAAGTGGATATTTTAATACTGAGACTTGATTAAAATTGAGTAAGGATCATAATAAAATAGTTTTAGAGTTAGCGGACAGAGCAAAGTGAGGATTTTGAGGTGAAGGATTCAAAGTCTTGGGATATAAACTGTTGCAGTTTTCTATTGATAAATCGGTGGGATTTTAGAAAGCTCCTGTAATGAATAATGTTATTTGCAATTATTTTCTTGCTAAGAAAAAGTTTCCTGGAATAGTGAAATTATGTTAATGAAGGGTAGAAAATGTAAATTATGTTATAGGAGACAATAAACTATATGGGTGTACATGATTTTGTGTCTCATATGTGCCAATATCTCCCTGTGTTTCAGCACCTCCAATAATTTTACAAGTTGTTTATGACAAAAGTCCATAGAATGGCCAACAAACAACTGGTCCTAGTCATGCATTCATCCCTAAGATTTCATCCCTAAGTGTTCCTAGAACTACTTGGGCCTACTCCTGAACCAGATTACTCTCTTGATGGCAAGCATCTTCCACCAAATAGCTGAAAAGTTATTCTAAGTCATTCCTCATATCTTAAATTAAGCCTTCCCTTCTAAAGTGTCAATATATCCACAACATTGCTCTTTATTCCTTTCCATGAATTTTATCAATTAACATCATCTAATATACAGTATATTATATTTTGTTAATGAATGTTTGTCTCCTTGCATTAGAATGTAAACATACTGAGGACAGGGGTTTTTGCATGTGTCCTTCACTGCCCTGACTGAAGGAAATAAAAATTTATTTAAATCTGAACATTAAATGTTAAATTTGCTTCTACTTCTTGTGTGGTAAGGGAAAAACTACAAGAGAAAATTCAGCTTTATGCTTCCCTAATAGAGAGGTGAAATTATACAGAACTTTGGGGAAGGATGAAATTTAGGTTAAATTTATAATAAGGAATAGTTTGATTAGATAAAAGCAAAATAGAGATGTTAAAGAGGTTAGTTCAAGTAGTGTTTGCTGATTATGGGGATTTAACTTACAGCCAATTTTGACCAGTTTTGCAGTGATCCTGTTAGGGGAGAGTATAATTTATGACTTCTTTTGGACACGTAGCTCATGTCCTTTAGGCAAGAGTGGTATTTTCATCGTCACCACCAAAGCCTGGCATCACCAAGCATGGTGAACATAAAAATTGAAACATAGAACACTTTGCGTGGTAATCTAGTTACTCGTAGTCCTTATATGTGATTACGATTTTTCATAATTAAATTTTTTTTAAATATAAAGAACATTTGAAGAGTAAATTATTGCAAATCATTTAAAAATATTAGTAAGCAAATTCCCTAAAACACAACTAATGATAAAGTCACAAAAATAAGTAGGAAATATAAACAAGCCCTACATTTGTTAAAGATATTGAATTCCTAATTAATTTCTTTTTTTTGTATGCTATGAAGTCCCAATTAATTTCTTTAAAGCACATAATGCTTCTGCTCAAATGTTCTCACTAGTGAAATTCTCCAGGTGTTTAAAGGAAAAAGTGAAATTAATTTTACAAAACTCTTTCTAGGAAATAGAAAAGGGGAGAACATTTCTCTAATTATTTTATCTGAGTAGCTTAATTAGGGTAACTAAATATGACAATAACACTATAAAAATGAAATTTATGGGCCACGATGGCTCAGCAGGCAGAGTTTTCGCCTACCATGCTGGAGACCTGGGTTTGATTCCCAATGCCTGCCCATGCAAAAAAAAAAAAAAAAGGTTATAGAGCATGGGTACTATGAATATATGAATATAGATGCAAATATCCTAAACACAATACTAGTAAGTCAAATTAAGTGAAATATTTAAAAAACAGATAATGAATCACAATCATGTGGGGTTATTTCAGAAATGAAGGCTGTTTGTGTTTTTAGTTTTTGTGTTATTTTAATTCTCAATTAAACATTCAAGACTTCTGGTTTCAGTTCCAACATTTGAAATTCTTAAAGGCATCACCACTGCCCTTAAAACAAGATAAAACTGGATGAACTGAAAATCAATGAATTCCTTAGGCATATCAGAGAAACAAACCTTCAGGGAAAACTGCCACCCTAAAATCTGCAGAGACATACTTATTCAGAGAGATCTAGCTGAGATCTGTCTAGTTGGGGCAGAGGCCAAAGTAGTTATAAATTGGTGGGAACACTTAAATGGTAGTTTTGATGAATATCTAGACTGAATGTGGACTATCACGAAGGTGATAAACTCGTGAGGAGCACAGTTTTAAGGGACTGCCACACTTTTCTAGAATTTACCTTCAAGAACCTCACCAATTTCTCATGGTGAAGATCTAAGAATCATCCCCTCATGAAGAAGAGTAATATTTATGAAACAATATATAGTGTTTCCCATAGCAGAGCCTAATCTGTAGGGGAAAATTTTTTCAAAGAGGCTTATCTCAGTTGAGGGAAAGGCATGCCTAGCACTCCAATCTCCTCTATCCTTCCTGTTTCACCAATAAGAAAAATAAAAAGAAAAGTAGTTAACAGAGGAAAGGACTTCAAGAAAACAGATAAAGAACACTATAGCCAGGAAAGAGAATTTCCTATACCACTAGAAAAACACTTATGAAGGTCATAGCCCCAAGACTAAGGCCCGTTAAAGCACTGAGATTTATTCAGAAGATTATATAACACTTTTCCACACCTTATTAGCCAATCAACACAGCTCTAGTAAAATAACAATGGATTAGAGCTGGTAGAGTTGCAAGACATTCTCTTTGAGGAAGAATACTTACAAAAGTGAAAAGTCAAAAGGGAGACAAAAACAAAGACAATAGAGGAATTTTAAGCTTCTAGTTTCTATAGTAATGGCAAACATTAAGCACAGCTCAACTCCTAGCCAGATTATCATAAATTCTCATGATAAAGAGCTTTTTATCTCTGTTCCTAATATCCAAACACCTCAACAAAAGAATTACAATGCATGCCATATAACAAGAGAAAAACACAGTCAGAAGAGCAAAGCAATGAGCAAAACCAGAACCAGATAGAACACAGATAGTAGAATTATCATATAGGAAATTAAAAATAACTATGATTAACATGTTAAGCGTTCTAATGAAAAAAGCAAACATATATAAGAACAGATGGGTTATGTAAGCAGAGATATTGAAACTATAAGAACAAGTCAAAAGGAAATTCTAGAAATAAAAAAAACACCATAATATAAATAAACAATGTCTTCAATGGGCTTATCAGCAGTTTAACACTGAAATGCAGTGAGGAAAAAAAGAGAATAAAACAGAACAACACCCAAAAACTCTGCAACAATTTCGAAAGGTATGACATAGATGATTGGAATACCAGAAGAAGAAAGAGATTATGGAAAGAATAAACGTTTGAAGTAATAATGGCCAAGAACTTTCCATAATTGATGAGTACCAAACCACAGATCTAGGCAGCCCAAAGAATACATGCAAAAATAAAAATATAAAGCAACAACAAAACCCAAGCCATTTCATACTCAAGCTGCAGAAAACCAAAGGCAAAGGGAAAATCTTGGAAGAAGCTAGGGAAAAAACCCACCTTACCTATAGATGAATAAGACTCAGAATTACAGTAGGCTTTCTCATCTGAAACTGTGAAAACAAGAAGAAAGTAGAGTGAAATATTTAGAGTGTTGAACAACAACAACAAAAAAACCTACTTAGAAATCTATATCCAGCAAAATTATCTTTCCAAAGTAAAGGAAAAATTAGGACTTTCTCAGACAATCCCCAAATGAGGGAATTTATTGATACCAGACTTACCTGACAAGAAATTTTAGAAGTCCTTCAGGCAGAAGGGAAATTATAGAGGTCAGAAACTTAAATCTCTATCTATGAAGGGAAGAAAAAATTGGAAAATTGGAGAATAAAAAAAAATACTATCTATTTTCCTTATAAATAATCTAAAAAAAATCTGTCTTCTGAAGTAATAATACTAATGATTTAATAGGTGGATATAGCATTTGGATAAGTAGAATGAATGACAACAATGTCAACAAGAGATGTGAGGGAGAAATTGGGAAAACTCTGTGTCCTAGTTTGCCAGGCTGCTATGAGAAATACCACCCAATGATATTGCTTAAACAATGGGAATTTATTGGCTCACAGTTTGAGGCAAAAAAAATCCAATATCTAGATATGGTGAAGCTTACTTTCTCTCTGAAGAAAACAGTGTTCTGGTGCTGTCTGCAGGCAATTCTTGGAGCTCCTTGGCTCTTTGATCACAGGACAATGTTCTCTCCCTTTTTAAAAAAAAATTTTTTAAATAATTTTCCACTTGAAGCTTCTCCCCAACTTCTCCTCTGATCCTGGCTTCCAGTTTCTTCTCTTTATAAGTCTTCTAGTACTCTTGGATAAGGCCTACCCTACTTCAGTTAGCCACAACTTAATTAAAAATAACATCTTCAAGAACTCCTAGTTATAATAGGTTTACACCCACAGAGGAGAGGGTTAAGATTAAGAACATGTCTAAATTTGGGTACATAAATTAATCTAATATTCTTTGTTATAATGTACCTGCTCTACACATATACTGTTGTTTGAATGTGGTAGAAAACAGTTACAGACATGATAGACACTAATCCCACTATATCAATGACTATTTTACATGTGAATGGTCTAAAAACATCTATTAAAATACAGAGATTGTCATAGGGGATAAAGAAACAAGTCCCAGTTATTTGATGTTTACAAGAAACTGACTTTGACCTTAAAGATTTAGATGGGTTAATAGAGTAACATTTATCATGATAACACTCATCAAAGGACAGTTGTATTACCTATATTGATTTCAGACAACCAGTCATCAGAACCAGAAGTATCTGGCATAAAGAGGGGCATTACATAATATTAAAGTCACTTCTCAAAGAAGACATAACAATCTTAAATGTGTATTCACATAACAAAAGAGTGTCAAAATGCATGAAACAAAAATGTGTAGACCTGAAAGGTGAAATAGATAAATCCATCATTATAATTGGGAATCTCAATACTCCTCTGCCAGTAATTGATAGATCAAACAGGCAGAAAAACAGAATGTATATAGATGACTTGAACAGCACTATCAATTAACTTGATTTGACCAAGCCCTTATGGAATACACCACTCAACAATATCAGAGTACACATTCTTATCAAGCTTGCATAGAATGTTCACCATGAAAGATCATTCTCTGTGCCATAAAACAGATCTTAACAAATTATGAGCAAAGTATGTTCTCAGACCAGCAAAGGAACAACAATAAAAATTAATAACAGGGAGATAAAACTAGGAAATATTTGGAGATTAAATAACGTACTTCTGATAATAGACAAATCAAAGAAGATGTCACTAGATACATTAAAAGTTACTCTGAAATAGGTTTAAATAAAAATACTACATATCACAATTTGTGGAATGCAGCTAGAGCTGTGCTTACAGGGACATGTTTAGCATTAAATGCATTTGTAAGAAAAGGGAAAAGCTCTAAAATCAATCTAAGATTCCACCTTAGAAAAATAGACAAAACTCTAAATTTAAAGGAAATAAAAGAAAATAAATAATAAAATACGATTAGAAATCAATGAAATTGAAAATAGAAAAGCAGTAGAACAATCAATGAAACAAAAAGCTGGTAATTTAAAGGACCCAATATTGATAAGCCTCTCAACAGGCTAACCAAGAAAAAAGAGAGGACATATATGGCCAATATAAGAATAAAGGAAGGGTCATCAATACTTATTCAGAGGTCTTTAAAAGGATAATATTAGAATAATAAGAACAACTCTAGGCCCACAAATTTGATAATTTAGATGAAATGAACCAATTCTTTGAAAAATGCAAACTACCAAAAGTCACACAAGGAGAAATATGTATCCTACATAACCCTATAGCTAGAAAAAATGGATTAATAACAACATAACTAAAAGAAAGCACCAGCCAGGTCCCAATGGTTTTATTGATGAGTTCTACCAAACATTTAAGGAATAAATAATACCAATTCTCCACCATTGCTTCCAGAAAATAGAATTAAAAGGAAACACTTTCTAATTCATCATATTGAGCTATTACCACCCGAACAACCAAACCAGATAAAGATATTACAAAAACAAGAAAAGAAACTACAGATCAATATTTCTCATGAACGTTGGTACAAAACTCCTCAACAAAATATTAGTAAATTGAACCCATCAGTGAATAGAAGTTACACATCACAACTGAATGGATAATTATTCCAGATATGAGAGGCTATTTCAACATCCAGAAATCAATCACTGAAATCCACTACATAAACAGGTTAAAGAAGAAAAGTCATATTATTATATCTATTGAGGCAGAAAAAGCATTTGACAAAATCCAATTAACAATTCATGATAAAAATGATCAGCAAACTACGAATAGAGGGAAACTTCTTCATTTTGATAAAAACCATCTACCAAAAAAACCCTACAGCTAACATCATACCTAATGGTTAGAGGCTGTATGCTAATTTCATGATCAAGGCAAGAAAGTCTTCTTGCATTACTCCCACTAAACATCTCCTGGAGCTCATAATGAGTATAGCAAGGTCATAGTATATAAAAGGTTCAAAGACAATTCAAAGAAAGAATAGTCTTTTCAATAAATGGGTGTTGGAACAATAGGGTGTCTATATGTGAAAAAAACAGTAAACCTAAACACTGACTTTAAAACTTCCACAAATAACTCAAACTGGATCACAGAATAAAATATAAAATGAAAAACTATAAAAGTTCTGGAAGAAAATGTAGGAGAAAATCTATATGATCTTGGGTTTTTTTTAAAATAAGTTTTTAGATACAATACTAAAAGCACCATCTATGAAAGAAAAAAATTAGTAAATTTTACTTTACTAAAATTAAAAACTTCTCCCTTGCAAAAGACATTGTTAAGAGTGAAAAGAAAAGCCACAGTCTGAGAGTAAATATTTTCAAAACACAAATCTGATAAAGACTTCTATCCAAATATACAACAAACTTAAAAATCAACAAGAAAATAAATAATCCAATTTAAAAATGGGCAAAAAATCTGAACAGACACCTCCCAAAAGAAGATATAGAGAAAACAAATAAGCCTATCTAAAGATGCTCAACGTTATTTGTCATTAGGGAAAAGCAAATTTAAAAACTATAAGATATCGCTGCACAACCTTAAAGAATGGCTAAAATATAAAGAACTGAAAATGTCCGTTGCTGGTGAGGATGCAAAGAAACAAATTATCTTGGTGGTGGAAATGCAAAGTGGCACAACCACTTTGGAACACATATTGGCTGTTTTTTTTTTTTTTTACAGAGTTCAACATAGTCTTTCCATATACCCAGCAACTCCTAGGTATCTTCCTACTGACTTGAAAAACAAAGTCCATACAAAATCCATCATCCAAATATTTATAGCAGCTTTATTCGTAATTGCCTAAAACAGGAAATAATTAAGCTGTCCTCAGTACATGAATGGATAAACAAACTGTTACATCAATACAGTGGATTAATATTCAGCAATAAAGAGGAATGAGCTATCAAGCCATACAAAGGCGTAGCTATACCTTACATGCATATCGCTAAGTGAAAGTAGCCAGTTTGAAAAGGCTATATATTGGACTCCATTTATATGACATTCTGGAAAAGGCAAAATTATAGATTCAGTGAATATCTCAATGGTTGTCAGGGGTTTGGATAGGGATGATAATGAAATAGATAAAGCACAGTGACTCTATTCTGAATGATAAAATGGTGAATACACGACTCTAAGAAATTTATCATAATCCACAGAATTTACAACATAAATTTTAAAATACACATTTTAAAAAGCCATTTCAAAGGCTAAGGAATACCAAGATAGAATACATAATGTGACAATAGACTAACTGTATGATAAAGGTATGAAATGACCTCACTGAAAGGAGTTGGAGGACAAGATGATTACTTCAGCTAACTTTGGAAATGAGCAGACTCTATATTATTAAAATCAAAGGAGCTGTACATAAGCAATACTCTATTTGATAAAGCTTTTACCCATAGGTGAATGGATTAACAATTCTAAAACCACTATATATGTATACTAGAACTGAATAGTTAATTGAATGGATTGCATATAGTGTAAGCCAGATTTCTCACCATTTGAGTGGAAGATTATAAACAAACAAGAGGGATAAGGTAGAATGATCCACAGATAATGGATTAGAGTTGGAAACATCAGTATGAACTCATTTAACTTAATATACATATAGATGGTTGCATAAGAAAATATTTTTAGATATATGCATATAGTTATTGTACACACATATATTTCCTTCCTCTGTGGACACTTCAGTAGCAACAACTACACTTAGCATCCAGATCTTGGTTTCTAATACCATTCTCCAATAAAAGGGTTCCTAGAAGAATGGCTGATTATAGAAGTGGGGAAGGAAATGTAAAAGATGAGCCTAAGGGTGCATGGGTGGTTCAGTGGTAGAACACTCACCTTCCATGTGGGAGACCCAGGCTTGATTTCAAGACCATGCACTTAAAAAAAGAGATAGTCTGAAGCATCTTGCAGAGCCAAAAAGTAAAGAAGTGCATAAAGAAAAGCTAAAAAAAACCCACACCACATTGATGGGGATATTTCAAAGGGACACAGGAGCCAACTAAAAAAAGCTTCCAACGGTTGAAAGGTGGAACAACTTGAGCCACAAAACAAATAGTATATTGGTTTCTAACCCAAAGTATAAAATAAATATCTATGAATTTATACTGATACAAATACTTGAATAAATAAATGGTAGATAATAGACATTTTTTTTGTATAGACAAACTCCAAATAATTTTGTAGACATTTTACTCCCTAGGAAGTGCAACATAGCTCCTCAGTCCTTAAGTATGGAGTCTATGTAGTGACTTACTTCCCAAGACTACAGTATAGAAATGGCAGGGAAAAGGGAAGGGAAAAGTCACTTTACAGTGGAGAAACTTGAAACAAATTACCTCAGCCAAGTAAGTTTAGCATTGACAGTGATAAATCATGTTGGAGATATATATCCTTGATATGATGTGATGGGAATGGCCCTTTATTTCTCTGATCTTTTTCCCCAAAATCCATAACCCTACTACAATCATGAGAAAATCAGGTGACAAATCTCAACTGAGAGATACTCTACAAAATACCCAATCAATTGTCCTCAAAACTGTCAAGATATTAAAAAACAAGAGAAATCTGAGAAAGTGTCACAGCCAAGAGGAGTGTACATAGACATGATGACTAAATATAATGTGAAACCTCAAATAGTAATAGTGGACTAGATAAAAACTATGGAAATCTGAATAAAGTAACCATTTTAATTAATAATAATGTATCAATATTGGTTCATGACGTATGACAAATGTTCCATAGTAATGTAAGACATTAATAATAGAGAAAACTATTGATGGGATATTTGGAAAATCTCTGAACTATCTTTGTAATTTTTTTATAAATCTAAAACGATTCTAAAATAAAAAGTTAATTTAAAACATGAATTAAAAAACAGTCAATGCAATCCACCATAGTGGCACTAGAAGAAAAATCAAATGATCATCTCAAAAAATAAAAAAAGCAGGTGATAAATACAAAACTTAATATATCACTGGCAACTAGGAATTGAAGGTAATTTTTTAATGAAATATAGAATTACAGAAGAATTACAATGCAAACGTTATTGATAAAGGAGATATCAACAGTTTCCCTCTGGGATTGGGGTAAAACAGGAATTTTCTGTCACTATTTCTATTTGATACTAAGCTGGAGCTCCTAATCAGTGCAATGAATCATGGAAAGGAAAGAAGAAATATATAAGGATTAGAAATGCATACATTCCATTGCTCACAGACAACATAATAGCACATATACGAATAACCCAAAATAATCTGAGCATGATTTAGCAAACTTGCTGGATTAAAAATCAAATAAATAAATTGAAATAGCAAACAAGTGAAAAATGACATTTTAAAAAGGTGACATATTCAGGAACATCAGAAATATCAATTGCATAGATCACAAAATATGTGGAAAACATCTATAGTCAATACTATAAACCACTATCAAAAAGAAGTAGATAATACTTTGCAAATGAAAAGATATAACATGTTCAAAGACTGACAAAATCAATAACATATGGATGTTAATTCTCCCCCAAATTCATTTAAAAATTAAATGCAATAACATTTCAAATCCAAATCACATTAGATTTTTGGATACTGTTAAACTGGTTTCAAGAATTATATAGGATGCAGAGTCAGTCAAGCAAAGTCAAGATGATCTTGGTGAGGAGGGACAAAGTTCCATGAGTTATATAACCAAATTTCAAGGCTTGTTATATGGTTGCAATAGTTAAGACTGTGTACCGATGAAAGATTGAAAACCTGCCCAGTGAAAAATAACTCCAAAAATAGATGAAAGATAAAATTCTCTCCAAAAAAAGAGAATTACCCATAACAATATCTATTTTCTCAGAAAGAATGAACCTAATTAACTTAGAGGCCAGTCTTCACTAGTCCAAGGGTCTATTTAGAATTATACCTCTCTGTATTTCATTGAGGAGTATTCAGACTAATTCTGATGAGGAAAGGAAGGTCTATTCAACATTTGGTCCTAGATCTTTTGATGTCAACATAGAAAAAAAATGGAGTCCCTTTTCAAACCATACAAAGAAATCATTTCTAGATGTTATGTACATCTATATATTAAAGGTAAAACGAAAAAGCTTTTTGAACATTACATAAGAGAGTGTCATAATGACTTTGAAGAAGGGAAAAAATTAAAATAAAATACTTGTGCCACTAACCATAAAGGAGACTATTCATAAATTAGTTTGTACTAAAAAAACCTTTTATTCATCAAATTTATATTAAAGGAAGAACCATTATACAAAAGACAAACTTTTATATGTCAAAATGTGAAAGGCAGATAAGACATTTAAATAATTACTTCACAAAGTGGGATATCCAAAAGGCAAATAAGAAAATGAAAAGTTACTCAGTGTCATTAGTCATGAAAGATATATTAATTCAAACAATAATTAGATAAAATCCACACTCAGCAGGCTATCTAAAATTAAAATGTCTAAATGTGTGTGCGTTTCAAATACTGTTAGACAGTACCTACTAAAACACTGAATGACAGTAACATACTTCCAGGTACATAATTAACAAAAGTGCAAACATTTTTGCCCTAAGATAAATATATACAAATGCTTCTAGAAACACCATTTCTAACAGCAAGAAATATTGGAAACAATGTGTTTATCATGAGTTTAAGGGAAAAATATGCCTTGGAATATACACACAGCAAACAAAGCAACAGATAACTCCTAAGTAAATGAAAATGGAAAGGCTAACATACCCGTGGAGAAACTCAGGAGAGGAGCAGTCTTCGTAGTCTCTCTTTCCCTGAGACCGTTAAATGATCTCAGTCTGGACAGGAAGCTGACTAGCTAAGCTTTGTATATGCTGAGGACATCTGAGAAATGGATGAATGACCACAAACAGAGATTTTTGGAGCTAGACCAATAAACATGACATTGATGTACCAAATTCTGGGTTGCAATAAAGTGGGATAATAAATATGTAGGGAGTATGCAGTAGAGCTAAATTGAAAAATTCTTAGCTCAGTATTCATCCACAATATTCAGAGCTGAGCAGGGAAAGGAATCTGAATTCTCAACAGGTAAGAAATACTAGAATGAGAATTAGTCTGAATACTCCTCAATGAAATACAGAGAGATATAATTCTAAATAGACCCTTGGACTAGTGAAGACTGGCCTCTAAGTTAATTAGGTTCATTCTTTCTGAGAAAATAGATATTGTTATGGGTAATTCTCTATGTGTGATCCATATAGATGATAGGATCCTCATGAGAAAAACTTTACTGAAAGGTTTGCTAGGAAACTTTACCTGAACTTTACTTTGATTGGAAGTTGAGAAATTTTGTGATTCATTGGTACCATCTCTATGGTACAGTATTTGGTTGGATCTAAATTTGAAAATAGATAATTTACATTTCAAATAGAATATTTAGTTTGTTTTAAGGTATTATGATATTTGTGGATCATAAATGAACTACACAAAAATGAAGGACCCTGGCAATTGTGACCAGAGGTTTGAGATTCAGGTATGTGATTATCCTGTGGCTTCAATAGGTGCATTTTGAGAAGTATATGCTATGAATGATGCCAGTTGTTTTTGCTCTGGTTTCCAGGAAGATATAAGGAGGGGCTGGCTAATTGTAAATTTTTATTTCTGAATAAAAGCCACTGACAGTCTTTGAGGTACTAATATCTTATTTGCCATGATTTTACTGTACTTGGAGAACAACTAGTCTATAGTCAAAGGACTGTGGCCTTTTAAAAAAAGTAACAACAATCAATATCCCTCTTGCATTAATCACAGTGAGGAGACATGAACAGTGTGAATATGAGAAATAAAGTTCTCATCTTTGGCAACTGCCCTAACTCTATTTACAAAAACAAAGACAAATGGGGAAGAGACTCTTTAACCCCTGGGGATACCAGTTAACCAGTGCACCCTGCACTGAAACTAACAAATCTCCAATGCATTTTAGGATCATGGCTTAAAGATGTCATCTCCAGAAAAAGATTTCAGGACAAAAAGTTTGTAGATATGTGGAGTGCTGTGGTTTGAATGAATGATAAAATTTTATCTTGCTTGAGGAAATGTGATGACAAAAAAGTCATACTCAGTAGGCTTATGCTAAGGTGCAGCCTAGGAGACAGTGGAGGATTCTTTGTTCCATTAAAATAAAAATTCTATTCAGGGGCTTCAGATAATGAATATCTGTTAGGAAACTTGTTTCATCCACATCTTTCTATCTCCTTCCAAGTGAGCAGCTCTTTCTTTTATATTAATCTAGATTTTAGTGCTTCATTATCATGAAGTTTTGAAACTATACCTCAGTTCTTTTACTTACATTGTGTGTTGCAGTAAATCTGACTGGCAGAACATGGGCTATTATGTAGATTAGGGCTGCCTTTGGTGACTGAGAAATTCCACATCAACCACTGGGCTAATGAAAACTTGTCTCTAAGTCATTCAGGTTCATTCTTTCAGAAAACATGAATAGCATTATGGGTTTCTTCTTCTTCGTTAATGGTGTATTTGATGTGCTCCTCATGAGAAAAATTTCATTTTTTACCTGAGCTTGCTTTAAATGACAGTTAATGAAGTTTTGTGATTTATTAGTAGTATTTCTATGGTGGAATATTCATTTGGGTCTAGATAATAATAACAATTATATTATAATAATATAATTAATGTATCATATTATTATTATTATTATTATATAATTATTATATATTATAATATTCCCCTTTATTATAATAATAATTGTAAGCAAATTCACCCTTGTTATAATTCCTTGGCTGCTAAAACAAATACCTTAAATGGGTTGGCTTAACAACAGGAATTTATTGGCTCACAGTTTCAGAGACTGGAAGGTTAGCTTCCTCTTGGGATTGCAGTATCTTCTAGCTGGCCAGCAAACTTTGGGGTTCCTGGGCTTTTCCATCACATAGCAATGCACATGGTGGTATCTTCTCCTTTCTCTTCTGGGTTCCATTGATTTCCAACTTCTTACTGCTCCCTGTGTCTTCTCTCTGTCTCACTTTTACCCTGCTTATAAGGGACTCTAGGAATCTGGATTAAGGCTCAATTTTATTCAGTTGGATCATATCTTAACTGAAGAAACATCTCAAAGAGATCTTATTTACAATGGTTCCACATCCACCAGAATGAGTACAAAGAACAAGAACATGTCTTGGGTACACAATTCAATCCCCCACAGTCTACCCTTTATACCCCAAAAAGATATATTCTTCCCATATTTGAAGTATGTTCATTCCATCACCACATCCAAGAAGTCTTAAATTACTTCAGTAACAATCCTCAGTACACAGTCTCATCAAAATCAGAGTGTGGTCCCTCTGAGGCAAAATTCCTCTCAGTCTGTGGAACTGTAAAATCTACAAAACAAGTTTTATGCTTCCAATAGTCAATGATTGGACAGGTATAGGATAAACATTCCCCTTAAAGAATGGATAAACTGAAAGGAAAACAGGGGTCACAGGTCCCAAATAAATCCAAAATCCAGCAGGGAAAACTCCATTAGATTTCAAAGTCTGAGAGTTATCTAAGGATCAATGTTTTGTTGTCCAGTCCTGATAGATAGATAGCAGCCACACCTCCTCCAAGCCCTTGCACAATGGCTGTGTTATCCCCACACCTTCCCTGAACACGGGACCACGTTGCCCACTCTCTTCAAGCATCAGAATGGTGGCCAGGCTCTCCACAAACACCAGGGCACGGGCCCCACCGCTCCAAGTACTGGGGTGGTGGTACTCTCCCTGAAAATCAGGGAACAAGGTCTAAGCCCTCCAGATGGCCTGCCCACTACAAGCACAGGGGTGGAGCCATCCTGTCCACACATATGTGTGAACCCACTCTTCTGGCCCATAGAGATCTTTACATGAACCTTTGCTTCCATGTTTCTGTCCTTGAAATCATTCTTCCTTCAACTCTTATCTTCTCTGTTCCTTCCAGCCCAGGCTGGCAGTGATTCTGCTCACACAAATTCACAAAAATCTTGTCAGCTTTGTGTGCAGTTTGAATGGGTTCCATTTATTAGACAATAGAACTTTTCAGAGATCCTTCCTGGATACTGCATTTCCAATCCTGACTTCCACTGAAATGGCTGATGTGATCCATGTTCAGCCACAGCCCCTTTAGCAAAGAGTTGGTTTAGGTAAACCTTTACATGGCACGTTGTCCTCTGGGGACTCACTTCCTGAGAGCTCAGGTAGGTCCCTGATAGAACTGCTTCGGGCCCTAGGCTCAGAGTAGGCTATCGGGATTAGCTGAGCATTTCCCATATCATCAATTTCTGGTTTCTTTGTGCTTAAATTCTGTTTTCGGCTTATCTCTTTCCTCTGGCATTATACTTTAAATTGTAAGGAGAAACCAGACTGCACCTTCCAGACTTAGCTTAGATATCTCCTCAGCTAAATATTCAAGTTCATTTTGGTTACAAGTTTCACTTTCAGTTCAACATCAGAACACAATTTTGCCAAGTTCCCTGTCACTTTATAACAGGAATTGCCTTTCTTCCAATTTCTATGAACAAATTCATCATTTCTTTCTCAGGCCTTATAGGAAGTACTTTTAATGTCTGATTTCTACTATTAGTTTCTTCAAAGCAGTCTAGGCTTTTTTTCTATTAAGCACTCACAATTCTTCTAGCTCCAATCCCTGACCCAAATCCAAAGTTGTTTCCACATTTTTAAGTACTTGTCATAGCAGCACCCTACTTTCCATTACCAAAAACAGTTTTACTCTTTCAGCTGTGAAGACATATACCATACAATGGGTTGGTATAACAGGAATTTACTGGCTCATGGTTTCAGTGGCTAGAAGGCTTCCTTCCTTCCAGGGTCAGTACTTTTTGGTTGGTAGGCAATCTTTGAGGTTTCTGGGCTTTTCCGTCACATGGCAATGCACATGTTAATATCTTTCTCCTCCAGTTTCCATTGACTTCCAGCATCTGCCTGCTGCCTCTGGATTCTCTCTCCATCTGACTTTCACTGTGCTTAGAAAGGACTCAGTAATCTAGATTAAATCACAATCCAATTAAGCTGTACCACACCTTGACTCAAATAACAACTTGAAGAGATCTGATTTACAGAATGCGGGCCAAGACCAAGAACACATGAAAACTAGGGTACACAATTCTGTCTACCATAATCCCTATTATATTATTTCATGCTTGCAAAGTATTGTAATGTTTGTAGATTATTGATGAACTATGAACATTTAAGGATTCTGACAGCTGCAGCCAACTAACTGAAATACAGATATTTATTTGTCCATGTATGTAAAATTGAATAAAATTAGGAGCTTCCTGATATATGATTCACTTTTTAAGGAATACCAGCCATACAGTTCTCATCTTTGGTTATTGTCCTACTCCTGCGTTCTTATTTAAAAGCTATGGAGAAAGAGGACTCTTTGACCTCCTAAACTAGGGTACTCTAAAGTTACCCAGACAAACTTGTTTAACCTGCACAAACTCCCATCCACTTTGGTCCAAGGATTTAAAAATATCAACCTTTGTTATAATTTGAAGAACCAAGTGGATATATGAGAGAGAAAAAGCACCAAGGTAAAAACTTCAAAAATGTTTGTGAATTAAGATTTATAAACATTTCAATTGGATAAGACTATTGGAAAGCACTGCTCACTTAGAAGCAGATAACTGGAGATAGAAAAAAATTCCCACTAGGGATTCATTTTATCAAGATCATGAACATAATTTTCATTTTAGTGGCACCTGGAATGTTCCCTAGAGAGGAGTGCCATGGCTTGCATCATAAGGAGATTTGATGACCTAAAAATCATGTCCATAAATATTACCCTGACGCCCAATGTAGTTGTCAGTCTTGGGAAGGGATATGGGAACATTCTAGGTGCCATTACAATGAAAATTAGAAATTTTGCACATATGTTCATTAGGCAGATTAGCCTGTAGTTTTCCTTTCTTATATAGCATCTTTACCTGATTTGGTATTAAAATAATGTTAGCATCATAAAATGAATTAGGTTGCATTCCTTTTTCTTCAACTTTTTGGAAAAGTTTGAGCAGAATTGGTGTTAGTTCTTTTTGAAATGTTTGATAAAATTCCCCTGTGAAGCCATCTGGCCCTGAACTTTTCCTTGTAGGAAAATTTTTGATGGTTGACTGAATCTCTTTACTTGTGATTGGTTTGTTGAGATCTGTATTTCTTGTTGAGTCAGTGTAGCGTGTTTATGTGTTTCAATGAATTTGCCCATTTCATCTAAGTTGTCTAGTTTGTTGGTGTATAGTTGTTCATAGTATCCTTATGAGTTTTTTTTTTAGTTCTTCAGGGTTTTTCATAATGACACCCATCTCCTTTCTGATGTTGTTCATTTGCATCCTCTCTCTTTTTTCTTAGCCAGTCTTGCTAGTGCCCATTGATTTTATTGATTTTCTCAAAGAATCAACTTTTTGTTTTATTGGTTTCTACTATTGTTCTTTTGCTCTCCCATTCATTTAACTCTGCTTTAATCTTTGTTTTTCCTCTTATTCTATTTGCTTTGGGTTAGTTTTGCTGTTCTTTCTCAAGTTCCTTCAGGTGAGCAATTAAGTGCTCAATTTTTGCTTTCTTCTTTTTTTAATATATGCATTTAGGGCAATAAATTTCCCTCTCAGCACAGCCTTTGCCACATCCTGTAAGTTCTGTGATTTTGTATTCTTGTTTTATTTGTCTCCAGATAGCTCCTAATTTATCTAAGAATTTCTTCATTGGCCCACTGGTTGTTTAACAGTGTGTTATTTAACCCCCATCTATTTGTGAAAGTTCTCATTCTTTGGTGGTTATTGATTTCCAGCTTCATTCCATTATAATCAGAGAAAATGCTTTGAATAATTCCAGTGCTTTCAAATTTATAGAAACTTGTTTTGTGCCCCAAGCATGTGATCTATCCTGGAGAATATTTATGATCACTAGAGAAGAATGTATATCCTGGTGTTTTGGGGTGTAATGACCTATGTATGGAAGGTCTAATTCATTTATCAATTGTTTAAGCTCTCTGTTTCCTTGCTGATCCTCTGCCTGGCTGTTTTGTCCATAGAGGAGAGTGGTGTATTGAAGTCTCCTACTGTTATTATTGAATATTTATCCCTTCCTTCAGTTTTGACGATGGTTGTCTCATATACTTTGGAGCTCCTTGATTGGGAACATAAACATTTATGATTGTTATTTCTTCTTGATGATTTATCCCTTTTATTAATATATAGTGTCCTTTGTCCTTTATGCTGGCTTTATATTTAAAGTCTATTTTGTCTAATATTAGTGTAGCTACTCCACCTTTCTTTTGGTTACAGCTTGCATGTAACATCTTTTTCCATACTTTCACTTTCTTTCTTCCTTTCTTTCTTTCTTTTTTTTTTTATACATGGGCAGGCACCGGGAATCGAACCCAGGTCCTCAGGCATGGCAGGCAAGCATCCTTACCTGCTGAGCCACCGTGGCCCGCCCTCCATCCTTTCACTTTCAATCTATTTTTATCCTTGTGTCTAAGATGAGTCTCTTATAAGTAGCATACAACTGGATTATATTTTTTAATCCATTCTGCCAATCTTTATCTTTCAGTTGGTAAGTTCATTCTGTTAACACTCAAAGTTATTACTGTAAAGATGTTTCTTGAATCCACCATCTTATTCTATATTCAGTTTTTTGAGGAACCGCCAAACTGCCTTCCACAGTGGTTGCACCCTTTGACATTCCCACCAACAGTGGATAAGTGTGCCTCTTTCTCCACATCCTCTCCAGCACTTGTCATTTTTTGTTTTGTTGATAATGGCCATTCTGGAGGGTGTGAGATGATATCTCATTGTGGTTTTGATTTGCATTTCTCTAATGGCCAGGGACATTGAGCATCTCTTCATGTGCCTTTTGGCTATTTGTATTTCCTCTTCTGACAGGTGTCTGTTCAAGTCTTTTTCCCATTTTGTAATTGGGTTGGCTGTCTTTTTGTTGTTGAGTTGAACAATCTCTTTATAAATTCTGGATACTAGACCTTTATCTGATATGTCGTTTCCAAATATTGTCTCCCATTGTGTAGGCTGTCTTTCTACTTTCTTGATGAAGTTCTTTGATGCACAAGGTGTTTAATTTTGAGGAGCTCCCATTTATTTCTTTCTTTCTTCAGTGCTCTTGCTTTAGATTTAAGGTCCATAAAACTGCCTCCAATTGTAAGTTTCATAAGATATCTCCCTACATTTTCCTCTAACTGTTTTATGGTCTTAGACCTAATGTTTAGATCTTTGATCCATTTTGAGTTAACTTTTGTATAGGGTGTGAGATACGGGTCCTCTTTCATTCTTTTGCATATGGATATCCTGTTCTCTAGGCACCATTTATTGAAGAGACTGTTCTGTCCCAGGTGAGTTGGCTTGACTGCCTTATCAAAGATCAAATGTCCATAGATGAGAGGGTCTATATCTGAGCACTCTATTTGATTCCATTGGTCGATATATCTATCTTTATGCCAATACCATGCTGTTTTGACCACTGTGGCTTCATAATATGTTTAAAGTCCGGCAGCGTGAGACCTCCAACTTCATTTTTTTTCCTCAAGATACTTTTAGCAATTCGGGGCACCCTGCCCTTCCAGATAAATTTGCTTATTGGTTTTTCTATTTCTGAAAAATAAGTTGTTAGGATTTTGATTGGTATTGTATTGAATCTGTAAATCAATTTAGGTAGGATTGACATCTTAACTATATTTAGTCTTCCAATCCATGAACACGGTATGCCCTTCCATCTATTTAGGTCTTTATCCTTTGGATTTTATTTGTCAGGTCTATCATTCTTTTCCCTCTTTCTCTTTTTATCCTTTAAGTTATCTTTACTGTCACTCTTTAATTCCGTGCCCTCCTCCAAACTTCCCTCTTCTGGCTTTTTGTTTTCTCAGCCAGCAGAACTCCTTTTAGTATTTCTTGTAGAGCTGGTTTCTTGATGACAAATTCTTTAAACATTTGTTTGTCTGTGAAAATTTTAATCTCGCCCTCAGTTTTTTATTTTATTTTATTTTATTTTTTTTACATGGGCAGTCACCAGGAATGGAACCTGGGTCTCTAGCATGGCAGGCGAGAATTCTGCCACTGAGCCACTGTAGCCCATCCTCTCCCTCAGTTTTGAAGGACAATTTGGCTTGGTACAGAATTCTTGGCTGGAACTCTTTCTCTTTCAGGATCTTAAATATATCATACCACTGCCTTCTTGCCTTCATAGTGACAGTTGAGTAGTCCAAACTCAGTCTTATGTGGTTTCCCTTGTATAACAGATTGTTTTTCTCTTGTTGCTTTCAGGATTTTCTGCTTCTCTTCAACATTTGACAGATTGATTACTATGCATCTTGGGGAAGACTTATTTAAATTTATTCTATTTGGAGTTTGCTGGGCTTCTTTAATTTGCCTATTTATGCCTTTTATAAGGGTTTGGAAATCTCTCCCCTTATATCCTCAACTAATCTTCCTAACCCTTTACTCTTCTCCTTCTGGGGCACTGATGATTCTTATATTTGTGCACTTTGCATCATCCATCATTTCCCTGAGACCCAATTCAAATTTTTCCATCTTATTTTCATTTGCTCCTTTTCATGTTCGAAAATCAGTTGCCCTGTTCTCTAGTTCACTTATATTTTCTTCTGCCTCTTCAAATCTGCCGTTGTGTCTCTAGTATATTTTTTATTTTGTCTAAAGCTTCTTTAATCTCTATAATATCTGCTATTTTTCTATTTATTCTTTCAAATTCTCTTCTAGTGATTTCTAGAAGAGGATACTATGCTGGTACCTGTATGTTGGGTGTGAGGTGTGGAGTTGCGGAGATGTGGTGTGGGCACTGTGGGTGCAGGGTGCAGATCAGGCAGGCTTTAGAGCACAGGAACAGTTTGCAGCATGGAGGGCACAGAGGTGGGTCATGGCAGGAGGCAGATGGGAAGGACTTTGCAGATGCCCAGGAGCTGGTGCACAGTCAGGATGTGGGTGGACTCGTGGAACATTGAGGCCATGGATATGAGGGTGTGGCACAGGTGGCACAGAGGTTGGGGCTTGGGAAAGGCATGATATGGGTGTGTACCTTCAGAAGGCGAGGAGTCTGGGGGACCAGGATGTGGATGTGCAAGTGTGTAGAAGTGAGGCACAGTTCGTGGGTTGTGGGACATGGGTCAGAAGTGGGTGATATTGGGTGGCCAGGTCCCTGTTACAGGTGAGCAGGTGCAGAAGGGTTTGAGGCAGGGGTACACACATTTGTGGGGGGTCTGTGTTGCACAGATGTGCATGTGAGCACCTGCCAGGTGTAGGAGCAGAGTGCTTGTGCTGGGTGGTGTGGCAAGGATGTGCACATGTGTGGGCAGGGGATTAGGGTGCAGGGGTCAAGATGTGTAAATGCTTGAAAGGGAGAATGTGGCTGTGTGTAGGTCTGGGGGGTGGGGGCAGGGCGCTGGTGTGTGTGAGTCCAGGAGTTGGGGTCTAGTGTGCATGTGTGCAGAGCTCAGAGGCAGTGCGCCAGGCGTGTGCCAGCATGGACTGGGAGTGGGTGTGGCCTAGATGCACATGTAAGCACTTGCCCAGAGCTGGGGGGCTTGGACAGGGTGTGCAGGTGTGGATGTGCAGATCTGGGAGGACCATAAGCTTATATACACGTGCAGATCTCAGGGTGGGGTGGTGGGGTGGGGTTGTGCCACTGCATGGGCTGGGGGCGGTTGTGGCCCAGGTATGAAGGTGAGTGCTCACAGCCTGGATGTGCTGGTGACTGCCTGCAAGGAGTAGGGAGGGGGAGGTGGTGGTTGATTGGCTGGACCCAGGTACAAGGGTCTTGGAGGAATGGGCTGAAACTGTGCGCTTGTGTAGGAGAAGTGGGTTGGGCTGGCACAGGTGTGTGCATGCTCCAGCCAGTTGTGTGGTGTGGGGCAGGATGCATGGGGCGGAGGGGGGGGTGTCTCTTGGAGCACAGTGAGGTTGCAGGTGATGGGGTTCAGGTGTATGGGATGTGGGGGGAGTCATGGGTTGCAGGGTGGGGGAGCACATGTGAGGTGTTCAAGAAACTTGGCTTGGCTTACTTCTTAATCTCTGCACTTCCTATCATGCACTCCATTTAGAAAAGGGCATTCAGACTGTTTGCACCATAGCTGGATGGTCTCTGGTTCTCTGCATCTCAATTCTTTCAACTTTTGATTGGTTTGTTATTGTCTTCTATTTTTCTTCTGTAGCCAGTATAGGTTGTTCATGGATTTCTGAACTGTCCATTTTATTTAAGTTGTCTAGTTTTTTGGTGTAGAGTTATTCATCACATCCCCTTTTGCTCTTTTTTATTTCTGTGGGTATGGTAATAATGACCTCCTTCTCATTTCTGATTTTATTTAATTTGCACCTTCTCTCTCTCTCTTCTAGCTAAGGTCTTGTCAGTTTTGTTAATCTTCTCAAGGAAACAACTTTTGGTTTTGATTCTCTCTCTCTCTCTCTCTTTGTTATCAATTTCATTTCTTTTTGCTCTAATAGTATTTATTTCTGCTTACTTGAGATTAGTTTGCTGTCATTTCTATAGTTCCTCCCTGCATGTAGTTAGGTCTTTGATATTAGTTTCTTCTTCCTTTTTAATGTAGGCATTTAGGACTGCAAGTTTCCCTCTCAACACTGCCTTTGCTGCATCCCAAGACTTTTGATATGCTGTGTCATTGTTTTCATTCATCTTGAGTATTTACTGCTTTCTCCAGCAATTCCTCTTTTGAACCACTAATGATTTAAGAGTGTGTTGTTTAACCTCAATAACTTTGTGCATTTTCCAATCCTCTGCCTACTGTTGGTTTCCAGCTTCTTTCCTTTACTATCCAAGAAAGTGCTTTGTATAATTTTGATATATTTTAAATTTATTGAGATGCGTTTTGTGGTCCAACGTGTGTTCTATCCTACAGAATGATCCCTGAGCATGTGAAAAGAGTGTATATCCTACTGTCATAGAGTTCATTTTTCTGTATGTGTCTGTTAGGTCTAGTTAATTTATGAAATTTTCAAGTTTTCTATCTTCTATTGATCCTCTGTCTAGATGTCCTATCTATTGATATGGGTGGTATATTGAGGTCTCCAGCTATTATTATAGAGATACCTATTTCTTCTTCAGTTCCTGCTAGTGCTTGCCTTATTTATTTTGGTGCACACAGATTAGGTACATATATATTTGTGATTATTTTATCTTAGAAGATTGCCTTTTTTATTAATATAAAGTGTTATTCTTTGTCTCTTATGCTTGCTTTACACTTAAAGTCTAACTTTTCCAATATTAGTCTTGCTACTCCATCTTTTTTTTTCTGATACGATTTGCATGGAATAATTTTTCCAGTCTTTCACTTTCAGCCTATTTGTATATTGGTTCTGAGGTGAGTCTCTTGTAGACAGCATGTAGATGGCTCATATATTTTCACCCATTCTGCCAGTCTGTGTCCTTTGATTAGGGAGTTTAATCCATTAACTTTCAATGTTATCACTGTAAAGGCAGTATTTACTTTGCAGTTTTATCCTTTTTTTAATGTCATACCTTATTTTTGTCTCCATTCTTATGCTTTTAGTTACTTGAACTGATAATCTTCATTTCTACACTCTCCTCCAAGCATCTCTCTCCTGTCCTTTCATTTGAGACTGCAAGACTCCCTCTAGTATTTCTTGTATAACAGTTCTCTTGTTAGTAAAGCCTTTCACCTTTTGCTTATCTGTGAATATCTTAATCTTGCCTGAAAACTTTTCCAGATAGAAAATTCCCAGCTGACAATTCTTCTCCTTCAGTATCTTGTACATATAAAGATATGTACTCATCTCCATGGTTTCTGGTGAAAATTCATCACTCAGTCTTATTGTGCTTCCTTTGTATGTGATGAATCACTTTTCTCTTGCTGCTTCCAGAATTCTTTCTTTGCTTTCCATTTTATATTCTGATTAGCATGGGTCTTGGAGTAGGATTATTTGGATTTATTTGATTTATAGTATGCTGCACTTCTTGGACCTGGTTATCCATGCCTTTCCTAAGAGTTGGGATGTTCTCAGTCATTATTTCCTCAAACAGTCCTTCTGCCCTGTTTCCTTTCTCTTTTCCATCTTGGACAGCCACGATGTGAATGTTTATATGCTTCATATTGTCAGTCAGTTCCTAGAGACCTTGCTCAAATTCCCCATTATTTTCTCTGTCTGTTCTTTTGTCTGTTCAAAATCAGATGTTCTAGCCCACTGATACTTTTCTTCTGTCTTTCAGAACTACTGTTGTGTGTCTCAAGTGTATTTTTTATTTTGGGGGGTGCATGGTCCTAGAATCAAACTGGGTTTCTTGCATAGCAGGCAAGCTTTCTACCACTGAACTACCCATGCACCCTCTAGCATATTTTAAATTTCATTTATTGTGAAATTTCATTAGATCTGCTTTTTTTTGTATGTTTTCAAATTCTTTAGCTAACCCAGGGTCTTCTTACTATCTTTTATCTCTTTATCTATCTCATTAAATTTCTTTAGTAAATTTGTTCGAACACCTTTAATTAGTTTTCCAGGTTCTGTATCTCCTCCAATTTTTTCATGTGCTCCTTTGACTGGGCCATATCTTTCTGTTTCTTCATATAGCTTTTTGTTTGTTTGTTTTGGCTTATGTTTAGACATCAGATAATCTTTGTGAGTTTAGTCTGAAGGCGAGATCTGTCTTGTCAAACCTTGTGTTATTAATTGGATTTCCATTAGTGCTCCTTCTTGGCACTGGTTCATCAGTATTACTCCGCCTCTGCTGGGCCGGGGACCTATGAAGCTTTACTGGACTCCAGGGAGAAGGTCAGGTAAAGACGCCTAAAACTCTTTAATTGCATTCTCTAAGGGTGCACTTTCCTGGCCTGCATAGCATATGTCCCTATTTAGCCAAAATCCTTTAAATGTCTTACCAAAGGCCCACTTTCCTTACCTGCCAGAGGTTGGAAAGCTTTGGCAACTTATTACCTTCAGCCCTCAGAAGGCTGAGAAACTCATTGCTGACACCAGACAATGCAGAAGGGGAGCCACACTAGGCAGTTTTAAACTGCTGGTGGTCCCAGCAGTGCAAGTTCATGGGCCAAAAAGCTGGTGCTGTGCTAGAATATGTCCTGTCCTATTCTTGGGAGAGTGGACCTCTACTGCCCTTTCAGTCTGGAGCTGCCTACCTGCCAGAGACTGGAGAACCAGATACTCTCTGACCTGAAAATGAGGGATGGGCATCAGAGGCCTGGGCTGAGGGGTGTCACTCTTGATCTCCTGCAGCGATGTCCTTGTCTCTTTGTCCTGGACTTTCTTGGGTGCAGTAGAGCACTTCCTTCCATCTTCATGGTTGCAGATTCATGGTTGCTGACAGTTTCTACTTGACCCTTAGTTGTTTTTCTGGGAAAGATGTGGGCCCAGCCTCCCCTAATCAGCCATCTTAGAACCTCCAGCTTGCAATTTTTTTGCTGACATCTAGGCATCTGATTATCTCTGATGACTTAACTCTGAGTGCCAGTTTCTCCCTCTTGTCTAGGGTTTTATTGTTGATTGGCTTTGCATTTAGGTTCTTCCTTGACAATTGGTCCAACTTATTCAATAGCTTTAGAATAACCCGTGTATAACTATTTAGATTTTCACAGCACTTCATCTGGTTCTTGCCCTGGAAATGCAGCATTACTTTTTTTTGAAAATTAAACTGAAAATTTTATTGAGATATGTTCACATACCATATAACTTATCCGTAATATAAAATCAATGTCTCACAGTATCATCACCTAGTTAGGCAATCATCATCACAATGAATTTTAGAATCATCCATTTTCATTATTCCAAAAATAACATATAGACATAAAAAAAGAAAACCCAAGACACCCCATATCCCTTATCTTCCCTGTTATTAACTTCTAGTATTGATGTAGTACATTTGTTACTATTGTTGAAAGAATATTAAGATAATATTGTTAACTCTAATCCATAGTTTGCAACAGGGTATTTATCCCCTATACTACTCTATTATTAACTTTTTGTACAAGTGTCAAAAAGTACAAGTGTCAAAATATTTATATTTGTAATATTAATCATAAGCATTAGCTACCACAAGGTTCACTGCTATACAGTCCCATATTTTAATATCTAGCTTTCCTTCTGTTGATCTACATGACTCTAATCAATCTCTTTCAACCACATTCACATACATTTCACCACTATTACTTATAATCCCAATAACAGGCTACTGTCATCACTATCCATTTCCTAACACTTAAGTTCAAGCTTGTTAAAATTGTGCATCCATTAGGCAACTGCAAACCATTTTCTAGACTTATACTATCTCTTGGGAACTTATATTATGCTCCCCATAACTCATAGTTTTATGACTGTGAGTTTACATATTCTAAGTAGCTCATATTGGTGAAATCATACAACATTTGTCTTTTTGTGTAAGATTTATTTTACTTAGTATAATGTTTTCAAGGCTCATGCATATTATTGTGTGCTTCAGGGATTGATTCCTTCTTACTGATGAGTAATATTCCATCATATGTATACACCACATTTTGTTTATCCATTCATCTGTTGATGAACATGAGTTGTTTCTGTCTTTTGGCAATTGGGAATAATGTGGCTATGAACATCAGTGTACAAATCTCTGTTTTTATCCTTATTTCCAGATACTCTGGGCATGTATCTAGTAGCATAAGCTAAATTGTAAGGCAACTCAATGTTTCATTTTCTGTGGAACTGCTTAACCATCTTCTACAGCAGCTATAGCGTTTTTACTTTCCCACCAGCTGTACCATTTTTACTTTCCCACCAGCAATGAATAAATATTCCTATTTTTCTACATCCTCTCCAACACATGTAGTTTTTTTCTTTGTTTAATAGAAGGCATTATAACAGGTATGAGATGATATCTTATTGTGGTTTTGATTTGCATTACCCCAATAGCTAATAAAGATGAGCGTTTTTCATGTACTTTTTAGCCATTTGTCTTTCTTCTTTAGAAATTTTCTGTATTCATGTGTTTTGCCCATTTTATAGTTGGCTTGTTTGTCTTTTTATTGTTGAGTATAGAATTTCTTTATATATTCTGGATAGCAAACCTTTATCAGATATGTGCTCACCAGCTATTCTCTCTCAATGAGTTGGCTGCCATTTCACCCTTTTGATAAAGTCCCTTGATGCACAGAATTATTCAATCTTTAGGAGGTCCCATTTACCTATTTTTTTCTTTCATTGCTTGTGCATCAGGGGTAAATATATAACCCCTCATATAACCAGGTCTTGAAGATGTGACCCTATATTTTGCTCTAGGAATTTTATGCTACTGGCTATTATGTTTAGGTCTTTGATCTGCTTTAAATTAATTTTTGCATAAAATATGTGGTAGAGTTCTCTTTCATTCCTTTGCATATGGATATCCAGTTCTTCCATCATTTATTGAAGGACTATTCTCTCCCATTTTGGTGGTTTTGGGGACCTGTGAGAAATCAATTGATCATAGATCTGAGGGTCTATTTCTGAACTCCCAATTTGATTCCATTGATAAATATGTCTACCTGTATATCCGTAACATCCTATTTTGACCACTGTGGAGTGATAATAAGCTTTAAAGTCAGGAAATGTGAGTCCTTCACTTTGTTCTTCTTTTTCAAGATGTTTTTTGCTATTCAATATCCCTTACCCTTCCAAATAAATATAACTCCGTTTCCATTTCTGCAAAGTAGGTGTTGAAGTTTTGATTGGTATTGCATTAAATTTACATATCAATTTGGGTAGAATTGACATCTTAACGACATTTAGCCTTCCTATCCATGACCACGGAATGTTTTTCCACTTATTTAGGTTTTCTTTGAATTTTTTTAAAGAAATTTTTTGTAGTTTTCTTCGTACAGGTCCTTCACATCCTTGTTAAGTTTAATCCTAGATACTTGATTCATTAAAAAAAAATATTTGTATTGATAAATCTTAACATGTAAACATTCCATACAGAATGTATGGTGTACAATCAATGGCTAACAATATCATCAGATAGTAGTGTATTCATCACCATGATCATTTTTAGAACATTTGCGTCACTCCAGGAAGAGAAAGAAAAAAGAGAAAAGAAAAAACATATATATATATGTTTGGGCACACCAAACATATGGGCACACCATGCCCCTTACCCCTCCCCCTCATTCACCACTGTATTTCCATCTACCCAATTTATTTTAACTTTTGTCCCTACTATTATTTGTTTGTTTTTATCCATATTTTTTACTCATCTGTCCATACCCTAGATAAAAGAACATCAGACATAAGTTTTTCACAATTGCACAACACTTGATTCTTTAGTTGTTATTGTGAATGGAATTTTTTTTCTTAATTACCTCTTCAGATAGCTTATTACGAGTGTATACAAACACTACTGACTTTTGCATGTTGATCTTGTAGCCTGTCACTTTGCTGATTTTTTTTTAGCTCAAGGAGTTGTTTTTTTTTTTTTTTTTTTTGGCAGGGGGGATTTTCCAAATATAGTATCATGTCATCTGCAAATAATGAGAATTTAACTTCTTTCTTTCCAATTTAGATGTCTTTTATTTCTTTTTTCTTTTCTTGCCCAATTGCTCTAGCTACAACTTCTAGTACAATGGTGAATGATAGTGGTTATAGTGGGCATACTTGTCTCATTCCCATCACAGAGAGAAGGGTTTCAGTCTCTCACCACAGAATACAATGTTAGCTGTGGGTTTTTCATATGTGGCCTTTATCATGTTGAGGGAGTTTCCTTCAATTCTTACCTTTTGAAATGTTTTTATCAAGAAAGGATGCTGATCATTGGATTGAGAGTAACTTCTTGACCAAAAGGGAGAAAAGAAATGAAGCAAATAATGTTTCAGTGGCTAAGAGATTTCAAATAGAATCAGGAAATTATTCTGGAAGTCACTCTTATGCAAGCTTCAGCTAGATATTACAAAGTGCCACAGTGTGCCAAGCCCCAACCTACAGTATTCCTGAAAAACCTAAAGAGAATACCCTGGGTTTTATATAAGACTCTATAAAAGTTTTATTAGTAAGTTTATTTCTTTCAGAAATGTAAGATCTCCAGATTGTTTATCTGTCAGATAAACCCTGAAAATCAGAGGCACCAGTCTCTTCAAGAACATCAACCAATTTCCTTCTTATACCCCATAAGGTCACCACCCCTTTCCAGCATGAATAAATTAAAATGGTCATTGCCAAGATATTCCTGCAGATTGAGGGAATGATCAAATGAGAAGGAGGAAGTATAACTGAGATTAGGATTTAACAAATGATTATGACTACTGACTCATAATATAGATATTTTCTTTTAGTTTTTATGTGTTAGAATAGCTAGAAAGAAATACTTGAAACTGTTGAACTGTAATCTAGTAGCCTCAATCCTTGATAATGATTGTATAATTATATAGCTTTTATTGGGTGAACTTGTGATGATAAAAATCTTGCGAATGGCACTACCTTTATCTGGTGTTTGTTTGGACGAGTAATAAAATAAAGACAAAAATTAATAAAGGGGCTGCAAAGGATATGGGATGCTTTGGGTTTTCTTTTTTTGAGTAATAAAAGTGCTCAAATTTTATTGTGGTTATGAATGCATAACTATATGATGATATTGTAAGCCATTGACTGTATATTTTGGTTGGATTATACAGGGTGTGAACATATCTCAATAAAATTGCATTTAAAAAAACAAAAAAGAAAGAATGCTGAATTTTGTCAAGCGCCTTTTCTGTTGTCAAGCAAGATGTTCTTGTGGTTTTCCCCCTCTTACCACATTTGTTAATGAGGTGTATTACATTAACTGATTTTCTTGTGTTGAACTACCCTTGCATACTTAGAATAAAACCCACTAGATAGTGGTATATAATTATTTTAATGTGAAACTGGATTGGATGTGAAAGTATTTTGTTGAGAACTTTTGCATCAGTATTCACTAGGGAGATGTTTTCCTTTATTTTAGTATCTTTCTCAGGACTTGGAATTAGGATGATGTTGACTTAATGTAATGAGTTAGGTAGTGGTCCATCTTTGATAGATTGGAAGCGTTTGAGCAGGAATGGTATTAATACTTCTTGGAGTGTGTTCTAGTTTGCTAGATGCTAGAATTCAACACACCAGAGATGGATTTGCTTTTAATAAAAGGGAATTTATTTCATTAGTTCTTCAGAGGAAAGGCAGCTAACTTTCAACTGAGGTTCTTTCTTACATGGGAAGGCACAGGGTGGTCTCTGCTGGCCTTCTCTCCAGGCCTCTGGGTTCCAAGAACTTTCCCCAGGGTGATTTGTTTCTGCATCTCCAAAGTCCTGGGTTGAGCTGTGAGTGCTGATATGAGGTATGCTGAGCTTCTTAGGCTGTGCTACATTGAGCTTTCTTATTTAAGCATCAGCCAGTTAAATCAAACATCATTCATTGCAGCAGGCATGCCTCCTAGCCAACTGCAGATGTAATCAACAGCAGATGAGGTTCACACACCATTGGCTCATGTCCACAGCGATAGATCTAGGCACCTTCACCTTGCTAAGTTGACACCTGAATCTACCACAGAATGTTTGGTAAAATTCCCCTGTGAAGCCATCCAATAATGGGCTTTATTTTGTAGGGGAAGCTTTTATGGTTGATTTAATCACTTTACTTTGTAATCAGTTTGCTGAGACCTTCTATTTCTTCTCAAGTCATAGTAAGTTGCTGGTGGGCTTCTAGGAAATTGTCCAGTTTATCTAAATTGTTTAGCTTTTTGGCATGCAGTTGGTCATAGTAAATTCTTATGATCTTTTTTTATTTCTTTGGGGTCAGTGGAAATGACCCCCATCATTTCTGATTGTATTTATTTGTGCTTCTCTCTTTTTGACGTTATCAGTCTAGTTAAGGTTTTGGCAATTCTATTAATCTTCTGAGAAAAAAACCTTTTGGTTTGTTGATTCTATTTTTTTCTCTATTTCATTTATTTCTGCTTTAATCATTGTTATTTCTTTTGTTCTGCTTGCTTTGGTTTTAGTTTGCTGCTTTTTCTCTAGTTTCTGCAATTTTTCAGTTAGGGCTTTGGTTTTTTTAAAATTTATTTATTAATTAAAAAATTAAGAAACCAAATAAAACAACAACATATATAATCAGTAATTCACAATATCATCACTTAATTGCATATTCATCATTTCTTGGAACATTTGTATTAATTCAGAAAAAGAAATAAAAAGACAATAGAAAAAGAAATAAAATGAAACCAGGAAAGAAAAAAAAAAAGATTATACCTACCATACCCCTTACCCCTGGCTTTCATTGATCACCAGCATTTCAAACTAAATTTATTTTAGCATTTGTTCCCCCTACTATTTATTTTTATTCCATATGTTCTACTCCTTTGTTGACAAGGTAGATAAAAGGAGCATCAGACACAACGTTTTCACAATCACACAGTTACATTGTGACAGCTGTATCATTATTCAATCATCCTCAAGAAGCATGGCTACTGAAACACAGTTCTATATTTTCAGGCAGTTCCCTCCAGCCTCTCCATTACATCTTGAATAACAAGATGATATCTACTTGATGCATAAGAATAACCTCCAGGATAACCTCTCGATTTTGTTTGGAATCTCTCAGCCATTGACACTTTGTCTCATTTCACTCTTTCCCCCTTTTGGTTGAGAAGGTTTTCTCAATCCCTTGATGCTAAATCTCAGCTCATTCTAGGGTTTTTCTCAATCCCTTGATGCTGAGTCTCTGTTCATTCCAAGATCTCTGTCCCACGTTGCCAGGAAGGTCCACACCCCTGGGAGTCATGTCCCATGTAGAGAGGAGGAGGGTTGTGAGACTGCTTGTTGTGTTGGCTGGAGAGAGAGGCCACATCTGAGCAACAAAAGAGGCTCTCTTGGGAGTGACTCTTAGGCCTAAATTTTAAGGAGACTTGACCTATCCTTTGCAGGGTTAAGTTTCATATGAACAAACCCCAAGGCTGGGGGCTCAACCTTTAGCTTTGGTTGTCCACACTGCTTGTGAGAATATCAAGAATTCAACTTGGGGAAGTTGAATTTCTCCCCATTCTCACCATTCCTTGAAGGGGGCTTTGCAAATACTTTTCCACTCGCTGATTGAATCACTATGGGATTCGTCACGGCATCACTGTGCACAAACCAACAAAATCTCATGTCCTACCTGAGATTCCAAGTACTTATGGTGTTCAATCAAACTATCTACATAAGGTATATTAGGAAATGCACTAGTCAAAATATAAATTTTGTAACAAACATCTTTTGCTTTAGTCTCACACATAAGGTGACATTTTAAATATTAGTTACCATCTATTTTCAGCACCCTGCAATAATGACATTCCTTTGTTCTTCCTCATGCAAAAACATTTTTTATTTGTACATTGTACATTTCACTATTATTATACACTCTACGCATTCCTAGATTATACCATCTCAATCTTTAACCTCTATCTTTCTTTCTGATTTCATTTATGTCCCCAGCCCTCCTCCCTCTATCATTCTCACATGCAACTTCATTCAGTGTTTTAACATAATTGTATTACAGTTAGGTAGTATTGTGCTGTCCATTTCTGAGTTTTTGTATCCAGGGCTTTGGTTTTTGCTCTTTCTTCCCTCATTAATGTTTTTATTGTGAATTATAACATATATACAAAAAAGCAATATATTTCCAAATACATTTTAATAAGTAGTTACAAAACTGATTTCACAGTTTGGTATGGGTTGCAGTTCCACAGCATCAGGTTTTTCCTTCTATCTGCTCCAAGACACTGGAAGCTAAAAGAAATATCAAATATCATCCAGCAGTCCTACGCATTTGCTAAATCCTATCTTCTTGTTATAACTCCACCTTCTCCTTTGTTCCTTCTCCCAATCTTTAGGGATATCTAGGCTCCTCCCATTCTAGCTTTTTCATGTTGGAAAGGGGTCTTATAGTATGGGACAGGGGATGGGTTAGTTAATGTTAATGTTCTTGGAGAAGCTAGCCTCTCTGGGTTCAGGACTTATTTGGCTTAGGAATCATCTGGAGGTAATAGGTTTATGGAAAGTAAACTTAGTGTATGTAACTTTTATAGAATCTCAGGTAGAGCTCTAGGTGTTCTTTAGGGTTAGCAGGCCTGATGTTCATGGGGTTTGGCAAATCATGGTAATTAGCAATATCTAGCTGAAGTTTGCATAAAATCACCTTAAGAATAGCCTCCAAACTCTATTTGAACTCTCTTAGCCACTGATAATTTATTTTATTTACATTTCTTTTCCCCTTTTTGGTCAGGAAGCCATTGTTCATCCTATGGTACCAGGGCCAGGCTCATCCTTGAGAATTATGTCCCATGTTGCCAGGGAGGCTTTCTCCCCTGGATGTCATAACCAATGTAGAAAGGAATGTAATGACTTTCCTTCCAGAGTTGTGCATAGAGAGAGGCCACATCTGAACAACAAAGGAGGTTTTCTGGAAGTAACTCTTAGGTATAGTTATCAGTAGGCTTAGCTTCTCTGCTACAGAAATATTTCATAAGAGCAAGCCTCAGGATCAAGGGCTTGGCCTATTAACTTGGGAGTTCTAATGTTTGAGAGAAAACCAAGATTTCCCACGTGCTAAAGTGTAAGAGTTCCAATTTTTTTCTCCAGTTCCTCAAGGGACTTTGCCCATACTTTAAAATTATTTGCTGAACATACTGTGGGATATATCTGGTTATTACATTAAGCTAAACAGAATTACAACCCCTCAGTCCCACTCTGAGCTCCATGTGTTTGGGTTATTTAAGTGAGCTTTCCAGGCAGGTTGAGTTAGATTGTGTGCTACAGAAAATTGAGGTTTTGGACAAAATAAAGCTCCCTTCTTTTGTTCTCATACAGTAGGTGAAGCTCTTAAATAAAGATAATATCTTCCTTTCCCCTGTATTCTTTTTTCATTCTTAATTTTTAATTTTTTTCTTAAAATACCAAAAACACCCTAAAAATGCACATTCATAACTTTCGATCATTCTGTTCTACCTATATAATCAGTAATTCACAATATCATCACATAGTTGCATATTCATCACCATGATCATTTCTTGGAACGCTTGTATCTATTCAGAAAAAGATATAAAAAAAAAACAGAAAAAAATTCATACATACCATACCCCAACCCTCCCCCTCACTGATCACCAGCATTTCAATCTAAATTTATTTTAACGTTTGTTCCCCCTATTATTCATCTTTATTCCATATGTTTTACTTGTCTGTTTGTAAGGTAGATAAAAGGAGCATCAGACACAAGGTTTTCACAATCACACAGTCACATTGTGAAAGCTATATCACTATACAATCATCATCAAGAAACATGGCTACTGGAACACAGCTCCACATTTTCAGGCAGTTCCCTCCAGCCTCTCCACTACATCTTGACTAACAAGGAGATATCTATTTAATACGTAAAAATAACCTCCAGGATAACTTCTTGACTTTGTTTGGAATCTCTCAGCCATTGACACTTTGTCTCATTTCACTCTTCCCCCTTTTGGTTGAGAAGGTTTCTCAATCCCCTGATGCTAAGTCTCAGCTCATTCCAGGGTTTTTCTCAATCCCTTGAGGCTGAGTCTCAGCTCATTCCAGAACTTCTGTCCCACATTGCCAGGAAGGTCCACATGCTCATATTTCCCCCCTTTTTTTTCTTTTGCTTGCTGGATTTCAGATGTTCCGTCCTCCAGTTCACTAATCCTATCTTCTGCCTCTCAAAATCTAACATTGTAGGTTTCCATTGTTTTTTTTTAATCTCTTCTACTGCGCCTTTCATTCCCGTAAATTGTGTGATTTGTTTTTTCAGACTTTCGATTTCTTCTTTTTGTTCATTCCTTACCTTCTTTATATTCTCCTTCAATTCATTGATTTGATTTTTGATGAGGTTTTCCATATCTGTTCATACGTTCTGAATGAATTGTTTCAACTCCTGTATCTCATTTGAATTGTTGGTTTATTCCTTTGACTGGGCCATATCTTCAATTTTCCTAGTGTGATTTGTTATTTTTTGCTGGCGTCTAAGCACTTAATTACCTTAATTAGTTTATTCTGGAGAGTGTTTTAACTTTTTTCTACCTAGGTTTTCTTGCTGGATGAATTTGTTTTCTGTCTGTTCTTTGACATTCAGTTCAGCTTTTTCTGGACCACTAACTTAGGTTTTGTTTAACAGAGGAGAATTTTTCAGTTTTTGTTTTCTTGTTTCTTGCCCTGCCTGTATGGTGCCTTTTTCCACTCACCCTTAGGAGGGTCTACTTAGGTTTTATAGACCCCAGCTGGATTTTCCCAGACCAAACTGGCCTCCTGTCAGGAGGAAAGGGTCATCTGCATCAGTTTTCCCTGAGGGTGAGACCCAGCAGGTTGAAAGACATTCCCGTAAAGTCTTTGGACTCTGTTTTCTTATCCTGCCCAGTATGTGGTGCTGTCTGCCTGCAGGTCCCACCAGCATAAGTGATGCTGTTCCTTTAACTTTGGCAGACTCTCTCTGCTGGGGGCATGGTGGAGATAAAGGAGAGGTTGAAGGCTGGTTTCAATGGCTTCAAATTACCAAGCAAGCCCTGGGGTCTGAATCCCTTGAGGGAGGGATTTCACCTGAGTTGGGTCTCACCCCTCTCTTGGGGAAGGTGTCAGCTCCAAACAATCTCTCAAAGAAACTTGTTTCTGCCTATGCCTGGAGCAGTTACAGCCTGAGAAGCCCTGCCACTGTATCCAAGGGCAGACAAGCCTCCATAGAAACATAGCCACAAAACCCTCTGTTTTGTTTTGGTTTTTCTTTTTCCATCAGCCCTGCCCCCTTAGTGCCAGGACAAAAATCAGTGGCCTCCACTTTGACCAGGTTCACCTGAGCTGGGGGCCTATTTTTAGTAGTCAGAATTTGTGAATTAATTACACACTTGAAGCTTAGTTGTGCTCAGCCCCTGCTGCTAGTAAAGTCCTTTTCCTTTCCCCTCTGGGAAGCAGCCTATGGGGGAGGGGTGCTGGCCATTGCGGCTTGGGGAACTCACGGTTCATGGGGGGCGGGTTGCAGCCAGTCTAGCTGGTCCAGATTGGGGTATGCTGTGTGTCCGGTCACTGACGTGGCCCCAGGAGATGTTCTGTACTGTTTCTGGTCATTTAGTAGGTGTTCTGGAGGATGAACTAAACCCCACACTTTGCTGAGCCACCATCTTGGCTCCTCTCCATTTCCCCTGTATTCTTGTTTACTTTAGCCCCAGCCAGATCATCTTCATTCTTTTCGATAATTGAAGCCTGATCTCTTTTTTATATTTATTTAACAGTTGTTGTCTGTAGCAATGCTGACTTTCAGAGCTGCAGAACTCCAACTCTGAGTCTTAGGTCTCACACAGGTACCCAAAATTCTAGGGAAATACCAGGTTATACACATATAGCAAAGCACCTCAGAATCTAGAATTAAGACTTACAACTCTGTACTAAATATGACTGTATATGAGCTTACAATCTAGGTCCTAATTTTCTTATAAGTATTTCCTAAAAACAACCATACAATATTTGTCCCTTTGTTTTGGCTTATTTGTACAACATAATGCCTCCAAGGTTCACTCACTTCATTGCATACCTCATGACTTCATTCCTTTCTGTAGCCACACAATATTTCATCATATGTATGCACAACAGTTTTTCTTTCTACTTCTCAGTCAATGTACCCTTCAGCTTCCTCCATTCATTAAGTATAAAGGATAGTGTCCAAAAGAAATTATTCATATCTTACAGTATCCTTACTTAGTTGTACAATCATCAACACTCTCAATTTTATGCTATTTTCATTGCTCCAAAGAGAAAAATAAAAAAAAATAGCAAACACACCCTCACCAAATCTAAACCTCCCTTTAACTCTTGCTCCCCCCACCACCCAATTATTTACCTATTGTATTCCTGTAGTATTGTTAATGTCTTCCTGCTAACTATAGGTCATAGCATTCAATTATAGTTTTCCCCCATACCCCTTTTTATTGACTCTTTGTACAAGAGTTATACTCTTTTTTTCCTTTTTAATGTAGACATTTATGGCTACAAATTTCCCTCTCAGAACCATATTTGCTGCATCCCATAAGTTTTGATATATTATATCTTTGTTTCCTATTCATCTAGAGATATTTACTGATTTTTCTTGCAATTTATTCTTTGACCCATTGATTGTTCAACAGTGGGTTGTTTAATCTCCATATACTTTTAAGATTTCTGGTTCCTAGTGGTTATTGATTTCCAGCTTAATTCCATTATCATCAGAGAAAATGTTTTATATAATTTCAGTCTTTTAAAATCTTTTTAAGACCTGTTCTGTGCTGCAGCATATGGTCTATCTTGAGAAAATGTGTATCATGATGTTTTGGGGGTGCAATGATCTAAATATGTTGTTAGGCTAATTTATCTATCATATTATTGAAGTTCTCTATTTCCTTATTGATCATCTGTCTAGATGTAATATCTATTGAAAAGTGTGGTGTACTGAACTCTTTCACTATTGTTGTAGAGAAGTCTATTACTGCCTTCAAGTGTGCCAGTATTTGACTTATGTACTTTGGAGTACCTTAGTTAGGTGTATAAATATTTATGATTGTTGTTTTCTCCTTGGTAAATTGGCCCTGTTATTATTATATAATGTCCTTCTTTGTCTCATTACATTTTTGCATTTAATGTCCATTTCATTTGCTTTTTTTTTTCTTTGGTTACCGCCTGGATGGAATATCTTTCCCGATCTGTTCGCTTTCAACTTTGTTTATCTTCAGGTCTCAAGGGGTATCCTGTAAGCAGCATGTTGATGGATCGTATTTTTCATCTACTTTGCTAATTTGTGTCTTTTAACTGGAGAGTTCAATCTATTAACATACAATGTTTTTATTGTAAAAGTGGTCTTTGCTTTGACCATTTTATTCTTTGGCTTGTATTTGCCAGATCTAGTATTTTTCTCTCTTTTTATCCTTTTAGTTGCCCTTACTGATAAATATCATTTCTACACTCTCTTCCAACTCTCTCTCTCTCCTGTCATTTTTTTCAGCCAGCAAAACTTTGTTTAGGATTTCTTTTAGGGCAGGTTCCTTGTCAACAAATTTTCTCATCTTTTGTTTATCCGTGAATGTTTTAAATGCTCCCTCACTTTTGAAGGACAGCTTTGCTTCCAGCAAAAATCAAAATTCTTGATTGACAATTTTTTCTCTTTCAGAATATTAAATATATCATGCCAGTGCCTTCTCACCTCCATGATGCCTGATGAGTAGTCAGGGCTTAGTCTTATGTGACTTCCCTTACATGTGGTGAATCTCATTTCTCTTGCTGCTTTCAGGATTCTCTCTTCTTTGGCATTTTATGGGTCACCTAGTGTACATCTTGGAGTGTGTCTATTTGAATTTATTGTACTTGGAATATATTGGGCATCTTTTATTTGCCTATTTATGTCCTTTAAAGGGTTTGTGAAACTTTCTGCAATTATCTCCTCAAATATTCTTCCTGGCCCTTTACTCTTCTGTTATCCTTCTGGGACACCTTTGATTCTTATAGCTGTGTGCTTCATGTTGTCAATCATTTCCCTGAGCTCAGCTCAAATATTTCCATTTTTTTCTCTATTTGTTCTTTTGTGCATTCAGATTCAGTTTTTTTAATTGAGTATGTATTTAATCATTTGAAGCATTTTCTTCACATAAGGCAACTCTATTAAAGCAAAAATAATCCTTGACTCAGGATTCATTTTGAATTTTTTCTTATACTGTCTTATATCACCAGTGTTCATGAAACTGCATTCCTTTGGTCATTTCATGTGTGTGTGTGTGTGAAAAATAGCATATATACAAAAAAGCAATAAATTTCAAAGCACATCACAATACTTAGTTGTAGAACAGATTTCAGAATTCGGTATAGGTTACAATTCCACAATTTTAGGTTTTTACTTCTAGCTGCTCAAAGATACTGAAGATGAAAAGAAATATCAATATCATGATTCAGCATTCATGCTAATTTGTTAAACCCTGCATTCTCTGTATAACTCCAACATAACCTTTGATCTTTCTCCCACTCTTTAGGGGTATTGGGATGGCACAATTCAATTTTTAATATTGCCCATTTTGTGCAATTGTTTCACCTCCATGAGAGAAACCCCATCCCTCTGTTCCTTCTTTGGGAATCCCATTCTGTTCTTTTTTTTTTTTTTTGCAGAATTTTTCCCCAGCTCCAATGATTTGTTTAAATTCTTTCCCTCACTCAGTGCATCATTTTTCTTAAACTTTTCATTTGTGGAACCCATTCTGTCTTAAAGCAGTTCAGTTTAAACTCCCCACTTTTTTCTTGTGAGAATTTTCTGCCTCTAAATTCTTCCCCATTAGGAAATTCCATCCCAAGAGCCAGATGGGTTCAATCCAGAAAAGTATGTCACTTCAGAAAAGTCCTTTTTTGCCTTTAGATGAATAACTGACTGAAACTGCGTTGAGTATATATATATTATTATTACTCAATCCATTTTTATATATTTATATATATAAGTATATGTAAATCCAGTTATATGTATAATGCCCTTGGGTGCCCTTTTGTATACAGCACTCCTCAGTGGCTTGTGTTCATCCCTGAGTCTCTGCAGAAATAAGACATTGTACCTGGATATGCAGGGAGCTCTAATTCACTGCTGAATCTACCATCTCAGTCTATGGTGGGAGGTAGTTAGGATGTGCTGTCTTTGTGACTCCTAAGCTGGTGGGACTGAGTGAGGGGATGATGGTAATTGACCAACCTCCAGGATAGAATTCCACTATCTGAAATTTTTCTGTTTCTTTGAAACTTTATTGTGGAGTCCTTCTCCAGTTTCTACCGTTCTCTAAAGTTCTAAGCAAGTGTAATTTGTGCTTTTGTTCTTTAAATCTCTGGGGCAGCTGTTTCAGGTGATATCTCATGCTACCATGCTGATGACATTACCTACACTAAATTTTATGATAAGTAAGTGTGAGTCCTCCAACTTTATTATCCTTTTTCAAGATGGCTTTAGCTATTCAGAGCCATTCATATAAATCTGATGATTTGCTTTTCCATTTTTGCAAAGAAAGTTTTTAGGATTTTGAATGGAATTACATCTAAGTCTATAAATTGTCTTTGGTAGGATTCACATCTTAATGATATTTAGTCTTTAAATCCATGAACAAATAATGTCTTTCCATTCATTTAAGTCTTCTTTGATTTATTTTAGTAATGTTTTGTAGTTTTCTGTGTACACGTCCCTTTATTGCCTTGGTTACATTTATTGCTAGATATTTGATCCTTTTGTTGTTATTGTGAATGGAATTTTTAAAAACAATTCTTCTTCTGATTGTTCATTGATTGTGTATATAAAAACTTCTGGTTTTGGGGTCATTTATCTTGTACCCTGTCACTTTTCTAAATTCATTTATTTAATATAGGAGCTTTGTTGTGGATTTTTCAGGATTTTCTGTTTACAAGATTATGTCACCTGTAAATAAGGAAAAATTTCCTTCTTTTTTTCTGATTTGGATGCGTTTATTTATTTTTCTTGACTAATTACTCTGGCAAGAACTTCCAATACAATGTTGAAGAATAGTGGTGATAATGGGCATCCTTGTTCCTTATCTTAGAGGGTAAGCCTTCAGTATTTCACCATTAAATAAGATGTTAGCTGCTGGCTATTTATATATGCCCTTTGTCATGTTGAGGAATTCTCCTTGTATTCTTATTTTTCCAAGTGCTTTTATGAAGAAGCATTCTGGATTTTGTTATTGCTCTTTCTGCATTAATTGAGATGACTATGTTTTTTTTTCAGTGATTCTAATAATGGGGTGTATTGTATTAATTGATTTTCTTATGTTGAACCAACCTTTAATACCTGGGATAAAGCCCACTTGATCCTCGTGTATAATTCTTTTAAAATGATGCTGCAGTTTGCAAATATTTTTTGAGGATTTTTACATCTATTTTCATAAGAGATTTTGGTCTATAGTTTTCTTTTCTTGTTTTTTCTACTTACATGGCTATGGTACGAGAGTGATGCTGACCTTGAAAAATTAATTAGGGAGGGTTTCCCATTTTCACTTTTTTGGAAGAGTTTGATTAGAGGTGTTGTTAAGTCTTCTTGTAATGCTTGATGGAATTCCCTGTGAAACCATCTGGTGCTGGGCTTTCCTTTGCTGGGAGAATTTTGTATACTCATTCAATCTTTTTATTAGTGTCAAAACAAGCAGAAGGAAGGAAATAGCAAAGCCTAGAGTGAAAATAAATGATATAAAAAGCAAAGAAGAAAACTATAGAAGGAATCAATCAAACAAAAATATGGTTCTTTCTGCAGACCAGTCAGATCAACAAACTTTAGCTAGATTGACCAAGAAAAGAAGAGAGAGGATCCAAATAATGAAAATCAAAAGTGAAAAGGGGGACATTACTTTTGACTCTATTGAAAAGAAAAGTTATAAAAGGATACTAATAACAACTGTATGTGAGTAAATTAGATCACCCAGATGAAAGGTATAAATTCTTGGAAACACAAACTGCCTCCAATGACTCTTTTTTTTCTTTCTTTTTTTTTTTTTTTTTGCAGGGGCAGGCTTTGGGAATCAAATTTGGTCTCCGGTATGGCAGGCAAGAATTCTGCCACTGAGCCACCATTGCGCTACCCTGCAATGACCATTTTTAAGTATTTGCCGGGAGTGTCCTAGGTCTGGTTCTCCTCATTGATGGTTTCTAACTTTAATCTTCTCCTTTGCTGGGGCCGTCACTTCCTGGCTCTTTGTGTATTTTTAAAACCTTTCATTGAAGCCTGGACATTTTGCTATTTTAATATACTATCGCTTTAATTTAGACTGAAGTATCTGTTCCCTAAGCTTGATTCCAGCTAGACTTATAGCTGAGCTTTTCTTGAATGCCAGGAAATTGAAACAAAAGAAAACACCTTTTCCAGTCATTGCATATTGACCTGTGCAAGTTCTCTCCTTCAAGGCTCATCAGCATAATGAGTTTAGAGAATTAGCTCAAAGCCAAAGTGTAGGGGCCACCCTGATCCTTTCTGGGCATGTGTCTTCATATGTGTCACATGCAGTCCTAGGAATTCCAAATATACAGATATAAATGTCCCTTCCTCTCTAAGAAGCAGTGTCTTCATTGACCTAGGCACTGCCTTGTCTGTTCAACAGCCACAAATAACTTGTCCAGGCAGCATGACCTATTGGCCTCCCACCAAGTTCTGTAAGAGAATTCTGTGAACTACCTCTATATAATTCTGGCACAGCAAGTCCCTTGGACCATCACTCAACAGATTGAGCCCAGTATGTTCTTGAGGAGAGGAGTGAGGTTTGGGTCAGTCAGGGTGACTGTTTACTGTGGCTATAAGAAAGTCATTTCTGCTGATTATTGCTGGTATTGTGGGGGGTGATCCCTGAAGCCTCTTACTCCACCGTCTTGCTTGGGACAGGGCCCCCTTTTATGTGTTTTTATAGTTTAATTACTCTGGAGAGAACTTTCAATCATAGTGTTGAAGAGAAATGGTGAAAGCATACATCCTTTTCTTCTTCCTGATATCAGGGAGAACATTTTCAGTCTTTCACTGCTGAGTATGTTGTTAACTGTGTTATTGAGTTGAGGAAGTTCCCCCTTTCCTAGTGTTTTGAGGGTTTTTTATCAAGAAAGGGTGCTGACTGTTGTTACATGCCTTTTGAGATTTTTCCCCATTCTCATTTTTTAATGTGGTGTATTGCAATGATTGTTTTTTTTTTTTTTTTTTTTGTATATTGAATCCTTCCATTCCTGGGATAAATCTCACTTGGCCATAGGGTGTAATTCTTCTAATGTGAAGTTGGGTTCAGTTTGCCAATATTTTTTTCAAGGATTTTTGCATCTATTATTCCAAGAGGTATTATTCCACACATTTCTTGTGATGCCTCTTTCTGGCTTTGGTATCTGGCAACCTGGGATGAATTGGAAAGTGTTTCCCCTCCTGTCAAATTTTTGAACGAGTTTGAGAAGAAGTGTTTGTTCTTTGAAAGTTTGCTAAATTTATTAAAATTCACTTGTGAAATTATGTGGTCCTGGATTTTTTTTTGGTTTAGGTTTTTTGGATTTTCAATTCAATCTCTTTACTTGCTCTTGGCATGTTGATATTTTATATTTTTGCGTCAGTCAAGTGTTGTGCTGGCTTGAAACTGTTGTGTACCCCAGAAAAAAACATGTTCTTTAATTCTCACTTAATATTGTTGGGTGGGATCTTTTTGATTAGGTTGTTTCCAAGGAGATATGACCTACTCAGTTGTGGGAGGGGCCTTTTGATTAGGTGGTTTACATGGAGATGTGTCTCCGCTCATTCAAGATGGGGTTGCTTACTGGAACCCTTTAAGAGGGAATCATTTTGGGAAAAGCTTTAGAGCCCACGCACCCAGAGACCTTTGAAGGTGCTGAAGGAAAGCACCTTCTAGGAAGCTGTCTTGAAAGAAGAAGCAAGGAGAGAAAGCCAGCAGATGTCACCATGTGCCTTCTTAACTGACAGAAGTGTTCATGATGGCATCAACCTTTCTTGAGTGAAGATAACCTCTTGTTAGTGCCTTAGGTTGGACATTATCATGGCCTTAGAATAGTAAACTTGTAATGCTATAAATTCCCTTTATAAAAGCCATTCCATTTTTAGTATGTTGCATTCTGGCCGCTTTAACAAACTAATACAAGTATTTTGTGTATTTCTAGGAATTTGTCTATTTCATCTCAGTTTTCTAATTTATTGGAGTATAATTATTCATTATTTATTTTCATATGTATTTTAATTATTATAATGTTGGACCTATCAGGATATAAGGTATAATTATTCATAATTTATTCTCCTATAAATCTTTTAATTATTGCAATGTTGCTCCTATTTTCATTCCTGATTTAAGTTATTTGCATTTTCTTTCCTTTTCTCTTTGCCAGTCTAGCTGAAGTTTTGCCTACTATTGCTCTTTAAAGAACTAACTGTTTGGAATCACTGATTCTCTCAATTGCTTTTCTATTCTGTTTCATTTATCTCTGCTCTAGTCTATATAATTTCCTTCCTTCTTCTTACCTTAGATTTATTTTGCTGCTCTTATTCTATTTCCTTCATATGTAAGGTTAGGTTACTTATTTTAGATCTTCTCTCTTTCTTTAATATGAGAATTTACAGCTATAAATTTCCCCCTGAGCACTATCTTTGCCTCATCCAATAAGTTTTGGTATGTTGTGTTTTCATTTCCATTTGTGTTATTATTTTCTAATTTACCTTGTGATTTCTTCTTTGACTCTTTGGTTGTTGAAAAGTACATTCTTTAGTTTACATATATGCTTGAATTTTCAAGTTTTCCTTCTGTTGTGGATTTCTACCTTCATTTCATGTGTTCAGAAAATATGTTTTGTGTGAATTCACTCTCATTTGGAATTATCCTGGTGAGTGATCCCTGTGCACTGGAGAAGAATGTGCATTCTACTGTGATATACTGTGATTCTATATAATTCTGATAGGTCTAGTTAGTTTATAGTATTACTTCTATCTTCTATTTTCTTCTTAGTACAGCTATTCTATTCATTCTTGCAAGTGCTGTACTGAAGTATTTTACTATTAAAGTAGAGCTATCTATTTCTCCCCTCAATTCTGTCAATGTTTGCTTCATGTATTTGGAGCTCTTTCATTAGGTAAATAACATGTTTATAATTTTATATCTTATAGATGAATTGACTCTTTTATGCATATATAGAATACTTCTTCCTTTGTAATTTTCTTTTTTACTTAAAGTCTAGTTTATTGGATACTATAGTCACCCCAACTCTCTTATGATTAGTATTTGCATGGCATATTTTATTTTCATGCTTTCACTTTCAAGTTATTTGTGTCCTTGAATTTAAAGTGGGTCTTTTGTTAATAGCATATGGTTGCATCATGCTTTAGAAAAATCCATTCTGACCATCTCTCCCTTTTTTTGGAGAACATGCTACATTTATGTTTAAGGTAATTACTGATAATGTGGGATTTACTTATGACATACTGCTCTCTGTTTTTTTATGACTTACACATTTTTATCCTTTATTTCATCTGTTACTGCCTACTTTTGTATTTAGTTGATTGTTTGTAGTGAAGTATTTTAATACCTTCTCATTTCCTTTTGTGTGAATGTTATAGATATTTTCTTCGTGATTACCATTGTGCTTAGATTTGACATCCTACATCTCTAATAATCTTTGATTATTTTTATTTGATGCCAACTTAATTTCAATAACACACACAAATTATGCTCCACATTATGTCATTCTTGTCAAAAATTATATATCCTTCTATATATCATAGATTTATATTTATTTTTAATCGATGGATTTTGGTATTAACCATAGAATTGTGAGTTCATTCACAATCAATTTTAGAACACTTTGTTTACTCCAAAAAGAAAAACACCATTCCTCTTAACAGTCACCTCTCAATCCCTCTCTATCCCTCCCCAGCCCTACATATCCACTAATCTAATTCTATCTCTGTAAATTTATTTATATTTATATTTTATTTAAATATAATCCTATAATATGTAATGCTTTTTGTTTAGTTTCTTTCACTTAGTATAGTTTTTTAAATTATTGTTATCAATATTTTTTTAAATTAGAAAGGTTGTAGGTTTTCAGAAAAGTTATATAAAAATACACTATTAAGTGTATATACAATATATTCCCTATTATTGACACTTTGCATTAGTGTGGTACTTTTGTTACAGTTTATGAAAGAATACCAAAATGTTGCTGTTAACTATAGTACATACTTTGTATTAGGTTTATTTTCCCCATATACCACCTTATTATTAACACCTTGTAATAGTGTCGTACATTTGTTATAATAAGTGAAAGAACATTTTTAATATTTGTACCATGACAGGGTTCAATATGCTATACAGTCTCATGTTTTATCTTCTAATTTTCCTTCTAGGAACATACTTCCTAGAAGTATGGGGAACAAACTTCCCCCTTTCAACCACATTCACCAACATAATTTAGTGGTGTTAATTGCACTCATAATAATGTGCTAGTATCACCACTGTCCATTTCCAAACATTTGCAATCAACAAAAATAGAAATTATGCACAAATAAAGCATCAGCTCCCCTTTTTCTACCACCATTCTATCCCCTGATAACCTATATTCTAGATTCTGATTCTATGAATTTGATTATTATAATTATCTGTGAGATCTGTCTGACTTATTTCATCCATCCTTGCATATACATATACATACGGAGTCTAATTCCATGAATTTGATTATTCTAATTATTTCATATCAGTGAGATGGCGCAATATTTGTCCTTTTGTGCCTGGCTTATTTCACTCAACATATTATCTTGAAGGTTATCCATATTGTTGTGTGAACCAGAATTTCATTCATTTTTAGTCCTGAATAATATTCCACTGCATGTACATACCACATTTTGTTTATTCATTCATCAGTTTGTGGACACTTGTGTTGCTTCCATCTTTTGATAATTGTGAATGCCACTATGAATATCAGTGTGGAAAGGTCTGTTCAAGTTCCTGCTTTAAATCCTTTTGCGTATATTCCTAGTAAATGGATTACTGACTCATATGGTAATTTTATATTTAGCTTTCTGAGGAACTGCCAAACTGTTCTTCAGTGACTGCACCATTTTACATCCCCACCAGCAATGAGTGAATATTCCCATTTCTCCACATACTTAAAAAAATGTCCTGTAGCCCTTCTAGAGGATTATTTTTTTGTAATTTTGATGTGCATTCCCTAACAGCTAATGATGTTGAACATCTTTTCATGTGCTTTATAACCATTTTTTTTTTTTGCTTTACAAGTTTTTAAATTCAATTTCATTTCAAAAAACTTAATTTTAGTGTGGGTCACGGTGGTTCAGCAGGCAGAGTTCTCGCCTGCCATGCCAGAGACACGGGTTTGATTCCCGGTTCCTGCCCATGCAAAAAAAATAAAATAAAATAAAAAGTTTTCATTTTAGTTACACACACACACACATACACAAAGCAATCTCAAAATTTACCATTTTATCACTTTCCAGTGTCCAATTCACTTAGAATACATTCAGAATATTGTATGACCATAACCAATGTCCATTACCAAAACTTTTTCATCACCCAAAAAGAAATTTACACCTGTTAAATAATAAATCCTCCTTTCCATCATGATCCTATTCCCTGGTAACCTGTAATTTACTATTGCTGTCTATAAATCTTCTTATTCTAGGTGTATCACATAAGCAAGTGTGATGGCTTGAAGCTGCTTGCATCACAGAAAAGTAAGTTCTTAAAGTCAATTCATTCTTTTGGGCCTGGATCCATTATAAGTAAGATTTTTGCATCTATACCCATAAAAGAAATTGGTGTGTAATTTTCTTTTCTGTAGTGTCTTTATATGGCTTTGATTTTAGATGCTGTTAGCTTCAGAGAATGAGTTATGTATTCTTCCCTCCTCTTCAATTTGTTGGATGAATTTGAGCATGATTGGTATTCATTCTTCTTGGAACATTGATATAATTCTTTTAATAAGTTGAATTTCATTTGACAATATTTTGTTGAAAAATTTTGCATCTGTGTTTATTAGCAAGATTGGCCTGTAGTTTTCCTTTTTTATAACATCTTTAGCCAGTTTTTGGTATTAAAATGATATTAGCTTCATAAAATAAATTAGGTAGAGTTCCTTTTTCCTCTATTTTTTTGAATATAGTTTGAGCAGGATTGGTGTTAATTCTTTTTGGGATGTTTGATACAATTCCCCTTTGAAGATATCTGGCCCTGGGATTTTCTTTGTAGAAAGATTTTTTATGACTGATTGAATCTCTTTATTGTGATTGGTTTGTTGAGATCTTCTGTTTCTTCCTGAGTCAGTTTAGCTTGTTTGTGTATTTACAGGAATTTGTCCATTTCGTCTAAGTTGTCCAGTTTGTTGGTATATAGTTGTTCATAGTATCCTCTTATGACTTCTATTTCTTCCAGCTCTGTGGTAACACACCCCTTCTCATTTCTGATTTTGTTTATGTGCATCCTCTCTCTCTTTTTTTTCTTTGTCAGTCTTGCTCCTGGCCTGTCAATGTTACTGATTTTCCCAAAGAACCAACTTTTGGTTTTATTGATCCTTTCCATTATTCTTTTGTTCTCCCATTCATAACTCTGCTTTAATCTTTGTTGTTTCTCTTCTTCTATTTCCTGTGGGGTTAGTTTGCTGTTCTTTCTCAAGTTCATCCAGATGAGCACTTATGTCTTGATTTTTGCCCTTTCTTGTATTTTTTAAATATAGGCATTTAGGGCAATAAATTTCCTTCACAGCACAGCCTTTGTTGCATCCTATAAGTTCTGATAAGTGTATTTTCGTTTTCATTCATCTCCAGACAGCTACTGATTTCTCTAGCAATTTCTTCTTTGACCCACTGCTTCTTTAAGATTTTATTATTTTATCTCCATATATTTGTGAATGTCCTCGTTCTTTGGTGGTTATTGAAATTCAGCTTCATTCCATTGTGATCAGAGAAAGTGCTTTGAATAATTTCAATGTTTTTAAAATTATAAAGACCTGTTTTGTGCCCCAGCATCTGATCTATCTTGGAAAATGTTCCATGAGTACTAGTGAAGAATTCATATCCTTGTGTTTTGGGGTGCAATGACCTATATATGTCTGTTAGGTCTAATTCATTTATCAAGTTGTTTAAATTACCTGTTTCATTGTTGCTCTTCTCTCTGGTTGTTTTTGATATAGAGGAGAGTGATGTGTTGAAGTTTCTTACTATTATTGTTGAAACATCTATCACTTCCTTCAGTTTGCTGATGTCTGTTTCGTATACTTTGGAGGTCCTCGATTGGGAGCATATACATTTTTGATTGTTATATCTTCTTGGTAAATTGTCCTTTAATTAATATATAATGTCCTTTGTCGCTTATGATGTCTTTACATTGAAAGTCTATTTTTTCTGATATTGGTATAACTACTTCTGCTTTCTTTTGGTTACAATGTGTGTGGAACATTTTTTCCCCATTCTTTCACTTTCAATCTATTTGTATCCTTGTGTCTAAAATGAGTCTTTTATGAATAGCATATAACTGGATTATATTTCTTAATCCATTCTGCCAATCTGTATCTTTTAACTGGTATATTTAGTCCATTTACATTCGAAGTTATTACTGAAAAGGCATTTCTTGAATCCACTATCTTATCTTTGTTGTTTAGGTTATCAGATCTATATATTATTTTCCCTCTTTCTCTTTTTATCCTTTAAGTTACCCTTACTGGTACTCTTCAATTCTGTGCCCTCCTTCAGACCTCCCTCTCCTGTCTTTTTTTTCCATTGTAGAGCTCCCTTTAGTATTTCTTATAGGGCCAGTCTCTTGTTGACAGGTTCTTTCAGGATTTGTTTGTTTGTGGAAATTTTAATCACTCCTTCAGTTTTGAAGGACAATTTGGCTGGGTAAAGAATTCTTGGCTGGATGTCTTTCTCGTTCAGGATTTTAAATATATGATACTACTATTTGGGTATGATATATAATATACCAGCTATTGGGGTCACCCTGCCGTTCCAAATAAATTTGGTTATCGTTTTTTCCATTTCTGCAAAGTACATTATTGGGATTTTAATTTGTACTGCATTGAATCTATCAATCAATTTGGGTAGAATTGACATCATAATTATATTTAGTCTTCTAATCCATGAACACAGTATGCCCTTCCATTATTTAGGTCTTCCATTATTTCTTTTAACAACTTCTTGTAGTTTTCTGTGTATAGATCTTTTGTATCCTTAGTTAATTTAGTCCTAAATATTTTATTATTTTGATTGCTATTGTAAATGGAATTTTTCCTTGATTTCCTCCTCAGATTTCTCATCACTAGTGTTCAGAAACAGTACTGATTTTTTGGTGTTGCTCTGGTACCCTGCCACTTTGTTGTACTCATTCATTAGCTCAAGTAGCTTTGCTGTAGATTTTTTGGGATTTTTGACATATAGCATCATATCATTTGCAAACAGTGAGAGTTCTACTTCTTCCTTTCCAATTTGGATGCTTTTTATTTATTTTTCTTGTTACAATTACTCAGGCTAGAACTTCCGCCCAATGTCGAATAACAGTGTTAACAGTGAGCATTTTTGTCTTGCTACTGATCTTAGAGGGAAAGCTCTCAGTCTTTCTCCATTGAGAATGATGTTAGCTGTGGGTTTTTCGTATATTCCCTTTATCATGTTGAGGAAGTTCCCTTCTTTTCTTATTCTTTGAAGTGCTATCATCAAGGAAGGATGTTGAATTTTGTCAAATTCCTTTTCTGCATTGATCAAGATAATCACGTGATTTTTCCATTTTGACTTGTTGATATTGTGTATTATATTAATTGATTTTCTTATATTGGATCATCCTTGCACACCTGGAATAAATCCCACTTAGTCATGGTGTATAATTCTTTTGATCTGCTGCTGGATTTGATTTGCAAGTATTTTGTTCAGGAGTTTTGCGTCTATATTCACAAGAGAGATTGGTCCATAATATTCTTTTCTTGTGGTATCTTTGTCTGGTTTTGGTATGAGGATGATGTTAGCTTCATAGAATGAGTTAGGTAGCTTTCCCTCCTCTTCAATTTTTTGAAGAGTTGAAGCATGATTGGTATTAATTCTTTCTTGAATGCTGGGTAGAATTCACATATGAAGCTATCTGGTCCTAGACTTTTCTTTTATGAGAACATCTTGATAACTGATTCAATCCCTTTACTTTGGTTTGTTGAGGTCGTCTATTTCTTTTTGAGTCAATGTTCATTGTTTATGACTTTCTAGGAAGCTGTCTATTTCATCTACATTGTCAAGTTTATTAGCATAAAGTTGTTCATAGTATCCTGTCATTACTTGCTTTATTTCTGTGGGGTCAGTGGTTATGTCTCCTCTTCCATTTCTGATTTTAGTTATTTGCATCCTTTCTCTTTTTCTTTTTGTCAACCTAACAAAGAGTCCACCAATTTTATTGATTTTCCCAAAGATCCAACTTCTGGTTTTGTTGAGTTTCTTGATTGTTTTCAAGTTATCAGTTTAATTTATTTCTGCTGTAATCTTTATAATTTCTTTCCTATTGCTTGCTTTGAGGTTAGTTTGCTGTTCTTTCTCTAGTTCTTCTAAGTGAACAGTTAATTCCTCAATTTTTGCCCTTTCTTCTTTTTTGATATAGGCACTTAAGGCAATAAATTTCCCTCACAGCTCTGCCTTTGCTGCATCCCATAAATTTTGTTATGTTGTGTTGTTATTTTCATTTGCCTCAAGATATTTACTGATTTATCTTCTAATTTCTTCCTTGACCCATGGTTGTTTAAGAGTGTGTTGTTTATTCTCCATATATATGTGAATTATCTGGCTCTCTGCCTATTATTGATATATAACTTCATTTCTTCATGATCTGAGAAAGTGTTTTGTATGATTTTAATCTTTTTAAATTTATTGAGACATAAGTTGTGTCCTGGCATATGGTCTATCCTTAAGAATGATCCATGAACACTTGAGAAAAAGAAGTATCTTGCTGTCGTAGGGTATACTTTTTTCTAAATGTCTGTTAAGTCTAGTTCAATTATTGTGTTATTCAAATTATCTGTTTCTTTATTGATCATCTGTTTGGATGGTCTATCCATTGATGAGAATGCAGAACTGAAATCTCCAACTATTAATGTAGAAGTGTCTATTTCTCCCTTTAGTACTTTTAGTGTTTGCCTCATGTATTTTTTTTTTACTCTTTTCATTTTTTAATGGGTAATAGCTGTGAAAATCAGTTTTGATTGAAAAGTTTCCTTTCTCATGTTGATGTTTCCACTATCATGAACATCACTTAAAAAAATTATAATTATCAACAACACCTAAACCACAGAAGCTTAAATAAAAGCATAAATAAAAGCATATCATCATCTGTGCCTCATGTATTTTTGAGCACTGTGCCTTGATGCTTAAATATTTATGATTGTTATGTCTTCTTGTTAAATTGTTCTTTTTATTGATATGTAATGTCCTTCTTTGCCTCTTTTGATTGCTTTACATTTGAAGTCTAATTTGTTGGATATTAGTATCAGTACTCCTGCTCTTTTCTGATTGTTTTTTGCTTTTAATACCTTTTCCCAGATTTTCACATTCAATGTATTTTTGTCCTTGGGTCTAAACTGAGTCTTCTGTAGATGGCATTCTTCCAGTCTATGTATTTTGATTTGTGAGTCTAATCCATTAACATTTAGTGTTATTATTGTAAAGGGAGTACTTTCTTCTACCATTTTGTCTTTTGGATTTTATATGTCATATCTAATTTTTTTTTCTTTTAACCTTCATTTTTACTCTCTTCTCCACAACTTTTTCTCCTTCCTTTTTCTATTTGCCTTTAGTACTCCCGTTAATAAGTCTTGAAGAGCCAGTCTCTTGGTCACAAATTCTCTCAGTGATTGTCTGAAAATGTTTTAATCTTCTGTTCGTTTTTGAAGGACAATTTTGCTGGATATAGAATTCTTGGTTGGCGGTCTTTTACTTTTAGAATCTGAAGTGTATATCACTGCCTTCTCAGTTCCGTGGTTTCTGCTGAGAAATCCACACATAATCTTATTGGGCTTCCCTTGTATGTGATGGATTGCTTTTCTCTTGCTGCTTTCAAAATTCTCTTTCTCTTTGACAACTGTCAGTCTAGTTAGTAAGTGTCTTGGAGTATGTCTGTTTGGATCTATTTTGTTTGGCGTATGCTGCTTAACCTGGATCTGTAATTTTATATCTTTCATTCAAAATGGGAAATTTTTGATGATTATTTACTCCATTAGTCTTTCTCCTCCTTTTCCTTCTCTTCTCCTTATGGGACACCCACAACACGAATATCCATGTGCTTCATGTTGTCATTCAACTCCCTGAGACCCTGCTCATATTTTTTCCTTTATTTTCCCTATATTTTCTTTTGTGTATTGTATTTCAGATGTCCACTCCTCTAGTTCACTAATACTTTCTTCTGCCTCTTCTAATCTATCATTGTAGTTTTCCATATTTTTAAAAAAATCTCTTCTGCTGAGCCTTTCCTTCTCATAAATTCCATGATTTGTTTTTTCAAACTTTTGATTTTTAAATTTTTGTTCATCCAATGCTTTCTTTATATCCTTCCTCAACTCATTAATTTGATTTTTAATGAGATTTTCCATGCCTGTTCAAATATCCTGAATTAGTTGTTTCAACTCCTGTATCTCATTTGAATTGTTGGTTTGTTCCTTTGACTGGGCCATATCTTTAATTTTCCTAGTATGACTTGTTATTTTTCACTGGTGTCTAAGCATTTGATTTCCTTAACTGCTTTATTCTGGAGCTTGTTTTCACTCTTTTAGGCTTTTCTTTCTGAGTTGTTCTCTATCTGTTTTTGACATTTAGTCTTATTCTAGACCTCTAGCATACTTTCTGCTTAACTAATCAGAATTTTTCAGCTACTGTTTTTTTTTTTGCTTCTTGCCCTGTGTATATGCATTGCCTACATTAATTTTCCTTGAGGGTGAGACCCAGCAGGTTAACAGACTTTCCTATGAAGCCTCTAGACTCTGCTTTTTCTATTCTGTCTGGTATGTGACACTTGTCTGTCTGCAGCTTCCTACTGGCATAAAGTGGTGCAGTGACTTTAACTTCAGAAGACTTTTCCTGCTGGGGATGTGGGTGAAATGGTGGGAGGCTATAGGTGGGCCCTAGTTGCTTCAGTTTTACAGACCCTGGGGCCTAGAATTCCTTGAGAGGGGAATTCCACTTGATCTGGGCCCCACCTTTCTCTTGGGGCAAGGTGCAGCCTTTAGGAAATTAACTCCTTTTACTTGTCTAGTTACTTTGTCTCTCAGACAAACTTAATTCTACCTGTGCCTGGGTCAGTTTTGAAGCCTGAGAAGCTTGCAGTTCTGTCTAGTGAGCTGTTAAACAGTAGAAAAAAGCAAAAAAAATCCTTTTCAGAGCAGGGTACCCACTCCTCGGTTTTGTCAATCAAGAGCTTAAGTTGGTATGTGGCTCTTTGTATCTCCATGCTCCATGCCCCCCCCCTTTTTAGGGTGCAGCCCTTTTCAAATATTTTGTGCTGTCTGACTATGAAAGCCTTTGCTTTGTTTTTTTTCCTTCAGCTCTGACCCCTCTCTGCTGGGTCAAAAACTCCTAGTACCTTTGGCTCTTATTCCAGGTTTATCTGGGCTGGGAGCCTATTTTCCTAGTCAGAATTTGTTAATTCCACAATTGGAGCTTGGCTGAGCTAAGCCCTTGCTGCTAGTCTTTTTCCTTTCCTCTCTGGGAACCAGCCTGCTGCATTTGTGGAGGAGGGGCATCGGCACTGTAGCTTGGGCACTTACAGTTCTGTGTGGGGTCTCAGCCAGTCCAGCTTGTCCAGACTGGTGTATTCTGTGTGTCTGGTAACTGATGTGGCCACATCAGTTGTTCTGTACTGTTCCTGGCTACTTACTAGCTGCTCTGGAGGTTGAGCTAAATTCCACACCTCACTAAGCCACCATCTTCAGTGCTTCTCATTTTGATTCTTAACTCTGAAGGTCAGTTTCTCCCTTTTGTTTAGGGTTTTATTTTGTACTGGCTTTGTATTAAGGCTCTTCTTTGATGCTTTGCCCAGCTTATTGTGGAATTTTAGAGTAGTCTTCATTTATCTGATCAGTTTTTCTCAGCCCCTCTTCATCTGATTCTTGTCCTGGACATGTAGTACTGCTCATAAGATTGCACTTTTTGTGCATATGTTTCACCTCCTAGAGAAATCTTACTTTCTTCTGTTCCTTCTCCAGCACTATTGACCTATTATGTTTATTCCTGTGAGAATTTTCTCTCCATCTTCAATGATTTGTTTAAATTATCTCCTTCACTCAATGTTCCCTTTTCCTTATACTTTTTAGTTCTGAGACCAGTACTATCTTACTTCAATATGGTCTTCCCTTCTTTTATTTTCTGTGAGGATTTTCTGCCTCAGGCTTCTTCTCTATTAGGGTATCCTACCCTAGGGAGCCATATGAATTATTTGTGTTACTTCACCATGTTGATGACATCACTCTTCCCCTCACATTTCTGAAAGACAGTTTTGTGAGATATAGAATTCTCAGTTGACAATTTCTTCTTCTTTCACCACTTTAAATATGTCTTCCTACTTCTTTCTAGCCTTACTTGTTGTTTTCAGGATTTTTAGAATATGTTTCTGGATTTCTTTCAGTTTGTTCTACTGTAACATTTTGAGTTCTTAGATGGGTATATTCATGTCTTTTATTAGATTTGGGACATTTTTTGACCATCATTTTGTTCAAATATTCTTTCTTCCTCTTTATTTTCTCACTCTGGGACAACCATAATGTGTATACTGATAAATGTGATGGTGTCTCACAGGTCCCTTAGGCTCTTTTCAAGTTTTTATTAAAATTCATGAATGACATGTTTGATTTTATTTAAGTTTCACTTCAAATTAATTTCTAAATTTTGACAGCAATGTAAAATGATATTTTTAAGGGGAATATTTCTGTACCATAATACTCTACTTCTAAAGGTTTTTATTTATCCAAGTTTGTTTTTATCCTTATCATGAACATATATAATACTAAGATAATAGATAAGAATCATAATTTTACATTCTAAGTATTTTGAGTTAACATTCAAAATTATCTTCTGGTTGATTCAAATATTTTTTTTCAACTGCATAAAAACAAAACTAGAAGACCCCAAATATATTAGATTTTTGTCAACAATATTTGCTGTTTTCAAATATGCAAGTACTTTTTTCACTTCTTACAAAATTCATCATTCAATATTGTAACAATGACATTTCACAATTCTACCTTGTTATCCTACATAATTTGAATAGTAAGTCTTGTTCAAAATTCTTGATCCTTTCTTTGCTGAATGGAGTACTAAAGGATCCATATAAAATATGTTATTTACCACTATGAATTTTCAGATGTGAAATCAACTGAAGATTTTCTTAAATTGACTTTAGGATTGCTGATTCCTCAGCATAAGAATATTAATGCTAAGGAATGAGTGATCATGGAAGACATACCTTCATTCATGATACTAATGATTTTTTACGTTGTGAATTCACACTTGCCCTACAAATGTTGCTGTATAAATAATTTTTTTCTGTGATTTTTCTTGAATAACATCTCTGAATGCATTATCTTTTTAAGTGTCTTCATCCACTTTTTAAAAGTCACTTCATCCTCTGGTAAAGACTTGTCGCACTATCAGGTGGAACAGTAGATGTAGACTCTTCCACATTCATTATATGTATTTTATGATTGCATCAAACAAAGGGTTGTATACATATGTGACATTTACATCAATCCTCTTCAGTATAAATTGGCTTAGATTGATTCATTAACCAGGATGTTTAAAAGCCATACCAGATTGATTACTATTTTTTCCTTCAGTCTGTGAATTTTCTAGCAAGTTTAAAGGTTCACTCAAGGGCTAAAGCCTCTTCTATATACAAAACATGATTAGTATGAATTCATGCATGTCATCTAGGGTCAGAATATTGCCTGAAGTCTTTCACATAGATGGCATTCATAAAGTTTCTCTCCAGTTTGGGTTCTGTCATGTTGTCTAAGGTTAGAGAAATAAACTAAGGTTGCCACACAAAGATGATATTTTTTTTTTATTAACGGAAAGAAAAAAAAAGAAATTAACACAACATTTAGAAATCATACCATTCTACATATGCACTCAGTAATTCTTAACATCATCGCATAGATGCATGATCATCATTTCTTAGTACATTTGCATCAGTTTAGAGGAACCAGCAACACAACAGAAAAAGATATAATATGTTAATATAGAGAAAAGAAATAAAAGTAGTAATAATAGTAAAAACAAACAAACAAACATAAAAAAAACCCTATAGCTCAGATGCAGTTTCATTCAGTGTTTTAACATGATTACTTTACAATTAGGTATTATTGTGCTGTCCATTTTTGAGTTTTTGTATCTAGTCCTGTTGCACAGTCTGTATCCCTTCAGCTTCAATTACCCATTGTCTTACCCTGTTTCTAACTCATGCTGGACTCTGTTACCAATGACATATTTTAAGTTTATTCTTGAATGTCCATTCACATCAGTGGGACCATACAGTATTTGTCCTTTAGTTTTTGGCTGGACTCACTCAGCATAATATTCTCTAGGTCCATCCATGTTATTACATGTTTCATAAGTTTATCTTGTCTTAAAGCTGCATAATATTCCATCGCATGTATATACCACAGTTTGTTTAGCCACTCACCACAGTTTGTTTAGCCACTTGTCTGTTGATGGACATTTTGGCTGTTTCCATCTATTTGCAATTGTAAATGATGCTGCTATAAACATTGGTGTGCAAATGTCCGTTTGTGTCTTCGCCCTTAAGTCCTTTGAGTAGATACCTAGCAATGGTATTGCTGGGTCGTATGGCAATTCTATATTCAGCTTTTTGAGGAACCGCCAAACTGCCTTCCACAGTGGTTGCACCATTTGACATTCCCACCAACAGTGGATAAGTGTGCCTCTTTCACCGCATCCTCTCCAGCACTTGTCATTTTCTGTTTTGTTGATAATGGCCATTCTGGTGGGTGTGAGATGATATCTCATTGTGGTTTTGATTTGCATTTCTCTAATGGCCAGGGACATTGAGCATCTCTTCATGTGCCTCTTGGCCATCCGTATTTCCTCTTCTGGTAGGTGTCTGATCAAGTCTTTTTCCCATTTTGTAATTGGGTTGGCTGTCTTTTTGTTGTTGAGTTGAACAATGGTGCCTAGAGAACTGGATATCCATATGTAAAAGAATGAAAGAAGACCCGTATCTCACACCTTATACAAAAGTTAACTCAAAATGGATCAAAGATCTAAACATTAGGTCTAAGACCATAAAACAGAGGAAAATGTAGGGAGATATCTTATGAATCTTACAACTGGAGGCGGTTTTATGGACCTTAAACCTAAAGCAAGAGCACTGAAGAAATAAATAAATAAATGGGAACTCCTCAAAATTAAACACTTTTGTGCATCAAAGAACTTCATCAAGAAAGTAAAAAGAGGGCGGGCCGCGGTGGCTCAGCGGGCAAAGTGCTTGCCTGCTATGCCGGAGGACCTCGGTTCGATTCCCGGCCCCAGCCCATGTAACAAAAACAAAAAAACAAAATACAATAAAACAAGAAAATGTTTAAAGATGTTTCCCTTTCTTCCTTCCTTCCTTCCTTCTATCCTTCCTTCCTTCTCTCTGTCTAAAAAAAAAAAAAAAAAAGAAAGTAAAAAGACAGCCTACACAATGGGAGATAATATTTGGAAATGACATATCAGATAAAGGTCTAGTATCCAGAATTTACAAAGATGATATTTTTATGTTATCTCTGCTAAGAGTGAGTTTTCTCATGTTTTCTAAAAGCATAATGATAAGTGAAGGCTTTCCCACAAAGATGAAATTCACAGGGTCACTCTCCATTTTTGAGTTCTCTCATATTGTCTCAAGGCAGAACATCAAGTTAAGGCTTTCTCACACAAGTGGCATTCATATGGTCTCTCTCCAGTGTGAGTTCTCTCATGTAGTTTCAGGGGAGAAAAGTCTTTGAAGGCCTTTCTCCATGGATGGAATTCACATTACTTCTTTCCAGTGTGAGTTCTCTTACGTTGTGTCAGGGTAAAACATCGAGTAAAAGCTTTCTCGCACATGTGGCATTCATATAATTTCTCTCCAGTGTGAGTTCTCTCATGTACTCTAAGATAAGAACAAAGAATGAAGGCTTTCTGACATGATTTCTCTGCAGTGTGAGTTCTTTCATGTTGATTCAGGTTAAAAGATTGAGTGAAGGATTTCTGACATAGATGACATTCATATGGTTTCTCTTAAGTGTGACTGCTCTCATGTTGTACAAACATAGAATAATAGGTGACAGTTTTCCCAGATATGTGGCATTCATATTGTTTCACTCCAGTGTGAGTTCTCACTTAGAAGTATATAGAGTGAAGTCTTTCCCACATGGATGGCATTCATATGGCTTCTCACCAATGTATGTTCTATTGTAATGTGTAACGCCAGAGCTTTGGATAAATGTTATATCAATTTGATGACATTCATATGATTTATCGCTACTGCATATTTGCTTTAGTTTATTAACAGATGATTGGTCACTGAGAGCTTTTCCATTGAGATTGTTGAAGTATGGTTTCTTTCCATTGTGAGTTAACACTCTGTTCTAGTTTGCAAGCTTTTGGAATGTGATATACCAGAACTAGAATGGCTTTTATAAAGGGGTTAATAAGTTACAAGCTTGCAGTTATAAGGAATTAAAAGTGTCAAAATTAAGGCATCAACAAGATACCATCATCAAGAAAGTCTGATGGGTCAGGAACACCACTGTCAGCTGGATAGTCACATGGCCGGCATCTGCTGTTCTCTTGCTCCTGGGCTCCATTGCTTTCAGTCTCTTTTCCTTTGGAGGTTTCTCACTTTACTTCTTCAGGGATGGTTTTCATCTCTTGGCTTCCTTTGGATCTCTCCAGGTTCTGGCTTGCTTAACATCTCATGGTGACATCTGCTGGCTCCAAGCATCTCTAAACATCTGTGTCTCTGTTCTCCACATATCTGTATCTGTGTCAGCTCTGCTGTGAAGTTTATGTTGGCTCTGAGGCTTCTGTAATTTTTCTCATTTCTGATTCTCTCTCTAAAATACTTCCTCATTTAAAGCATTCCAGTAAGCTAATCAAGACCCACCTGAATAGGTAGAGACGCATCTCTATCTAATCAAAAGTTAACACCCAAAATCGGGCATGCCACATTTCCATGGAGATAATCTAATAAAAAAATTTCAACCTACATTTTAAAATCAGGATTGAAAGAAATGGCTACTTCCACAAGATGGAATCAGGATTAAAACATGGCTTTTCTAGGGTACATAATATTTTCAAACCACCACGCACCTGTTGAATCACTCTAGATCTAGGAGAAAAATCTTCCAGCAATTCACTACATATAATGCCTTTCTTTTTGATGTGAGAATTCTGCCTCAATGACATGATGGTAAATGTACCTTTCCTGCAGTTATGTTGCATGGATAGCATTTTTTTTTTGAAAGACCACTTGCCTTGCCCGAATTCTGAGATTAGAAAAATCCAATTCCTTCTTTCCATAGTTCTTCTCCTTAGTTCAAGTCGTAAAGTACATCTTATTTGAAGAGCTGCTATCCCACTGAGACGAGATTGCTGATATTCTATGGCATCACATCTCTAAAAGTTTTCTCTGGAATGTGACAGTAAGATCCACACTTCCTGGGTGAAGTCAATAACTACATCTTTCAAGTTCACTAACTCCAGTGGTGCATTATCAATAGCTCAGCTTACAACTCTCTTCCTCCAGATTTTCACCCACAACCAGATAAGTATGTGAATGACTGAGATATTCCAGAGCTGCCACAGGCACCTCCCCAGTGGATCCTGCAGGTACAAAGCTCAATTCTCACTGTCTCTGTTCATATTTATTTATTCCTTTTCTTCCTTCTTTTCAGACTGGATAATTTGAATTGTACTATCTTCAAGGTCAGTAATTCTTTCTTTTGTCAGCTCCATTCCCTTGTTGAACCCTACTAGGAACATTTTAAATTCAGTTTCTGTACATTTCATATCCAATATTTCTTTGTTTTATCTTTATAATTTCTATTTATTTATTGATATATTTGTTCATATGCTGTTTTCCAGATTTCTTATAGTTCTTCATGTTTTTCTTTAGTTCTCTGAGTATTTTCAAGGCAAGTTAAAAAATATTTATCTAGTATGCCCAATGTCCGATCTTCCTCTTTCATGGCTCTGTTGCTTTATTTTGTTCAATTGAAAGAACCTTCTTTTCCTGATTATTTGTATGTCTTGTAATTTTTTATTGAAATCCGAGGATTTTATATTTTGATATATTGTTCCTAGAAATCAGGAAAACACCTCAAGTTTTTCGTTTTCTCTCTCTTTATCATTGAATGCCATAGTAGTCTATTTATTTAGTTATTTTTCCAGAACAGTTGTGCAGAGACTGAATCTCTTGATACATATAGTTGCAGTTTCTGTTCCTTAAGCTTACGGCAGTTGAATGATAGAGATTACCTTGCATTCCAGGAGCTCAGAGCAACAAAAATTTTAAAACACATTTTCCAGTCTTTGTGGAATTTCTCTGTGCTTCTACTCTCCTTTACACATAGGCAGCTTTACCGTGGGGCCTGAAAAACAGTCTCAGGTGAAAGCATAGGGTCTTCTGAGGTCTTTTATGACATGCTGCTTGTCCTGTGCATGCATGCATAGCCTTATCAATCCTCCCATGTACAAAGATATTCAATATGTGTCCAACTTCCCTTAAGAAATTCACAGCTTTTCCTACAGGTCCCAGCACTATTGTATGTTTCAACCAGTAAACCTTTGTTCCAGGTAGCTATGGTTTTATTATTTCTTATGGTGCTTTATAAGCCTTTCCAGCCACATATGCATAAAGAGTAAGTTCTTGGACTGGTGAGACAGAGATGAGCATCCTGCATCAGACTGATTGGCACAGACATTCATGCACTCTTTTTTTTTTTTTTTGCATCAAGGTTATTACTGTGCTTCCTCCAGAACCTGGGACCAGTTCAACACTATGAGTGCAAATTGGCACCACACCAAGTTAGAGAAAGCATGAGGGAGGAGCCAGTAAAGGTACCATAAAGCTTTCCCACCATTTTAAATTTCCTTTTAGTGGAAACATTGCTCACCTAGTTACTGTAGCCATTTAACTCTTTTCTACAACTCTGAGAAAGCTGGTTCTGCCAGTTTTCTCATGTTTTATTCAATGTTCCTGTAAGGGAATAGATCCCTGGGATTTCTCACTCTTTCATCTTGCTTACATAATTCAAAAATTAAATCTTGATTTATGGGATACTCACATATGGGATCCTCACCATTGGATCAAATGTTTTAAAGATAGGCATCAATTGTATTATATGTGTGGCCCATTTTTGCCTCTGTCTATTACAGTGCTATTGGATTTCAGAAAGGGACCATTTAGTCCACCACTTCTTTTCTTGGAGAACATTTTCCAAAGCAGCTGTTCAAATAATATTAATGTCTTCAGCAGTGGCCTCTAGAAAGTAGACAGTGTGAATCAATTCATTTCCCCCATAGTTAAGTTTGTTACCTAGCTTTTCATTGCTGTTTGTATCTTCTCTAGAGTGGGATCCCCATAAGAGTAATATCAGGTGGCAATCCCCTCAAATATTCCCAAGTTCTGACTGGGAATGGTTGACTCAGGTAAGCCTGGCAAGTTTTGTAGTGATGGTAAGCATATGGCTATCAGATTAGGAGCAGACAATCCCACACAAAATGAAGTTTAACTTCTCCATAGGGTTAAATATGTTTTTATCATAAGAATTGCATTTGTTGTAACACACAGAGCTGTGATTATGTACTGTGGGCAAACAACTTTACAATTGATAGAGTCTCACTACCATTGAGTATTATGTAGAACTTGTGGCTGGTATTGTGAGGTTAGGTTAAGGAAAAATTCCCAAATGGTTGTAGTCTGTGACTTTTAGACATATGTTCACCCAGGTAATTTTATACTGTATGCATTTCTTCATTGTATATATCAACCAGTGACTGGGGAGGAGGTCCATAGTAAGATGACATTTGTCAGTTGGTTAGTACAGTTTCTCTCTGCCTCAATAAATGGTGCTTATATAGAGAGGGAGAGAGATCCTTATCCAAAATCCAATACTCTAATAGTATCAAATGGAAAAAGATTGTGGAAAAACAGAACCTGATACAGTCTTGCTGAAATGCTGAGAGTGTTACTACTCACATGTCTTAGATACACTGTCATGGAAAATTATAGGAGTAATTATGATAAATAATTATGAAGAAAAAAATATGAGTAAACAATAAAAAATTATCAAACTATAAAATTGCAGAGTAAGCCTGATAAAGAATTAAAAAAAAAACAGGATACCATAGTAAGCTCAATGTAACTATAGTCACAAATTTAATATCTATGGAATATTTCCTAAATGCAGGATGAAGTATAACAATTGTAGATTTAATTCCAAATGAATAGAATTGAACATCTACTACATCTTTATAGCCATTTGTTGGCTAATTGCATGCATTCAGGGTAATTTCTTTTTTTTTTTTTTTTTTTTTTTAAAGGAAAGACAGAGAGAAGGAAGGAAGGATAGAAGGAAGGAAGGAAGGAAGAAAGGGAAACATTTCCAAACATTTTCTTGCTTTATTGTATTTTGTTTTTCTGTTTTTGTTACATGGGCTGGGGCCGGGAATCGAACCGAGGTCCTCCGGCATAGCAGGCAAGCACTTTGCCCGCTGAGCCACCGCGGCCCACCCCTCAGGGTAATTTCTTGTTCAACAAAAATGTCAGTTAATTCTGTGCTCATGAATTGGCATGTTCCATTGCATCTCTATTGTTTTTATCCCTGGGTGTGAGTAAGGAATTTTATATGTAAAGTCAGATTCAACAAAGATAAGTAACACCAGAAATGTATGCAAGAAATTTTATTAATCATCATAGGTCCTAGAACAGAGAGAAACAGCATGCCTCACAGGACCGCATGGGGAAACACATTAGTAGTGTAAGCTCAAACAAGCCGGTGGGGAGGAAAAGGTTGCAATGAACCTCGGAATTATGCAACAGTGGAAATTAGGGAGTTTCTATATGACTTGCTTGGTGGGGCATTAGCCAAAATAGGATGTGTAGATGAGAGGGAGAAACTATTTAAGTTGTATATAGGTGTTAGGAGTGATTACTGAGGGACCTAATGATAGGGTCTAAGATGCTAAGGTATCTAGACAGTGAAAATCCCCATGCTATTTTAATTCAGTATACTCAAACACTTTGAAAGTAGTCAACTGTTCTTTTTAAAGATTTTTTATCAAGAAAATCATGCATGGTGTACAATCATGTACAGTCCATGCATGGTGTACAATCAGTGGCTCACAATACCATCACATAGTTGTGTATTCATCACCATGATCATTTTTAAAATATTTGTATCACTCCAAAAAAAGAAATAAAAAGAAAAAAGAAAAAACTGTACATACTATACAACTTACTCCTCTGTCTCATTGACCAACAGTATTTCAATCTTCCCAATTTTCCCCTTTATCCCCACTATTATTTATTTTTATCCTTATTTTTTTTTACTCACCTGGCCATACCCTGAATAAAAGGAGCATCAGACACAAGGTTTTCACAATCACAGAATCGCATTGTAAAAACTAAATCATTATACAATCATCCTCAAGAATCAAGGCTACTGGAACACAGCTCAACAGTTTCAGGTATTTCCCTCCAGCCACTCCTATACATCATAAACTAAAAACAGATATCTATGGAATGCATAAGAATGACCTCCAGGGCAACCTCTTAACTCTAGTTGAAATTTCTCAGCCACTGAAATTTTATTTTGTCTCATTTCTCTTTCCCCCCTTTTATTCAAGAAGACTTTCTCAATCATGTGATGCCAGGTCCAGGCTCATCCTTGGAGTTCTGTCCCATGCTGCCAGGGAGATTTACCCCCTGGAGTCATGTCTCATGTAGGGGGGAGGGCAAAATTGGCTTAGAGAGAGAGGCCACATCTGAGGACAAAAGAGTTTCCCTGGGGATGACTCAGGCTTAGCCTTTCCTTTACAGGAATAAATTTCATAGGGATTAACTCCGATATTGAGGGGCCAGACTATTGATTTGATTGCCCCCACTGCTTGTGAGAATATCAGGAACTCCCCAAATGAGGAAGTTGAATATTTCCTCCTGAAAATGTTAATTGTTCTTGATATAGTACCATTAGAAACACCTCCAGTTACACATAAATCAGTATTTCATGGCAGGTCAAGATCAGCATACAAAAGATGTTTCAACATATTAAGGTATTTCACAATAAGAGCAATGCTTTTTTCAACAGATACCTCAGAAATTAAAAACAAAACAAAGCAAAAACCCTAGTATTTTCTCCTGGATATTCTAAAGGGTGGGCAGGACGTCTATGCAAAGGCTTCTGACTCTTGATTTTAGTATTTTTGACATTTTTATAATAACCAAAATCCTCAAGCATCTTATGCACTGGCTAGATAATGCCATACACCTGGTAGTAAATATAACAGCCACACAGAAGGACACAATCCTCCAAAATGAATGACGCTGAGGTATCAAGAGGTGGATTTTCATACCGATGAAATGTTTATGTGTGCTGTCTCAACAAACATCTATTTTGGCTAAGCCACTTTCCATATCACTGACCTGTGGTTTAGCTAATAAACAGTTTCCACTCCTGGGACCTGGATTCTCAAGGGCTCAGTACCACAACTGAGGCCACCACCTACACCACCCACACCACCCACAACATCCACACCAACAAATGCTATTGTCAGTTCCTCTAGTCAACAATGTGCTCCTCTTGAGGATGATTTTTTGTCTTTATTTCTCTTAAAAGGCAAGATTAGGTCTCATAATTGACCTAAACCATGACACTCTCTATACATACATCAATTTGACCCACAAGTGTTTAACAGAGATGGCTTCTTTAAATGCTTAGAATAAAGAAGTTTAGAGTTAAGGCATTTTTTTCTACTGGGTTTTCCAGAGGAGAAATTTCCAAGAGCTGTGGCAACTTCTAGCCTTACAAGATGAGAGCAAGTGGTTTATCATTGACAGACATACTGCAAATTGGATATTGAGCCAGCAAAATTTGCACCTCTAGTAACTAACTTATCATTCTAGTAACATGATCTCTTTATTGACAATTATTATGAATTAGATTCTGACTAATTGATGAGTTAATCTTGAGAAAACTTTGATTTTGAACTGAACTTGATATGATTGAGATTTGAGTTATTTTTGAATACTAACATATGTCCAGGTGAACATTCATTAATGTCAGTAAGTTCAAATGATCAACTTTTTTAAAATTATAATTAAATGGCTTTATCTGATGTGGGATGTTTTGGGGTCAAGAATGATCATCCATACCAAAGGAACATAGTATGTGAGAGAAAACGTGAGATTCAGGAATGTTTTTCAGCATGACACATGGCAATAAATGGACAGGCAAGGTGATAGCTGAATTTCAGCCTCTAATTATCATCACCATTTATTACCTTTTCTTTCAGGTAAGGGCCACAACCTTAGAGAAAGCAGGAACAACACATACATGAGAACAGTGTTTTTATTTTGACCAATGTCCTATTCATATTTTCCTACATGCAGACTACTGTGGAAGGCAAGCTGCAGTTTTTGACCCTGGGAAGATTTTACCGTCTGTGTGTCCTACATTGAAGTAACCAAAACTCTACTGCATTTTTTACCACATCTTTGAAAAAGAGGCCTGTAGTAAGAATATGCAAGAAAAAGAGTGTGTGCCTAAAGAGAACCCTGTGTTGGACCAATGATGAGAACTCAACTTCTTGAAGACAGATGATGGCATAAAAATGCTTAGGAGGATTATGCTGAAGCCCAGTTCTAGGTGAAAATCTAGGTACAAGAATTAGTGATTCCTCATTTCTCTTAAAATGGAGTTTTAAGAGAACCTATATGGGTTAGAGAAAGCATGAAGACATTGTGGGAAATTTAAGTTTCCCATGCTTACCTATGTATTTCTATGTAAACAACAAACTTTGATCTTTGAAGCATGCCTTCAGTAATATGTATTTCCTAGCAAACTGCCTTAGACAGTGCTCCTTCATAGCACCTTTTTCTCCTTTCTTTGAGGGAGTTGCTGCATTCCTGATGGGAGGTGAGTGGTTCACTGTTGAGTGCTCAATTACAAAATGGTTTCAGCTAGTGAAACATACCTTACAGGCAGGTAACTTTACTCATGCAAGTAACGTGCAACTCATTATCAGTTTTTCTTCTGAATGAGTTTCTGACTACTTGATGAATTTCTTTTCAGGAAATCTTGATTTTTTATTTGATCTTGGTATGACTTAAAAATAAAGAATTTTTGGATTTCCACTTTTATTTCTAGTTGAATATTCACCGAGGTCAATGAATTTGAGATGACCAATTTTTATCATATTCTTACATGGTTTTAATGATTTTGGGCTCTTTTTTGTTCAATGGTGAACTACCAACTGAAGTACCCTGTACTTACCAAGTAAAAAAAAATGTGTGCTTCATGAAAGTTCTTCAGCATGAAATGTAGCAATTAATAAATGAATGGGTAATATAATAGCTGAATTTCATCCCTTGTAAATCATAACCCTCCATTCTCTCACATTAAGGAAAGAGCCATTTATGAATAATGTCATTTGGTAACTAAATGTGTCTAGAAACCAATCAATTCATGTATTCAGATGATTGTCCTAATATAGCTCTGTCTTCTAGTAAAGTGTTTGAGTTAGTTCAGGTCATCTTCAAGAGGACAATGTTTTTTTCCCAAATTGAGTAAAGATTTTGGTGAGGAACTTCTGGATCCATAGTCACCTTCTCTCCATGATCTATAATTGAAGCCAAATATGTGATGCATCTTATTGACTCCTACAGCAAGTTTTTGCTTCACCATGATTTTGAGGATTTGTAGGGCCATTGTGACCACTTAAAAAGGATTAAAAAAACATGCATTTTCAATTCAGGTGTGAAATTTCATAAAATACAGAACTCGGTTTTCTGGAAAATGGTTCCAATTCCCAGTGGCCTAATAAGTGATTTGTAGATCCAGATTGCTGTATGGCTTGCAAAAACTCACTTATGATAATTCAGTTGAATTCACCATGCCAATTGATACATTGGTTATCTTTTGTGACTGATTTGTATATTTAGGCTAGAGAGAATCAAAAGGATGAACTGGAGCTTGCATAAAACTTGAAACAGATACTCCTGAATCAGGAACTGTAATCTCCTCCATTTTGTGTTCCCTGATCAATGACCCCAATCTTATTAATGGATCATATTTGTAGGCTGATTGCAGCTGCCCATGACACAATGGAAAACAAGAACAGCACACCCATGAGATCAGTGTTCTTGCTTTGACCAGTGTCTGGCTCATTTCTCCTAGGTGAGTAATGCTAATGAAGTGCAAACTTCTGTTTTTTGTCCATTGGTCAATTTCTCACCTATGCATCCTGCATTTAAGTAGTTAGAACTCTACCACATTGTGGCCCAATGCTTTCAGCAAGAGTTCTCTGGTAAGCATAAACATGACAAAGGAAATGAATGACTGTAGAAAGCACTGCCTTGGGTCAATAATGAGAATTTATCTTGTTGGAGACAGATATGACTTAAAAATCATGCTCAATAGGCCTGAAGCCCAGGCCTAGATGGCAATCTGGGGATTGGAATTTGTGATTCTTCATTATAATTCTAGTGTAGTTTATATGGGATTGTGACAATAAAAAATCACATTTCATATGTGCCTTTCTATATATTTCTATGTAATAAATATATTTCTGTCCTTGAAGACTGCCTTCAATAATATATCCTTTCTAACTCTCTTACCTATTCAGGGCACACATATGACAATTTGCCACCCTTCTGTCTTTAAAAAGGAAGAGTTTTGGAGGGATGCAGTTTTCCTTGATGGGAGGTGAGTGACTTGATTGATATATTGCAAATTGAAACTTCAGCTACTGAAACTACTCCTGAGGCAGCTATCTTTACTCATGTAACATGAATCTCATTATGGGCTTGTCTCTTGAAAAAGCATTTGACAAATTGATGAGCACCTCCGGAGGAAAACTTATCTTTGACATGTACTTGATGTGATTGAGATTTGGAGAGTTTTGGGCTCCTGAGTTTCTGTTATGTTCATTGAATGCACATTAAGTCCAATATGTTCAAGACACAAAATATTTTTCTCATACCATTAAATAGTTTTAATTAACTTAAGTTTTCTTATGGCCGGTGATGGACCTCTCGTTTAATCACATTCAGAAAAATATTTCAATGCTGTTAATTGCATTCAAAATGTGCTATGAACACCACCATCCATTACCAAAATAGTTCCAAATAGGAACTCTATCCATTTTACTTACTTACTTATTTATCTATTTATAAAGGGAGAGAAAAAAATTTATTTTACAAACACCAAAGTCAATGTCTCCTGTTGTGAATTCTTCATCTCAGGTTATTTTAAGTGTCTGGCAGACTTGAATTCTTTCCTCATATCGATTTCACAAAGTTTATCATTGGAATTTTAATTAATTAATTAATTAATTTTTTCATCACATAATTGTATATTCATCATCATGATAATTTCTTAGAACATTTGCATCAATTCAGAAAAAGAACTAAAAAGAAAAAATAATTCATACATACCATACCCTTATGCCTCCCTTTCATTGATCACTAGCATTTCAATCTACTAAATTTATTTTAACAGTTATTCCCCCATTATTTATTTATTTTTAATCTTTGTGTTTTACTCATCTGTCCATAAGGTAGATAAAAGAAGCATCAGACACAAGGTTTTCACAATCACATAGTCACATTGTGAAAGCTAAATCATTATACAATCATCTTCAAGAAACATGGCTACTGGAACACAGCTCCACATTTTCAAGCAGTTCCTTCCAACCTCTCTGTTATGCCATAAGTAAAAAGGTGGTATTTATTCAATGCATAAGAATAACCTCTACAATAACCTCTCAACTCTGTTTGGAATCTCTCAGCTGTTATCACTTTATTTTGTCTCACTTCTCTCTTCCCCCTTTTGATTGAGAAGGTTTTCTCAATCCCTTGGTGCTGAGGCTCAGTTCATTCTAGGATTTCCATCCCACATTACCAGGAAGGTCCACACCCCTGGGAGTCATGTCCCACGTAGAGAGGGGGGAAGCAGTGAGTTTGCTTGTTGTGTTGGCTGAGAGAGGCAATATCTGAGCAACAAAAGAGGTTCTCTGGAGGGTGACATTAGGTCTAATTTTAAGTAGGCTTAGCCTATCCTTTGTGGGGTTAAGTTTCATATTAACAACCCCCAAGATTGGGGGCTCAGCCTAATGCTTTGGTTGTCCCCACTGCTTGTGAGAATATAAAGAATTAGCCACTGGGGAAGTTGAATTTTCCCCCTTTCTCACCATTCCCCCAAGGGGACTTTGCAAGTACTTTTCTATTCACTGTTCAAATCTTTCTCACATTAATTGAAGAATCACTCTGGTCAAACCTACAAAATCTCATGCCCTACTCAAGTTTCCATGTACTTATGGTGTTCAATTAAGCTGTCCACATAAGTTATATTAGGAAATGCACTAGTCAAAATATAAATTTTGTACCAAATAAACATTTTTTTGCTTTAGTCTCACATATAAGTTAAAGTTTTAAAATATTAATTACCATCTAGTTTCAACACCCTGCATTGATATTCCTTCGTTCTTTCTCATGCAAAACATTTTTAACTTTGTAAATTTAGTCACTATTATTATACACTCTAGGCATTCCTAGATTATACCATCTCAGTCTTTATCATATATCTTTCCTTCTGATTTCATTTGTGCACCCAGGCCTCCTCCCTCTATCATTTCCACATTCAGTGTTCTAAAATTATTGTATTACAGTTAGGTAGTATTGTGCTATCCACTTCTGAATTTTTACAATCAGTCCTGTGGCACAATCTGTTTCCCTTCAGTTCTAATTATCCAATATCTACTCTATTTCTGTCTCCTGATGGCCTCTGTTCTTAATTGAAATTAGTCAAGCTCATTCATAAATGTTAGTTCATAATCAGTGAGACCATACAGTATTTGTCCTTTTGTTTCTGGCTAATCTCACTCAGCATAATGTCCATAAGGTCCATCCATGTTGTTACATACTTCATAACTTTATTCTGTCTTATAGCTGCATAATATTCCATAGCGTGTATATATCACAGCTTGTTTAGCCACTCATCTGTTGATGGACATTTGGGCTGTTTCCATCTTTTGGAAATTGTAAATAATGCTGTTATAAACATTGGTGTGCAAATGTCCATTTGTGTCTTTGTCCTCATGTCCTCCATGTAGATACCTAGCAATGGTATTGCCAGGTCATATGGCAATTCTATACTTAGGTTCCTGAGGAACTGCCAAACTGCCTTCCACAGAGGTTGTACCATTTGACATTCCCACCAACAGTGGATAAATGTGCCTCTCTCTCCACATCCTCTCCAGCATTTGTCATTTTCTGTTTTATTGATAATGGCCATTCTGATGGGTGTGAGATGATATCTCTTTGTGGTTTTGGTTTGCATTTCCCTAATGGCCCGGGAAGTTGAGCATCTTTTCATGTGCCTTTTGGCCATTTGTATTTCCTCTTCTGAGAAGTGTCTGTTCAAGTCTTTTGCCCATTTTGTAATTGGATTGTCTGTCTTTTTGTTGTTGAGTTGAACAATCTCTTTATATATTATAGATACTAGACCTTTATCTGATATATCATTTCCAAATATTTACTCCCATTGTGTAGGCTGTCTTTTTACTTTCTTGATGAAGTTCTTTGATGCACAAAAGTGTTTAATTTTGAGGAGTTCCCATTTATTTATTTATTCATTCAATGCTCATGCTTTGGGTGTAAGGTCTAAGAAACCAACTCTTAGTATAAGATTTATAAGATGTTTTCCTATGTTTTTTCTAAAAGTTTTATAGTCTTAGATATAATATTTAGGTCTTTGATCCTAATTTTGAGTTAATTTTTGTAAAGCGTGTGAGGTATGGATCCTCTTTCATTCTTTTGCATGTGAATATCCAGTTCTATAGGCACCATTTATTGAAGAGACTGTTCTGTTCCAGGTGAGTTGGCTTGACTGCCTTATCAAAGATGAATTGTCCATAGATGAGACGCTCTATATCTGAACACTCTATTCAATTCCATTGGTCAGTATATCTATCTTTATGCCAGTACCATGCTGTTTTGACCACTATAGCTTCATAATACGTCTTTAAGTCAGGTAGCATGAGACCTCCGACTTCAATTTTTTATCTCAGAATACTTTTAGCTATTCAGGGCACCCTGCCCTTCCAGATAAATTTGGTTATTGGCTTTTCTATTTCTGAAAAGTAAGTTTTGGGGATTTTAATTGGTATTGCATTGAACCTGTAAATCAATCTAGGTAGAATTGACATCTTAACTATATTTTGTCTTCCAATCCATGAACATGGTATGCCCTTCCATTTATTTAGTTCTTCTGTGATTTCTTTTAGCAACTTCTTATAATTTTCTCTGTATAGGTCTTTCATCTCTTTAGTTAAATTTATTCCTAAACATTTTATTCTTTTGGTTGTAATTGCAAATGGAATTATTTTCATGATTTCCCCCTCAGATTGTTCATTACTAATGCATAGAAGCACTACAGATTTTTGAGTGTTGATCTTGTAACCTGTCACTTTGCTGTACTCATTTATTAGCTCTAGTAGTTTTGCTGTGGATTTTTGAGGGGTTTTGACATACAGTATCATAGCATCAGCAAACAGGGAGAGTTTTACCTCTTCCTTTCCAATTTTTATGCCTTTTATTTCTTTTTCTTGTCTAATTGCTCTGGCTAGAACTTTCAACACAACGTTGAATAACAGTGGTGATAGTGGACATACTTGTCTTTTTCCTGATCTTAGGGGGAAAGTTTTCAGTTTTTCCCCATTGAGGATGATGTTAACTGTGGGTTTTTCATATATTCTCTTTATCATGTTTATTCTCTTTATCATCTCCTCTTTATCATGAGGAGATTCCCTTCTGTTCCTATCCTTTGAAGTGTTTTCAACAAGAAAAGATGTTGAATTTTGTCAAATGCCTTTTCTGCATCAATCGAGATGATCATGTGGTTTTTCTGCTTTGATTTGTTGACATGGTGCATTACATTAATTGATTTTCTTATGTTGAGCCATCCTTGCATTTCTGAGATAAATCATAATTGGTCATGGTGTATAATTCTTTTAATATGCTGCTGGATTCAATTTGCAGGATTTTGTTGAGGATTTTCTGCATCTATACTCACAAGAGAGATTGGTCTGTAGCTTTCTTTTTTGTAATATCTTTGTCTGGCTTTGGTATGAGGGTGATGTTGGCTTCATAGAATGAGTTAGGTAGCTTTCCCTCCTCTTCAATGTTTTTGAAGAGTTTGAGCAGGATTGGTACTAATTCTTTCTGGAATGTTTGGTAGAATTCACCTGTGAAGCCATCTGGTCCTGTACTTTTCTTTTTGAGGAGCTTCTTAATGACTGATTCAATTTCTTTACTTGTGATCACATTGTTTAGTCTTCTATTTCTTCTCAAGACAATGTTGGTTGTTCATGCTTTTTTAGGAAGTTGTCCATTTCATCTACATTTTCGAGTTTGTTAGCATAAAGTTATTCATAGTACACTCTCATTACTTCCTTTATTTCTGTGGGCTCAGTGGTTATGTCTCTTTTTCCATTTCTGATTTTATTTGTTTGTATCCTCTCACTTCTTCTTTTTGTCAACCTTGCTAAGGGTCCATCAATCTTATTGATTTTCTCATAGAACCAACTCTGGTTTGTTGGTTTTCTTGATTATTTTCATGTTCTCAATTTCATTTATTTCTGCATTAATCTTCATTATTTCTTTCCTTTTGCTTGCTTTGGGGTTAGTTTGCTGTTCTTTCTCTTGTTCTTCCAAAGTGGACAGTTAATTCCTCGGTTTTTGCTCTTTCTTCTTTTTTGATATAGGCATTTAGGGCAATAAATTTTAGCCCCTTAGCACTGTCTTTGCTGAATCCCATAAATTTTGATATGTTGTGTTTTCATTTTCATTTGCCTCGAGATATTTGCTGATTTCTCTTGTAATTTCTTCCTTGACCCACTGGTTGTTTAAGAGTGTGCTGTTGAGCCTCCATATATTTGTGAGTTTTCTGGCACTCTGCCTATTATTGATTTCTAGCTCCATTCTTTTATGATCTGAGAAAGTGTTTTGTATGATTTCAATCTTTTTAAATTTATTGAGACTTGCTTTGCAACCCAACATATGGTCTATCCTTGAGAATGAACCCTAGACACTTGAGAAAAAAGGTTTATCTTGCTGTTTTGGGGTGTAATGTTCTATAAATACCTGTTAAGTCTAGTTCATTTATTGTATTATTCAAGTTCTCTGTTTCTTTATTGATCCTCCATCTAGATGTTTGGTTCATTGATGCAAGTGGGGAGTTGAAGTCTCCAACTATTATGGTAGAGTGTCAATTTCTCTTTTCAGTGCTTCCCTCATGTATTTTGGAGCATTCTGGCTCGGTGCATAAATATTTATGATAGTTATGTCTTCTTGTTGAATTGTTCCTTTTATTAATACATAGTGTCCTTCTTTGTCTCTTTTAACTGTTTTACATTTGAAGTCTAATTTATTGGCTATTAATACAGCTACTCCTGCTCTTTTCTGATTGTCATTTGCATGAAATATTTTTCCTACCATTTCATTTTCAAGCTATGTTGATCCTTGTGTCTAAGATGTGTTCCTGTAGACAGCATATAGATAGGTCCCGTTTTTTAAATCCATTCTGCCAGTCTATGTCTTTTGATTGAGGAATTTAATCCATTAACATTTAGACTTATTACTGTATGGGAAGTACTTTCTTCTACCATTTTTGCCTTTTGAATTTTATATGTAATATCTAATTTTCCTTCTTTTTACCTTTAATGATAGTCTTCATTTCTACACTCTTCTCCACACCTCTCTCCTGGCTTTTTGTATCTGTCTCCAGTGCTCCCTTTAGTATTTTCTGCAGAGCCAGTCTCCTGGTCACAAATTCTCTCAGTGATTTTTTTGTCTGAAAATGTTTTATTTCTCCCTCATTTTTGAAGGACAATTTTGCTGGATATAGAATTCTTAGTTGGCAGTTTTTCTCTTCAGCAATTTAAATGTTTCATCCCACTGTCTTCTCACTTCCATGGTTTCTTCTAAGAAATCTATGCCTAGTCTTACTGGGCTTCCCTTGCGTGTGATGGATTGCTTTTATCTTGCTGCTTTCAAGATTCTCTCTTTCTCTTTGACACCTGACATTCTGATTATTATGTGTCTTGGAATACATCTATTTGTATCTATTCTGTTTGGGGTACACTGCACTTCTTGGATCTGTAGTTTTAAGTCTTTCATAAGAGTTGGGAAATTTTCAGTGATAATTTAGTTTTTCTCTTCCTTTTCCCTTCTCTTCTCCTTCTGGGACACCTATGACACGTATATTCATGCACTTCATATTGTCATTCAATTCGCTGAGTCCCTGCTCATATTTTTTCCCTTTTTTTTCTTTTGCTTGCTGGATTTCAGATGTTCCGTCTTCCAGTTCACTAATCCTATCTTCTGCCTCTCGAAATCTAACATTGTAGTTTTCCATTGCTTTTTTTAATCTCTTCTACTGTGCCTTTCATTCCCATAAGTTCTGTGATTTGTTTTTGCAGACTTTCGATTTCTTCTTTGTGTTCGTTCCTTGCCTCCTTTATATGCTCCCTCAATTCACTGATTTGATTTTTGAATGTCTGTTTGAACATTTTGAATTAATTGTTTCAACTCCTGTATCTCATTTGAATTGTTGGTTTATTCCTTTGACTGATCCATATCTTCAATTTTCCTAGTATGATTTGATAGTTTTTGCTGGTATCTAGGCATTTAATTACTTTAATTAATTTATTCTGGAGATCATTTTCACTTTTTTTTACCTAGGATTTTCTTGCTGGATGACTTTGTTGTCTCTCTGTTCTTTGACATTCAGTTCATCTTATTCTGGACCTCTAGTTTACATTTTGTTTAACAGATCAGATTTTTTCAGTTCTTGTTTATTGCCCTGCCTGTATGGTGCCTTATTTTTCCCCACTTAGGAGGGTCTACTTAGGTATTATAGATCCCAGCCAGGTTTTTGCAGACCAAAAGTGGCCTCTTTTCAGGAGGAAAGAGTCACCAGTGTCAGTTTTCCCTGAGGGTGAAATCCAGCAGATTGAAAGACACACCTATGAAGCTTCTGCACTCTCTGTTTTTCCAATGCTGTCCAGTATGTGGTGCTTGTCTACCTGCAGGTCCCACCAGCATAAGGTGAGGCAGTACAATTAACTTCAGCAGACTCTCCCTACTGGGGGTATGGTGGAGACAGAGAAGATGTTGCAGTCTGGTTTTAATTGCTTCACTTTTCCATACACTGGGGTCTGAACTCCTTAATGGAGGGATTCCACCTGAGCTGGGCCCCACCTCTCTCCTGGGGAAAGCACAGACTCTAGACAAACACTCAAACAAACTTAATTCTGCCTATGCCTGGGGCAATGGAGTCGAGAAGCCTTGCAGCTGTATCCAAAGAGCAGTCAAGCTATAGAAACACAGCCTCCAAAGTGAAAGAGAAAAAATCCTTTTCAGAGCAGGACCCCCATTCCTTGGGTTTGCTAATCAAGAGCTTCAGTTGGTACATTGCTCTGTGTATCTCCAGGTCCTATGTGCCCACTCCTTTCCTTCAGGGCCCAGAACTTTTCAAATCCAAAAATTCTCTGTTTTTTCCCCTTTTTATGCCTGCCCTGCCCCCTCTGCACCTGTGCAGAAACCGCTGACCTCCGTTTTTACACAAGGTTCAGCTGAGCTGGGGGCCTATTTTTAGTAGTTAGAATTTATTAATTAATTCCACAATTGGAGTTTTGTTGCACTCAGCCCCTACTGCTGTTAAAATTTCTTTCCTTTCCCCTCTGGGAAGCATCCTGTGGGGGAGGGGTGCTGGCAGCCATGGCTTAAGAAGCTCATGGTTCTGGGTGGGCTCACAGCCAGTCCAGCTGGTCCAGACTGGTATATGTTGTGTCTGGGCACTGACTTAGCCCCAGCAGTTATTTTGCACTGTGCCTGACTATTTATTAGCTGCTCTGGAGGACAAACTAAATCCCACACCTCACTAAGCCACCATCGTGGCCCCCTCCTATCCTTGGAATTTAATATCTGATAAAAAACTAATTCTTATAGAATAGTTTTCTCATAACCATTACATTTATTACATCATCACAACTATGTATTCTCTAATGATTTTTGGTTTAAGGCATTTGCACATGGGAATCTACTTTCTAGGGGTTTTCTTCAACATTAATTGTTAGTTAGGGATGACCTGTGTTTGAAAAGTTTCCCACACAAATTCATAGGGTTCCTCTACAGTATGAATTCTCTGATGTGCATTATGTGATGAACCTTGTCTAAAAGTTTTCCTACATGTATTACATTTAAAGTGTTTCTGTCCTATATGAATTCTGAGATGTTGACTAAGAGCTGAACTTGGGCAAAAGACATCCCACATTCCTTACATCAATATGGTTTCTCTCCAGTATGAATTCTCTGATGATTACTAAGGCACGAGTTACCCCTGAATGTTTTCCCTCACTCATTACATTTATAGGGTCTTTCTCCAGTAAGCATTCTCTGATGTTGAATGAGAGCAGAACTTTGTCTGAAGGCTTTTCCAAATACTTTACATTTACATGGCTCCTCTCCAGTATGAATTCTCTAATGAATAATAAGTGCTGAGTGGGAACTTAAGGCTTTACTACATTCATTGCAACTATGAAACTTCTTATCAATATGAATTTTTTGGTGTCTATTAAGCCATAAAATAGAAGTGAAGCCTTTCTACATTCATTACATTTATAGGGCTTTTCTCCTGTGTGAATTCTTTCATGTTGAATAAGAGACACACTGTGACTGAAGGTTCTCTCACATTCACTACATTTAAAAGGTTTTTCTCCAGTGTGAATTTTCTGATGATAATAAAGGGATGACCTAGAATTAAAGGTGTTGCCACATTCATTTGATGAATAGGGCTTTTTTTCTGAAGTGAATTCTTGACATCCAGGAAGGGAAGTGTGCAACTAGATAACTTCCTACCTGGATTATATTTATAGGGATTTTTACCTGCATGGATTTTTTTTTACGTGTAAAAAGGTTTCAGCTGAAGGAATTCCATGTTCTTTACATCTATAATATTTCTCCACAATATGGGTTCTTAGATGTCTCTGAAGAAATGTATTAAGAGTGAAGGCTTTTTCACGTTGTTTACATATGTAGGGTTTTACTCCAGTATGAATTATTTGATGTTGAATCAGAGCTGAACTTTGGTTGAATGCTTTCAAACATTCTTTACATTCAAATAACTTCTTTCCACTATGCTTCCCCCCCCCCCCGAATGTTTATAAAGGGATGAATTGTTACTGAAGGTTTTCTTACACATACTGCGTTTATAGTGTTTCTCTTTTGAGTTGATTTTTGGTTGGTTAAGTACATTTGAATTCTGTTTGAAGGTATTTCCTTGTATTTCACATTTTGGCAGTGTTTTCTCCCTAGGAACTATCTGTTGTCTATCAAAGACTGGCTTTAGGATTGAGTTTTGGCCAAATTCAATATTTCTATGGCTTCTTTCTATAGTGAGATTTGTTTCCTTTTTATCCAGTTTTTCTCATCTATTTTCACATATACAGGAATTTTCTGATTTAAAGTCCCAAGGCCCATTCATTTTGGATCTTGTCATTACCAGTGCCTTAAATGAGGAGTCTTGTGTCTGAATTGACTTTGTGGTTTTAGGACTGCTCTTTCACCCTAGAGAGGAGCCTCCAGGACTTTCTTTCTCTACCTTCCATGGCTCTTCTTGCTGCAACAGTGAGATCCCTTTTGGTTTGGAAAATGGGAGTTCCACTAAGATCATTTTCTTATAGTTCTCTAGCATCACATCCAGGTACAAGTTTCTCTGAGAAGGATGCAGCTTTCTCCACTTATCTCAAGTAAAGATCACAGCCACATTCTTGAAGGTCATGGACACCCTTGGGCCTATGGGGTTCCTGAGAGGTCAGGACGCATCCCAGAGCTGACCCCAGGGCCGACGTTGGCCCAAGGGGAGGCAAATGCCCAGTGACCAGAGCCAGGCCAAGAGGGGCAGGTGGGTGGGGCCTTATACATTTTAAACTTTAACTCCCCATTCCCTATTCCCACCATGTCCCTGGTAAACTATATTCTAGATGCTGACTTTATGGGTTTACTTATGCTAATTATTTCAAATCAGTGAGATCTTACAATATTTGTGCTTTCATGTCTGGCTTATTTCACTGAGCATGATGTCTTCTAGGTTCATGTCATCACATGTATCAGGACTTCATGTTTTTTCCTTCATTATGCTAATGTGGTATATGATATTAATTGATTTTACTCTGTTGAATCAACTGTGATCATGGTGTGTAAGTATTTAATAGGTAGTTGGATTTAGTTTGATAGTATTTTGTTGAGGATTTTTGCATCTATATTAGTAAGAGATGTCGGTCTCTAATTGTAATTTCTTGTGGTATCTTTATCTGACTTTGCTGTGAGGGTGATGTTGTCCTAGTAGAATGAATTAGGAAGGGTTTACTTTTCTTCAATTTTTGGAAGAATTTGAGTACAATTGGAGTTAAATCTTCTTGGAATATTTAGTAGAATTCCCATGTGAAACCATTCTCCAATTTTTTTTTTGTTGGGAAGTTATTGGTTACTTATTCAATCTTTCTATTAGTAATTGCTTTGTGAAGGTCTTTTATTTCTTTTTGAATTAGTGTAAATAGTTTGTGTATTACTAAGAATGTGTCCATATCATCTAGATTATGTAACTCATTGTATATGCTTGTTCATACTCTCCTCTTTCAGTTCTCTTTATTTCAGTGAGCTTGGTAGTGATGTCCCCCTTTTCATTTCTGATTTTATTATTTGTATCCTCTCTCCTTTTTTCTTTGTCAGTCTATCTAAAGGTTTGTCAGTTTTATTAATCTTTTTAAAGAACCACTTTTAGTTTTTACTAATTCTATGTTTTTATTATTTCATTTATCACCATTCTAATCTTTGTTAATACCTCTGCCAGCTTTGGGTACAGCTTGTTCTTCTTTTTCTAGTTTTTCCAGTTTTGAATTTATGTCTCAAACTTTGTCTTTCTTCTTTTCTAATGTAAGAATTTAGAGCTATAAATTTTTCTCTCAGTGCTGCCTTTGCTGCATTCCATAAGTTGGTATGTTGTATTTTCATTTTCATTTGCTTCAAGGTATTTCCTGACTTCTCTTGTGATTTCCTCTTTCACCCATTAGTTCTTTAAGAGTATGTTAATTTCCACATATTGTGAACTTTCCCTTTCTTCCTGTATTATTGATTTCTTGCTTCATTTCATAGATTATAAATTGTATGATTTTTATATTTTTAATTTTTTTCAGACTTGTTTTGTGGCCTAACATATGGTGTATCACAGAGAATTACCCATATTCACTTGAGAAGAATATGTATTTTATCTATATTCTATATAGATAGATGGGATGTTCTATATATGTCTTTTGGTTCTAGTTGATTTTGAGTATCATTCAAGTCTTGTATTTCCTTATTGATCTTCTGACTAGATGTTTTATACTTTATTGAAAGTTGTATATTATAGTTTCCTACCACTACAGTAGAGATATCAATATCTCCCTTCAAAACTGTCAGTATTTGCTTCACATATTTTGGGGTTCAGCTGTTATGTGCATATATATTAATGATTAGTATATCTTATTATCGAATTTTCCATTTATCAGTATATAATAACAGTGTCTAATGACGATTTTTGTCCCTCATAGGTGTTTTTTTTTTTTTTACTTAAAGTTTATTTTATCTCAAAATAGTATAGCTACACCAGATTTCTTTTGGTTATTACTTACATAATATATATTTTTTCCATCTTTTCACTTTCAACTTCCTTAAATTTAAGGTGAGTCTCTTGCAAACATCATATAGTTCAGTCATACTTTTTAATCCATTCTGCCAATCTCTGCCTTTTGATTGGAGAGTTTAATCCACTTACATTTGAAGTCATTGCTGTTAATGGAGGACTTCTGTCTGTCTGTTTGCTATTTAGCTTTTGTATGTTTTATACCTTTTTGTCCTTCAATTCTTCTATTAATGCATATTTTAATATTTATTTGATTTTTGTGTTGCACCATATTATATGCCCTCTCTTTTCTATCTGAATATATTTTTCATCTATTTTCCTTGTGGTTGCCATGGGGTTAAAATTTTACTTCCTAAATATATAACATTCATACTTATTTTCATACCAATTTTAACTTCAAAAGCATGTACATATATTTTTTCCATACCTTTCTGTCTGCCCATCTTTTTTTGTACTTGTTACCACTTCTATCTTTGTACATTGGATGACTGTTCTAGTTTGATAGCTGCCAGAATGCAACACAACAGAGATGAATTGGCTTTCAATAAAAGGGTATTCATTTAATTAACATATAGTTCTTCAGATGAAAGTCAGCTAAATTTCAGCTGAGGTTCTTTCTTATGTGGGAAGGCACAGGATGATCTCTGCTGGCCTTCTCTCCAGACTTCTGGGTTCCAACATCTTTCCCTTGGGTGATTTCTTTCTGCATCTCTAAAGGCCTGGGCTGAGCTGTGAGTGCTGAGATGAGGTATGCTGAGCTGCTTGGGCTGTGCTACATTGAGCTCTCTCATTTAAGCACCAGCCAATTAAATCAAACATCATTCATTGCAGCAGATACGCCTCCTAGATGACTGTAGATGTAATCAGCAACAGTTGAGGTTCACATTTATCAGCTAATGTCCACAGCAATATAAATAGGCATCTTCACCTGGCCAAGTTGACACCTGAATCTAATTACTGCAATGTTCCAAAACATTCATTTATAATTACTTTCTATGCATTTGAATTTTAGCACCTGGAGGAAGAATAAATTGAGTTACATACAAAATAATACACTACAATAATACTGGCTCTTATAATTATCAAAATGGCTACTTTTACTGCAGGTCTTTATTTCTCGATGCCACTTTGAACCACTCTCTTGCATTATTTCCTTTCAATCTGAGAACTCTCTGCCTGTAGGGCAGGTATAGTGGTGATGAACTCTCCCAGTTTTTGTTTATCTGGAAATGTATTAACCTCTCCATCCTTTTGCAAGAAAGCCTCACTGACTATAAAATTCTTTGTTAGAGGTTTTTATTGTTGCTGTTCTTAATCATTGTGGGTATTTCAATGTGCTGTCTTTTTGTAACTATTGTTTATGTTGAGAAATTTGCACTCAATCTACTCATACATAACAGGTTGCTTTTTTCTTGCAGCTTTCAGAACTCTTTCCTTGTCCTTTGCATTTGACAGAGTGATAAAAATGATGGGGCGTACTTTTCTTCATGTTTATTATTTTGGTGTTCTTTGAGGTTCTTTTGCTAAGTTTGGGAAGTTTTCTGTCATTAACTTCTTTTATTATTCCTTGTATCTCTTTCTCACTTTCTTCTCCTTCTGGGACTCCTATAATCAGTATATTGGTATGCTTGATGGTGTTCCAGAGTTGTGTTGTTATTTGCTTTTTTCTTATTCTGACTCATTCATATATTGTCTTCATATTCTCTGATCATTTATTCTACTAGTTCCAATCTGCTCTTGACACCCTCCTGGGAACTTTTCATTTTAGTTATTGTGGTTTTCAATTCTGGTGGCTCTGTTTCCTTCCTTTTTAACATTTCTCTTTCTCTACTAAGATTCTCATATTGCTCATTCATTGCTTTCTTGATATCCTTTAGTTCTTTCTCTACATTTTGTTTCATTTCCTTGAGAATTTTAAAGATATTTTAAAAAGGCTTTGTTTGGTATGTCCAGATTCTGGTCTTCTTTACTGGTGTTTTCTGTGTTTTTATTCTCTTCCTTTAGATGTACTATCTTTTCCTGTTTCTTTATCTTGCACTTTTTTGTTGCACACTGTACATTTTATTATTTTAAAATGTTAACTCTTGGATTTATTCCCTGAGATGCTTGTTTATTGGCTTTGTAAACAGCTTGTGATAATCCAGAGATTTTCTTGAGCTTTAGCCCTTCTATCAGGCAAGTCTGCCGCAAGTGAATGCAGTGTGCAGGGTTTCCCATGTCTTTATGAGACTGGTCTTGTAGTTGTTTTTCAGTTCCCCTGTAAGTGAGTTTATCCTATCAGGAGACAGACCTCTCTTTCTCAAGTGTTTGAAGCTTGCGAGCCTTTGACCAGATTGTTTATCCCCATAATTTTTATACTTCTTTTGTTGTCTTAATTTTCTTTTGCCTGGAGGGAAAATTTTGGGAGGAAGGACACACCAGAGAGGACTTTCCCAAGTTAGTTTTCTCCAGTCAAAACAGGTCCACACCCATGGAGAGTGGGGTGCAGACTGGCTCCAAAATGCCCTGGGGAGGGGCTCAGGAAGGGTGTCAGGAGCTTCTTCTGCAGTTCCTCAAAGCTAGCCTTTCTTAATGTGCCCAGCATGCAGCTCTTCAACTAATTTTCTCTGACTCCTAAGGAAGCATAGCTTCTTTAAATCTCCTCCACAGCAGACTTTCTCTGACACGGGTTGAAACAATGGCCACCCTCAGAATCAACCCCCAGAGATCTTAAGTTGCTAAACAAAATCTGTATTGTTACCAGATGTGCTCACCCCTACTCTTGGGGAAGAGAATTTTTAGTTCTCTTTCTGTCACCAGTGATCTAGCCAGGGGCTAGACCATGTGCTGGCTTGATTTGAGAGTGGGAAATGGGAAACTTTAGCTGCTCTGCAGAGAGGGCAATTTACTGTATTTTAACCATAAGCTTCTTCCAGATCTCCAGATTCTATTCAGTTTTCTTCTGGTTGTGGAACTTCAAAATAATTGCTTCAAACAGTTCATACATGTTTATTATCTGTTTAGAAACACTGGGTCCTGCAGCTCCTACTATGCCATCTTCCTACAATCCCTCTCCTTAAATGTCTTTTGAGGAAAATTAAACAAGAGTCTCCATATGTCTATTCTTTTCATAAACTGATTGAGCTTGTTCATGGTATCTTCTTGAGAACAACCTAGTTTATAAAAAATTATACTAAAATTATGATCACACATTTCTAGGATCATGTTTATTCTCTCTTATGAGCTATTATTTTGAGATGAATAGAAAATGATTTCCATTAACCCATATCTTCTGCTTTCCTTTTGCTATGGTTTTAGGGAGTTTTAGGCTATTGTAATTACTCACCATTTAAAAAGAGAGATATTTTCAGGAGAGGTGTGAAATATCAGTAAATAAATGGTAGAGGTTTCTGGAAAAGGTTACATTCCCAGTGGTCTAATATTGGATTTGTAGGCCAAATTTATTAATGGCTTGTCAAATCTTATTTATGGGAGCTCAGTTGAATTCACCATGTGTTTAAAATTAGTTAAGCTGGATTTTAGATTGTGGTCCTTGTGGAGGTCTGGTGAGACAAAATGGGAAAAGGAGACCATAATGCATAAGAAAATTTAGTTTGGTACTCATAGATCTCAGATAGCAAGAAGTGTCATGAGGGTCAACTGGAAGTGCAATTAGCTCAGTTGTCTCAACCAGCAGATGGGGAGCACACAAGCAGAGCAAGAAAGACCAATGGACTTGAGCTTTTATTATGGTCCAAAGGTAGATGTTAGTAGATTTCCCAGGGGAGTCAAGGATTGGTTAATTTAAAACAATTGCATGTAAAAATGGTTTGAGGGAGTGGAAATGATAAGTTTATTATTTGAGGCCAGTTGTGAGTCTCAATAGCGCATATGGGTGTTATGGATGGTATAGGTGGATGTTTCAGATCTGATATTGAACTCTGGGGAACATTAGCCCATGGGATGTGCACCAGTTTGGATTTGTACGCCCCAGAAAAGCCATGTCATTTAATCCTCATTCAATATTTCTGTGTGGGAGCTTTTTGATTATCTCCTTGGAAATGTGACTCACCTAATTGTGGGGATTAACATTTGATTAGTGGGAGATGTGACTCCACTCATTTGAAGTGGGTCTTGATTAGTTTACTGGAATCCTTTAAATGAGGAAGCATTTTGGAAAAAGCTTGAGAGCAATGAGAGAGTCATGAGAACCAAGAGAGCCCATGCAGCCAGAGACCTTTGGAGATGAAGAAAAAAATTGCCCCTAGGGGAGCTTCCTGAAACAAAAAGCCTGGAGAGAAAGCTAACAGATATCACCATGTTTGCCATGTGTTGTTCCAGATGAGAGAGAAACTCTGAACCTCATTGACTTTCTTGAACCAATTTATCTTTCCCAGCATGTCTTAGATTGGGCATTTCTAAAGACTTGCTTAACTTGGACAATTTCATGGCCTTAGAACTGTAAATTTGCAACTTAATGAGTTCCCCCTTTTAAAAGCCATTCTATTTCTGATATATTGCATTCTGGCAGCTAGCAAACTAGAAACAGCTGGAAAACTGCTTATTAACTAGGCCAACGGTCAGTGTTGAGGTAAGTGGTGTAGCCAAAGTAGATGGATGCTGAGGTAGCACATGAAATATTTGATAGTTACAACAAACCACTCTTTGATACTTCAGTATCATTCATTTGGAGGATTGTGTCAGTTTACACGGCTGATATATGTATTGCCAGGTGCATAGCCAGTGCCCAAGACACTTGAGAATATTGATATAAAAATGCCAAAAAAGTATATAAAATCAAGAGTTGGACACTTTTGCATAGCCATTGCCCTCACCCTTCAGGGGATAGCCAGAAGAAAATGATGGAGGTTTTTTTTCCCCCCAGGATCAGGGATTGAAAAACCTTGTTTATATTATGAAACATATGAATATCTTGAACCATACATTTAAATGCAATTTTATTGAGATATATTATATATTCACATACCATGTAATAATCCAAATTTTACAATCAGTGGTTCACAGTATCATCATATAGCTGTGCATTCATCATCACAATAGATATTTGAACATTGTCATTACTCAAAAAATAAAGATAACAAAAAAGTAAAATAGAACACTCAATGCATCTCATACCCCCTCCCCCTCTATTATTTATTTATTTGTTTTCTTTTTTTTCTTACTTATCTGTCCATATACTGGATAAAGGGAGTGTCAGTCACAAAGTTTTCACAGTAACATGTTGTAATGGTCAGGTTCATGTGTCAACTTGGCCAGGTGGTGATGGTGACCAGTTGTGTGGCTGGGTAAGTGCTGGCATATTTGTTACTATGAGGACATTTCATGAACTTAAATCATGATCATGTTGGGTACATCCACAGCTGATTGCATTTACAATCTGCTAAGTGATGCTTAATTTAATTACCAGAAGGCTTTTAAGGTGATTCAGAAGAGACAATCACTTTTCCTGCTTCTACCAGCCAGCATCTCCTGAGAATTCATTGAGGACCTTCATTGGAGCTGCTAGTTCACAGCCCTACCTACAGACCTTGAACTCTACATCCCCATGGTTATGTGAGAGAGCTTTATAGATTTTATATTTACAAATGTCTCCCACTATTCTGTTTCTCTAGAGAGCTCTAGCTAATAAACATGGTCACACCTTAAAATTCTATAGTTTTTCAATCATCTATAAGAATCAAGGCTATTGGATTACCTTAACAATTTCAGGTATTTCCTCCTAGCTACCCCAATACCCCCCAAACTGAAAATGGATATCCATATTTTGCATAAGAATAACCTACAGAATGATCTCTCAACTCTATTGGAAATCTCTTAGCCACTAAAACATTATTTTGTTTTACTTCTCTTTCACTTTTGGTCAAGATGTCTTTCTCAATACCATGATGCTAGTGCCAAGTTCATCCTTGGGGGATCAATACCCTGATACTAGGGCCAGGCTCATCCTTGGGGGTTCAATACCATGATGCTAGGGCCAGGCTCATCCTTGGGGGTTGTGTTCCACATTGCCAGGGAGAGTTACACCCCTGGGAATCATGTCCCATGTAGGGAAGATGCCAGTGAGCTCACCCGCAGAAGTGACTTAGAGAAAGGCCACATCCAAGCAACAGAAGAGATACTCTGTAGGTGACTCTTAGGTATACAAATGCCTTATGAATAGGTTTAGAGTAGTTGCTACTCCTTGGTAACATGGTTCAATCATCATAATGCCATCAATATAATTGACATGTGATGTCTTGTGAAATGGAGTGCAATCAAGTATTCTGCAGGCAAGATTATGACATAGGGCTGGATGGTTGCTATACTACTGAGGTAGGACAATGAAGGTGTATTTCTGGACTTGCCAACTGAAAACAACTGTTTATCTTGGTCTTTTCTAACAGGTATTGAGAAAAATATATTTATTAGATCAATAGCTACATTCCAGGTACCAGGATGGTCTGGCATTTTGACTTTAAGTAATGAAGGCCACTTTTTACTCCCTGCTTCAGCCAATCACCTGAACAAACTGACACAGTACTTTTTTAACCATCTTACCTACAACATTAACTCCAGAACCTTTGCTCAGTGGCCTATATTAATAATTTTAGCCTGATCCAAATTTATGTTTCTCCCACCATTATCTCACACCCTTCATATACATTCCCATGTGTTTCCCTGGTTTTGGTCTATATAAATTATAAAAATCATGCAACTCTTTTGGAGTGTAGAGCATTTTTTTTGCATGGGCAGGAACCAGGAATCAAACCCAATCTCTGTCAGGGCAGGCAAGAATTCTGCTTGCTGAGCCACTGTGGCCCACACTTAGAGCATCTTTTCATGGGTCACACTTTGTACCTCTCCTTTCAGGGCCTGATGGGGCTTCAGTTTAGTTATAGGTCTGGAAGAAAAGAGTGGTTGTGGGGTTGGGTCATGAGAAAAGTTTAGCCATTTATTACAAGCCAATTACTGAGGCAATTTCATTAGAGTTTCAGCTGCTGAAACAGAATTAATCTGTTTATACCAAGGTATGAGTATATTTCCTCAAGGGAAGGAAGCTACAGGTTTATCAGGCAGAGCAGGGTTAATCTCTTTGGGTGGAGGTGGGATGGCATTAATTCAGACTGGAGGTTGGGTGGTGGATTACTCAAAACAGACCATTATAAGATTATCTTGTAAAGAATATTCAGCAGAATCTACAGTTTCAATGCCCCCACCATCATGGTTATCAGCCCATATGTCCCCATTCCAATTTTCAGTATTCCATTCCTTCTACATCAGTGCTCCCACTTTAACAACCTGCACACTGAAAGGTTAGAATTCAGTTTGAATTGTGATTTTTGTGTCCTCAAACAATGGTTGAGCTGAGAATTTAAAGCCTGTAGTTTATCCCTTTCTTTAACAACTGCATTTAGTGCGCTGAGGAACAGTACAACATTATCATACTTTTTAAACTCCAAAAAAACCTATTTTATGGTATCAAAAACACAGAGCCTACCTTATGAGCATTTGAGTGTCAGTATCCAACGGTAGTATTTTGCATATCCCTATTGCTGGTTCATGCAATGAACTATCAGTACCATCTTGATCACTGGAAATAGAGTCATTAGTGACTTTTATTCTAATACAATTAGAAAACAAATTCCAAAACCCCCAGAATCAACTCAGAAATCTCATCCAAAAGATTCTATTTCTCCAGAACCACTCATGGTACCAAAGTATTAGTCAGGATTCTCCAAAACCAAATGGATGGAGATATATGTGTAAATATTTTGAGATATATTATAGAAATTGGCTCATGTGTCTGTGGATTAGCAAACCCAAATACTGTGTGGCAAGCCACAAGTTTGGAACTTCAATGAGGTTTTGATGAATTCCCAAGGAGAAGCTGGCTGGCTGAAGTACAGAAAGAACTTCTTTTTATGACTCCCAAAATCATCAGTTCTCCCTTAATAGTCTTCAAATAATTGGATGAGACTTCCCTTATTGCTGTAGGTGATCTCTTTTGTTGAGTGTAGATATCATCAGCCATAGGTGCAATCAGCTGACTAGTGATTTCAATCTACAAGATACCCTCACAATGACATCAAGTGAGTGTTTGCTTGACCAAGCAACTGGACACTATAACCTATTTGACATGTAAGCTTAACCATGGAAACTAATTGGTTCAAGTATTCAGACAACAATGGTCCCAATATGCTTTGTCTTTTTTAAAAACTGACTGAGCTAGTGCATGACATCTCATGAGAACATATTCAATTTTTGAAAATCCATGTAAATGATGGTGACACATTTCAGGATCCATGGACATCTTCCCTTCATAAGGTATTGTTTGGAGCCAAAAAGACAGTGAAACTTATTGAGCTATACTTCATGTTGCTCCCTTCACTGCGGTTCTGGAAACTTGATATGTCATTCTGATCACTCACAACTTAAAATGAGGAAATACCAGTGTGAATGTGAAATCCAGTCTATATATAGCTGAGTGTCCAATTCCTAGTGTCTTAATATAGGATTTCTAGATCCAGATTTCTGAATGGCTTATGACAACACATGTATAAAATTCAGTTGAATTCACAATTCTAATTGTTACAGATGAGCTTCATTTGTATATTTATGCTAGAGAGGATCATTTTGTGCCCTCTGATCAATGGTCTCAAGCATATGAATGGGTTGTATTTGAAATATGACTGTAGTGGTACACAACATTATAGAAATCAAGAAATCACATCCTTGAGAATACTGTTCTCAGTTTATTATCCTACAAATATTGTCCTAGATGAAGATTACTTTGAAAATACAATCTGAAACCATTTGTCATTGGGCAGTTTTACTAAATGTGTGTCCCGCATTGAAGTAGCCAGAACTGTACTGTGTTATAGACCAAGGTTCTCTGGAGAGGTCTCTAGTAAGCATATGCAAGACACAGTGAATGCATACCTTTAGAAAGCCCTGACTTGGGTCAATGATGAGAACTTATCTTGTTGAATACAAATGATGACATTAAAATCATGCTCAGTATAGTCAATAGGATTAGGCTGAAGACATCCTAGGTGACATTCTGGGGACAGGGATTTGTAATTATTCATAATTAAGGTAGAGTTTATATGGGATTGAAACATGAAACATTGTGGGAAATTTGAGATTCCTATACCTACAATGGATGCAACAACAACAAATATACAGTATATATTATGAGATTTATTATAAGAATTGGCTCACATGGCTGTGAGAATTGGAAAATACAAATTCCTTAAGGCAGGCCACAGCTGTGGATTCTGATAATGGTTTTTGATGAGTACCTCAGGAGAAGCTGGCTGACAGAAGTGCAGATGGAAATGCTTTCTATGACAGCTGAATTCATCAGTTCTCTCTTTATAAGAGAAAATGTGAGAATCACAAATATTCTTCAGCTTGAAACATGGCTGAAACATATCAATATATGAGTAAAGTGACAGCAGAATTCCTACCCCAAACATCATGACTCTAAATTCCCTTCCTTTAAGGAAAGTGCATAGTACTAATTATGAAAGTTTGTAATCAAATGTTAGAGATACCAGTTCATTTCAGTGTTCAAAAAACATGAGTCCTATATGGCTTTTCTTTTTGAAAAGTGATGGAGCCAGTTGTTTTCATATTTATGAGAACAATTTCTTTTTACTGAAATTACATGAAAATTATAGTAAGATATTTCTGGATCCATGCTTACCTTCTGTCCATGAGCTACTGTTTAGGACCTTATAGAGGAGTTATCTTACTGACAGCAACTCTGCTGCTTCTTTGCTACCGTTTGGTGTGAACACTCGTAACCTAAAAAGTGGGGCATAACCAGCAACTTGTGAAATTCCTCTAAATATGTGGCCCACGTTTCTGAAAAAGGCTACAAATCCCTGTGATCTAGTTTTATGGTGTGAGGTAGGAGTCCTACTCCTTTTATTCCTCCTCCTTTTTATGAAAATGGAGGTACAGTTTTCTTATCACCAACTGTTGAAGAGACTATTCTTTCTTTCCCAGTTGAGTCATCTTTGCCCCTTTTTCAAAAATCAGTTCACCATAAATGTAGGGTTGACTTCTAAGCTCTCAGTTCAATTCTATTGGTCTATTTGCCTGTCCTTGTGCCAGTACTATGCTGTTTTGACTACTGTGGCTTTGTAATAAGTTGCAAGATCAGGAAGTTTGAGTCCTTCAGTATCATTCTTCTGTTTCGAGATGGCTTTAACTTTTCAGCCCTCCCTTACTTTTCCATGTAAATTTGATGATTAGATTTTCCATTTCTTCAAAGAAGGCTGTTGGAATTTTTATTGGGATTATATCAAATCTCTAAATTGCTTTGGGTAAAATTGACATCTTAATGATATCTTGTCTTCCAATCCATGAACAAATATCCTTCCACTTAGGATTTTAAGAATTGGTTTCTGATAAATGCCCTTTATTATATTGAGAAAGTTTCCTCTTAGTTATATGAGTGTTTTTATTAAGAAGGAGTGCTGTATTATTTTTTCAGATGGCTCTCTGTATCAATTGAAAAGACTATGCTTTTTTCTTTCCTTTTATTAATGTGGTATATTACATGAATTTATTCCCTTATTAATTAATTTCCTTATTGAACCACTATTGAATGTCTCAGATAATCTTGATCATGATATGCATTTCATTTAATCTGCTGTTGAATTTGGTTTGCTGGTGTTTTTGGAGGGTTTTAGCATATATATCAATAAGTGAAATTGGTCTGTAATCTTTTATTCTTCTGGTGTTTTTACCCTGGCTTTAGTATTAGGATGACACTGAGCTCATAGAACAAGCTAGCTAGTGTTCATTCCCCTTCATTTTCTTGGAAGTATTTCAGGATGATTTTTGTTCATAATTGTTTGAAAATTTTGTTAAATACACCAGTGAAGCCATCTATTCCTTGACTTTTCTTTGTTGGGAGGTTTTGTTTACTGATTTAACCTATTTATTTTTGTATCTTTTTGTTATTTGTCATGTGTCTGCTGAGAGTTTTTATTTCTTCTTAAAATAGGTAGTTTGTGTGTCTCTAGGAATTTCTCCATCTCTTCTAGATCATCTAATTTGTTGGCATACAGTTGTTCATAGTATCTTCTTATAATCCTTTTTTCCTATGAGGTTGGTTAGTAATGCCCCCCTTTCATTTCTCTTTTAGTTATTTGCATCCCCTCTATCTTTTCTTTGTCTGTTTGTTTTTCAATTTTATTGATCTCTTTAAATAACTGTTGGCTTCATTGATTACCTCTATTGTTTTATTCTCTGTTTTATTACCTCCAGTCTAATCTTTCTTATTTCCTTCTGTTCACTTTGAGTTTAGGTTTTCTGCTTTGTCTAGGTCCTGTCTAGGTTTGAGGTTAGTTCTCTCATTTAAGAGCTTTATTCTTTTTTCAATGTAATCATTTACATTGAAAGTTTCTCTCATCATTGTCTTTGCTGCATCTCATAATTTTGGTTTGATGTGTTTTCATTTTCATTTCACTCAAGATATTTCCATTTCCCTAGGGATTTCTTCTTTGGCCCATTGATTGTTTAATAATGTGTTGTTTAATTTCCACATATTCGTGAGATTTACAGTTCCCCCTTTCAATTGATTTCTAGCTTCCATCCCTTGTGGTCAGAATCTCCATCTATTTATTGAGTTTTAGTTTCATTCCACTGTGATCAGAGAAGATACATTGTGCGATTTCAATATTTTTAAATTAATTGAAAATGGTTTTATGACCTAACATATGGTCTATCCTGGAGAATATTCCATGTATATTAGAGAAGATGTGTATTCTGCTGCTACTAGGCAAAGTGTTCTATATATGTATGTCATTTAAGTTTTTCCTTTCCTTATTGATCTTCTCTATAGATGTTCTATCCATTATTGATGGAGTGCAATGAAGTCCCTTATTATTGATTTATAGAAATCTATTTATCCCTTCATAGCTGTCAATATTTGCTTAATATTGGACTCTATAAGTAGGTGCATATTTATTTATATTTATTATGTTTTCTTCTTGAATCGACCCTTTTATCTGTTATAGTGACCTTCTTTGTCCTCTGTCTATTCCATATAATTTTAGTATATCTATGCTGCACTCTTTTATTTACTATTTGCATGGTTTGTTTTTTCCATCCATTCACTTTCGCCTACTTATCTCTTTGAAGTTAAGATGAGTCTTTTGTAAACAGCATACATTGGAATGACAGTTAAGTTCATGTTTCAACTTATCTAGAGTGTGGTGTCCAGTTGTTTAGGCAGGAAAGTACTAGCCTGATTGCTACTCTGAGAATATTTTGCAGATTTAAATAATCAGTATGTTCATTGCATCTCTGACTGATTTAACCTAAAATCAATAAAGGAGATTACCCTCAGCAATGAGAGGAATTTCATCAAATCAGTTTAATGTCTTAATGTAAGAAATGATGATTTCAGTATTCAAAGGAAGAATTTCCATATGTGTTTCAACTAGCCTGCTCCTCCTGGGGAAAACAAATGAAGATTTTTGATGAAGCTGCTAAAAGCTTGTGGTCTGCCTTACGGAATTCAGATTTGCCAGTCCCCACATGCATGAGCCAATTCCTATAATAAATCTCACAATATTGACTATATTATATTTAATATGTATATAGATTGGATCTTTTTCTCTGAAGAACCCTAACTATTATAATTGAGTCTGGCTTTACTATTCATTTTCCCAATCTCTGCCTTTTCACTGGAGAATCTAATCTATTTACATTTAAAATAACTACTGATGGTACAGGACTTTCTACTTTCATTTTATTATATGGTCTCTCTAAGTCTTATGCATATTCTGGCTTTCATTTCTTCCATTAATCCCTACTGTCATTTAATTTTTTTTAAGGAAATAGATAATACCTCTCATTTCTTCCATTAATCCCTACTGTCATTTAAAAATTTTTTAAGAAAAAAGACAATACACTTGGAATCACCAAAAATGGATATTCTACTTAGCTTAACCATAGGCATATTTAAATAAATTATCCATACAATTATTGTAGAGCTTATGTTTGCACAGTAAATTTCATAAAACAAGTTAAAATTAAGGCAACAAGGAAAAAATCTACAAATTCAGATAGCAAAGTTCTTAAATTTTAAGTATTAAACACTAACTTAGATAGCATTTAATCAGCTGTAAAAAGTGTGAATGTTCTCAAAATATCAGGTAGAAAGTTCTTACAAATATCTGCATTGCTATAGTAATGACCTATGTTACTAAACATTTTCTTGATTTCAGGAAAATATGAAGATAAGGATATGTTTACAATTAACATATGAAAATCTTAACCACCTAAAATGGACATCTTAGTTAGCTTATCCATAGGAATATTTTTAAAAATCTAAGTAATCACCATAAATCCTGTTTGTACAGTAGGTTTCATAAACCAATTTAAAATGAAATCAAGGCAGGAAAAAATCTATAGGTTCAGATATCAGAATTTCTTAAATTCTAAGCATCACACAATATCTTAAATACCATTTGATTATCTATCAAAACTGTGTGCATTCTCAAAAGATCATGTAAAAGGTTTTTACAAATATCAACTTTGCTATCATAATGAAGTACGTTACTAAATAATTTCAATATTTTTTGTCTCAGGAATTTATTTTATCTAATATTACTATAACTGCCTATAGTTTTTTTACTGTGTTTTTTTAAATGTATATATACAAATGAAAGAAAGGAAATAGCAATAATTTTTTAAAATACACTTCAACAAGCAGTTACAGAACAGTTCCCAGAGTTTGTCATGGGCTACCATACCCTCATTTCAGATTTTTCCTTCTAGCTGCTCCAAAACACTGCTGGTTTTATCAGAGCTGTAATAACAGAATCATACAGCATCTGTCATTTTATGTCTAACTCTCAGCATTATGTCCTTAAGTTTCATCCACATTGTCATATGTTTTGGGACATCATTTTGTCTAAATGCTGCATAATAGCACACTATTCCATCATATGTATATATCCATATTGTTTATCTACTCATCTGTTGATGGGTACCTAGATTGTTTCCATCTCTTGACAATTGTGAATAGTGTCACAATGAACACTGGTGTGCAAATGTCTGCTCATGTCAATGCCCTCAACTCTTCTGGATATATACCAAATTTTGGTATTGCCAGGTCATAGGGCAACTCGATATTTAGTTTACTGAGGAATTGCAAACTGACTTCTACCATGGCTGAATCACTTTACATTCCCACCAACAGTGAATAAGTGTTCCAATTTCTCCACATCCTCTCCAACATGTACAGTTTCCTATTTGTTAATAGCAGTCATTCTTATGGGTGTGAAGTGATATCTCATTGCTTTCTTTTTTTTTTTTTTTTTTTTTTTTTTTTTAAAGGAAAGACAGAGAGAAGGAAGGAAGGATAGAAGGAAGGAAGGAAGGAAGAAAGGGAAACATTTTCTTGTTTTATTGTATTCTGTTTCTCCGTATTTGTTACATGGGCTGGGGCCGGGAATCGAACCGAGGTCCTCCGGCATAGCAGGCAAGCACTTTGCCCGCTGAGCCACCGCGGCCCGCCCTCATTGCTTTCTTAATTTGCATTTCCCTTATAGCCAATGAAGATGAACAGCTCTTCATGTGTTTTTTAGCTCTGAAGAGCCATATTTGCTCTTTAGAAAGGTGTCAATTCATTTCCTCCACCCATTTTATAATTGGGTTTTTGTTCTTTTGTTGTTGAGCTGTATAATTTCTTTATGTACACAGAATATTAGGCCTTTATATGACATGTGGTTCCCAAATATTTTCTCCTATTGAGTTGGCTGCCTCTTGACCTTTTTAACAAAGCCCTTTGAGGCACAGAAGCTCTTCATCTTAAGGCGTTCTCATTTGTTTATTTTTATATTTCACAGCTTGTGCTATAGGTGCAAAGTTTAAGAAGCTACCTCCTATTACTAGATCTTGAAGATGCTTCCCTACATTTTTTTCCTAGAATTTTTATGATACTAGCTCTTACATTTAGATCTTTGGTCCATTTTGAATTAATTTTGCATAGGGTATAAGATAGAGGTCCTCTTTCATTCTTTTGGGTATTGAAATCCAGTTCTTCCATGCCCATTTATTGAAAAGACTATTCCGTCCCAATTCAGTGGATTTGGGGAACTTATTAAAGATCAAGTGCCCATAAATTTGGTAGTTAAGCTCTGCACTCTCAATTCTATTTCACTGCCCAGTCTTTCTGTCTTTGTGTCGGTACAATGCTGTTTTGACCACTGTGGCTTTATAGTAAACTTTAAAGTCAGAAAGTGATAGACCTTCCATTCACTCTTCTTTTTTTAGGATATCTTTGGCTATTCGAGGTCTCTTTTTCTTCCATATAAATTTGATAACCAGTTTTTCCAAGTCTTCAAAGTAGGTTGCTGGGATTGTTATTGGTGTTGCATTGACTCTGTAGATCAATTTGGGCAGAATTGACATCCTGACGATATTCAACCTTCTTATCCATGAGCATGGAATAGCTTTCCATCTATTTAGGTCATTTAAAAATTTCTTTTAGCATTTTTTTTGGGTAATTTTCTGTGTATAAGTGCTTGACATCTCTGGTTTGGCTTATTCCTAAATACCTAATTCTTCTGGTCACTATTCTGAATGGTATTTTTTCCCTTACTTGTCACCTCAGATGGATATTCCTTGTGCATAGAAACATCACTGATTTTTGTTCTTTAATCTTGTATCCTGCCACTTTGTTGAATTTACTAGCTCAAGTAGTTTTGCTGTAGATTTCTAAGGGTTTTCTAAGTATAGGATCATATCATCTGCAAATAATGAAAGTTTTACTTCTTCTTTTCCTATTTGGATGCGTTTTATTACTTTCTAATGCCTGTCTAATTGCTCCAACTAGTACTTTTAATACAATATTGAATAATAGTGGTGACAATAGGCATCCTTGTCTCATGACCAATCTCAAGGGGAATGCTTTCAATTTCTCACCATTAAGTATGGTGCTGGCTATGGGTTTATCATATCTGCCCTTTATGATATTGAGAAAGTTTCCTTCAATACCTAACTTTTGAAATGTTTCATCAGGAAAGGATGCTGGATTTTGTCGAATGCTTTTTCAGCATCAATCGATATGATCATGGAATTTTTCCCTTTCAATTTTTTAATGTGCTGTGTTACATTGATTGATTTTTCTTATGTTGTATCTTCTATGCATTCCTGGTATGATTCCCATGTAATCATGATGTATAATCTTTTTAATGTGGTGTTGGGTATGATTTGCTGGCATTTTGTTAAGAATTTTCCCATCCATATTCATTAGGGAGATTGGCCTGTAATTTTCTTTTCTTGTATCATCTTTATCCAATTTGGGTATTTGAATGATATTAGCTTCATTAAATGAGTTAGGTATTATTCTTTTTTCTTCAATTTTTTTTGGAAGAGTTTGAGCAGGATTGGCATTAGTTCTTTTGGAGATGTTTGATGACATTCTCCTGTGAAGCCATCTGGTCCTGGGCTTTATTTTCTGGGAAGATTTTTGATGACTGTTTGGATCTCTTTACTTGTAATTGATTTGTTGAGATCTTCTATTTCTTCTTGAGTCAGTATAGGTAATTCATGTGTTTCTAGGAATTTGTCCATCTCATCTAAGTTGTCTAGTTTGTTGCCATATAGTTATTCATAATATTCTCTTATAATTTTTAAAATTTCTTCATCATCTGTGATAACAACACCCCTCTTGTTTCTGATTTTATTTATTTGTGTCCTCTCTCTTTCCTTCTTTGTTAGTCTAGCTAGCCATCAATTTTATTAATTTTCTCAAACAACTAACTTTTAGCTTTGCTGATTCTTTCTATTGCTTTATTGTTCTCCAGTTTGTTTATTTCTCTTTAGTTTTTATTATTTCTCTTCTTTTATTTGCCTTGAGGTTAGTTTGCTGTTCTTTCTCTAAATTATCCAGGTGAGAAGTTAAATCCTCAAGTTTTGCTCATTCTTGTTTTTTAATATAGTTATTTAGGGCAATAAATTTCCCTCTCAGCACTGCCTTTGCCACATCCCATACAATCGCATACATCCCATCATTATCATTCCTCTCCAGCTATTTACTGATTTCTCTAACAATTTCTTCCTTGACCCACTGATTATTTAAGACTGTGTTGCTTAATCTCCATATATTTGTGAAAGCTCTGGTTCTTTGGTGATTATTAATTTCCAACTTTATTCTGTTGTGATCAGAGAAAGTGCTTTGGTGAATTTTAATCTTATTAAATTTATAGAGTCTCTGTTTATGTCCCAGTATGTAATCTATCCTGGAGAACATTCTATCTGTAATAGAGAAGTATTATGGTGTTTTGGGTGTATTCTGGTGTTTTGGGATATAATGATCAATATATGCCTATTAGATCTAACTCATTTATCTTATTGTTTAGATTCTCTGTTTCCTTGTTGATCCTGTGTGGTTGCTCTGTCTATAACAGAGAGTGGCATATTGAAGTCTCCTGCTATTACTGTTGATATGTCTATAGCACCCTTCAGTTTTTCCAATATGTGCCTTGTGTACTTTGGACTTACTGTCACATTTTAAAATTTTTATTGTACTTTACCGTCTTGAGTGTCATCTCATTTTTTTTGTAAATAGTTTTCATATATTTTTCTTTTGGGTTACCAAGGGGGTAAGTTTAGCATTATAAATCTATAACAATCATATTTGATTTGATACCAACTTAACTTCAATACTGTATATATGCACTGTAACTATACCCTTTGTTTTGTACTTTTACAAATTATATATTTACCATACTAACCAGAGATTTGTCATTCCTTTTTGTGCATTTGTATTTTAGAAACTTAAGGAAGTAGAAAGTGGAGTTAAATACAAAAGACACAATAGAATAATTCTGGCATTTATAATTACCGACATGGTTACCTTTACAGGAGATCTTTATTTCTTTATGCTGCATTGATCCACTGTCTAGTGTCCTTACACATAAGTATGAAGAATTTCTTTAGCTTTGTTTGCAGATGGATATAGTAGTGACAAACTTCTTTAGCTTTCATTTCTCTTGGATTGTCTTAATCTCCCCTCATTTTTGAATGACAGTCTCACCTGTTACAAAATTCATGGTTGGCAGTTGTTTTCTTTCAGCATTTCAAATATTTTGTCCTATTGCCTTTTTACCTCCATAGTTTCTGATGAGAAATCAGCATTTAATCCTATTTAGCTTGATGTTAGCTAAAGTTATTTTTATTACTTTAGCTTAATCTTGTACAGGTCATGCTTGTTTTTGCTTTGCAGCTTTCAGAACTCTTTCCTTGTCCTTGTCACTTGATAGTTTGACTATTATATTCCTGAATGTGGTTCTCTTTGTGTTTATATTTTTGGGGGTTTGTTTAGTTTCTTGAATGTGTATTTTCATATTTTTGTTAAATTTGAAAGTTTTTGATGGTTTATTTGACTTTCCTCTGCTCTTTTCTCTCTTTCTTTTTCTGGGAGTCAATATATTTCATGAATATATTGATATACTTGATGGTGTGCCACAGGCCCCTTAAGCTCTGTTTGCTTATAAAATTATTTTTTCTTTCTACTTCTCAACTTGAATCATTTCAGTTACCTTGTCTTCAAGTTCACTAATACATTTTATGACAGCTCCAATCTTCTATTGACACCCTCTAGGAAATTTTTCCTTTCAGTTATTTTGTTCTTCAATTCCAATTTTTCTCTTTGGTTCTTTGGGAGTCTCAAAGACATTCCAATATTGAACATTGTTTTCCTCATATCCTTAATTTCTTTCTCCATTTTACCTTATCTCCTTGATCATATTGAGAATCATGTATTTTAAGGTCTCTGTCCAATAAGTCCTAAGTCTGATCTTCTTTGCTGATGGTATTTGAATTTTTCCTTTGGATGGGCTGCCATTTCCTGTTTCTTGTTTTCGTATAATTTCTTTTGTTTACCTGTATGTTTTAATATTGTAATTCATTAAATCTAGGATTAGTTCCTGAACAGTCTGTTTCTTAAGGTTATATCCAGTTAGTGATATGACAG